>NC_138772.1:247221219-247821219 GCF_965119305.1 Pelophylax lessonae
CAAGTCAATGATTGCAGTAACTGGGACGAGTCCTTCCGGAAGCTGTAATGACACAGGAAAGGCTAGGTGGGAGGAACTGGCAACAGATGGTGAGGCCGGCATGAACTTATGGTATTTTGCCGGGCAGGAGCGCTTATAGTGGCCAGCTTCACCGCAATACAGGCACATGTTACCCAACTGGCGACAGCGTCTCTCCTCCGGGGACAAAGCAGGCCGTATGATCCCAAGTTCTATAGGTTCAGGCGTATCTGAGGCGACTCCAGCGGGAGCGGGGTTGGTAAGAGCTGACCCAGCAGAAGAAAAGTATGCAGGATGAGCAACTCGTGGTAGCGTCCAGGCTGGTCTGAACTGCTGCGGAGATCGTTCTGCTCTGCGCTCCCGTAGCCACCGGTCGATTTGAATGGCCTGGGAAATCAAATCTTCCAAGGCGTTGGGGACACCTACCCGCGCCAGCTCGTCCTTCAGTCCTTCTGACAAGCCGAGACGGAACTGATACCGGAGTGCTGCTTTTGTTCCAGGACGTATCGGAACTGATGCGGTGGAAGTTAGTGACGTAGTGTTCTACGGGCCTGCGACCCTGCTGAAGAACATGAAGCACAGCTTCTGCGGTGGAGGATCGCTGCGGGTCATCATAGAGCTGTGCCATGGCCTCAAAAAATGACCGTAAGGAGTTTAATGGGGGCTGTCCTCTTCAAGGAGCCGATGAACCCAGGACTGGGGTTCGCCTAGGAGCAGGGAGATAACAAACCCCAGGCAGAGTCAAGTACAGCAGTAAAGTCCCCCAACATCAGCAGGGGCACATCAGGAAGTTGAGCAATATGTGGCACGATAAGTTTAAGTACCCCTGCAGAATACGGGGGGGGGGGGCACAAGTACACACCTAAGGCTTGCTAGTTGGCAGGATAAAACAAACCGGCCCTCAGGGTCAATCACAGACTTTGAGCATAGAAACCGTACCCCCTTCTTAATCAAAATACACACCCTCTCGAATAAGTGGAGTAAACAGAGTGGAACTGGTGACTAAATACGCTAGGAGCTAGACACGGGGAAGTGGAAGGAGACATATGGGTCTCCTGCAGGCAAACCACATCTGCCTGCAGGCGTTTGATGGTGCGGAGCACCGCTGTCCTCTTTACCGGGTTGCCGAGGCCCCGCACATTCCAGGACATCACACAAATATTATCAGCCATAGTCAAAATGTAGCCATACACGGAGCGTCAGGCAACCCGGCCAGGGAGGCGAAAGAGGGCACCCAGAAAGGGTGAACCCACTACACCCCATCAGCACAGCCCAGCTATATAGAGAGAGCAACAGGAGTAGTCGCCCAGCCCACACAGTACCGGTGCAGCCCCAGCATAGAGAACAGTCAATAGGAACATCCACAGCATAGGGTAAAATAATAGCAGTAGAGCGACAAAGTACATGCAGGAAAAGCAAAAATCGAACCAAAGTCCAGGACCAGAAAAAAGGCAAAAAGGGGGGAACAAAAAGGCAATACACGTCTGCCACGTGTGGGGGAAGGGACGAGTCAATAGGGCATGTCCAGTCACGACCAAGGGGGGGAAACCGGAGAGGGACCACCGATGCAAGTGTAGTCTCCTCAAAATTAGCAACCATGTGAGAGGTAGCAACCATTAGTGCAGCAGAAGAGCTCCCATCATAACAGGAAAAGTGTGTGTAACATCAAGTGCCAAGTATAGGCAGGAGAACCGAAAGGATCCATGACCGGCCGAAAAGAGTACAAAAGTTCCAAAAAGTAGAAACGATCCTCAAAGGTCTTCTCGCCTGGGGGAAGTGGCCGCCCGCAGGGCCCCACCATTAGCATCCAGCCATTGAACAGCAGCAGATGGCTTATCAAAGAACAACACCTCATCCCGGGCCACCACCCGGAGCCTGGAAGGGTACAGCATAGCGTATTGAACATTCAAGTCCCGCAATCTCCTCTTGACCTCTACGAATTTTGCACGCTGTTTCTGCACCACCGCAGAGTAATCGGGAAACAGGGAGATCCTTGAGTTGTCAATCTTGAGCCTCCCCTGCATTCCCCTGGCTTTAGTAATTGAGGAATTTGAAGATGAAAGTGCGTGGGGGGGGGGGCTCCAGGAGGAAGAGGTCGCATAGGCACCCTATGAGCACGTTCCACCGAAAACATGGAAGTAAAGGATTCTTGCCCAAAAGTAGAGAGCAGCCATTGTTCAATGAAAGCCACAGGATCTTTACCTTCCGCCCGCTCAGGGATCCCAATTGCTCTGATATTACTCCGTCTCTGTAAGATTCCGGTACCTCCGGTACCCTTAATCACCACTTTTCTCTGTAATGCGTCCCACCTTTCTCTTCAGGTGGTACGCATATACCTTTAAGAATGATGATGTCACTGCTGAGCGCCGCAGAGCGGCTATTTCAACCGCCGGCGGTCTCACTCACATTGTTCGTTCAACCTGCCTTGTTATCCACATGCTTTCAAGCCTGTCTCTCGATCAGAACCTCCAGCTATTCCCTTTACCTGGAGCAGACCGGAACCTCGCTACTGATCCCTGTATCTCGCTACCGGACCATTGCTTATCTACTGGACTTCTCTAAACTACTAACATTACAAGTGATAAGTACCCCGCAGGGGAACCCTCCATAACCTTATTGCACTATCTACCTATGCACATTAAGGACTGTTACCACCTATCCATACTATCCTATCATCTGCACTGTTACATAGATTGCTAGCTCTTGAGCCTACTACCATCTATCATCTGTACTGCTGCATAGATTGCTAGCTCTCCTGTCTACTACTATCTATCCTTGCACTGGGTTAGTCTATCCTGTATTTGTCATCTGCTGTCCTCACCACCTGTTAGCTTACTCGATACTAACCTATCTGCATTCCTAAATACCATCTTGAACTCTCCTATACAAAACCTATCAAGTGATTACCATCATTGTCACTGTTCACACCTGTCCCTTCAGCACATCACCTTCATACTATCATATACATACTATCACTCCAGGAACATCTCATTGAGTGTGTATATATCTGTATGTTGAAGCTGACAGGCCCACGGTGATGAGTCCTGGAGAGTTGGATCTGGTATTCAACACATCTCTACATGACTACTGAGTGGAGATTTTGCAGCTGCAAATCCAGCCTATAATAAAAACGCAGGAACGTTACAGATTGAACGAACCTTAAAAATGGATTCAGCAGAATTACCCACTCAAGTGACACAATTAACACAACAAGTAAAAGCGTTAATACTTGCTCTGACTGACGTACAAGAAAAGAATCAGACTCTGACACAGCAGGTAACCCAGCTCTCACGACTTACTGCTGTTCAGCCTCCTGAACCTAAAATAAACTCTCCTCTAGTGTTTACAGGTGATCGGAAAAAATTTAGTGAATTCAAAAACGCATGTCAATTGCTTTTTTTGTTAAAACCTCGTACATACCCCACTGATCAAATAAAAGTCTGTACCGTTATTTCATACTTGACTGGTGATCCACGGGCCTGGGCAGACTCTCTCTTTGAGAATAATGATCAGATTCTCAACACCTATTCCTTATTCCTAGCGGAACTCGCTAGTTTATACGATGACCCCAATAGGCAGAGTACTGCTGATATTCAGTTGAGGGCCTTAAAACAAGGAAGGAGACCTGTAGAAGACTTTGTATCTGAGTTCAAAAGATGGACCCTGGATTCAGGGTGGAATGACACATCTTTGCGAACTCAATTCAGACTCGGGTTATCGGAAGCTGTTAAAGACAAGCTCGCCCGAGCAGATTTACCTGGCTCTTTGGAGGCCTTGATACAACTTAGTATCAACATCGACAGACGACTGCGAGAAAGAAGGGCTGAAAAGATGGCTATGCCATTGTCTAGTCCTTCTCAGATTTCGGCCGTTGACCCTACTCCCATGGATGTAGGAACCATACGCCCACCTTTAACGACTACTGAACGAGCTAGAAGAACATCCAGAAATCTCTGCATGTACTGCGCATCCTCGGATCATTTGATAAGCACCTGTCCCCTTATCCGCAAAAAAGAGGGTGAGTGTTCACATGTCTTGCTGGGAGGATTAACGACTTCCTTTTCTAACCCCTATCTTTTTGTTCATTTAATATTACAATGGGACCAAACTAGTATCACCACCAAGGCTATGGTTGACACTGGATCTTGTGGAAACTATATTGATACACGCTTTGTTACCTTAAATAAAATACCTATTATTTCAAAATCTAAGCCTGTTTCTGTTAGTTTCATTAATGGTATTCCACTGTCTTCTTGTCCAATTACCAACCAGACACAGGCACTCCTTGCCACTACCAACGAATCACATGTGGAGACCATCACCTTTGACATACTATCCACACCCCATTTTCCTATTATTTTGGGACTTCCCTGGTTACACACACACCAACCAATCATAGATTGGAAAAAACGGACTTTGGTTTTCCCTTCTCACTATTGTGAGAATATGTGTAACCTCCCATCTGCGCATAGTAGGGGGTATGTAGAGTTTGTCATAGTAGGGGGTATGTAGAGTTTGTTTCTCGGGCGAGCTCGTCTTTAACAGCTTCCGATAACCCGAGTCTGAATTGAGTTCGCAAAGATGTGTCATTCCACCCTGAATCAAGGGTCCATCTTTTGAACTCAGATACAAAGTCTTCTACAGGTCTCCTTCCTTGTTTTAAGGCACTCAACTGAATATCAGCAGTACAGTATTGGGGTCATCGTATAAACTAGCGAGTTCCGCTAGGAATAAGGAATAGGTGTTGAGAATCTGATCATTATTCTCAAAGAGAGAGTCTGCCCAGGCCCGTGGATCACCCGTCAAGTATGAAATAACGGTACAGACTTTTATTTGATCAGTGGGGTATGTACGAGGTTTTAACAAAAAAAGCAATTGACATGCGTTTTTGAATTCACTAAATTTTTTCCGATCACCTGTAAACGCTAGAGGAGAGTTTATTTTAGGTTCAGGAGGCTGAACAGCAGTAAGTCGTGAGAGCTGGGTTACCTGCTGTGTCAGAGTCTGATTCTTTTCTTGTACGTCAGTCAGAGCAAGTATTAACGCTTTTACTTGTTGTGTTAATTGTGTCACTTGAGTGGGTAATTCTGCTGAATCCATTTTTAAGGTTTGTTCAATCTGTAACGCTCCTGCGTTTTTTATTATAGGCTGGATTTGCAGCTGCAAAATCTCCACTCAGTAGTCATGAGATGTGAGATGTGTTGAATACCAGATCCAACTCTCCAGGACTCATCACCGTGGGCCTGTCAGCTTCAACATACAGATATATACACACTCAATGAGATGTTCCTGGAGTGATAGTATGTATATGATAGTATGAAGGTGATGTGCTGAAGGGACAGGTGTGAACAGTGACAAGGATGGTAATCACTTGATAGGTTTTGTATAGGAGAGTTCAAGATGGTATTTAGGAATGCAGATAGGTTAGTATCGAGTAAGCTAACAGGTGGTGAGGACAGCAGATGACAAATACAGGATAGACTAACCCAGTGCAAGGATAGATAGTAGTAGACAGGAGAGCTAGCAATCTATGCAGCAGTGCAGATGATAGATGGTAGTAGGCTCAAGAGCTAGCAATCTATGTAACAGTGCAGATGATAGGATAGTATGGATAGGTGGTAACAGTCCTTACTGTGCATAGGTAGATAGTGCAAAAAGGTTATAGAGGGTTCCCCTGCGGGGTACTTATCACTTGTAATGTTAGTAGTTTAGAGAAGTCCAGTAGATAAGGAATGGTCCGGTAGCGAGATACAGGGATCAGTAGCGAGGTTCCGGTCTGCTCCAGGTAAAGGGAATAGCTGGAGGTTCCGATCGAGAGACAGGCTTGAAAGCATGTGGATAACAAGGCAGGTTGAACGAACAATGTGAGTGAGACCGCCAGCGGTTAAAATAGCCGCTCTGCGGCGCTCAGCAGTGACATCATCGTTCTTAAAGGTATATGCGTACCACCTGAAGAGAAAGGTGGGACGCATTACAGAGAAAAGTGGTGATTAAGGGTACCGGAGGTACCGGAATCTTACAGAGACGGAGTAATATCAGAGCAATTGGGATCCCTGAGCGGGTGGAAGGTAAAGATCCTGTGGCTTTCATTGAACAATGGCTGCTCTCTACTTTTGGGCAAGAATCCTTTACTTCCATGTTTTCGGTGGAACGTGCTCATAGGGTGCCTATGCGACCTCTTCCTCCTGGAGCCCCCCCCCGCGCACTTTCATCTTCAAATTCCTCAATTACTAAAGCCAGGGGAATGCAGAGGAGGCTCAAGATTGACAACTCAAGGATCTCCCTGTTTCCCGATTACTCTGCGGTGGTGCAGAAACAGCGTGCAAAATTCGTAGAGGTCAAGAGGAGATTGCGGGACTTGAATGTTCAATACGCTATGCTGTACCCTTCCAGGCTCCGGGTGGTGGCCCGGGATGAGGTGTTGTTCTTTGATAAGCCTTCTGCTGCTGTTCAATGGCTGGATGCTAATGGTGGGGCCCTGCGGGCGGCCACTTCCCCCAGGCGAGAAGACCTTTGAGGATCGTTTCTACTTTTTGGAACTTTTGTACTCTTTTCGGCCGGTCATGGATCCTTTCGGTTCTCCTGCCTATACTTGGCACTTGATGTTACACACACTTTTCCTGTTATAATGGGAGCTCTTCTGCTGCACTAATGGTTGCTACCTCTCAAATGGTTGCTAATTTTGAGGAGACTACACTTGCATCGGTGGTCCCTCTCCGGTTTCCCCCCCTTGGTCGTGACTGGACATGCCCTATTGACTCGTCCCTTCCCCCACACGTGGCAGACGTGTATTGCCTTTTTGTTCCCCCCTTTTTGCCTTTTTTCTGGTCCTGGACTTTGGTTCGATTTTTTCTTTTCCTGCATGTACTTTGTCGCTCTACTGCTATTATTTTACCCTATGCTGTGGATGTTTCTATTGACTGTTCTCTATGCTGGGGCTGCACCGGTACTGTGTGGGCTGGGCGACTACTCCTGTTGCTCTCTCTATATAGCTGGGCTGTGCCGATGGGGTGTAGTGGGTTCACCCTTTCTGGGTGCCCTCTTTCGCCTCCCTGGCCGGGTTGCCTGACGCTCCGTGTATGGCTACATTTTGACTATGGCTGATAATATTTGTGTGATGTCCTGGAATGTGCGGGGCCTCGGCAACCCGGTAAAGAGGACAGCGGTGCTCCGCACCATCAAACGCCTGCAGGCAGATGTGGTTTGCCTGCAGGAGACCCATATGTCTCCTTCCACTTCCCCGTGTCTAGCTCCTAGCGTATTTAGTCACCAGTTCCACTCTGTTTACTCCACTTATTTGAGAGGGTGTGTATTTTGATTAAGAAGGGGGTACGGTTTCTATGCTCAAAGTCTGTGATTGACCCTGAGGGCCGGTTTGTTTTATCCTGCCAACTAGCAAGCCTTAGGTGTGTACTTGTGCCCCCCCCGTATTCTGCAGGGGTACTTAAACTTATCGTGCCACATATTGCTCAACTTCCTGATGTGCCCCTGCTGATGTTGGGGGACTTTACTGCTGTACTTGACTCTGCCTGGGATAGGATTTCCTCTCACTCCGGTGGACCTATGCTGGCCGGGGGGGCTGTGCCCCTTGCTCGGTTGGTGGGTGAACTCGGACTGACAGATGTCTGGAGGATGGGCCACCCTGAGGTATGAAAATTTTCGTGCTTCTCGGCGTCACACTCGGGATTGTCTAGGATAGATCTGGGGCTGGGTAATGGTTCGCTACTGCCTCTGGTGGTCGTGGCGGGAAAATCCGTTTGGAAACTCAATGCATTCTGGCTGACGCTCTTTCCTAGTCCTGATCCCCTGCCACCCAAACTAACGTCCTTTTTTGCTGACAATTTGGAATCCGCAGAGGTGGGGGTGGTGTGGGATGCGGCTAAGGCATTCATGGGAGGTCAGTTTATACCTACGGTTAATGTCATTAAAACGGACACCAGGCAATGGGAGAATACTGTGTTGGACGCAGTGACTAGAGCGGAGGAAACTTATGATAGGGACCCGTCAGATGATACTCAGAGGTCGTGGCTGGCTGCCCAATCTATGGCCAAGTCGGTCTCGATTCAAAAGGCTGAAAACAAGCACTTCTTCTTGCAGCAGAGGTATTTTGAGAAGGGAGAAAACACGGGTCATATGTTGGCCATGCTGGTTCGCTCGCAGCAGCCTGCGGCATTTATACCCCAGATTAAGGATCCTCAGGGGGTGCTCTGGCACGCCACGGCTGACATACGGAGAGTACTTGGGAAGTTTTATGCTGATCTTTACTCCTCTAAGATCTCGGCTGACTCACGAGAAATTGCCGATTTTTTTGGCTTCCTGCGATTTGCCTTCTCTGTCTGCCTGGGACGTGGCTGTGCTTGGGGCCCCCCTTACGGAAAACGAACTTTATGCGGCCTTGAAATCTACTAAGCCTGGTAAATCTCCAGGGGCTGATGGTATCCCGTCGGAGGTTTAAAGCCGATACGCTGAACAGTTGGTGCCCGTGCTGCTGCGGGTATATAACGAAGCCTACCGTATTGGCCGCTGTTAGGAATGCTTCCTGAGCACACTGATGTGCTGTCATGAATCTGCAAGGGTTAACCTAGAGCAGACTAATTGCAGTAATTGGCAAAGAGGCTGCCTTATTTAAACAGCTCAGAAGCACTGTGTCTTTTCTGACTTTTCCTGTGTTCCTGAAGCCTGCTTCCTGTTACCTGTTTGATATCCGTTTTGACCTTTGGCTTGTTCCTGACCTTGTTGACCTGCTGCCCGTCCTGACCCCCGGCTTGTTTG
Organism: Pelophylax lessonae; assembly: GCF_965119305.1. Taxonomy (NCBI): domain Eukaryota; kingdom Metazoa; phylum Chordata; class Amphibia; order Anura; family Ranidae; genus Pelophylax; species Pelophylax lessonae. Next base: position 247,230,010 of record NC_138772.1, read on the forward strand.
ACCATTCTCTCGGATCTCCCTTGTCTGCTTATCTGCCTTCGGATCATGACCGGCTTCTCCCTTGGTGGGGCGACCCTGAGGACTGCGACCTGGTATCCACACGCAGCAAAATCCATCCTCCCCACTAGAGGCTCTTGCGAAAACTGGTGGATACTTAGATTCCGCAACTCAGGTTAGCCTGTGTCACTTACCTTGGGGGTTCCCGTCTAAGCTCCGCCCTCTGGCACACGTGGGGCCTTCCTCTGCCATCAGGCTACCACTTGTATCCCTAACAGTACAAATCAGCCATGACGGAGCCTGCAAGAGAAGCCTCACGGTTGGAAGAGATCTGCCAACACCTCGCAGCCCTGTCTCAAACCGTAAAGTCGCTTCAAGACGGCTACACACAGCTAGAGGAACGGCTGCGCTCTACGACACTTCAGGGGGATCCTCCTGTATTATCTGCTTCCTCTCCTGCTGCAGCACTCTCTGCACCTGCTTCTGGCCCTAACGTAGTGATGCTGCCACCAGAACCTCGAGTTCCTGCTCCCGAAAAAAATATACCGGGGATCACGGTAAATTCCAAGCCTTTCGCAACGCCTGCCAGCTGTATTTCTCCCTGCAACCTCGAACCTTTTCTTTGGAGACCACCAACTAATCGTGCCTAAAAACGGCTTTTTAAGGCTCTAAAAGACAAAAATATAGTCATTTTGACGAAATTTTTTTTCTGACCTTTGGTGACCAAATGCAGTTATTTTGGCTAAAAAATGATTTTTAGACACTTGGAGACCAAAACAGAGTAATTTTGACCGAAAATTGATATGATTCTGTCAGGAATTCTGTTCCAAAAGCGGTACAATTCTTTTCATGGAAATTTGGCATTATGTATTATAGGCCTACAATTCTTAGTAATTACTGACTTAAACCTGACCAAAACAAGACTCTAGTAGACATCCCAGATGTGATAAATTTGAAACACAAAATATTATTATTAAAAATTTTATTATTTTATTATTTAATATATAATATATATAATAAAATTATATTAAAATTATATTATTGATTAGATTATAATTCATGCGTTATATATTATATATATATGTGTGTGTGTATATATATATATATATATATATATATATAACGCATGAATTATAGTCGAATCAATAATATAATTTTATATATATATATATATATATATATGTGTGTGTGTATATAGGTATATATATATATATATATATATACATATAAACATATATGCATATATATAATATAAAATGTGTTATGTGTTTTGTGCAACGGTTATTTTTTTTTTGAATTTCCTTCCCTAGTTCCGCTCCCATGCAGCATTGCTGCTGCAGGGAACGGAACTAGGAAGTCATCATACCGACAGACGAGTGGCGGAGATCCCGGCTGGCGGTCACAGCAATGAGAGCTCATCGCTGGATCGCCAGGATAAGGTAAGAGAAGCTCCGCTGCGCTGTCTGCACGCTCTGCCCATTGACCCCGAGCGTGACTCGGGGATACCGCTAATAGCAGAAAATTCCTACCCCGAGTCACGCTCGGGGATACCGCTAAGGCGGTTAAGACACTAAAAGACAAAAATACATTAATTTTGACTAGTTTTTTTCAGATCTTTGGTGACCAAATGCATTTATTGTGACTAAAAAAGGCTTTTTAGACACCTGGAGACCAAAATAGAGTCATTTTGACCGAATTTTTTTTCAGGCAATTGGAGCCCAAATGGCCAGTTATAGACAAATCTTGTCTAAAACCGGCTTTTTAAGGGTCTAAAAGACAAAAATGCAGTCATTTTGACTAATTTTTTTTATCAGACCTTTGGTGACCAAATGCAGATATTTTGACAAAAAAAAGGCTTTTTAGACACTTGGAGACCAAAATAGAGTCATTTTGACCAAAAAAATCTTTCAGGCCATTTGAGCCCAAATGTCTAAAATCGTGCCTAAAACCCGCGTTTTATGGCTCTAATAGACAAAAATACAGTCAATTTGACTAAATTTGTTTTTCATACCTTTGGTGACCAAATGCAGTTATTTTGACTAAAAAAGGAAGGCTTTTTAGACACTTGGAGACCAAAATCGAGTCATTTTGACCCAAAAAATTTCTTCAGGCTATTGGAGCCAAATGTCTAAAATCTTGTCTAAAACCGGCTTTTTAAGGCTCTCAAAGAAAAAAATATAGTCATTTTGACTAAATTTTTTTTCAGACCTTTGGTGACCAAATGCCATTATTTTGACTAACAAAAGGTTTTTAGACACTTGGAGACCAAAATAGAGTATTTTTGACCAAAACATTTTTTTCAGGCCATTGGAGCCCAAATGGTCGGTTTTAAACAAATCTTGTCTAAAACCGTCTTTTTAAGGCTGTAAAAGACAAAAAATACAGTAATTTTGACTAAATTTTTTTTCACACCTTTGGTGACCAAATGCCATTATTTTGACTAACAAAAGGTTTTTAGACACTTGGAGACCAAAATAGAGTATTTTTGACCAAAACATTTTTTTCAGGCCATTGGAGCCAAATGTCTAATATCTTGTCTAAAACCGGCTTTTTAAGGCTCTAAAAGACAAAAATACAGTAATTTTGACAAAAGTATTTTTCAGACCTTTGGTGACCAAATTCAGTTATTTTGGAAAAAAAGGCTTTTTAGACACTTGGAGACCAAAATAGAGTCATTTTGACCAAAAATTTTTTTTCAGGCCATTGGAGCCCAAATGGCCGGTTTTAGACAAATCTGGTCTAAAACCGGCTTTTTAAGACACTAAAAGACAAAAATACATTAATTTTGACTAGTTTTTTTCAGACCTTTGGTGACCAAATGCATTTATTTATACTAAAAAAAAGGCTTTTTTAGACACTTGGAGACCAAAATAGAGTCATTTTAACAAAAAAATTTCAGGCCATTGGAGCCCAAAAATCTAAAATCTTGTCTAAAACCGGCTTTTCAAGGCTCTAAAAGATCACCTGTGCGATTTTTTGATCATGCGCTATAAACAAAAAAAGGGCGTCAATTTTGCAAAAATAGCAATATTTTTCACATTTTTTTATATGAAATTCACCAAAACAATGTAAAAATCAAAGTTTTTTAACATTTTCGGCCAATTTGTTTATGCTACATATGTTTGGTAAAAAAAATCGCAAAAAGCGTATTTTGATTGGTTTGCGCAAAAGTTATCGCGTTTACTAACAAAGGGAAAGATTTTTGTCATTTTTGTTGGTTTTTTTTTCAACGCGTAATTGAGATTTTTTTTGCGGTACCGCAAAATTGCGGCAGAAAGATCGGACCCTTGACTGACATTTTTGACACTTTCGGGGTTACCAGTGACATTTCTACAGTAATCAGTGCTATACATATGCACTGTACCTGTAAAATTACACTGGCAGTGAAGGGGTTAACTTTTTTTGAGAGGGAGGGGCTGTGTGTGTCCCTAGGTGCGTGATTCTAACTGTGATTGGCTGTGGCTTGAGCTGTAGGAACAGTGATCAACAGTCCTACATAGTAGAAACGTATGATCACTGTTTCTACACAGGGGAGAATGACAGGCGGCTTGTTTACAACAGTCGCCTGACTTTCTCCCTCTGCAGTGACGATCGCCGAGTGACCGGCGGACATCGGGTCCGCCGGTCACACTTGCAAGGATCCAAGACCACGCGGGAGCTCGCCTCCGGGGGCGCGCGCTCGCTCCCTAGACCCTCACAGGCTAGCAACATAGATCAACATCACTTTGCCTGTGAGGGGCTTACTGCCGACGTAAATAGTCGTGCGGCAGTCGGCAAGTGGTTTAGGCTCTAAAAGACAAAAATAAAGTCACTTTGACTAATTTTTTTAGACCTTTGGTGACAAAATGCAGTTATTTTGACTAAAAAAGGCTTTTTTAGACACTTGGAGACCAAAATTGAGTAATTTTCACCAACAAATTTTTTTCAGGCCATTGGAGCCCAAATGGCCGGTTTTAGACAACTCTTATCTAAAACCGGCTTTTTAAGGCTCTAAAAGACAAAAATACAGTCATTTTGACAAATTTTTTTCAGACCTTTGGTGACCAAATGCAGTTATTTATACTATAAGGCCCCATGCACACGGGGCGTTAGAAAAAACGTACGTCAAAGTTAGTTCTGACGCCGGAAAAAGCAGCTGTAAAAACGTGCTTTCAGTAGCTTTTTCCATTGGCGTTATTGCACGTTTTGCCACGTTGCTTTTAGCAGCGTTTTTTTTTCTTCCATTCAAAATCAATGGTTCCCTATGGGAGCCTATTGATTTGAATGGAGGTCGCACCGCAATCCGGATCCGACTTGCGGGGTGACTTGCGCTGTGGGAATCTTGAGGGGGAACTCCACGCCAAAATGGGAAAAAAACGGCGTGGGGTCCCCCCCAAGGTTCCAAACCAGGCCCTTCGGGTCTGTTATGGAATTTGAGGGTAGCCCCATGCCGAAAAAACGGCGTGGGGTCCCCCCCAAAATCCATACCAGACCCTTATCCGAGCATGCAGCCCGGCAGGCCAGGAAAGGGGAGGGGACGAGCGAGCGGCCCCACCCCCCCTGGACCACACCAGGCCACATGCCCTCAACATGGGGGGGGGTGTTGGTGCTTTGGGGCAGGGGGAGCTCTGCACCCCCCACCTCAAAGCACCTTGCCCCCATGTTGATGAGGACAAGGGCCTCATCCCCACAACCCTGGCCGGTGGTTGTGGGGGTCTGCGGGCAGGGGGCTCATCGGAATCTGGAAGCACCCTTTAACAAGGGGGCCCCCCAGATCCCGGACCCCCTCCCTATGTGAATGGGTATGGGGTACACTGTACCCCTACCCATTCACCCCATAAAAGGCAGTGTATGGAAATAACGACAAGAGACGTTTTGGAAAGTTTATTAAAAATCTTCATCCGACTCTTCTTGTCTTCTCCTCTCCGGGGTCTTCTCCGGGGGGTCTTCTGCTCTTTTGCTGTCCGCCCTTCTTGTCTTCTCCTCTCCGGGGTCTTCTGCTCTTTTGCTGTCCCCCTCTTCTTGTGTTCTTCTCTCCGGGGTCTTCTGCTGTCCCCTCTTCTGCTGTCCTCTCTTCTTTTCTTCTCCTCTCCGGTCTTCTGCTCTTTTGCTGTCGGCTGTCGGCTGTCGGCTGTCTTCTTCCTCCGGTCCTCCTCCGACGACGTCTCCGCTGATTATGCCTATCTCCGGTCTCTTCAGCTTATTATATAGCCATTAGGGGCGTGGCCCCGATGACGTCATCGGGAGGCACCGCCCCCTCATGTCACAGATGACGTCATCTGTGACATGAGGGGGTGGTGCCTCCCGATGACGTCATCGGGGCCACGCCCCTAATGGCTATATAATAAGCTGAAGAGACCGGAGATAGGCATAATCAGCGGAGACGTCGTCGGAGGAGGACCGGAGGAAGAAGACAGCCGACAGCCGACAGCAAAAGAGCAGAAGACCGGAGAGGAGAAGAAAAGAAGAGAGGACAGCGAAGAGGGGACAGCAGAAGACCCCGGAGAGAAGAACACAAGAAGAGGGGGACAGCAAAAGAGCAGAAGACCCCGGAGAGGAGAAGACAAGAAGGGCGGACAGCAAAAGAGCAGAAGACCCCCCGGAGAAGACCCCGGAGAGGAGAAGACAAGAAGAGTCGGATGAAGATTTTTAATAAACTTTCCAAAACGTCTCTTGTCGTTATTTCCATACACTGCCTTTTATGGGGTGAATGGGTAGGGGTACAGTGTACCCCATACCCATTCACATAGGGAGGGGGTCCGGGATCTGGGGGGCCCCCTTGTTAAAGGGTGCTTCCAGATTCCGATGAGCCCCCTGCCCGCAGACCCCCACAACCACCGGCCAGGGTTGTGGGGATGAGGCCCTTGTCCTCATCAACATGGGGGCAAGGTGCTTTGAGGTGGGGGGTGCAGAGCTCCCCCTGCCCCAAAGCACCAACACCCCCCCCCATGTTGAGGGCATGTGGCCTGGTGTGGTCCAGGGGGGGTGGGGCCGCTCGCTCGTCCCCTCCCCTTTCCTGGCCTGCCGGGCTGCATGCTCGGATAAGGGTCTGGTATGGATTTTGGGGGGGACCCCACGCCGTTTTTTCGGCATGGGGCTACCCTCAAATTCCATAACAGACCCGAAGGGCCTGGTTTGGAACCTTGGGGGGGACCCCACGCCGTTTTTTTCCCATTTTGGCGTGGAGTTCCCCCTCAAGATTCCCACAGCGCAAGTCACCCCGCAAGTCGGATCCGACTTGCGGTGTTGCGGTGCGACCTCCATTCAAATCAATAGGCTCCCATAGGGAACCATTGATTTTGAATGGAAGAAAAAAAAACGTATAACGTGGCTTAACGCACGTTAAGCAACGTTATAGCAAAGTTATTCAGCTTTTAGCAGCGTCAGGCGTTTTTAACGCTGTAACGCTGGTCCTCAGAACGCGCAGGTGGTGGGTTCTTGTTGCAGCCTAAAAACGCCTAAGCCACTTACAGCTCAAAAACGTCTGAGTGTGCATGAGGCCATAGAATAACATGGAGGGGCGTTTTTAGGCTGCAAAAAGAAAACGCCTGACGCTGCTTACAGCAGCGTTAAAAACGTCCCGTGTGCATGGGGCCTAAAAGGCTTTTTTAGACACTTGGAGACCAAAATAGAGTCATTTTAACAAAAAAATTTTCAGGCCATTGGAGCCCAAATATCTAAAATCTTGTCTAAAACCGGCTTTTCAAGGCTCTAAAAGAAAAAAAAAACAGTCAATTTGACTAAATGTTTTTCAGATCTTTGGTGACCAAATGCATTTATTGTGACTAAAAAGGCCTTTTAGACACTTGGAGACCAAAATAGAGTAATTTTGACCAAAACATTTTTTTAAGGCCATTGGAGCCAAATGTCTAAAATTTTGTCTAAAACCAGCATTTTAAGGCTCTAAAAGACAAAAATATAGTCATTTTGACTAAATTTTTTTTCAGACCTTTGGTTACCAAATGCAGTTATTTTGACTAAAAAAGGCTTTTTAGACACTTGGAGACCAAAATAGAGTCATTTTGACCGATTTTTTTTCAGGCAATTGGAGCCCAAATGGCCAGTTATAGACAAATCTTGTCTAAAACCGGCTTTTTAAGGCTCTAAAAGAGAAAAATACAGTCATTTTGACTAAATTGTTTTTCAGACCTTTGGTGACCAAATGCCGTTATTTTGACTAACGAAAGGTTTTTAGACACTTGGAGACCAAAATAGAGTCATTTTGACCAAAACATTTTTTCAGGCCAATCGAGCCCAAATGGCCGGTTTTAAACAAATCTTGTCTAAAACCGGCTTTTAAGGCTGTAAAAGATAAAAAATACAGTAATTTTGACTAAATTTTTTTCAGACCTTTGGTGACCAAATGCCGTTATTTTGACTAACAAAAGATTTTTTAGACACTTGGAGACCAAAATAGAGTATTTCTGACCAAAACATTTTTTTCAGGCCATTGGAGCCAAATGTCTAAAATCTTGTCTAAAACCGGCTTTTTAAGGCTTTAAAAGACAAAAATATAGTAATTTTGACTACATTTTTTTTCAGACCTTTGGTGACCAAATGCAGTTATTTTGACTAAAAAAGGCTTTTTAGACACTTGGAGACCAAAATAGAGTCATTTTGACCAAAAAGTTTTTTTCAGGCCATTGGAGCCCAAATGGCCGGTTTTAGACAAATCTGGTCTAAAACCGGCTTTTTAAGACACTAAAAGACAAAAATACATTAATTTTGACTAATTTTTTCAGACCTTTGCTGACCAAAAAGACGTTTTTAGACACTTGGAGACCAAAATAGAGTCATTTTAACAAAAAAATTTTTCAGGCCATTGGAGCCCAAAAATCTAAAATCTTGTCTAAAACCGGCTTTTCAAGGCACTAAAAGACAAAAATACAGTCAATTTGACTAAATTTTTTTTCAGATCTTTGGTGACCAAATGCAGTTATTTTGACTAAAAAGGCTTTTTAGACACTTGGAGACCAAAATAGAGTCATTTTGACCAAAACATTTTTTTCAGGCCATTGGAGCCAAATGTCTAAAATCTTGTCTAAAACCGGCTTTTTAAGGCTCTAAAAGACAAAAATATAGTAATTTTGACTACATTTTTTTTCAGACCTTTGGTTACCAAATGCAGTTATTTTGACTAAAAAAGGCTTTTTAGACACTTGGAGACCAAAATAGAGTCATTTTGACCGATTTTTTTTCAGGCAATTGGAGCCCAAAAGGCCAGTTATAGACAAATCTTGTCTAAAACTGGCTTTTTAAGGCTCTAAAAGACAAAAATACAGTCATCTTGACAATTTTTTTATAAGACCTTTGGTGACCAAATGCAGTTATTTTGACTAAAAAAGGCTTTTTAGACACTTGGAGACAAAAATTTTGACCAAACATTTTTTTCAGGCCATTGAAACTCAAATGGCCGGTTTTAGACAAATCGTGTCTAAAACCGGCTATTTACCACTTAACCCCCGGAAGATTTGACCCCCTTCCTGACCAGGGCCTATTTTGCGATTCGGCACTGCGTTGATTTTAACGGACAATTGCGCGGTCGTGCGACGCTGTACCTAAACAAATTTGACTTCCTTTTTTTCCCACAAACAGAGCTTTCTTTTGGTGGTATTTGATCACCTGTGCGATTTTTTGATCATGCACTATAAACAAAAAAAAGCGTCAATTTTGCAAAAATAGCAATATTTTTCACCTTTTTTTACATGAAATTCCCCAAAAAAATGTGAAAATCAAAATTTTTTAACATTTTCGGCCAATTTGTTTTATGCTACATATGTTTGGTAAAAAAAATAAGCGTATTTTCATTGGTTTGCGCAAAAGTTATCGCGTTTACTAACAAAGGGAAAGATTTTTGTTGTTTTTGTAGTTTTTTTTTCAACGCGTAATGGCGGCGATCTGCGATTTTTTTTGCGGTACTGCAAAATTGCGGCAGACAGATCGGACCCTTGACTGACATTTTTGACACTTTTGGGGTTACCAGTGACATTTCTACAGTAATCAGTGCTATACATATGCACTGTTACTGTAAAATTACACTGGCAGTGAAGGGGGTTAACTTTTTTTGAGAGGGAGGGGCTGTGTGTGTCCCTCGGGGCGTGATTCTAACTGTGATTGGTTGTGGCTTGAGCTGTAGGAACAGTGATCAACGGTCCTACATAGTAGAACCGTATGATCACTGTTTCTACACAGGGGAGAATGAAAGGCGGCTTGTTTACATCAGTCGCCTGACTTTCTCCCTCTGCAGTGACGATCGCCGAGTGACCAGCGAACATCGGGTCCGCCAGTCACACGTGCGGGGGATATGTGACCACGCGGGAGCGCGCCTCCGGGGGCGCGTGCTCGCTCCCTAGACCCTCACAAGCTAGCAACGTAGATCAACATCACTTTGTCTGTGAGGGGCTTACTGCCGACGTAAATAGTCGTGCGGCAGTCGGCAAGTGGTTAAGGCTCTAAAAGACAAAAATAAAGACACTTTGACTAATTTTTTTTTTTAGACCTTTGGTGACGAAATGCAGTTATTTTGACTAAAAAAGGCTTTTTAGACACTTGGAGACCAAAACTGAGTCATTTTGACTAAAAACATTTTTTCATGCCATTGGAGCCCAAATGGCCGGTTTTAGACAACTCTTGTCTAAAACCGGATTTTTAAGGCTCTAAAAGACAAAAAATACAGTCATTTTGACTAAATTTTTTTCAGACCTTTGGTGACCAAATGCCGTTATTTTGACTAACAAAAGGTTTTTAGACACTTGGAGACCAAAATAGAGTATTTTTGACCAAAACATTTTTTTCAGGCCATTTTAGCCAAATGTCTAAAATCGTGCCTTAAACCGGCTTTTTAAGGCTCTCAAAGAAAAAATAGAGTCATTTGGACTTAATTTTTTTCAGACCTTTGGTGACCAAATGCAGTTATTTTGACTTAAAAAGGCTTTTTAGACACTTGGAGACCGAAATAGAGTCATTTTAACTAAAAAATAATTTTCAGGCCATTGGAGCCCAAATGGCCGGTTTTAGACAAATCTTGTCTTAAACCGGCTTTTTAAGGCTCTAAAAGACAAAAATACAGTCATTTTGACTAAATTGTTTTTCAGACCTTTGGTGACCAAATGCCGTTATTTTGACTAACAAAAGGTTTTTAGACACTTGGAGACCAAAATAGAGTCATTTTGACCAAAACATTTTTTTCAGGCCATTGGAGCCCAAATTGCCGGTTTTAAACAAATCTTGTCTAAAACCGGCTTTTTATGGCTGTAAAAGACAAAAAATACAGTAATTTTGACTAATTTTTTTTCAGAACTTTGGTGACCAAATGCCGTTATTTTGACTAACAAAAGGTTTTTAGACACTTGGAGACCAAAATAGAGTATTTTTGACCAAAACATTGTTTTCAGGCCATTGGAGCCAAATGTCTAAAATCTTGTCTAAAACCGGCTTTTTAAGGCTCTAAAAGACAAAAATATAGTCATTTTAAAGAAATTTTTTTTTCTGACCTTTGGTGACCAAATGCATTTATTTTGACTAAAAAACGATTTTTAGACACTTGGAGACCAAAACAGAGTAATTTTGACCGAAAATTTATTTTCAGGCCATTGGAGCCCAAATGGCCGGTTTTAGACAAATCTTGTCTAAAACCGGCTTTTTAACCACTTTACCACCGGAGGATTTTGCTGTCTTCCGTCCAGGCCACTTTTTGCGATTCGGCGATGTGCGACTTCAACTGACAATTGCGCGGTCGTGCGACGCCGTACCCAAACGAAATTTACGTCCTTTTTTTCCCACAAACAGAGCTTTATTTTGGTGGTATTTGATCACCTGTGCGATTTTTACTTTTTGCGCTATAAACAATAAAAGAGCGTTTATTTTGAAAAAATAACAATATTTTTAACATTTTTTTATATGAAATTCCCCCCAAAAAAGATGTAAAAACCAATTTTTTAAAAAATTTTTGGCCAATTTGTTTTCTGCTACCTATGTTTGGTAAAAAAAAATCACAATAAGCGTATTTTGATTGGTTTGCGCAAAAGTTATTGCGTTTACTAACAAAGGGAAAGATTTCTGTCATTTTTGGTGGTTTTTTTTTTTAACGCGTAATGGCGGCGATCTGCGATTTTTTTTGTGGGACTGCGACATTGCGGCGGACAGATCGGACCCTTGACTGACATTTTTGACACTTTTGGGGTTACCAGTGACATTACTGCAGTAATCAGTGCTATATATATGCACTGTTACTGTAAAAATGACACTGGCAGGGAAGGGGTTAATTTTATTGGAGAGGGAGGGGTTAATGTATGCCTGGTGCTTACTGACGTGTGGGGGGGGGGGGAGGTGACTGAGTGAGTCATGGACAGATCGGATGTCCAGCTATGCTGAACAGTCCGATCTGTCACTCCCTGTCACTATGGAGATCCGCCCGCTGTGTTTACACACAGCGAGCGGATCTCCACACTAGATCCCCGGCGATCGGGGCAGAGCAGCGGTGATCGCCGCTGCTCCTCCCCTGGCCCGACTCCCGCTGTGAATGAAAACAGCGGGAGCGAGCCTCCGGCGGCGCGCAAGCGCCGCCCAGAAGGGGGAGTGTCTGACGTCGTTAATACTACGTCGTCAGACGATAACGAACCACTTTGCCGCAGTACTATTACCGTACTCGGTCGGCAAGTGGTTAAGGCTCTAAAAGACAAAAATACAGTCATTTTGACTAAAGTATTTTTCAGAACTTTGGTGACCAAATTCAGTTATTTTGACAAAAAAAGGCTTTTTAGACACTTGGAGACCAAAATAGAGTCATTTTGACCAAAAAATTTTTTCAGGCCATTGGAGCCCAAATGGCCGGTTTTAGACAAATCTGGTCTAAAACCGGCTTTTTAAGACACTAAAAGACAAAAATACATTAATTTTGACTCGTTTTTTTCAGATCTTTGGTGACCAAATGCATTTATTTATACTAAAAAAGGCTTTTTTAGACACTTGGAGACCAAAATAGAGTCATTTTAACAAAAAAATTTCAGGCCATTGGAGCCCAAAAATCTAAAATCTTGTCTAAAACCGGCTTTTCAAGGCTCTAAAAGATCACCTGTGCGATTTTTTGATCATGCGCTATAAACAAAAAAAGAGCGTCAATTTTGCAAAAATAGCAATATTTTTCACATTTTTTTATATGAAATTCACCAAAAAAATGTAAAAATCAAAGTTTTTTAACATTTTTGGCCAATTTGTTTATGCTACATATGTTTGGTAAAAAAAATCGCAAAAAGCATATTTTGATTGGTTTGCGCAAAAGTTATCGCGTTTACTAACAAAGGGAAAGATTTTTTGTCATTTTTGTTGGGTTTTTTTTCAACGCGTAATACGATTTTTTTTGCGGTACTGCAAAATTGCGGCAGACAGATCGGACCCTTGACTGACATTTTTGACACTTTTGGGGTTACCAGTGACATTTCTACAGTAATTAGTGCTATACATATGCACTGTACCAGTAAAATTACACTGGCAGTGAAGGGGTTAACTTTTTTTGAGAGGGAGGGGCTGTGTGTGTCCCTAGTGGTGTGATTCTAACTGTGATTGGCTGTGGCTTGAGCTGTAGGAACAGTGATCAACGGTCCTACATAGTAGAACCGTATGATCACTGTTTCTACACAGGGGAGAATGACAGGCGGCTTGTTTACATCAGTCGCCTGACTTTCTCCCTCTGCAGTGACGATCGCCGAGTGACCGGCGGACATCGGGTCTGCCGGTCACACGTGCAAGGATCCAAGACCACGCGGGAGCTCGCCTCCGGGGGCGTGCGCTCGCTCCCTAGACCCTCACAGGCTAGCAACATAGATCAACATCATGTGATAAATAAGTCCGTATAATAGTAAAGGTGCAAACAATATTATGGGCAAGCTAGATGTGCGAAGAAATATGAACTCCAAGGTGAAAATAAGAAATGGTATTCAATCAGATCAGCTGATAAAATAAGTCCATATATAGATGATTGTGCCTCGAGGAGTGGTGAATGAATAAGTATCCTGCGGTGACCCCCAAGGTGGGTGACTGGCGAGTGGCGGGGAAACCTCTAGTAGAAAAACCTACTCACCAGATGTACCTACCCCACACAGGGGTATAGGGCAGGTACTGTAGAAATATCCTGTTGGTCCTGGCTCTGGGTAGTAGTTCCCTTCCTGGGGGAGATGTAGTATAGGGTCCGCAGGGATATCCTAAAGTGGGATCCTATCCGATAGTAGGATATCCAACGATCGGTGGGGTGAACTGATATGGCCACTCAAAGGTATGTGGATGGAAGGATCATATAAATAGAAAAGAACTCGATAGTGTAATACCGTTTTTAAAGTTTATTCCTTCCAGCAGTAACATAAAAATGGGTACTCACATAGATAAAATCAGTAAACAGCGAGGTAGTGGCGTCCCGGAACGCAATGCGTTCCAACTGGAGACCGGAACCGGAAGTGACGTGACGGCGCTGTACGCGTTTCGTCATGTGACGTCTTCTGCAGCGTCTTCACATGACGAAATGGCTGGTTTTAGACAAATCTTGTCTTAAACCGGCTTTTTAAGGCTCTAAAAGACAAAAATACAGTCATTTTGACTAAATTGTTTTTCAGACCTTTGGTGACCAAATGCCGTTATTTTGACTAACGAAAGGTTTTTAGACACTTGGAGACCACATTAGAGTCATTTTGACCAAAACATTTTTTTCAGGCCAATCGAGCCCAAATGGCCGGTTTAAAACAAATCTTGTCTAAAACCGGCTTTTTAAGGCTGTTAAAGACAAAAAATACAGTAATTTTGACTAAATTTTTTTCAGACCTTTGGTGACCAAATGCCGTTATTTTGACTAACAAAAGATTTTCTAGACACTTGGAGACCAAAATAGAGTTTTTTTGACCAAAACATTTTTTTCAGGCCATTGGAGCCAAATGTCTAAAATCTTGTCTAAAACCGGCTTTTTAAGGCTTTAAAAGACAAAAATATAGTCATTTTGACTAAAGTATTTTTCAGACCTTTGGTGACCAAATGCAGTTATTTTGATTAAAAAAGGCTTTTTAGACACTTGGAGACCAAAATAGAGTCATTTTGACCAAAAAGTTTTTTTCAGGCCATTGGAGCCCAAATGGCCGGTTTTAGACAAATCTGGTCTAAAACCGGCTTTTTAAGACACTAAAAGACAAAAAAACATTAATTTTGACTAATTTTTTCAGACCTTTGCTGACCAAATGCATTTATTTATACTAAAAAAGACTTTTTTAGACACTTGGAGACCAAAATAGAGTCATTTTAACAAAAAAATTTTCAGGCCATTGGAGCCCAAAAATCTAAAATCTTGTCTAAAACCGGCTTTTCAAGGCACTAAAAGACAAAAATACAGTCAATTTGACTACATTTTTTTTCAGATCTTTGGTGACCAAATGCAGTTATTTTGACTAAAAAGGCTTTTTAGACACTTGGAGACCAAAATAGAGTCATTTTGACCAAAACATTTTTTTCAGGCCATTGGAGCCAAATGTCTAAAATCTTGTCTAAAACCGGCTTTTTAAGGCTCTAAAAGACAAAAATATAGTAATTTTGACTACATTTTTTTCAGACCTTTGGTGACCAAATGCAGTTATTTTGACTAAAAAAGGCTTTTTAGACACTTGGAGACCAAAATAGAGTCATTTTGACCAAACATTTTTTTCAGGCCATTGAAACTCAAATGGCCGGTTTTAGACAAATCGTGTCTAAAACCGGCTATTTAACCACTTAACCCCCGGAAGATTTGACCCCCTTCCTGACCTATTTTGCGATTCGGCACTGCGTTGACTTTAACGGACAATTGCGCAGTCGTGCGACGCTGTACCTAAACAAATTTGACTTCCTTTTTTTCCCACAAACAGAGCTTTCTTTTGGTGGTATTTGATCACCTGTGCGATTTTTTGATCATGCGCTATAAACAAAAAAAGAGCGTCAATTTTGCAAAAATAGCAATATTTTTCACATTTTTTATATGAAATTCCCCCAAAAAATGTGAAAATCAAAATTTTTTAACATTTTTGGCCAATTTGTTTTATGCTACATATGTTTGGTAAAAAAAAAGCGTATTTTGATTGGTTTGCGCAAAAGTTATCGCGTTTACTAACAAAGGGAAAGATTTTTGTCGTTTTTGTAGTTTTTTTTTCAACGCGTAATGGCGGCGATCTGCGATTTTTTTTGCGGTACTGCAAAATTGCGGCAGACAGATCGGACCCTTGACTGACATTTTTGACACTTTTGGGGTTACCAGTGACATTTCTACAGTAATCAGTGCTATACATATGCACTGTTACTGTAAAATTACACTGGCAGTGAAGGGGGTTAACTTTTTTTTGAGAGGGAGGGGCTGTGTGTGTCCCTCGGGGCGTGATTCTAACTGTGATTGGTTGTGGCTTGAGCTGTAGGAACAGTGATCAACGGTCCTACATAGTAGAACCGTATGATCACTGTTTCTACACAGGGGGGAATGACAGGTGGCTTGTTTACATCAGTCGCCTGACTTTCTCCCTCTGCAGTGACGATCGCCGAGTGACCGGCGAACATCGGGTCCGCCGGTCACACGTGCGGGGGATCCGTGACCACGCGGGAGCGTGCCTCCGGGGGCGCGCGCTCGCTCCCTAGACCCTCACAAGCTAGCAATGTGGATCAACATCACTTTGCCTGTGAGGGGCTTACTGCTGACGTAAAAACTCGTGCGGCAGTCGGCAAGTGGTTAAGGCTCTAAAAGACAAAAATAAAGACACTTTGACTAATTTTTTTTTTAGACCTTTGGTGACGAAATGCAGTTATTTTGACTAAAAAAGGCTTTTTAGACACTTGGAGACCAAAATTGAGTAATTTTGACCAAAAACATTTTTTCATGCCATTGGAGCCCAAATGGCCGGTTTTAGACAACTCTTGTCTAAAACTGGATTTTTAAGGCTCTAAAAGACAAAAAATACAGTCATTTTGACTAAATTTTTTTCAGACCTTTGGTGACCAAATGCCGTTATTTTGACTAACAAAAGGTTTTTAGACACTTGGAGACCAAAATAGAGTATTTTTGACCAAAACATTTTTTTCCAGGCAATTTTAGCCAAATGTCTAAAATCGTGCCTAAAACCGGCTTTTTAAGGCTCTCAAAGAAAAAATATAGTCATTTGGACTTAATTTTTTTCAGACCTTTGGTGACCAAATGCAGTTATTTTGACTTAAAAAGGCTTTTTAGACACTTGGAGACCGAAATAGAGTCATTTTAACTAAAAAATAATTTTCAGGCCATTGGAGCCCAAATGGCCGGTTTTAGACAAATCTTGTCTTAAACCGGCTTTTTAAGGCTCTAAAAGACAAAAATACAGTCATTTTGACTAAGTTTGTTTTTCAGACCTTTGGTGACCAAATGCCGTTATTTTGACTAACAAAAGTTTTTAGACACTTGGAGACCAAAATAGAGTCATTTTGACCAAAACATTTTTTTCAGGCCATTGGAGCCCAAATTGCCGGTTTTAAACAAATCTTGTCTAAAACCGGCTTTTTAAGGCTGTAAAAGACAAAAAATACAGTAATTTTGACTAATTTTTTTTCAGACCTTTGGTGACCAAATGCCGTTTTTAGACACTTGGAGACCAAACTAGAGTATTTTTGACCAAAACATTTTTTTCAGGCCATTGGAGCCAAATGTCTAAAATGTTGTCTAAAACCGGCTTTTTAAGGCTCTAAAAGACAAAAATGCAGTCATTTTGACTAATTTTTTTATCAGACCTTTGGTGACCAAATGCAGATATTTTGACTAAAAAAGGCTTTTTAGACACTTGGAGACCAAAATAGAGTCATTTTGACCAAAAAAATCTTTCAGGCCATTTAAGCCCAAATGTCTAAAATCGTGCCTAAAACCGGCTTTTTAAGGCTCTCAAAGAAAAAAATATAGACATTTGGACTTAATTTTTTTTCAGACCTTTGGTGACCAAATGCAGTTATTTTGACTTAAAAAGGCTTTTTAGACACTTGGAGACCAAAATAGAGTCATTTTAACTAAAAAAATAATTTTCAAGTCATTGGAGCCCAAATGGCCGGTTTTAGACAAATCTTGTCTTAAACCGGCTTTTTAAGGCTCTAAAAGACAAAAATATAGTCATTTTGACTAAATTTTTTTCAGACCTTTGGTGACCAAATGCCGTTATTTTGACTAACAAAAGGTTTTTAGACACTTGGAGACCAAAATAGAGTCATTTTGACCAAAACATTTTTTTCAGGCCATTGGAGCCCAAACGGCCGGTTTTAAACAAATCTTGTCTAAAACCGGCTTTTTAAGGCTGTAAAAGACAAAAAATACAGTAATTTTGACTAATTGTTTTTTTTCAGACCTTTGGTGACCAAATGCCGTTATTTTGACTAACAAAAGGTTTTTAGACACTTGGAGACAAAAATAGAGTATTTCTGACCAAAACATTTTTTTCAGGCCATTGGAGCCAAATGTCTAAAATCTTGTCTAAAACCGGCTTTTTAAGGCTTTAAAAGACAAAAATATAGTAATTTTGACTATAGTATTTTTCAGACCTTTGGTGACCAAATGCAGTTATTTTGACTAAAAAAGGCTTTTTAGACACTTGGAGACCAAAATAGAGTCATTTTGACCAAAAAGTTTTTTTCAGGCCATTGGAGCCCAAATGGCCGGTTTTAGACAAATCTGGTCTAAAACCAGCTTTTTAAGACACTAAAAGACAAAAATACATTAATTTTGATTAATTTTTTCAGACCTTTGCTGACCAAATGCATTTATTCATACTAAAAAAGACTTTTTTAGACACTTGGAGACCAAAATAGAGTCATTTTAACAAAAAAAATTTTCAGGCCATTGGAGCCCAAAAATCTAAAATCTTGTCTAAAACCAGCTTTTCAAGGCACTAAAAGACAAAAATACAGTCAATTTGACTAAATTTTTTTCAGATCTTTGGTGACCAAATGCAGTTATTTTGACTAAAAAGGCTTTTTAGACACTTGGAGACCAAAATAGATTCATTTTGACCAAAACATTTTTTTCAGGCCATTGGAGCCAAATGTCTAAAATCTTGTCTAAAACCGGCTTTTTAAGGCTCTAAAAGACAAAAATATAGTAATTTTGACTACATTTTTTTTCAGACCTTTGGTTACCAAATGCAGTTATTTTGACTAAAAAAGGCTTTTTAGACACTTGGAGACCAAAATAGAGTCATTTTGACCAAACATTTTTTTCAGGCCATTGAAACTCAAATGGCCGGTTTTAGACAAATCGTGTCTAAAACCGGCTATTTAACCACTTAACCCCCGGAAGATTTGACCCCCTTCCTGACCAGGGCCTATTTTGCAATTTGGCACTGCGTTGACTTTAACGGACAATTGCGCGGTCATGCGACGCTGTACCTAAACAAATTTGACTTCCTTTTTTTCCCACAAACAGAGCTTTCTTTTGGTGGTATTTGATCACCTGTGCGATTTTTTGATCATGCGCTATAAACAAAAAAAGAGCGTAAATTTTGCAAAAATAGCAATATTTTTCACATTTTTTTATATGAAATTCCCCCAAAAAATGTGAAAATCAAAATTTTTTTAACATTTTCGGCCAATTTGTTTTATGCTACATATGTTTGGTAAAAAAAAGCGTATTTTGATTGGTTTGCACAAAAGTTATCGCGTTTACTAACAAAGGGAAAGATTTTTGTCATTTTTGTAGTTTTTTTTTCAACGCGTAATGGCGGCGATCTGCGATTTCTTTTGCGGTACTGCAAAATTGCGGCAGACAGATCGGACCCTTGACTGACATTTTTGACACTTTTGGGGTTACCAGTGACATTTCTACAGTAATCAGTGCTATACATATGCACTGTTACTGTAAAATTACACTGGCAGTGAAGGGGGTTAACTTTTTTTGAGAGGGAGGGGCTGTGTGTGTCCCTCGGGGCATGATTCTAACTGTGAT
Source organism: Pelophylax lessonae (assembly GCF_965119305.1). Taxonomy (NCBI): domain Eukaryota; kingdom Metazoa; phylum Chordata; class Amphibia; order Anura; family Ranidae; genus Pelophylax; species Pelophylax lessonae. The sequence goes on from NC_138772.1 coordinate 247,248,932, forward strand.
TGGCTGTGGCTTGAGCTGTAGGAACAGTGATCAACGGTCCTACATAGTAGAACCGTATGATCACTGTTTCTACACAGGGGAGAATGACAGGCGGCTTGTTTATATCAGTCACCTGACTTTCTCCCTCTGCAGTGACAATCGCCGAGTGACCGGCGAACATCGGGTCCGCTGGTCACACGTGCGGGGGATCCGTGACCACGCGGGAGCGCGCCTCCGGGGGCGCGCGCTCGCTCCCTAGACCCTCACAAGCTAGCAACGTAGATCAACATCACTTTGCCTGTGAGGGGCTTACTGCCGACGTAAATAGTCGTGCGGCAGTCGGCAAGTGGTTAAGGCTCTAAAAGACAAAAATAAAGACACTTTGACTAATTTTTTTTTTAGACCTTTGGTGACGAAATGCAGTTATTTTGACTTAAAAAGGCCTTTTAGACACTTGGAGACCAAAATAGAGTCATTTTGACCAAAAAGTTTTTTTCAGGCCATTGGAGCCCAAATGGCCGGTTTTAGACAAATCTGGTCTAAAACCGGCTTTTTAAGACACTAAAAGACAAAAATACAGTCATTTTGACTAATTTTTTCAGACCTTTGCTGACCAAATGCATTTATTTATACTAAAAAAGACTTTTTTAGACACTTGGAGACCAAAATAGAGTCATTTTAACAAAAAAAATTTTCAGGCCATTGGAGCCCAAAAATCTAAAATCTTGTCTAAAACCGGCTTTTCAAGGCACTAAAAGACAAAAATACAGTCATTTTGACTAATTTTTTTTCAGACCTTTGGTGACCAAATGCCGTTATTTTGACTAACAAAAGGTTTTTAGACACTTGGAGACCAAAATAGAGTATTTTTGACCAAAACATTTTTTTTCAGGCCATTGGAGCCAAATGTCTAAAATCTTGTCTAAACCGGCTTTTTAAGGCTCTAAAAGACAAAAATATAGTCATTTTGACGAAATTTTTTTTCTGACCTTTGGTGACCAAATGCAGTTATTTTGACTAAAAAACGATTTTTAGACACTTGGAGACCAAAACAGAGTAATTTTGACCGAAAATTTCTTTTCAGGCCATTGGAGCCCAAATGGCCGGTTTTAGACAAATCTTGTCTAAAACCAGCTTTTTAAGGCTCTAAAAGACAAAAAATACAGTCATTTTGACTAAATTTTTTTCAGACCTTTGGTGACCAAATGCCGTTATTTTGACTAACAAAAGGTTTTTAGACACTTGGAGACCAAAATAGAGTATTTTTGACCAAAACATTTTTTTCAGGCCATTCTAGCCAAATGTCTAAAATCTTGTCTAAAACCGGCTTTTTAAGGCTCTCAAAGAAAAAAATATAGTCATTTGGACTTAATTTTTTCAGACCTTTGGTGACCAAATGCAGTTATTTTGACTAAAAAGGCTTTTTAGACACTTGGAGACCAAAATTGAGTCATTTTGACCAAAAACATTTTTTCATGCCATTGGAGCCCAAATGGCCGGTTTTAGACAAATCTTGTCTTAAACCGGCTTTTTAAGGCTCTAAAAGACAAAAATACAGTCATTTTGACTAAATTGTTTTTCAGACCTTTGGTGACCAAATGCCGTTATTTTGACTAACAAAAGGTTTTTAGACACTTGGAGACCAAAATAGATGCCGACGTAAATAGTCGTGCGGCAGTCGGCAAGTGGTTAAGGCTCTAAAAGACAAAAATAAAGACACTTTGACTAATTTTTTTTTTAGACCTTTGGTGACGAAATGCAGTTATTTTGACTAAAAAGGCTTTTTAGACACTTGGAGACCAAAATCGAGTCATTTTGACCAAAAACATTTTTTCATGCCATTGGAGCCCAAATGGCCGGTTTTAGACAACTCTTGTCTAAAACCGGATTTTTAAGGCTCTAAAAGACAAAACATACAGTCATTTTGACTAAATTTTTTTCAGACCTTTGGTGACCAAATGCCGTTATTTTGACTAACAAAAGGTTTTTAGACACTTGGAGACCAAAATAGAGTATTTTTGACCAAAACATTTTTTTCCAGGCCATTTTAGCCAAATGTCTAAAATCGTGCCTAAAACCGGCTTTTTAAGGCTCTCAAAGAAAAAATATAGTCATTTGGACTTAATTTTTTTCAGACCTTTGGTGACCAAATGCAGTTATTTTGACTTAAAAAGGCTTTTTAGACACTTGGAGACCGAAATAGAGTCATTTTAACTAAAAAATAATTTTCAGGCCATTGGAGCCCAAATGGCCGGTTTTAGACAAATCTTGTCTTAAACCGGCTTTTTAAGGCTCTAAAAGACAAAAATACAGTCATTTTGACTAAATTGTTTTTCAGACCTTTGGTGACCAAATGCCGTTATTTTGACTAACAAAAGTTTTTAGACACTTGGAGACCAAAATAGAGTCATTTTGACCAAAACATTTTTTTCAGGCCAATCGAGCCCAAATGGCCGGTTTTAAACAAATCTTGTCTAAAACCGGCTTTTTAAGGCTGTAAAAGACAAAAAATACAGTAATTTTGACTAATTTTTTTTCAGACCTTTGGTGACCAAATGCCGTTATTTTGACTAACAAAAGGTTTTTAGACACTTGGAGACCATACTAGAGTATTTTTGACCAAAACATTGTTTTCAGGCCATTGGAGCCAAATGTCTAAAATCTTGTGTAAAACCGGCTTTTTAAGGCTCTAAAAGACAAAAATATAGTCATTTTGACGAAATTTTTTTTCTGACCTTTGGTGACCAAATGCAGTTATTTTGACTAAAAAACGATTTTTAGACACTTGGAGACCAAAACAGAGTAATTTTGACTGAAAATTTCTTTTCAGGCCATTGTGGCCGGTTTTAGACAAATCTTGTCTAAAACCGGCTTTTTAAGGCTCTAAAAGACAAAAATACAGTCATTTTGACTAAAGTATTTTTCAGACCTTTGGTGACCAAATTCAGTTATTTTGACAAAAAAAGGCTTTTTAGACACTTGGAGACCAAAGTAGAGTCATTTTGACCAAAAAATTTTTTCAGGCCATTGGAGCCCAAATGGCCGGTTTTAGACAAATCTGGTCTAAAACCGGCTTTTTAAGACACTAAAAGACAACAATACATTAATTTTGACTATTTTTTTCAGATCTTTGGTGACCAAATGCATTTATTGTGACTAAAAAAGGCTTATTAGACATTTGGAGACCAAAATAGAGTCATTTTGACCGAATTTTTTTTCAGGCAATTGGAGCCCAAATGGCCAGTTATAGACAAATCTTGTCTAAAACCGGCTTTTTAAGGCTCTAAAAGACAAAGATGCAGTCATTTTGACTAATTTTTTTATCAGACCTTTGGTGACCAAATGCAGATATTTTGACTAAAAAAGGCTTTTTAGACACTTGGAGACCAAAATAGAGTCATTTTGACCAAAAAAATCTTTCAGGCCATTTAAGCCCAAATGTCTAAAATCGTGCCTAAAACCGGCTTTTTAAGGCTCTCAAAGAAAAAAATATAGACATTTGGACTTAATTTTTTTTCAGACCTTTGGTGACCAAATGCAGTTATTTTGACTTAAAAAGGCTTTTTAGACACTTGGAGACCAAAATAGAGTCATTTTAACTAAAAAAATAATTTTCAAGCCATTGGAGCCCAAATGGCCGGTTTTAGACAAATCTTGTCTTAAACCGGCTTTTTAAGGCTCTAAAAGACAAAAATATAGTCATTTTGACTAAATTTTTTTTCAGACCTTTGGTGACCAAATGCCGTTATTTTGACTAACAAAAGGTTTTTAGACACTTGGAGACCAAAATAGAGTCATTTTGACCAAAACATTTTTTTCAGGCCATTGGAGCCCAAATTGCCGGTTTTAAACAAATCTTGTCTAAAACCGGCTTTTTAAGGCTGTAAAAGACAAAAAATACAGTAATTTTGACTAATTTTTTTCAGACCTTTGGTGACCAAATGCCGTTATTTTGACTAACAAAAGGTTTTTAGACACTTGGAGACCAAAATAGAGTATTTTTGACCAAAACATTTTTTTCAGGCCATTGGAGCCAAATGTCTAAAATCTTGTCTAAAACCGGCTTTTTAAGGCTCTAAAAGACAAAAATATAGTCATTTTGACGAAATTTTTTTTCTAACCTTTGGTGACCAAATGCAGTTATTTTGACTAAAAAACGATTTTTAGACACTTGGAGACCAAAACAGAGTAATTTTGACCGAAAATTTCTTTTCAGGCCATTGGAGCCCAAATGGCCGGTTTTAGACAAATCTTGTCTAAAACCAGCTTTTTAAGGCTCTAAAAGACAAAAAATACAGTCATTTTGACTAAATTTTTTTCAGACCTTTGGTGACCAAATGCCGTTATTTTGACTAACAAAAGGTTTTTAGACACTTGGAGACCAAAATAGAGTATTTTTGACCAAAACATTTTTTTCAGGCCATTTTAGCCAAATGTCTAAAATCGTGCCTAAAACCGGCTTTTTAAGGCTCTCAAAGAAAAAAATATAGTCATTTGGACTTAATTTTTTCAGACCTTTGGTGACCAAATGCAGTTATTTTGACTTAAAAAGGCTTTTTAGACACTTGGAGACCGAAATAGAGTCATTTTAACTAAAAAATAATTTTCAGGCCATTGGAGCCCAAATGGCCGGTTTTAGACAAATCTTGTCTTAAACCGGCTTTTTAAGGCTCTAAAAGACAAAAATACAGTCATTTTGACTAAATTGTTTTTCAGACCTTTGGTGACCAAATGCCGTTATTTTGACTAACAAAAGGTTTTTAGACACTTGGAGACCAAAATAGAGTCATTTTGACCAAAACATTTTTTTCAGGCCATTGGAGCCCAAATTGCCGGTTTTAAACAAATCTTGTCTAAAACCAGCTTTTTAAGGCTGTAAAAGACAAAAAATACAGTAATTTTGACTAATTTTCTTTTTCAGACCTTTGGTGACCAAATGCCGTTATTTTGACTAACAAAAGGTTTTTAGACACTTGGAGACCAAAATAGAGTATTTTTGACCAAAACATTTTTTTCAGGCCATTGGAGCCAAATGTCTAAAATCTTGTCTAAAACCGGCTTTTTAAGGCTTTAAAAGACAAAAATATAGTCATTTTGACGAAATTTTTTTTCTGACCTTTGGTGACCAAATGCAGTTATTTTGACTAAAAAACGATTTTTAGACACTTGGAGACCAAAACAGAGTAATTTTGACCGAAAATTTCTTTTCAGGCCATTGGAGCCCAAATGGCCGGTTTTAGACAAATCTTGTCTAAAACCGGCTTTTCAAGGCACTAAAAGACAAAAATACAGTCAATTTGACTAAATTTTTTTTCAGATCTTTCGTGACCAAATGCAGTTATTTTGACTAAAAAGGCTTTTTAGACACTTGGAGACCAAAATAGAGTCATTTTGACCAAAACATTTTTTTCAGGCCATTGGAGCCAAATGTCTAAAATCTTGTCTAAAACCGGCTTTTTAAGGCTGTAAAAGACAAAAATATAGTAATTTTGACTACATTTTTTTCAGACCTTTGGTTACCAAATGCAGTTATTTTGACTAAAAAAGGCTTTTTAGACACTTGGAGACCAAAATAGAGTCATTTTGACCGATTTTTTTTCAGGCAATTGGAGCCCAAATGGCCAGTTATAGACAAATCTTGTCTAAAACCGGCTTTTTAAGGCTCTAAAAGACAAAAATACAGTCATCTTGACAATTTTTTTTATCAGACCTTTGGTGACCAAATGCAGTTATTTTGACTAAAAAAGGCTTTTTAGACACTTGGAGACAAAAATAGAGTCATTTTGACCAAACATTTTTTTCAGGCCATTGAAACTCAAATGGCCGGTTTTAGACAAATCGTGTCTAAAACCGGCTATTTACCACTTAACCCCCGGAAGATTTGACCCCCTTCCTGACCAGGGCCTATTTTGCGATTCGGCACTGCGTTGACTTTAACGGACAATTGCGCGGTCGTGCGACGCTGTACCTAAACAAATTTGACTTCCTTTTTTTCCCACAAACAGAGCTTTCTTTTGGTGGTATTTGATCACCTGTGCGATTTTTTGATCATGCGCTATAAACAAAAAAAAGCGTCAATTTTGCAAAAATAGCTATATTTTTCACATTTTTTTACATGAAATTCCCCAAAAAAATGTGAAAATCAAAATTTTTTAACATTTTCGGCCAATTTGTTTTATGCTACATATGTTTGGTAAAAAAAAAAAGCGTATTTTGATTGGTTTGTGCAAAAGTTATCGCGTTTACTAACAAAGGGAAAGATTTTTGTTGTTTTTTTTATTTTTTTTTCAACGCGTAATGGCGGCGATCTGCGATTTTTTTGCGGTACTGCAAAATTGCGGCAGACAGATCAGACCCTTGACTGACATTTTTGACACTTTTGGGGTTACCAGTGACATTTCTACAGTAATCAGTGCTATACATATGCACTGTTACTGTAAAATTACACTGGCAGTGAAGGGGGTTAACTTTTTTTGAGAGGGAGGGGCTGTGTGTGTCCCTCGGGGCGTGATTCTAACTGTGATTGGTTGTGGCTTGAGCTGTAGGAACAGTGATCAACGGTCCTACATAGTAGAACCGTATGATCACTGTTTCTACACAGGGTAGAATGAAAGGCGGTTTGTTTACATCAGTCGCCTGACTTTCTCCCTCTGCAGTGACGATCGCCGAGTGACCAGCGAACATCGGGTCCGCCGGTCACACGTGCGGGGGATCTGTGACCACGCGGGAGCGCGCCTCCGGGGGCGCGCGCTCGCTCCCTAGACCCTCACAAGCTAGCAATGTAGATCAACATCACTTTGCCTGTGAGGGGCTTACTGCCGACGTAAATAGTCGTGCGGCAGTCGGCAAGTGGTTAAGGCTCTAAAAGACAAAAATAAAGACACTTTGACTAATTTTTTTTTTTAGACCTTTGGTGACGAAATGCAGTTATTTTGACTAAAAAAGGCTTTTTAGACACTTGGAGACCAAAATTGAGTCATTTTGACCAAAAACATTTTTTCATGCCATTGGAGCCCAAATGGCCGGTTTTAGACAACTCTTGTCTAAAACCGGATTTTTAAGGCTCTAAAAGACAAAAAATACAGTCATTTTGACTAAATTTTTTTCAGACCTTTGGTGACCAAATGCCGTTATTTTGACTAACAAAAGGTTTTTAGACACTTGGAGACCAAAATAGAGTATTTTTGACCAAAACCTTTTTTTTCAGGCCATTTTAGCCAAATGTCTAAAATCGTGCCTAAAACCGGCTTTTTAAGGCTCTCAAAGAAAAAATATAGTCATTTGGACTTAATTTTTTTCAGACCTTTGGTGACCAAATGCAGTTATTTTGACTTAAAAAGGCTTTTTAGACACTTGGAGACCGAAATAGAGTCATTTTAACTAAAAAATAATTTTCAGGCCATTGGAGCCCAAATGGCCGGTTTTAGACAAATCTTGTCTTAAACCGGCTTTTTAAGGCTCTAAAAGACAAAAATACAGTCATTTTGACTAAATTGTTTTTCAGACCTTTGGTGACCAAATGCCGTTATTTTGACTAACAAAAGGTTTTTAGACACTTGGAGACCAAAATAGAGTCATTTTGACCAAAACATTTTTTTCAGGCCATTGGAGCCCAAATTGCCGGTTTTAAACAAATCTTGTCTAAAACCGGCTTTTTAAGGCTGTAAAAGACAAAAAATACAGTAATTTTGACTAATTTTTTTTTCAGAACTTTGGTGACCAAATGCCGTTATTTTGACTAACAAAAGGTTTTTAGACACTTGGAGACCAAAATAGAGTATTTTTGACCAAAACATTTTTTTCAGGCCATTTTAGCCAAATGTCTAAAATCGTGCCTAAAACCGGCTTTTTAAGGCTCTCAAAGAAAAAAATATAGTCATTTGGACTTAATTTTTTCAGACCTTTGGTGACCAAATGCAGTTATTTTGACTTAAAAAGGCTTTTTAGACACTTGGAGACCGAAATAGAGTCATTTTAACTAAAAAATAATTTTCAGGCCATTGGAGCCCAAATGGCCGGTTTTAGACAAATCTTGTCTTAAACCGGCTTTTTAAGGCTCTAAAAGACAAAAATACAGTCATTTTGACTAAGTTTGTTTTTCAGACCTTTGGTGACCAAATGCTGTTATTTTGACTAACAAAAGTTTTTAGACACTTGGAGACCAAAATAGAGTCATTTTGACCAAAACATTTTTTTCAGGCCATTGGAGCCCAAATTGCCGGTTTTAAACAAATCTTGTCTAAAACCGGCTTTTTAAGGCTGTAAAAGACAAAAAATACAGTAATTTTGACTAATTTTTTTTCAGACCTTTGGTGACCAAATGCCGTCATTTTGACTAACAAAAGGTTTTTAGACACTTGGAGACCAAACTAGAGTATTTTTGACCAAAACATTTTTTTCAGGCCATTGGAGCCAAATGTCTAAAATCTTGTCTAAAACCGGCTTTTTAAGGCTCTAAAAGACAAAAATATAGTCATTTTGACAAAATTTTTTTTCTGACCTTTGGTGACCAAATGCAGTTATTTTGACTAAAAAACGATTTTTAGACACTTGGAGACCAAAACAGAGTAATTTTGACCGAAAATTTCTTTTCAGGCCATTGTGGCCGGTTTTAGACAAATCTTGTCTAAAACCGGCTTTTTAAGGCTCTAAAAGACAAAAATACAGTCATTTTGACTAAAGTATTTTTCAGACCTTTGGTGACCAAATTCAGTTATTTTGACAAAAAAAGGCTTTTTAGACACTTGGAGACCAAAGTAGAGTCATTTTGACCAAAAATTTTTTTCAGGCAATTGGAGCCCAAATGGCCGGTTTTAGACAAATCTGGTCTAAAACCGGCTTTTTAAGACACTAAAAGACAACAATACATTAATTTTGACTATTTTTTTTCAGATCTTTGGTGACCAAATTTATTTATTGTGACTAAAAAAGGCTTTTTAGACATTTGGAGACCAAAATAGAGTCATTTTGACCGAATTTTTTTCAGGCAATTGGAGCCCAAATGGCCAGTTATAGACAAATCTTGTCTAAAACCGGCTTTTTAAGGCTCTAAATGACAAAAATGCAGTCATTTTGACTAATTTTTTTATCAGACCTTTGGTGACCAAATGCAGATATTTTGACTAAAAAAGGCTTTTAGACACTTGGAGACCAAAATAGAGTCATTTTAACTAAAAAAATAATTTTCAAGCCATTGGAGCCCAAATGGCCGGTTTTAGACAAATCTTGTCTTAAACCGGCTTTTTAAGGCTCTAAAAGACAAAAATATAGTCATTTTGACTAAATTTTTTTTCAGACCTTTGGTGACCAAATGCCGTTATTTTGACTAACAAAAGGTTTTTAGACACTTGGAGACCAAAATAGAGTCATTTTGACCAAAACATTTTTTTCAGGCCATTGGAGCCCAAATGGCCGGTTTTAAAAAAATCTTGTCTAAAACCGTCTTTTTAAGGCTGTAAAAGACAAAAAATACAGTAATTTTGACTAAATTTTTTTCAGACCTTTGGTGACCAAATGCCGTTATTTTGACTAACAAAAGGTTTTTAGACACTTGGAGACCAAAATAGAGTATTTTTGACCAAAACATTTTTTTCAGGCCATTGGAGCCAAATGTCTAAAATCTTGTCTAAAACCGGCTTTTAAAGGCTCTAAAAGACAAAAATACAGTCATTTTGACTAAAGTATTTTTCAGACCTTTGGTGACCAAATTCAGTTATTTTGAAAAAAAAGGCTTTTTAGACACTTGGAGACCAAAATAGAGTCATTTTGACCAAAAATTTTTTTTCAGGCCATTGGAGACAAATCTGGTCTAAAACCGGCTTTTTAAGACACTAAAAGACTAAAATACATTAATTTTGACTAGCTTTTTTTCAGACCTTTGGTGACCAAATGCATTTATTTATACTAAAAAAGGCTTTTTTCGACACTTGGAGACCAAAATAGAGTCATTTTAACAAAAAAAATTTCAGGCCATTGGAGCCCAAAAATCTAAAATCTTGTCTAAAACCGGCTTTTCAAGGCTCTAAAAGATCACCTGTGCGATTTTTTGATCATGCGCTATAAACAAAAAAAGAGCGTCAATTTTGCAAAAATAGCAATATTTTTCACATTTTTTTATATGAAATTCACCAAAAAAATGTAAAAATCAAAGTTTTTTAACATTTTCGGCCAATTTGTTTATGCTACATGTTTGGTAAAAAAATCGCAAAAAGCGTATTTTGATTGGTGTGCGCAAAAGTTATCGCGTTTACTAACAAAGGGAAAGATTTTTTGTAATTTTTGTTGGTTTTTTTTCAACGTGTAATGGCGGTGATCTGCGATTTTTTTTTTACGGTACTGCAAAATTGCGGCAGACAGATCGGACCCTTGACTGACATTTTTGACACTTTCGGGGTTACCAGTGACATTTCTACAGTAATCAGTGCTATACATATGCACTGTTACTGTAAAATTACACTGGCAGTGAAGGGGTTAACTTTTTTTGAGAGGGAGGGGCTGTGTGTGTCCCTAGGGGCATGATTCTAACTGTGATTGGCTGTGGCTTGAGCTGTAGGAACAGTGATCAACGGTCCTACATAGTAGAACCGTATGATCACTGTTTCTACACAGGGGAGAATGACAGGGGGCTTGTTTACATCAGTCGCCTGACTTTCTCCCTCTGTCGGATCGCCAAGTGACCGGCAGACATCGGGGGACACGTGCGGGGGATCCATGACCACGCGGGAGCTCGCCTCCGGGGCGCGCGCTCGCTCCCTAGACCCTAACAGGCTAGCAACGTAGATCAACATCACTTTGCCTGTGAGGGGCTTACTGCCGACGTATATAGTGGTTAAGGCTCTAAAAGACAAAAATAAAGTCACTTTGACTAATTTTTTTTAGACCTTTAGTGGCGAAATGCCGTTATTTTGACTAACGAAAGGTTTTTATACACTTGGAGACCAAAATAGAGTCATTTTGACCAAAACATTTTTTTCAGGCCAATCGAGCCCAAATGGCCGGTTTTAAACAAATCTTGTCTAAAACCGGCTTTTTAAGGCTGTAAAAGACAAATAATGCAGTAATTTTGACTAATTTTTTTTCAGACCTTTGGTGACCAAATGCCGTTATTTTGACTAACAAAAGGTTTTTAGACACTTGGAGACCAAAATAGAGTATTTCTGACCAAAACATTTTTTTCAGGCCATTGGAGCCAAATGTCTAAAATCTTGTCTAAAACCGGCTTTTTAAGGCTTTAAAAGACAAAAATATAGTCATTTTGACTATAGTATTTTTCAGACCTTTGGTGACCAAATGCAGTTATTTTGACTAAAAAAGGCTTTTTAGACACTTGGAGACCAAAATAGAGTCATTTTGACCAAAAAGTTTTTTTCAGGCCATTGGAGCCCAAATGGCCGGTTTTGGACAAATCTGGTCTAAAACTGGCTTTTTAAGACACTAAAAGACAAAAATACATTAATTTTGACTAATTTTTTCAGACCTTTGCTGACCAAATGCATTTATTTATACTAAAAAATACTTTTTTAGACACTTGGAGACCAAAATAGAGTCATTTTAACAAAAAAATTTTCAGGCCATTGGAGCCCAAAAATCTAAAATCTTGTCTAAAACCAGCTTTTCAAGGCACTAAAAGACAAAAATACAGTCAATTTGACTAAATTTTTTTTCAGATCTTTGGTGACCAAATGCAGTTATTTTGACTAAAAAGGCTTTTTAGACACTTGGAGACCAAAATAGATTCATTTTGACCAAAACATTTTTTTCAGGCCATTGGAGCCAAATGTCTAAAATCTTGTCTAAAACCGGCTTTTTAAGGCTCTAAAAGACAAAAATATAGTAATTTTGACTACATTTTTTTTCAGACCTTTGGTTACCAAATGCAGTTATTTTGACTAAAAAAGGCTTTTTAGACACTTGGAGACCAAAATAGAGTCATTTTGACCGTTTTTTTTTCAGGCAATTGGAGCCCAAATGGCCAGTTATAGACAAATCTTGTCTAAAACCGGCTTTTTAAGGCTCTAAAAGACAAAAATACAGTCATCTTGACAATTTTTTTTATCAGACCTTTGGTGACCAAATGCAGTTATTTTGACTAAAAAAGGCTTTTTAGACACTTGGAGACCAATATAGAGTCATTTTGACCAAACATTTTTTTCAGGCCATTGAAACTCAAATGGCCGGTTTTAGACAAATCGTGTCTAAAACCGGCTATTTAACCACTTAACCCCCGGAAGATTTGACCCCCTTCCTGACCAGGGCCTATTTTGCAATTTGGCACTGCGTTGACTTTAACGGACAATTGCGCGGTCGTGCGACGCTGTACCTAAACAAATTTGACTTCCTTTTTTTCCCACAAACAGAGCTTTCTTTTGGTGGTATTTGATCACCTGTGCGATTTTTTGATCATGCGCTATAAACAAAAAAAGAGCGTCAATTTTGCAAAAATAGCAATATTTTTCCCCTTTTTTTTAATTGAAATTCCCCCAAAAAATGTGAAAATAAAATTTTTTTTAACATTCTCGGCCAATTTGTTTTATGCTACATATGTTTGGTAAAAAAAAGCGTATTTTGATTGGTTTGCGCAAAAGTTATCGCGTTTACTAACAAAGGGAAAGATTTTTGTCATTTTTGTAGTTTTTTTTTCAACGCGTAATGGCGGCGATCTGCGATTTCTTTTGCGGTACTGCAAAATTGCGGCAGACAGATCGGACCCTTGACTGACATTTTTGACACTTTTGGGGTTACCAGTGACATTTCTACAGTAATCAGTACTATACATATGCACTGTTACTGTAAAATTACACTGGCAGTGAAGGGGTTAACTTTTTTGAGAGGGAGGGGCTGTGTGTGTCCCTAGGGGCATGATTCTAACTGTGATTGGCTGTGGCTTGAGCTGTAGGAACAGTGATCAACGGTCCTACATAGTAGAACCATATGATCACTGTTTTCTACACAGGGGAGAATGACAGGCGGCTTGTTTATATCAGTCACCTGACTTTCTCCCTCTGCAGAGACGATCGCCGGACCCGATCACACGCGCGGGGGGCCCGTGACCACGCGGGAGCGCGCCTCCGGGGGTGTGTGCAGCTCCCTAGACCCTCACAGGCTAGCGACGTAGATCAACATCACTTTGCCTGTGAGGGGCTGACTGCCAATGTAAATAGTCATGCGGCAGTCAGGACGTGGTTAAGGCTCTAAAATACAGTCACTTTGACTACATTTTTTTTAGACCTTTGGTAACGAAATGCAGTTATTTTGACTAAAAAAGGCTTTTTAGACACTTGGAGACCAAAATTGAGTAATTTTGCCCAAAAATTTTTTTTCAGGCCATTGGAGCCCAAATGGCCGGTTTTAGACAACTCTTGTCTAAAACCGGCTTTTTAGGGCTCTAAAAGACAAAAATACAGTCATTTTGACTAAAAAAAATTTCAGACCTTTGGTGACCAAATGCAGTTATTTTGACTTAAGCACTTAAGCCCCGAAAGATTTTACCCCCTTCCTGACCAGGGTTTTTTTTGCGATTTTTTACTGCGTGACTTTAACAGGCAATTGCGCGGTCATGCGATGCTGTACCTAAACGAATTTGACGTCCTTTTTTTCCCACAAATAGAGCTTTCTTTTGGTGGTATTTGATCACCTGTGCGATTTTTTGATCATCTACTATAAACAAAAAAAGAGCATAAATTTTGCAAAAATAACAATATTTTTCACATTTTTGTATATGAAATTCCCCCAAAAAAATGTAAAAATCTAAATTTTTTAACATTTTTGGCCAATTTGTTTTATGCTACATATGTTTGGTAAAAAAAATCGCAAAAAGCGTATTTTGATTGGTTTGCGCAAAAGTTATTGCGTTTACTAACAAAGGGAAAGACTTTTGTCATTTTTGGTGTTTTTTTTAACGAGTAATGGCGGTGATCTGCGTTTTTTTTTTGCAGGACTGCGACATTGCGGCGGACATATCGGACCCTTGACTGACATTTTTGACACTTTTGGGATTACCAGTGACATTTCTACAGTAATCAGTGCTATAAATATGCACTGTTACTGTAAAAATGACACTGGCAGGGAAGGGGTTAACTGTATTGGAGAGGGAGGGGTTAAGTGTGTCCTAGGGGCGTGTTTCTAACTGTGATGGGACATGTCTACTATTGTAAAAACAGAGATCAACGGTTCTACATAGTAGAACCGTCTGATCTCCATTTTTACACAGGGGAGAATGACAGGCGCCTTGTTTACATAAGCCGCCTGACTTTCTCCCTCTCTACCGACGATCTCAGTGTGATCGGCGGACATCGGGTCCTCTGGTCACACGCGCTGACTCTTCAGTGAACGAGCCGGGGCGAGCGCGCGCCTCAGAAGGTGCGCGCTCGCCCGCTATTGGCTCACAAACTGGTGACAGGCTAGTGACGTATATATACATCACTTTGCCTGGCCAGGGCTGACCGCCGCAGTATATCTACTTGCGGCAGTTGGCAAACTTAGTCAAAATGACTGTATTTTTGTCTTTTAGAGCCTTAAAAAGCCGGTTTAAGACAAGATTTGTCTAAAACCGGCCATTTGGGCTCCAATGGCCTGAAAATTATTTTTTAGTTAAAATGACTCTATTTCGGTCTCCAAGTGTCTAAAAAGCCTTTTTAAGTCAAAATAACTGCATTTGGTCACCAAAGGTCTGAAAAAATTAAGTCCAAATGACTATATTTTTTTCTTTGAGAGCCTTAAAAAGCCGGTTTTAGGCACGATTTTAGACATTTGGCTAAAATGGCCTGAAAAAAATGTTTTGGTCAAAAATACTCTATTTTGGTCTCCAAGTGTCTAAAAACCTTTTGTTAGTCAAAATAACGGCATTTGGTCACCAAAGGTCTGAAAAAAATTTAGTCAAAATGACTGTATTTTTTGTCTTTTAGAGCCTTAAAAAGCCGGTTTTAGACAAGAGTTGTCTAAAACCGGCCATTTGGGCTCCAATGGCATGAAAAATTTTTTTTGGTCAAAATGACTCAATTTTGGTCTCCAAGTGTCTAAAAAGCCTTTTTAGTCAAAATAACTGCATTTCGTCACCAAAGGTCTAAAAAAAAAATTAGTCAAAGTGTCTTTATTTTTGTCTTTTAGAGCCTTAACCACTTGCCGACTGCCGCACGACTATTTACGTCGGCAGTAAGCCCCTCACAGGCAAAGTGATGTTGATCTACGTTGCTAGCTTGTGAGGGTCTAGGGAGCGAGCGCGCGCCCCCGGAGGCGCGCTCCCGCGTGGTCACTGATCCCCCGCACGTGTGACCGGCGGACCCGATGTTCGCCGGTCACTCGGCGATTGTCACTGCAGAGGGAGAAAGTCAGGTGACTGATATAAACAAGCCGCCTGTCATTCTCCCCTGTGTAGAAACAGTGATCATACGGTTCTACTATGTAGGACCGTTGATCACTGTTCCTACAGCTCAAGCCACAGCCAATCACAGTTAGAATCATGCCCCGAGGGACACACACAGCCCCTCCCTCTCAAAAAAAGTTAACCCCCTTCACTGCCAGTGTAATTTTACAGTAACAGTGCATATGTATAGCACTGATTACTGTAGAAATGTCACTGGTAACCCCAAAAGTGTCAAAAATGTCAGTCAAGGGTCCGATCTGTCTGCCGCAATTTTGCAGTACCGCAAAAGAAATCGCAGATCGCCGCCATTACGCGTTGAAAAAAAAAACTACAAAAATGACAAAAATCTTTCCCTTTGTTAGTAAACGCGATAACTTTTGCGCAAACCAATCAAAATACGCTTTTTTTTTTACCAAACATATGTAGCATAAAACAAATTGGCCGAAAATGTTAAAAAAATTTTGATTTTCACATTTTTTGGGGGAATTTCATATAAAAAAATGTGAAAAATATTGCTATTTTTGCAAAATTGACGCTTTTTTTTTGTTTATAGCGCATGATCAAAAAATCGCACAGGTGATCAAATACCACCAAAAGAAAGCTCTGTTTGTGGGAAAAAAAGGAAGTCAAATTTGTTTAGGTACAGCGTCGCACGACCGCGCAATTGTCCATTAAAGTCAACGCAGTGCCAAATTGCAAAATAGGCCCTGGTCAGGAAGGGGGTCAAATCTTCCGGGGGTTAAGTGGTTAAATAGCCGGTTTTAGACACGATTTGTCTAAAACCGGCCATTTGAGTTTCAATGGCCTGAAAAAAATGTTTGGTCAAAATGACTCTATTTTGGTCTCCAAGTGTCTAGAAAGCCTTTTTTAGTCAAAATAACTGCATTTGGTCACCAAAGGTCTGATAAAAAAAATTGTCAAGATGACTGTATTTTTGTCTTTTAGAGCCTTAAAAAGCCGGTTTTAGACAAGATTAGTCTATAACTGGCCATTTGGGCTCCAATTGCCTGAAAAAAAAATGGTCAAAATGACTCTATTTTGGTCTCCAAGTGTCTAAAAAGCCTTTTTTAGTCAAAATAACTGCATTTGGTAACCAAAGGTCTGAAAAAATGTAGTCAAAATTACTATATTTTTGTCTTTTAGAGCCTTAAAAAGCCGGTTTTAGACAAGATTTTAGACATTTGGCTCCAATGGATTGAAAAAAATGTTTTGGTCAAAATGAATCTATTTTGGTCTCCAAGTGTCTAAAAAGCCTTTTTAGTCAAAATAACTGCATTTGGTCACCAAAGATCTGAAAAAAATTTAGTAAAATTGACTGTATTTTTGTCTTTTAGTGCCTTGAAAAGCTGGTTTTAGACAAGATCTTAGATTTTTGGGCTCCAATGGCCTGAAAATTTTTTTGTTAAAATGACTCTATTTTGGTCTCCAAGTGTCTAAAAAAGTCTTTTTTAGTATAAATAAATGCATTTGGTCAGCAAAGGTCTGAAAAAATTAGTCAAAATTAATGTATTTTTGTCTTTTAGTGTCTTAAAAAGCTGGTTTTAGACCAGATTTGTCTAAAACCGGCCATTTGGGCTCCAATGGCCTGAAAAAAACTTTTTGGTCAAAATGACTCTATTTTGGTCTCCAAGTGTCTAAAAAGCCTTTTTTAGTCAAAATAACTGCATTTGGTCACCAAAGGTCTGAAAAATACTATAGTCAAAATGACTATTTTTTTGTCTTTTAAAGCCTTAAAAAGCCAGTTTTAGACAAGATTTTAGACATTTGGCTCCAATGGCCTGAAAAAAATGTTTTGGTCAGAAATACTCTATTTTGGTCTCCAAGTGTCTAAAAACCTTTTGTTAGTCAAAATAACGGCATTTGGTCACCAAAGGTCTGAAAAAAAATAATTAGTCAAAATTACTGTATTTTTTGTCTTTTACAGCCTTAAAAAGCCGGTTTTAGACAAGATTTGTTTAAAACCGGCCGTTTGGGCTCCAATGGCCTGAAAAAAATGTTTTGGTCAAAATGACTCTATTTTGGTCTCCAAGTGTCTAAAAACCTTTTGTTAGTCAAAATAACGGCATTTGGTCACCAAAGGTCTGAAAAAAAATTTAGTCAAAATGACTATATTTTTGTCTTTTAGAGCCTTAAAAAGCCGGTTTAAGAC
Source organism: Pelophylax lessonae (assembly GCF_965119305.1). Classification (NCBI taxonomy): domain Eukaryota; kingdom Metazoa; phylum Chordata; class Amphibia; order Anura; family Ranidae; genus Pelophylax; species Pelophylax lessonae. The sequence continues at coordinate 247,266,421 of NC_138772.1, forward strand.
AAGATTTGTCTAAAACCGGCCATTTGGGCTCCAATGGCTTGAAAATTATTTTTTTAGTTAAAATGACTCTATTTTGGTCTCCAAGTGTCTAAAAAGCCTTTTTAAGTCAAAATAACTGCATTCGGTCACCAAAGGTCTGAAAAAAAATTAAGTCCAAATGTCTATATTTTTTTCTTTGAGAGCCTTAAAAAGACGGTTTTAGGCACGATTTTAGACATTTGGGCTTAAATGGCCTGAAAGATTTTTTTGGTCAAAATGACTCTATTTTGGTCTCCAAGTGTCTAAAAAGCCTTTTTTAGTCAAAATATCTGCATTTGGTCACCAAAGGTCTGATAAAAAAATTAGTCAAAATGACTGCATTTTTGTCTTTTAGAGCCTTAAAAAGCCGGTTTTAGACAACATTTTAGACATTTGGCTCCAATGGCCTGAAAAAAATGTTTTGGTCAAAAATACTCTAGTTTGGTCTCCAAGTGTCTAAAAACGGCATTTGGTCACCAAAGGTCTGAAAAAAAAATTAGTCAAAATTACTGTATTTTTTGTCTTTTACAGCCTTAAAAAGCCGGTTTTAGACAAGATTTGTTTAAAACCGGCAATTTGGGCTCCAATGGCCTGAAAAAATGTTTTGGTCAAAATGACTCTATTTTGGTCTCCAAGTGTCTAAAAACTTTTGTTAGTCAAAATAACGGCATTTGGTCACCAAAGGTCTGAAAAACAAACTTAGTCAAAATGACTGTATTTTTGTCTTTTAGAGCCTTAAAAAGCCGGTTTAAGACAAGATTTGTCTAAAACCGGCCATTTGGGCTCCAATGGCCTGAAAATTATTTTTTAGTTAAAATGACTCTATTTCGGTCTCCAAGTGTCTAAAAAGCCTTTTTAAGTCAAAATAACTGCATTTGGTCACCAAAGGTCTGAAAAAAATTAAGTCCAAATGACTATATTTTTTCTTTGAGAGCCTTAAAAAGCCGGTTTTAGGCACGATTTTAGACATTTGGCTAAAATGGCCTGGAAAAAAATGTTTTGGTCAAAAATACTCTATTTTGGTCTCCAAGTGTCTAAAAACCTTTTGTTAGTCAAAATAACGGCATTTGGTCACCAAAGGTCTGAAAAAAAATTTAGTCAAAATGACTATATTTTTGTCTTTTAGAGCCTTAAAAAGCCGGTTTAAGACAAGATTTGTCTAAAACCGGCCATTTGGGCTCCAATGGCTTGAAAATTATTTTTTTAGTTAAAATGACTCTATTTTGGTCTCCAAGTGTCTAAAAAGCCTTTTTAAGTCAAAATAACTGCATTTGGTCACCAAAGGTCTGAAAAAAAATTAAGTCCAAATGTCTATATTTTTTTCTTTGAGAGCCTTAAAAAGCCGGTTTTAGGCACGATTTTAGACATTTGGGCTTAAATGGCCTGAAAGATTTTTTTGGTCAAAATGACTCTATTTTGGTCTCCAAGTGTCTAAAAAGCCTTTTTTAGTCAAAATATCTGCATTTGGTCACCAAAGGTCTGATAAAAAAATTAGTCAAAATGACTGCATTTTTGTCTTTTAGAGCCTTAAAAAGCCGGTTTTAGACAACATTTTAGACATTTGGCTCCAATGGCCTGAAAAAAATGTTTTGGTCAAAAATACTCTAGTTTGGTCTCCAAGTGTCTAAAAACGGCATTTGGTCACCAAAGGTCTGAAAAAAAAATTAGTCAAAATTACTGTATTTTTTGTCTTTTACAGCCTTAAAAAGCCGGTTTTAGACAAGATTTGTTTAAAACCGGCAATTTGGGCTCCAATGGCCTGAAAAAAATGTTTTGGTCAAAATGACTCTATTTTGGTCTCCAAGTGTCTAAAAACTTTTGTTAGTCAAAATAACGGCATTTGGTCACCAAAGGTCTGAAAAACAAACTTAGTCAAAATGACTGTATTTTTGTCTTTTAGAGCCTTAAAAAGCCGGTTTAAGACAAGATTTGTCTAAAACCGGCCATTTGGGCTCCAATGGCCTGAAAATTATTTTTTAGTTAAAATGACTCTATTTCGGTCTCCAAGTGTCTAAAAAGCCTTTTTAAGTCAAAATAACTGCATTTGGTCACCAAAGGTCTGAAAAAAATTAAGTCCAAATGACTATATTTTTTCTTTGAGAGCCTTAAAAAGCCGGTTTTAGGCACGATTTTAGACATTTGGCTAAAATGGCCTGGAAAAAAATGTTTTGGTCAAAAATACTCTATTTTGGTCTCCAAGTGTCTAAAAACCTTTTGTTAGTCAAAATAACGGCATTTGGTCACCAAAGGTCTGAAAAAAAATTTAGTCAAAATGACTATATTTTTGTCTTTTAGAGCCTTAAAAAGCCGGTTTAAGACAAGATTTGTCTAAAACCGGCCATTTGGGCTCCAATGGCTTGAAAATTATTTTTTTAGTTAAAATGACTCTATTTTGGTCTCCAAGTGTCTAAAAAGCCTTTTTAAGTCAAAATAACTGCATTTGGTCACCAAAGGTCTGAAAAAAAATTAAGTCCAAATGTCTATATTTTTTTCTTTGAGAGCCTTAAAAAGCCGGTTTTAGGCACGATTTTAGACATTTGGGCTTAAATGGCCTGAAAGATTTTTTTGGTCAAAATGACTCTATTTTGGTCTCCAAGTGTCTAAAAAGCCTTTTTTAGTCAAAATATCTGCATTTGGTCACCAAAGGTCTGATAAAAAAATTAGTCAAAATGACTGCATTTTTGTCTTTTAGAGCCTTAAAAAGCCGGTTTTAGACAACATTTTAGACATTTGGCTCCAATGGCCTGAAAAAAATGTTTTGGTCAAAAATACTCTAGTTTGGTCTCCAAGTGTCTAAAAACGGCATTTGGTCACCAAAGGTCTGAAAAAAAAATTAGTCAAAATTACTGTATTTTTTGTCTTTTACAGCCTTAAAAAGCCGGTTTTAGACAAGATTTGTTTAAAACCGGCAATTTGGGCTCCAATGGCCTGAAAAAAATGTTTTGGTCAAAATGACTCTATTTTGGTCTCCAAGTGTCTAAAAACTTTTGTTAGTCAAAATAACGGCATTTGGTCACCAAAGGTCTGAAAAACAAACTTAGTCAAAATGACTGTATTTTTGTCTTTTAGAGCCTTAAAAAGCCGGTTTAAGACAAGATTTGTCTAAAACCGGCCATTTGGGCTCCAATGGCCTGAAAATTATTTTTTAGTTAAAATGACTCTATTTCGGTCTCCAAGTGTCTAAAAAGCCTTTTTAAGTCAAAATAACTGCATTTGGTCACCAAAGGTCTGAAAAAAATTAAGTCCAAATGACTATATTTTTTCTTTGAGAGCCTTAAAAAGCCGGTTTTAGGCACGATTTTAGACATTTGGCTAAAATGGCCTGGAAAAAAATGTTTTGGTCAAAAATACTCTATTTTGGTCTCCAAGTGTCTAAAAACCTTTTGTTAGTCAAAATAACGGCATTTGGTCACCAAAGGTCTGAAAAAAATTTAGTCAAAATGACTGTATTTTGTGTCTTTTAGAGCCTTAAAAATCCGGTTTTAGACAAGAGTTGTCTAAAACCGGCCATTTGGGCTCCAATGGCATGAAAAAATGTTTTTGGTCAAAATGACTCAATTTTGGTCACCAAGTGTCTAAAAAGCCTTTTTTAGTCAAAATAACTGCATTTCGTCACCAAAGGTCTAAAAAAAATTAGTCAAAGTGTCTTTATTTTTGTCTTTTAGAGCCTTAACCACTTGCCGACTGCCGCACGAGTTTTTACGTCAGCAGTAAGCCCCTCACAGGCAAAGTGATGTTGATCCCCGTTGCTAGCTTGTGAGGGTCTAGGGAGCGAGCGCGCGCCCCCGGAGGCACGCTCCCGCGTGGTCACGGATCCCCCGCACGTGTGACCGGCGGACCCGATGTTCGCCGGTCACTCGGCGATCGTCACTGCAGAGGGAGAAAGTCAGGCGACTGATGTAAACAAGCCACCTGTCATTCTCCCCTGTGTAGAAACAGTGATCATACAGTTCTACTATGTAGGACCGTTGATCACTGTTCCTACAGCTCAAGCCACAACCAATCACAGTTAGAATCACGCCCCGAGGGACACACACAGCCCCTCCCTCTCAAAAAAAAGTTAACCCCCTTCACTGCCAGTGTAATTTTACAGTAACAGTGCATATGTATAGCACTGATTACTGTAGAAATGTCACTGGTAACCCCAAAAGTGTCAAAAATGTCAGTCAAGGGTCCGATCTGTCTGCCGCAATTTTGCAGTACCGCAAAATAAATCGCAGATCGCCGCCATTACGCGTTGAAAAAAAAACTACAAAAACGACAAAAATCTTTCCCTTTGTTAGTAAACGCGATAACTTTTGCGCAAACCAATCAAAATACGCTTTTTTTTACCAAACATATGTAGCATAAAACAAATTGGCCAAAAATGTTAAAAAATTTTGATTTTCACATTTTTTGGGGGAATTTCATATAAAAAATGTGAAAAATATTGCTATTTTTGCAAAATTGACGCTCTTTTTTTGTTTATAGCGCATGATCAAAAAATCGCACAGGTGATCAAATACCACCAAAAGAAAGCTCTGTTTGTGGGAAAAAAAGGAAGTCAAATTTGTTTAGGTACAGCGTCGCACGACTGCGCAATTGTCCGTTAAAGTCAACGCAGTGCCGAATCGCAAAATAGGCCCTGGTCAGGAAGGGGGTCAAATCTTCCGGGGGTTAAGTGGTTAAATAGCCGGTTTTAGACACGATTTGTCTAAAACCGGCCATTTGAGTTTCAATGGCCTGAAAAAAATGTTTGGTCAAAATGACTCTATTTTGGTCTCCAAGTGTCTAAAAAGCCTTTTTTAGTCAAAATAACTGCATTTGGTCACCAAAGGTCAAAAAAATGTAGTCAAAATTACTATATTTTTGTCTTTTAGAGCCTTAAAAAGCCGGTTTTAGACAAGATTTTAGACATTTGGCTCCAATGGCCTGAAAAAAATGTTTTGGTCAAAATGACTCTATTTTGGTCTCCAAGTGTCTAAAAAGCCTTTTTAGTCAAAATAACTGCATTTGGTCACCAAAGATCTGAAAAAAAATGTAGTCAAATTGACTGTATTTTTGTCTTTTAGTGCCTTGAAAAGCCGGTTTTAGACAAGATTTTAGATTTTTGGGCTCCAATGGCCTGAAAATTTTTTTTGTTAAAATGACTCTATTTTGGTCTCCAAGTGTCTAAAAAAGTCTTTTTTAGTATAAATAAATGCATTTGGTCAGCAAAGGTCTGAAAAAATTAGTCAAAATTAATGTTTTTTTGTCTTTTAGTGTCTTAAAAAGCCGGTTTTAGACCAGATTTGTCTAAAACCGGCCATTTGGGCTCCAATGGCCTGAAAAAAACTTTTTGGTCAAAATGACTCTATTTTGGTCTCCAAGTGTCTAAAAAGCCTTTTTTAGTCAAAATAACTGCATTTGGTCACCAAAGGTCTGAAAAATACTTTAGTCAAAATGACTATATTTTTGTCTTTTAAAGCCTTAAAAAGCCGGTTTTAGACAAGATTTTAGACATTTGGCTCCAATGGCCTGAAAAAAATGTTTTGGTCAAAAAAACTCTATTTTGGTCTCCAAGTGTCTAGAAAATCTTTTGTTAGTCAAAATAACTGCATTTGGTCACCAAAGGTCTGAAAAAAATTTAGTCAAAATTACTGTATTTTTTGTCTTTTACAGCCTTAAAAAGCCGGTTTTAGACAAGATTTGTTTTAAACCGGCCATTTGGGCTCGATTGGCCTGAAAAAAATGTTTTGGTCAAAATGACTCTAATTTGGTCTCCAAGTGTCTAAAAACCTTTCGTTAGTCAAAATAACGGCATTTGGTCACCAAAGGTCTGAAAAACAATTTAGTCAAAATGACTGTATTTTTGTCTTTTAGAGCCTTAAAAAGCCGGTTTAAGACAAGATTTGTCTAAAACCAGCCATTTTGGGCTCCAATGGCCTGAAAATAATTTTTTAGTTAAAATGACTGTATTTTGGTCTCCAAGTGTCTAAAAAGGCTTTTTAAGTCAAAATAACTGCATTTGGTCACTAAAGGTCTGAAAAAAAATTAAGTCCAAATGACTATATTTTTTTCTTTTAGAGCCTTAAAAAGCCGGTTTTAGACAAGATTTTAGACATTTGGCTCCAATAGCCTGAAAAAAATTTTTTGGGTCAAAATGACTCGATTTTGGCCTCCAAGAGTCTAAAAAGCCTTCCTTTTTTAGTCAAAATAACTGCATTTGGTCACCAAAGGTATGAAAAACACATTTAGTCAAATTGACTGTATTTTTGTCTTTTAGAGCCTTAAAAGGCGGGTTTTAGGCACGATTTTAGACATTTGGGCTCAAATGGCCTGAAAGATTTTTTTGGTCAAAATGACTCTATTTTGGTCTCCACGTGTCTAAAAAGCCTTTTTTAGTCAAAATAACTGCATTTGGTCACCAAAGGTCTGATAAAAAAAATTAGTCAAAATGACTGTATTTTTGTCTTTTAGAGCCTTAAAAAGACGGTTTTAGACAAGATTTGTCTATAACTGGCCATTTGGGCTCCAATTGCCTGAAAAAAATTCGGTCAAAATGACTCTATTTTGGTCTCCAAGTGTCTAAAAAGCCTTTTTTAGTCAAAATAACTGCATTTGGTAACCAAAGGTCTGAAAAAAATGTAGTCAAAATTACTATATTTTTGTCTTTTAGAGCCTTAAAAAGCCGGTTTTAGACAAGATTTTAGACATTTGGCTCCAATGGCCTGAAAAAAATGTTTTGGTCAAAATGAATCTATTTTGGTCACCAAGTGTCTAAAAAGCCTTTTTAGTCAAAATAACTGCATTTGGTCACCAAAGATCTGAAAAAAATTTAGTCAAATTGACTGTATTTTTGTCTTTTAGTGCCTTGAAAAGCTGGTTTTAGACAAGATTTTAGATTTTTGGGCTCCAATGGCCTGAAAATTTTTTTTGTTAAAATGACTCTATTTTGGTCTCCAAGTGTCTAAAAAAGTATTTTTTAGTATAAATAAATGCATTTGGTCAGCAAAGGTCTGAAAAAATTAGTCAAAATTATTGTATTTTTGTCTTTTAGTGTCTTAAAAAGCTGGTTTTAGACCAGATTTGTCTAAAACCGGCCATTTGGGCTCCAATGGCCTGAAAAAAACTTTTTGGTCAAAATGACTCTATTTTGGTCTCCAAGTGTCTAAAAAGCCTTTTTTAGTCAAAATAACTGCATTTGGTCACCAAAGGTCTGAAAAATACTATAGTCAAAATGACTATATTTTTGTCTTTTAAAGCCTTAAAAAGCCGGTTTTAGACTAGATTTTAGACATTTGGCTCCAATGGCCTGAAAAAAATGTTTTGGTCAGAAATACTCTATTTTGGTCTCCAAGTGTCTAAAAACCTTTTGTTAGTCAAAATAACGGCATTTGGTCACCAAAGGTCTGAAAAAAAATAATTAGTCAAAATTACTGTATTTTTTGTCTTTTACAGCCTTAAAAAGCCGGTTTTAGACAAGATTTGTTTAAAACCGGCCGTTTGGGCTCCAATGGCCTGAAAAAATGTTTTGGTCAAAATGACTCTATTTTGGTCTCCAAGTGTCTAAAAACCTTTTGTTAGTCAAAATAACGGCATTTGGTCACCAAAGGTCTGAAAAAAAATTTAGTCAAAATGACTATATTTTTGTCTTTTAGAGCCTTAAAAAGCCGGTTTAAGACAAGATTTGTCTAAAACCGGCCATTTGGGCTCCAATGGCTTGAAAATTATTTTTTTAGTTAAAATGACTCTATTTTGGTCTCCAAGTGTCTAAAAAGCCTTTTTAAGTCAAAATAACTGCATTTGGTCACCAAAGGTCTGAAAAAAAATTAAGTCCAAATGTCTATATTTTTTTCTTTGAGAGCCTTAAAAAGCCGGTTTTAGGCACGATTTTAGACATTTGGGCTTAAATGGCCTGAAAGATTTTTTTGGTCAAAATGACTCTATTTTGGTCTCCAAGTGTCTAAAAAGCCTTTTTTAGTCAAAATATCTGCATTTGGTCACCAAAGGTCTGATAAAAAAATTAGTCAAAATGACTGCATTTTTGTCTTTTAGAGCCTTAAAAAGCCGGTTTTAGACAACATTTTAGACATTTGGCTCCAATGGCCTGAAAAAAATGTTTTGGTCAAAAATACTCTAGTTTGGTCTCCAAGTGTCTAAAAACGGCATTTGGTCACCAAAGGTCTGAAAAAAAAATTAGTCAAAATTACTGTATTTTTTGTCTTTTACAGCCTTAAAAAGCCGGTTTTAGACAAGATTTGTTTAAAACCGGCAATTTGGGCTCCAATGGCCTGAAAAAAATGTTTTGGTCAAAATGACTCTATTTTGGTCTCCAAGTGTCTAAAAACTTTTGTTAGTCAAAATAACGGCATTTGGTCACCAAAGGTCTGAAAAACAAACTTAGTCAAAATGACTGTATTTTTGTCTTTTAGAGCCTTAAAAAGCCGGTTTAAGACAAGATTTGTCTAAAACCGGCCATTTGGGCTCCAATGGCCTGAAAATTATTTTTTAGTTAAAATGACTCTATTTCGGTCTCCAAGTGTCTAAAAAGCCTTTTTAAGTCAAAATAACTGCATTTGGTCACCAAAGGTCTGAAAAAAATTAAGTCCAAATGACTATATTTTTTCTTTGAGAGCCTTAAAAAGCCGGTTTTAGGCACGATTTTAGACATTTGGCTAAAATGGCCTGGAAAAAAATGTTTTGGTCAAAAATACTCTATTTTGGTCTCCAAGTGTCTAAAAACCTTTTGTTAGTCAAAATAACGGCATTTGGTCACCAAAGGTCTGAAAAAAATTTAGTCAAAATGACTGTATTTTTTGTCTTTTAGAGCCTTAAAAATCCGGTTTTAGACAAGAGTTGTCTAAAACCGGCCATTTGGGCTCCAATGGCATGAAAAAATGTTTTTGGTCAAAATGACTCAATTTTGGTCTCCAAGTGTCTAAAAAGCCTTTTTTAGTCAAAATAACTGCATTTCGTCACCAAAGGTCTAAAAAAAAAATTAGTCAAAGTGTCTTTATTTTTGTCTTTTAGAGCCTTAACCACTTGCCGACTGCCGCATGAGTTTTTACGTCAGCAGTAAGCCCCTCACAGGCAAAGTGATGTTGATCCACGTTGCTAGCTTGTGAGGGTCTAGGGAGCGAGCGCGCGCCCCCGGAGGCACGCTCCCGCGTGGTCACGGATCCCCCGCACGTGTGACCGGCGGACCCGATGTTCGCCGGTCACTCGGCGATCGTCACTGCAGAGGGAGAAAGTCAGGCGACTGATGTAAACAAGCCACCTGTCATTCTCCCCTGTGTAGAAACAGTGATCATACGGTTCTACTATGTAGGACCGTTGATCACTGTTCCTACAGCTCAAGCCACAACCAATCACAGTTAGAATCACGCCCCGAGGGACACACACAGCCCCTCCCTCTCAAAAAAAAGTTAACCCCCTTCACTGCCAGTGTAATTTTACAGTAACAGTGCATATGTATAGCACTGATTACTGTAGAAATGTCACTGGTAACCCCAAAAGTGTCAAAAATGTCAGTCAAGGGTCCGATCTGTCTGCCGCAATTTTGCAGTACCGCAAAAAAAATCGCAGATCGCCGCCATTACGCGTTGAAAAAAAACTACAAAAACGACAAAAATCTTTCCCTTTGTTAGTAAACGCGATAACTTTTGCGCAAACCAATCAAAATACGCTTTTTTTTACCAAACATATGTAGCATAAAACAAATTGGCCAAAAATGTTAAAAAATTTTGATTTTCACATTTTTTGGGGGAATTTCATATAAAAAATGTGAAAAATATTGCTATTTTTGCAAAATTGACGCTCTTTTTTTGTTTATAGCGCATGATCAAAAAATCGCACAGGTGATCAAATACCACCAAAAGAAAGCTCTGTTTGTGGGAAAAAAAGGAAGTCAAATTTGTTTAGGTACAGCGTCGCACGACTGCGCAATTGTCCGTTAAAATCAACGCAGTGCCGAATTGCAAAATAGGCCCTGGTCAGGAAGGGGGTCAAATCTTCCGGGGGTTAAGTGGTTAAATAGCCGGTTTTAGACACGATTTGTCTAAAACCGGCCATTTGAGTTTCAATGGCCTGAAAAAAATGTTTGGTCAAAATGACTCTATTTTGGTCTCCAAGTGTCTAAAAAGCCTTTTTTAGTCAAAATAACTGCATTTGGTCACCAAAGGTCAAAAAAATGTAGTCAAAATTACTATATTTTTGTCTTTTAGAGCCTTAAAAAGCCGGTTTTAGACAAGATTTTAGACATTTGGCTCCAATGGCCTGAAAAAAATGTTTTGGTCAAAATGACTCTATTTTGGTCTCCAAGTGTCTAAAAAGCCTTTTTAGTCAAAATAACTGCATTTGGTCACCAAAGATCTGAAAAAAAATGTAGTCAAATTGACTGTATTTTTGTCTTTTAGTGCCTTGAAAAGCCGGTTTTAGACAAGATTTTAGATTTTTGGGCTCCAATGGCCTGAAAATTTTTTTTGTTAAAATGACTCTATTTTGGTCTCCAAGTGTCTAAAAAAGTCTTTTTTAGTATAAATAAATGCATTTGGTCAGCAAAGGTCTGAAAAAATTAGTCAAAATTAATGTTTTTTTGTCTTTTAGTGTCTTAAAAAGCCGGTTTTAGACCAGATTTGTCTAAAACCGGCCATTTGGGCTCCAATGGCCTGAAAAAAACTTTTTGGTCAAAATGACTCTATTTTGGTCTCCAAGTGTCTAAAAAGCCTTTTTTAGTCAAAATAACTGCATTTGGTCACCAAAGGTCTGAAAAATACTTTAGTCAAAATGACTATATTTTTGTCTTTTAAAGCCTTAAAAAGCCGGTTTTAGACAAGATTTTAGACATTTGGCTCCAATGGCCTGAAAAAAATGTTTTGGTCAAAAAAACTCTATTTTGGTCTCCAAGTGTCTAGAAAATCTTTTGTTAGTCAAAATAACGGCATTTGGTCACCAAAGGTCTGAAAAAAATTTAGTCAAAATTACTGTATTTTTTGTCTTTTACAGCCTTAAAAAGCCGGTTTTAGACAAGATTTGTTTTAAACCGGCCATTTGGGCTCGATTGGCCTGAAAAAAATGTTTTGGTCAAAATGACTCTAATTTGGTCTCCAAGTGTCTAAAAACCTTTCGTTAGTCAAAATAACGGCATTTGGTCACCAAAGGTCTGAAAAACAATTTAGTCAAAATGACTGTATTTTTGTCTTTTAGAGCCTTAAAAAGCCGGTTTAAGACAAGATTTGTCTAAAACCAGCCATTTTGGGCTCCAATGGCCTGAAAATAATTTTTTAGTTAAAATGACTGTATTTTGGTCTCCAAGTGTCTAAAAAGGCTTTTTAAGTCAAAATAACTGCATTTGGTCACTAAAGGTCTGAAAAAAAATTAAGTCCAAATGACTATATTTTTTTCTTTTAGAGCCTTAAAAAGCCGGTTTTAAAAAAGATTTTAGACATTTGGCTCCAATAGCCTGAAAAAAAATTTTTGGGTCAAAATGACTCGATTTTGGCCTCCAAGAGTCTAAAAAGCCTTCCTTTTTTAGTCAAAATAACTGCATTTGGTCACCAAAGGTATGAAAAACACATTTAGTCAAATTGACTGTATTTTTGTCTTTTAGAGCCTTAAAAGGCGGGTTTTAGGCACGATTTTAGACATTTGGGCTCAAATGGCCTGAAAGATTTTTTTGGTCAAAATGACTCTATTTTGGTCTCCACGTGTCTAAAAAGCCTTTTTTAGTCAAAATAACTGCATTTGGTCACCAAAGGTCTGATAAAAAAAATTAGTCAAAATGACTGTATTTTTGTCTTTTAGAGCCTTAAAAAGACGGTTTTAGACAAGATTTGTCTATAACTGGCCATTTGGGCTCCAATTGCCTGAAAAAATTTTTGTCAAAATGACTCTATTTTGGTCTCCAAGTGTCTAAAAAGCCTTTTTAGTCAAAATAACTGCATTTGGTAACCAAAGGTCTGAAAAAAATTTAGTCAAAATGACTATATTTTTGTCTTTTAGAGCCTTAAAAAGCCGGTTTTAGACAAGATTTTAGACATTTGGCTCCAATGGCCTGAAAAAAATGTTTTGGTCAAAATGAATCTATTTTGGTCACCAAGTGTCTAAAAAGCCTTCTTAGTCAAAATAACTGCATTGGTCACCAAAGATCTGAAAAAAATTTAGTCAAATTGACTGTATTTTTGTCTTTTAGTGCCTTGAAAAGCTGGTTTTAGACAAGATTTTAGATTTTTGGGCTCCAATGGCCTGAAAATTTTTTTTGTTAAAATGACTCTATTTTGGTCTCCAAGTGTCTAAAAAAGTCTTTTTTAGTATAAATAAATGCATTTGGTCAGCAAAGGTCTGAAAAAATTAGTCAAAATTAATGTATTTTTGTCTTTTAGTGTCTTAAAAAGCTGGTTTTAGACCAGATTTGTCTAAAACCGGCCATTTGGGCTCCAATGGCCTGAAAAAAACTTTTTGGTCAAAATGACTCTATTTTGGTCTCCAAGTGTCTAAAAAGCCTTTTTTAGTCAAAATAACTGTATTTGGTCACCAAAGGTCTGAAAAATACTATAGTCAAAATGACTATATTTTTGTCTTTTAAAGCCTTAAAAAGCCGGTTTTAGACAAGATTTTAGACATTTGGCTCCAATGGCCTGAAAAAAATGTTTTGGTCAGAAATACTCTATTTTGGTCTCCAAGTGTCTAAAAACCTTTTGTTAGTCAAAATAACGGCATTTGGTCACCAAAGGTCTGAAAAAAAAATTAGTCAAAATTACTGTATTTTTTGTCTTTTACAGCCTTAAAAAGCCGGTTTTAGACAAGATTTGTTTAAAACCGGCCGTTTGGGCTCCAATGGCCTGAAAAAATGTTTTGGTCAAAATGACTCTATTTTGGTCTCCAAGTGTCTAAAAACCTTTTGTTAGTCAAAATAACGGCATTTGGTCACCAAAGGTCTGAAAAAAAATTTAGTCAAAATGACTATATTTTTGTCTTTTAGAGCCTTTAAAAGCCGGTTTAAGACAAGATTTGTCTAAAACCGGCCATTTGGGCTCCAATGGCTTGAAAATTATTTTTTTAGTTAAAATGACTCTATTTTGGTCTCCAAGTGTCTAAAAAGCCTTTTTAAGTCAAAATAACTGCATTTGGTCACCAAAGGTCTGAAAAAAAATTAAGTCCAAATGTCTATATTTTTTTCTTTGAGAGCCTTAAAAAGCCGGTTTTAGGCACGATTTTAGACATTTGGGCTTAAATGGCCTGAAAGATTTTTTTGGTCAAAATGACTCTATTTTGGTCTCCAAGTGTCTAAAAAGCCTTTTTTAGTCAAAATATCTGCATTTGGTCACCAAAGGTCTGATAAAAAAATTAGTCAAAATGACTGCATTTTTGTCTTTTAGAGCCTTAAAAAGCCGGTTTTAGACAACATTTTAGACATTTGGCTCCAATGGCCTGAAAAAAATGTTTTGGTCAAAAATACTCTAGTTTGGTCTCCAAGTGTCTAAAAACGGCATTTGGTCACCAAAGGTCTGAAAAAAAAAATTAGTCAAAATTACTGTATTTTTTGTCTTTTACAGCCTTAAAAAGCCGGTTTTAGACAAGATTTGTTTAAAACCGGCCGTTTGGGCTCCAATGGCCTGAAAAAAATGTTTTGGTCAAAATGACTCTATTTTGGTCTCCAAGTGTCTAAAAACTTTTGTTAGTCAAAATAACGGCATTTGGTCACCAAAGGTCTGAAAAACAAACTTAGTCAAAATGACTGTATTTTTGTCTTTTAGAGCCTTAAAAAGCCGGTTTAAGACAAGATTTGTCTAAAACCGGCCATTTGGGCTCCAATGGCCTGAAAATTATTTTTTTAGTTAAAATGACTCTATTTCGGTCTCCAAGTGTCTAAAAAGCCTTTTTAAGTCAAAATAACTGCATTTGGTCACCAAAGGTCTGAAAAAAATTAAGTCCAAATGACTATATTTTTTCTTTGAGAGCCTTAAAAAGCCGGTTTTAGGCACGATTTTAGACATTTGGCTAAAATGGCCTGGAAAAAAATGTTTTGGTCAAACATACTCTATTTTGGTCTCCAAGTGTCTAAAAACCTTTTGTTAGTCAAAATAACGGCATTTGGTCACCAAAGGTCTGAAAAAAATTTAGTCAAAATGACTGTATTTTTTGTCTTTTAGAGCCTTAAAAATCCGGTTTTAGACAAGAGTTGTCTAAAACCGGCCATTTGGGCTCCAATGGCATGAAAAAATGTTTTTGGTCAAAATGACTCAATTTTGGTCTCCAAGTGTCTAAAAAGCCTTTTTTAGTCAAAATAACTGCATTTCGTCACCAAAGGTCTAAAAAAAAAATTAGTCAAAGTGTCTTTATTTTTGTCTTTTAGAGCCTTAACCACTTGCCGACTGCCGCACAAGTTTTTACGTCAGCAGTAAGCCCCTCACAGGCAAAGTGATGTTGATCCACGTTGCTAGCTTGTGAGGGTCTAGGGAGCGAGCGCGCGCCCCCGGAGGCACGCTCCCGCGTGGTCACGGATCCCCCGCACTTGTGACCGGCGGACCCGATGTTCGCCGGTCACTCGGCGATCGTCACTGCAGAGGGAGAAAGTCAGGCGACTGATGTAAACAAGCCACCTGTCATTCTCCCCTGTGTAGAAACAGTGATCATACGGTTCTACTATGTAGGACCGTTGATCACTGTTCCTACAGCTCAAGCCACAACCAATCACAGTTAGAATCACGCCCCGAGGGACACACACAGCCCCTCCCTCTCAAAAAAAAGTTAACCCCCTTCACTGCCAGTGTAATTTTACAGTAACAGTGCATATGTATAGCACTGATTACTGTAGAAATGTCACTGGTAACCCCAAAAGTGTCAAAAATGTCAGTCAAGGGTCCGATCTGTCTGCCGCAATTTTGCAGTACCGCAAAAAAAATCGCAGATCGCCGCCATTACGCGTTGAAAAAAAACTACAAAAACGACAAAAATCTTTCCCTTTGTTAGTAAACGCGATAACTTTTGCGCAAACCAATCAAAATACGCTTTTTTTTACCAAACATATGTAGCATAAAACAAATTGGCCAAAAATGTTAAAAAATTTTGATTTTCACATTTTTTGGGGGAATTTCATATAAAAAATGTGAAAAATATTGCTATTTTTGCAAAATTGACGCTCTTTTTTTGTTTATAGCGCATGATCAAAAAATCACACAGGTGATCAAATACCACCAAAAGAAAGCTCTGTTTGTGGGAAAAAAAGGAAGTCAAATTTGTTTAGGTACAGCGTCGCACGACTGCGCAATTGTCCGTTAAAGTCAACGCAGTGCCGAATCGCAAAATAGGCCCTGGTCAGGAAGGGGGTCAAATCTTCTGGGGGTTAAGTGGTTAAATAGCCGGTTTTAGACACGATTTGTCTAAAACCGGCCATTTGAGTTTCAATGGCCTGAAAAAAATGTTTGGTCAAAATGACTCTATTTTGGTCTCCAAGTGTCTAAAAAGCCTTTTTTAGTCAAAATAACTGCATTTGGTCACCAAAGGTCTGAAAAAAATGTAGTCAAAATTACTATATTTTTGTCTTTTAGAGCCTTAAAAAGCCGGTTTTAGACAAGATTTTAGACATTTGGCTCCAATGGCCTGAAAAAAATGTTTTGGTCAAAATGACTCTATTTTGGTCTCCAAGTGTCTAAAAAGCCTTTTTAGTCAAAATAACTGCATTTGGTCACCAAAGATCTGAAAAAAAATGTAGTCAAATTGACTGTATTTTTGTCTTTTAGTGCCTTGAAAAGCCGGTTTTAGACAAGATTTTAGATTTTTGGGCTCCAATGGCCTGAAAATTTTTTTTGTTAAAATGACTCTATTTTGGTCTCCAAGTGTCTAAAAAAGTCTTTTTTAGTATAAATAAATGCATTTGGTCAGCAAAGGTCTGAAAAAATTAGTCAAAATTAATGTATTTTTGTCTTTTAGTGTCTTAAAAAGCTGGTTTTAGACCAGATTTGTCTAAAACCGGCCATTTGGGCTCCAATGGCCTGAAAAAAACTTTTTGGTCAAAATGACTCTATTTTGGTCTCCAAGTGTCTAAAAAGCCTTTTTTAGTCAAAATAACTGTATTTGGTCACCAAAGGTCTGAAAAATACTATAGTCAAAATGACTATATTTTTGTCTTTTAAAGCCTTAAAAAGCCGGTTTTAGACAAGATTTTAGACATTTGGCTCCAATGGCCTGAAAAAAATGTTTTGGTCAGAAATACTCTATTTTGGTCTCCAAGTGTCTAAAAACCTTTTGTTAGTCAAAATAACGGCATTTGGTCACCAAAGGTCTGAAAAAAAAAATTAGTCAAAATTACTGTATTTTTTGTCTTTTACAGCCTTAAAAAGCCGGTTTTAGACAAGATTTGTTTAAAACCGGCCGTTTGGGCTCCAATGGCCTGAAAAAATGTTTTGGTCAAAATGACTCTATTTTGGTCTCCAAGTGTCTAAAAACCTTTTGTTAGTCAAAATAACGGCATTTGGTCACCAAAGGTCTGAAAAAAAATTTAGTCAAAATGACTATATTTTTGTCTTTTAGAGCCTTTAAAAGCCGGTTTAAGACAAGATTTGTCTAAAACCGGCCATTTGGGCTCCAATGGCTTGAAAATTATTTTTTTAGTTAAAATGACTCTATTTTGGTCTCCAAGTGTCTAAAAAGCCTTTTTAAGTCAAAATAACTGCATTTGGTCACCAAAGGTCTGAAAAAAAATTAAGTCCAAATGTCTATATTTTTTTCTTTGAGAGCCTTAAAAAGCCGGTTTTAGGCACGATTTTAGACATTTGGGCTTAAATGGCCTGAAAGATTTTTTTGGTCAAAATGACTCTATTTTGGTCTCCAAGTGTCTAAAAAGCCTTTTTTAGTCAAAATATCTGCATTTGGTCACCAAAGGTCTGATAAAAAAATTAGTCAAAATGACTGCATTTTTGTCTTTTAGAGCCTTAAAAAGCCGGTTTTAGACAACATTTTAGACATTTGGCTCCAATGGCCTGAAAAAAATGTTTTGGTCAAAAATACTCTAGTTTGGTCTCCAAGTGTCTAAAAACGGCATTTGGTCACCAAAGGTCTGAAAAAAAAAATTAGTCAAAATTACTGTATTTTTTGTCTTTTACAGCCTTAAAAAGCCGGTTTTAGACAAGATTTGTTTAAAACCGGCCGTTTGGGCTCCAATGGCCTGAAAAAAATGTTTTGGTCAAAATGACTCTATTTTGGTCTCCAAGTGTCTAAAAACTTTTGTTAGTCAAAATAACGGCATTTGGTCACCAAAGGTCTGAAAAACAAACTTAGTCAAAATGACTGTATTTTTGTCTTTTAGAGCCTTAAAAAGCCGGTTTAAGACAAGATTTGTCTAAAACCGGCCATTTGGGCTCCAATGGCCTGAAAATTATTTTTTTAGTTAAAATGACTCTATTTCGGTCTCCAAGTGTCTAAAAAGCCTTTTTAAGTCAAAATAACTGCATTTGGTCACCAAAGGTCTGAAAAAAATTAAGTCCAAATGACTATATTTTTTCTTTGAGAGCCTTAAAAAGCCGGTTTTAGGCACGATTTTAGACATTTGGCTAAAATGGCCTGGAAAAAAATGTTTTGGTCAAACATACTCTATTTTGGTCTCCAAGTGTCTAAAAACCTTTTGTTAGTCAAAATAACGGCATTTGGTCACCAAAGGTCTGAAAAAAATTTAGTCAAAATGACTGTATTTTTTGTCTTTTAGAGCCTTAAAAATCCGGTTTTAGACAAGAGTTGTCTAAAACCGGCCATTTGGGCTCCAATGGCATGAAAAAATGTTTTTGGTCAAAATGACTAAATTTTGGTCTCCAAGTGTCTAAAAAGCCTTTTTTAGTCAAAATAACTGCATTTCGTCACCAAAGGTCTAAAAAAAAAATTAGTCAAAGTGTCTTTATTTTTGTCTTTTAGAGCCTTAACCACTTGCCGACTGCCGCACAAGTTTTTACGTCAGCAGTAAGCCCCTCACAGGCAAAGTGATGTTGATCCACGTTGCTAGCTTGTGAGGGTCTAGGGAGCGAGCGCGCGCCCCCGGAGGCACGCTCCCGCGTGGTCACGGATCCCCCGCACGTGTGACCGGCGGACCCGATGTTCGCCGGTCACTCGGCGATCGTCACTGCAGAGGGAGAAAGTCAGGCGACTGATGTAAACAAGCCACCTGTCATTCTCCCCTGTGTAGAAACAGTGATCATACGGTTCTACTATGTAGGACCGTTGATCACTGTTCCTACAGCTCAAGCCACAACCAATCACAGTTAGAATCACGCCCCGAGGGACACACACAGCCCCTCCCTCTCAAAAAAAAGTTAACCCCCTTCACTGCCAGTGTAATTTTACAGTAACAGTGCATATGTATAGCACTGATTACTGTAGAAATGTCACTGGTAACCCCAAAAGTGTCAAAAATGTCAGTCAAGGGTCCGATCTGTCTGCCGCAATTTTGCAGTACCGCAAAAAAAATCGCAGATCGCCGCCATTACGCGTTGAAAAAAAACTACAAAAACGACAAAAATCTTTCCCTTTGTTAGTAAACGCGATAACTTTTGCGCAAACCAATCAAAATACGCTTTTTTTTACCAAACATATGTAGCATAAAACAAATTGGCCAAAAATGTTAAAAAATTTTGATTTTCACATTTTTTGGGGGAATTTCATATAAAAAATGTGAAAAATATTGCTATTTTTGCAAAATTGACGCTCTTTTTCTGTTTATAGCGCATGATCAAAAAATCACACAGGTGATCAAATACCACCAAAAGAAAGCTCTGTTTGTGGGAAAAAAAGGAAGTCAAATTTGTTTAGGTACAGCGTCGCACGACTGCGCAATTGTCCGTTAAAGTCAACGCAGTGCCGAATCGCAAAATAGGCCCTGGTCAGGAAGGGGGTCAAATCTTCTGGGGGTTAAGTGGTTAAATAGCCGGTTTTAGACACGATTTGTCTAAAACCGGCCATTTGAGTTTCAATGGCCTGAAAAAAATGTTTGGTCAAAATGACTCTATTTTGGTCTCCAAGTGTCTAAAAAGCCTTTTTTAGTCAAAATAACTGCATTTGGTCACCAAAGGTCTGAAAAAAATGTAGTCAAAATTACTATATTTTTGTCTTTTAGAGCCTTAAAAAGCCGGTTTTAGACAAGATTTTAGACATTTGGCTCCAATGGCCTGAAAAAAATGTTTTGGTCAAAATGACTCTATTTTGGTCTCCAAGTGTCTAAAAAGCCTTTTTAGTCAAAATAACTGCATTTGGTCACCAAAGATCTGAAAAAAAATGTAGTCAAATTGACTGTATTTTTGTCTTTTAGTGCCTTGAAAAGCCGGTTTTAGACAAGATTTTAGATTTTTGGGCTCCAATGGCCTGAAATTTTTTTTTGTTAAAATGACTCTATTTTGGTCTCCAAGTGTCTAAAAAAGTCTTTTTTAGTATAAATAAATGCATTTGGTCAGCAAAGGTCTGAAAAAATTAGTCAAAATTAATGTATTTTTGTCTTTTAGTGTCTTAAAAAGCTGGTTTTAGACCAGATTTGTCTAAAACCGGCCATTTGGGCTCCAATGGCCTGAAAAAAACTTTTTGGTCAAAATGACTCTATTTTGGTCTCCAAGTGTCTAAAAAGCCTTTTTTAGTCAAAATAACTGTATTTGGTCACCAAAGGTCTGAAAAATACTATAGTCAAAATGACTATATTTTTGTCTTTTAAAGCCTTAAAAAGCCGGTTTTAGACAAGATTTTAGACATTTGGCTCCAATGGCCTGAAAAAAATGTTTTGGTCAGAAATACTCTATTTTGGTCTCCAAGTGTCTAAAAACCTTTTGTTAGTCAAAATAACGGCATTTGGTCACCAAAGGTCTGAAAAAAAAAATTAGTCAAAATTACTGTATTTTTTGTCTTTTACAGCCTTAAAAAGCCGGTTTTAGACAAGATTTGTTTAAAACCGGCCGTTTGGGCTCCAATGGCCTGAAAAAATGTTTTGGTCAAAATGACTCTATTTTGGTCTCCAAGTGTCTAAAAACCTTTTGTTAGTCAAAATAACGGCATTTGGTCACCAAAGGTCTGAAAAAAAATTTAGTCAAAATGACTATATTTTTGTCTTTTAGAGCCTTTAAAAGCCGGTTTAAGACAAGATTTGTCTAAAACCGGCCATTTGGGCTCCAATGGCCTGAAAATTATTTTTTTAGTTAAAATGACTCTATTTCGGTCTCCAAGTGTCTAAAAAGCCTTTTTAAGTCAAAATAACTGCATTTGGTCACCAAAGGTCTGAAAAAAATTAAGTCCAAATGACTATATTTTTTCTTTGAGAGCCTTAAAAAGCCGGTTTTAGGCACGATTTTAGACATTTGGCTAAAATGGCCTGGAAAAAAATGTTTTGGTCAAACATACTCTATTTTGGTCTCCAAGTGTCTAAAAACCTTTTGTTAGTCAAAATAACGGCATTTGGTCACCAAAGGTCTGAAAAAAATTTAGTCAAAATGACTGTATTTTTTGTCTTTTAGAGCCTTAAAAATCCGGTTTTAGACAAGAGTTGTCTAAAACCGGCCATTTGGGCTCCAATGGCATGAAAAAATGTTTTTGGTCAAAATGACTCAATTTTGGTCTCCAAGTGTCTAAAAAGCCTTTTTTAGTCAAAATAACTGCATTTCGTCACCAAAGGTCTAAAAAAAAAATTAGTCAAAGTGTCTTTATTTTTGTCTTTTAGAGCCTTAACCACTTGCCGACTGCCGCACAAGTTTTTACGTCAGCAGTAAGCCCCTCACAGGCAAAGTGATGTTGATCCACGTTGCTAGCTTGTGAGGGTCTAGGGAGCGAGCGCGCGCCCCCGGAGGCACGCTCCCGCGTGGTCACGGATCCCCCGCACTTGTGACCGGCGGACCCGATGTTCGCCGGTCACTCGGCGATCGTCACTGCAGAGGGAGAAAGTCAGGCGACTGATGTAAACAAGCCACCTGTCATTCTCCCCTGTGTAGAAACAGTGATCATACGGTTCTACTATGTAGGACCGTTGATCACTGTTCCTACAGCTCAAGCCACAACCAATCACAGTTAGAATCACGCCCCGAGGGACACACACAGCCCCTCCCTCTCAAAAAAAAGTTAACCCCCTTCACTGCCAGTGTAATTTTACAGTAACAGTGCATATGTATAGCACTGATTACTGTAGAAATGTCACTGGTAACCCCAAAAGTGTCAAAAATGTCAGTCAAGGGTCCGATCTGTCTGCCGCAATTTTGCAGTACCGCAAAAAAAATCGCAGATCGCCGCCATTACGCGTTGAAAAAAAACTACAAAAACGACAAAAATCTTTCCCTTTGTTAGTAAACGCGATAACTTTTGCGCAAACCAATCAAAATACGCTTTTTTTTACCAAACATATGTAGCATAAAACAAATTGGCCAAAAATGTTAAAAAATTTTGATTTTCACATTTTTTGGGGGAATTTCATATAAAAAATGTGAAAAATATTGCTATTTTTGCAAAATTGACGCTCTTTTTTTGTTTATAGCGCATGATCAAAAAATCACACAGGTGATCAAATACCACCAAAAGAAAGCTCTGTTTGTGGGAAAAAAAGGAAGTCAAATTTGTTTAGGTACAGCGTCGCACGACTGCGCAATTGTCCGTTAAAGTCAACGCAGTGCCGAATCGCAAAATAGGCCCTGGTCAGGAAGGGGGTCAAATCTTCTGGGGGTTAAGTGGTTAAATAGCCGGTTTTAGACACGATTTGTCTAAAACCGGCCATTTGAGTTTCAATGGCCTGAAAAAAATGTTTGGTCAAAATGACTCTATTTTGGTCTCCAAGTGTCTAAAAAGCCTTTTTTAGTCAAAATAACTGCATTTGGTCACCAAAGGTCTGAAAAAAATGTAGTCAAAATTACTATATTTTTGTCTTTTAGAGCCTTAAAAAGCCGGTTTTAGACAAGATTTTAGACATTTGGCTCCAATGGCCTGAAAAAAATGTTTTGGTCAAAATGACTCTATTTTGG
The DNA here is from genome assembly GCF_965119305.1 of Pelophylax lessonae. Classification (NCBI taxonomy): domain Eukaryota; kingdom Metazoa; phylum Chordata; class Amphibia; order Anura; family Ranidae; genus Pelophylax; species Pelophylax lessonae. The sequence goes on from NC_138772.1 coordinate 247,288,365, forward strand.
TCTCCAAGTGTCTAAAAAGCCTTTTTAGTCAAAATAACTGCATTTGGTCACCAAAGATCTGAAAAAAAATGTAGTCAAATTGACTGTATTTTTGTCTTTTAGTGCCTTGAAAAGCCGGTTTTAGACAAGATTTTAGATTTTTGGGCTCCAATGGCCTGAAAATTTTTTTTGTTAAAATGACTCTATTTTGGTCTCCAAGTGTCTAAAAAAGTCTTTTTTAGTATAAATAAATGCATTTGGTCAGCAAAGGTCTGAAAAAATTAGTCAAAATTAATGTATTTTTGTCTTTTAGTGTCTTAAAAAGCTGGTTTTAGACCAGATTTGTCTAAAACCGGCCATTTGGGCTCCAATGGCCTGAAAAAAACTTTTTGGTCAAAATGACTCTATTTTGGTCTCCAAGTGTCTAAAAAGCCTTTTTTAGTCAAAATAACTGTATTTGGTCACCAAAGGTCTGAAAAATACTATAGTCAAAATGACTATATTTTTGTCTTTTAAAGCCTTAAAAAGCCGGTTTTAGACAAGATTTTAGACATTTGGCTCCAATGGCCTGAAAAAAATGTTTTGGTCAGAAATACTCTATTTTGGTCTCCAAGTGTCTAAAAACCTTTTGTTAGTCAAAATAACGGCATTTGGTCACCAAAGGTCTGAAAAAAAAAATTAGTCAAAATTACTGTATTTTTTGTCTTTTACAGCCTTAAAAAGCCGGTTTTAGACAAGATTTGTTTAAAACCGGCCGTTTGGGCTCCAATGGCCTGAAAAAATGTTTTGGTCAAAATGACTCTATTTTGGTCTCCAAGTGTCTAAAAACCTTTTGTTAGTCAAAATAACGGCATTTGGTCACCAAAGGTCTGAAAAAAAATTTAGTCAAAATGACTATATTTTTGTCTTTTAGAGCCTTTAAAAGCCGGTTTAAGACAAGATTTGTCTAAAACCGGCCATTTGGGCTCCAATGGCTTGAAAATTATTTTTTTAGTTAAAATGACTCTATTTTGGTCTCCAAGTGTCTAAAAAGCCTTTTTAAGTCAAAATAACTGCATTTGGTCACCAAAGGTCTGAAAAAAAATTAAGTCCAAATGTCTATATTTTTTTCTTTGAGAGCCTTAAAAAGCCGGTTTTAGGCACGATTTTAGACATTTGGGCTTAAATGGCCTGAAAGATTTTTTTGGTCAAAATGACTCTATTTTGGTCTCCAAGTGTCTAAAAAGCCTTTTTTAGTCAAAATATCTGCATTTGGTCACCAAAGGTCTGATAAAAAAATTAGTCAAAATGACTGCATTTTTGTCTTTTAGAGCCTTAAAAAGCCGGTTTTAGACAACATTTTAGACATTTGGCTCCAATGGCCTGAAAAAAATGTTTTGGTCAAAAATACTCTAGTTTGGTCTCCAAGTGTCTAAAAACGGCATTTGGTCACCAAAGGTCTGAAAAAAAAAATTAGTCAAAATTACTGTATTTTTTGTCTTTTACAGCCTTAAAAAGCCGGTTTTAGACAAGATTTGTTTAAAACCGGCCGTTTGGGCTCCAATGGCCTGAAAAAAATGTTTTGGTCAAAATGACTCTATTTTGGTCTCCAAGTGTCTAAAAACTTTTGTTAGTCAAAATAACGGCATTTGGTCACCAAAGGTCTGAAAAACAAACTTAGTCAAAATGACTGTATTTTTGTCTTTTAGAGCCTTAAAAAGCCGGTTTAAGACAAGATTTGTCTAAAACCGGCCATTTGGGCTCCAATGGCCTGAAAATTATTTTTTTAGTTAAAATGACTCTATTTCGGTCTCCAAGTGTCTAAAAAGCCTTTTTAAGTCAAAATAACTGCATTTGGTCACCAAAGGTCTGAAAAAAATTAAGTCCAAATGACTATATTTTTTCTTTGAGAGCCTTAAAAAGCCGGTTTTAGGCACGATTTTAGACATTTGGCTAAAATGGCCTGGAAAAAAATGTTTTGGTCAAACATACTCTATTTTGGTCTCCAAGTGTCTAAAAACCTTTTGTTAGTCAAAATAACGGCATTTGGTCACCAAAGGTCTGAAAAAAATTTAGTCAAAATGACTGTATTTTTTGTCTTTTAGAGCCTTAAAAATCCGGTTTTAGACAAGAGTTGTCTAAAACCGGCCATTTGGGCTCCAATGGCATGAAAAAATGTTTTTGGTCAAAATGACTCAATTTTGGTCTCCAAGTGTCTAAAAAGCCTTTTTTAGTCAAAATAACTGCATTTCGTCACCAAAGGTCTAAAAAAAAAATTAGTCAAAGTGTCTTTATTTTTGTCTTTTAGAGCCTTAACCACTTGCCGACTGCCGCACAAGTTTTTACGTCAGCAGTAAGCCCCTCACAGGCAAAGTGATGTTGATCCACGTTGCTAGCTTGTGAGGGTCTAGGGAGCGAGCGCGCGCCCCCGGAGGCACGCTCCCGCGTGGTCACGGATCCCCCGCACGTGTGACCGGCGGACCCGATGTTCGCCGGTCACTCGGCGATCGTCACTGCAGAGGGAGAAAGTCAGGCGACTGATGTAAACAAGCCACCTGTCATTCTCCCCTGTGTAGAAACAGTGATCATACGGTTCTACTATGTAGGACCGTTGATCACTGTTCCTACAGCTCAAGCCACAACCAATCACAGTTAGAATCACGCCCCGAGGGACACACACAGCCCCTCCCTCTCAAAAAAAAGTTAACCCCCTTCACTGCCAGTGTAATTTTACAGTAACAGTGCATATGTATAGCACTGATTACTGTAGAAATGTCACTGGTAACCCCAAAAGTGTCAAAAATGTCAGTCAAGGGTCCGATCTGTCTGCCGCAATTTTGCAGTACCGCAAAAAAAATCGCAGATCGCCGCCATTACGCGTTGAAAAAAAACTACAAAAACGACAAAAATCTTTCCCTTTGTTAGTAAACGCGATAACTTTTGCGCAAACCAATCAAAATACGCTTTTTTTTACCAAACATATGTAGCATAAAACAAATTGGCCAAAAATGTTAAAAAATTTTGATTTTCACATTTTTTGGGGGAATTTCATATAAAAAATGTGAAAAATATTGCTATTTTTGCAAAATTGACGCTCTTTTTCTGTTTATAGCGCATGATCAAAAAATCACACAGGTGATCAAATACCACCAAAAGAAAGCTCTGTTTGTGGGAAAAAAAGGAAGTCAAATTTGTTTAGGTACAGCGTCGCACGACTGCGCAATTGTCCGTTAAAGTCAACGCAGTGCCGAATCGCAAAATAGGCCCTGGTCAGGAAGGGGGTCAAATCTTCTGGGGGTTAAGTGGTTAAATAGCCGGTTTTAGACACGATTTGTCTAAAACCGGCCATTTGAGTTTCAATGGCCTGAAAAAAATGTTTGGTCAAAATGACTCTATTTTGGTCTCCAAGTGTCTAAAAAGCCTTTTTTAGTCAAAATAACTGCATTTGGTCACCAAAGGTCTGAAAAAAATGTAGTCAAAATTACTATATTTTTGTCTTTTAGAGCCTTAAAAAGCCGGTTTTAGACAAGATTTTAGACATTTGGCTCCAATGGCCTGAAAAAAATGTTTTGGTCAAAATGACTCTATTTTGGTCTCCAAGTGTCTAAAAAGCCTTTTTAGTCAAAATAACTGCATTTGGTCACCAAAGATCTGAAAAAAAATGTAGTCAAATTGACTGTATTTTTGTCTTTTAGTGCCTTGAAAAGCCGGTTTTAGACAAGATTTTAGATTTTTGGGCTCCAATGGCCTGAAAATTTTTTTTGTTAAAATGACTCTATTTTGGTCTCCAAGTGTCTAAAAAAGTCTTTTTTAGTATAAATAAATGCATTTGGTCAGCAAAGGTCTGAAAAAATTAGTCAAAATTAATGTATTTTTGTCTTTTAGTGTCTTAAAAAGCTGGTTTTAGACCAGATTTGTCTAAAACCGGCCATTTGGGCTCCAATGGCCTGAAAAAAACTTTTTGGTCAAAATGACTCTATTTTGGTCTCCAAGTGTCTAAAAAGCCTTTTTTAGTCAAAATAACTGTATTTGGTCACCAAAGGTCTGAAAAATACTATAGTCAAAATGACTATATTTTTGTCTTTTAAAGCCTTAAAAAGCCGGTTTTAGACAAGATTTTAGACATTTGGCTCCAATGGCCTGAAAAAAATGTTTTGGTCAGAAATACTCTATTTTGGTCTCCAAGTGTCTAAAAACCTTTTGTTAGTCAAAATAACGGCATTTGGTCACCAAAGGTCTGAAAAAAAAAATTAGTCAAAATTACTGTATTTTTTGTCTTTTACAGCCTTAAAAAGCCGGTTTTAGACAAGATTTGTTTAAAACCGGCCGTTTGGGCTCCAATGGCCTGAAAAAATGTTTTGGTCAAAATGACTCTATTTTGGTCTCCAAGTGTCTAAAAACCTTTTGTTAGTCAAAATAACGGCATTTGGTCACCAAAGGTCTGAAAAAAAATTTAGTCAAAATGACTATATTTTTGTCTTTTAGAGCCTTTAAAAGCCGGTTTAAGACAAGATTTGTCTAAAACCGGCCATTTGGGCTCCAATGGCTTGAAAATTATTTTTTTAGTTAAAATGACTCTATTTTGGTCTCCAAGTGTCTAAAAAGCCTTTTTAAGTCAAAATAACTGCATTTGGTCACCAAAGGTCTGAAAAAAAATTAAGTCCAAATGTCTATATTTTTTTCTTTGAGAGCCTTAAAAAGCCGGTTTTAGGCACGATTTTAGACATTTGGGCTTAAATGGCCTGAAAGATTTTTTTGGTCAAAATGACTCTATTTTGGTCTCCAAGTGTCTAAAAAGCCTTTTTTAGTCAAAATATCTGCATTTGGTCACCAAAGGTCTGATAAAAAAATTAGTCAAAATGACTGCATTTTTGTCTTTTAGATCCTTAAAAAGCCGGTTTTAGACAACATTTTAGACATTTGGCTCCAATGGCCTGAAAAAAATGTTTTGGTCAAAAATACTCTAGTTTGGTCTCCAAGTGTCTAAAAACGGCATTTGGTCACCAAAGGTCTGAAAAAAAAATTAGTCAAAATTACTGTATTTTTTGTCTTTTACAGCCTTAAAAAGCCGGTTTTAGACAAGATTTGTTTAAAACCGGCCGTTTGGGCTCCAATGGCCTGAAAAAAATGTTTTGGTCAAAATGACTCTATTTTGGTCTCCAAGTGTCTAAAAACTTTTGTTAGTCAAAATAACGGCATTTGGTCACCAAAGGTCTGAAAAACAAACTTAGTCAAAATGATTGTATTTTTGTCTTTTAGAGCCTTAAAAAGCCGGTTTAAGACAAGATTTGTCTAAAACCGGCCATTTGGGCTCCAATGGCCTGAAAATTATTTTTTTAGTTAAAATGACTCTATTTCGGTCTCCAAGTGTCTAAAAAGCCTTTTTAAGTCAAAATAACTGCATTTGGTCACCAAAGGTCTGAAAAAAATTAAGTCCAAATGACTATATTTTTTCTTTGAGAGCCTTAAAAAGCCGGTTTTAGGCACGATTTTAGACATTTGGCTAAAATGGCCTGGAAAAAAATGTTTTGGTCAAACATACTCTATTTTGGTCTCCAAGTGTCTAAAAACCTTTTGTTAGTCAAAATAACGGCATTTGGTCACCAAAGGTCTGAAAAAAATTTAGTCAAAATGACTGTATTTTTTGTCTTTTAGAGCCTTAAAAATCCGGTTTTAGACAAGAGTTGTCTAAAACCGGCCATTTGGGCTCCAATGGCATGAAAAAATGTTTTTGGTCAAAATGACTCAATTTTGGTCTCCAAGTGTCTAAAAAGCCTTTTTTAGTCAAAATAACTGCATTTCGTCACCAAAGGTCTAAAAAAAAAATTAGTCAAAGTGTCTTTATTTTTGTCTTTTAGAGCCTTAACCACTTGCCGACTGCCGCACAAGTTTTTACGTCAGCAGTAAGCCCCTCACAGGCAAAGTGATGTTGATCCACGTTGCTAGCTTGTGAGGGTCTAGGGAGCGAGCGCGCGCCCCCGGAGGCACGCTCCCGCGTGGTCACGGATCCCCCGCACGTGTGACCGGCGGACCCGATGTTCGCCGGTCACTCGGCGATCGTCACTGCAGAGGGAGAAAGTCAGGCGACTGATGTAAACAAGCCACCTGTCATTCTCCCCTGTGTAGAAACAGTGATCATACGGTTCTACTATGTAGGACCGTTGATCACTGTTCCTACAGCTCAAGCCACAACCAATCACAGTTAGAATCACGCCCCGAGGGACACACACAGCCCCTCCCTCTCAAAAAAAAGTTAACCCCCTTCACTGCCAGTGTAATTTTACAGTAACAGTGCATATGTATAGCACTGATTACTGTAGAAATGTCACTGGTAACCCCAAAAGTGTCAAAAATGTCAGTCAAGGGTCCGATCTGTCTGCCGCAATTTTGCAGTACCGCAAAAAAAATCGCAGATCGCCGCCATTACGCGTTGAAAAAAAACTACAAAAACGACGAAAATCTTTCCCTTTGTTAGTAAACGCGATAACTTTTGCGCAAACCAATCAAAATACGCTTTTTTTTACCAAACATATGTAGCATAAAACAAATTGGCCAAAAATGTTAAAAAATTTTGATTTTCACATTTTTTGGGGGAATTTCATATAAAAAATGTGAAAAATATTGCTATTTTTGCAAAATTGACGCTCTTTTTTTGTTTATAGCGCATGATCAAAAAATCACACAGGTGATCAAATACCACCAAAAGAAAGCTCTGTTTGTGGGAAAAAAAGGAAGTCAAATTTGTTTAGGTACAGCGTCGCACGACTGCGCAATTGTCCGTTAAAGTCAACGCAGTGCCGAATCGCAAAATAGGCCCTGGTCAGGAAGGGGGTCAAATCTTCTGGGGGTTAAGTGGTTAAATAGCCGGTTTTAGACACGATTTGTCTAAAACCGGCCATTTGAGTTTCAATGGCCTGAAAAAAATGTTTGGTCAAAATGACTCTATTTTGGTCTCCAAGTGTCTAAAAAGCCTTTTTTAGTCAAAATAACTGCATTTGGTCACCAAAGGTCTGAAAAAAATGTAGTCAAAATTACTATATTTTTGTCTTTTAGAGCCTTAAAAAGCCGGTTTTAGACAAGATTTTAGACATTTGGCTCCAATGGCCTGAAAAAAATGTTTTGGTCAAAATGACTCTATTTTGGTCTCCAAGTGTCTAAAAAGCCTTTTTAGTCAAAATAACTGCATTTGGTCACCAAAGATCTGAAAAAAAATGTAGTCAAATTGACTGTATTTTTGTCTTTTAGTGCCTTGAAAAGCCGGTTTTAGACAAGATTTTAGATTTTTGGGCTCCAATGGCCTGAAAATTTTTTTTGTTAAAATGACTCTATTTTGGTCTCCAAGTGTCTAAAAAAGTCTTTTTTAGTATAAATAAATGCATTTGGTCAGCAAAGGTCTGAAAAAATTTGTCAAAATTAATGTTTTTTTGTCTTTTAGTGTCTTAAAAAGCCGGTTTTAGACCAGATTTGTCTAAAACCGGCCATTTGGGCTCCAATGGCCTGAAAAAAACTTTTTGGTCAAAATGACTCTATTTTGGTCTCCAAGTGTCTAAAAAGCCTTTTTTAGTCAAAATAACTGCATTTGGTCACCAAAGGTCTGAAAAATACTTTAGTCAAAATGACTATATTTTTGTCTTTTAAAGCCTTAAAAAGCCGGTTTTAGACAAGATTTTAGACATTTGGCTCCAATGGCCTGAAAAAAATGTTTTGGTCAAAAAAACTCTATTTTGGTCTCCAAGTGTCTAGAAAATCTTTTGTTAGTCAAAATAACGGCATTTGGTCACCAAAGGTCTGAAAAAAATTTAGTCAAAATTACTGTATTTTTTGTCTTTTACAGCCTTAAAAAGCCGGTTTTAGACAAGATTTGTTTTAAACCGGCCATTTGGGCTCGATTGGCCTGAAAAAAATGTTTTGGTCAAAATGACTCTAATTTGGTCTCCAAGTGTCTAAAAACCTTTCGTTAGTCAAAATAACGGCATTTGGTCACCAAAGATCTGAAAAAAAATGTAGTCAAATTGACTATATTTTTGTCTTTTAGTGCCTTGAAAAGCCGGTTTTAGACAAGATTTTAGATTTTTGGGCTCCAATGGCCTGAAAATTTTTTTTGTTAAAATGACTCTATTTTGGTCTCCAAGTGTCTAAAAAAGTCTTTTTTAGTATAAATAAATGCATTTGGTCAGCAAAGGTCTGAAAAAATTTGTCAAAATTAATGTTTTTTTGTCTTTTAGTGTCTTAAAAAGCCGGTTTTAGACCAGATTTGTCTAAAACCGGCCATTTGGGCTCCAATGGCCTGAAAAAATTTTTTGGTCAAAATGACTCTACTTTGGTCTCCAAGTGTCTAAAAAGCCTTTTTTTGTCAAAATAACTGAATTTGGTCACCAAAGGTCTGAAAAATACTTTAGTCAAAATGACTGTATTTTTGTCTTTTAGAGCCTTAAAAAGCCGGTTTTAGACAAGATTTGTCTAAAACCGGCCACAATGGCCTGAAAAGAAATTTTCGGTCAAAATTACTCTGTTTTGGTCTCCAAGTGTCTAAAAATCGTTTTTTAGTCAAAATAACTGCATTTGGTCACCAAAGGTCAGAAAAAAAATTTCGTCAAAATGACTATATTTTTGTCTTTTAGAGCCTTAAAAAGCCGGTTTTAGACAAGATTTTAGACATTTGGCTCCAATGGCCTGAAAAAAATGTTTTGGTCAAAAATACTCTAGTTTGGTCTCCAAGTGTCTAAAAACCTTTTGTTAGTCAAAATGACGGCATTTGGTCACCAAAGGTCTGAAAAAAAAAATTAGTCAAAATTACTGTATTTTTTGTCTTTTACAGCCTTAAAAAGCCGGTTTTAGACAAGATTTGTTTAAAACCGGCAATTTGGGCTCCAATGGCCTGAAAAAAATGTTTTGGTCAAAATGACTCTATTTTGGTCTCCAAGTGTCTAAAAACTTTTGTTAGTCAAAATAACAGCATTTGGTCACTTAAAATATAGCCAAAAGGCTATATAAATATGTATGTAAATATGAAGTGGTGGCGCTGCTTATAAAGTGCAAATAGGTATATATAGATATATAACATGAAAAGAATATAAAATGTAGAAACACAGATGTGATTGAGGAATAAAAATATAAATATAAATGGTGGATATGTAAATAGTGCCACAATATAGTGAAAATCCAACATAAAATGGTATTGGGAATGAGTTAATATGGAATATATGAAAAAATATAAAAAAGTAAAATGAAGTACAATATAAATAACCACCAAAGTGCGTAATATAAAGTGCAAAGTACTACAATATATATATCCTAGTATATACCTAAAATAATAATATCAGCATGTTGCAATAAAATGGTAAGAGAATAACTTAAAATAATAATACATAGGTGATGGTATAATATGAAAAAGTGTGCAAAAAGTGCAACAATTAAACTGGGTGTGCGGGAAACTTTTCCGGAAAAATAAATAAGAGTGCGGGAAACTATTTTTTCAAAGTGCAGCTAGAAGTGATGTGATCTAAATTCATGTGATAAATAAGTCCGTATAATAGTAAAGGTGCAAACAATATTATGGGCAAGCTAGATGTGTGAAGAAATATGAACTCCAAGGTGAAAATAAGAAATGGTATTCAATCAGATCAGCTGATAAAATAAGTCCATATATAGATGATTGTGCCCCGAGGAGTGGTGAATGAATAAGTATCATGCGGTGACCCCCAAGGTGGGTGACTGGCGAGTGGCGGGGAAACCTCTAGTAGAAAAACCTACTCACCAGATGTACCTACCCCACACAGGGGTATAGGGCAGGTACTGTAGAAATATCCTGTTGGTCCTGGCTCTGGGTAGTAGTTCCCTTCCTGGGGGAGATGTAGTATAGGGTCCGCAGGGATATCCTAAAGTGGGATCCTATCCGATAGTAGGATATCCAACGATCCGTGGGGTGAACTGATATGGCCACTCAAAGGTATGTGGATGGAAGGATCATATAAATAGAAAAGAACTCGATAGTGTAATACCGTTTTTAAAGTTTATTCCTTCCAGCAGTAACATAAAAATGGGTACTCACATAGATAAAATCAGTAAACAGCGAGGTAGTGGCGTCCCGGAACGCAATGCGTTCCAACTGGAGACCGGAACCGGAAGTGACGTGACGGCGCTGTACGCGTTTCGTCATGTGAAGACGCTGCAGAAGACGTCACATGACGAAACGCGTACAGCGCCGTCACGTCACTTCCGGTTCCAGTCTCCAGTTGGAACGCATTGCGTTCCGGGACGCCACTACCTCGCTGTTTACTGATTTTATCTATGTGAGTACCCATTTTTATGTTACTGCTGGAAGGAATAAACTTTAAAAACGGTATTACACTATCGAGTTCTTTTCTATTTATATGATCCTTCCATCCACATACCTTTGAGTGGCCATATCAGTTCACCCCACCGATCGTTGGATATCCTACTATCGGATAGGATCCCACTTTAGGATATCCCTGCGGACCCTATACTACATCTCCCCCAGGAAGGGAACTACTACCCAGAGCCAGGACCAACAGGATATTTCTACAGTACCTGCCCTATACCCCTGTGTGGGGTAGGTACATCTGGTGAGTAGGTTTTTCTACTAGAGGTTTCCCCGCCACTCGCCAGTCACCCACCTTGGGGGTCACCGCAGGATACTTATTCATTCACCACTCCTCGAGGCACAATCATCTATATATGGACTTATTTTATCAGCTGATCTGATTGAATACCATTTCTTATTTTCACCTTGGAGTTCATATTTCTTCGCACATCTAGCTTGCCCATAATATTGTTTGCACCTTTACTATTATACGGACTTATTTATCACATGATGTTGATCTATGTTGCTAGCCTGTGAGGGTCTAGGGAGCGAGCGCACGCCCCCGGAGGCGAGCTCCCGCGTGGTCTTGGATCCTTGCACGTGTGACCGGCGGACCCGATGTCCGCCGGTCACTCGGCGATCGTCACTGCAGAGGGAGAAAGTCAGGCGACTGATGTAAACAAGCCGCCTGTCATTCTCCCCTGTGTAGAAACAGTGATCATACGGTTCTACTATGTAGGACCGTTGATCACTGTTCCTACAGCTCAAGCCACAGCCAATCACAGTTAGAATCATGCCACTAGGGACACACACAGCCCCTCCCTCTCAAAAAAAGTTAACCCCTTCACTGCCAGTGTAATTTTACTGGTACAGTGCATATGTATAGCACTAATTACTGTAGAAATGTCACTGGTAACCCCAAAAGTGTCAAAAATGTCAGTCAAGGGTCCGATCTGTCTGCCGCAATTTTGCAGTACCGCAAAAAAAATCGCAATTACGCGTTGAAAAAAAACCCAACAAAAATGACAAAAATCTTTCCCTTTGTTAGTAAACGCGATAACTTTTGCGCAAACCAATCAAAATATGCTTTTTGCGATTTTTTTACCAAACATATGTAGCATAAACAAATTGGCCAAAAATGTTAAAAAACTTTGATTTTTACATTTTTTTGGTGAATTTCATATAAAAAATGTGAAAAATATTGCTATTTTTGCAAAATTGACGCTCTTTTTTTGTTTATAGCGCATGATCAAAAAATCGCACAGGTGATCTTTTAGAGCCTTGAAAAGCCGGTTTTAGACAAGATTTTAGATTTTTGGGCTCCAATGGCCTGAAATTTTTTTGTTAAAATGACTCTATTTTGGTCTCCAAGTGTCTAAAAAAGCCTTTTTTAGTATAAATAAATGCATTTGGTCACCAAAGGTCTGAAAAAAACTAGTCAAAATTAATGTATTTTTGTCTTTTAGTGTCTTAAAAAGCCGGTTTTAGACCAGATTTGTCTAAAACCGGCCATTTGGGCTCCAATGGCCTGAAAAAATTTTTTTGGTCAAAATGACTCTATTTTGGTCTCCAATTGTCTAAAAAGCCTTTTTTCCAAAATAACTGAATTTGGTCACCAAAGGTCTGAAAAATACTTTAGTCAAAATTACTGTATTTTTGTCTTTTAGAGCCTTAAAAAGCCGGTTTTAGACAAGATTTTAGACATTTGGCTCCAATGGCCTGAAAAAAATGTTTTGGTCAAAAATACTCTATTTTGGTCTCCAAGTGTCTAAAAACCTTTTGTTAGTCAAAATAACGGCATTTGGTCACCAAAGGTCTGAAAAAAAATGTAGTCAAAATTACTGTATTTTTTGTCTTTTACAGCCTTAAAAAGACGGTTTTAGACAAGATTTGTTTAAAACCGGCCATTTGGGCTCCAATGGCCTGAAAAAAATGTTTTGGTCAAAATGACTCTATTTTGGTCTCCAAGTGTCTAAAAACCTTTTGTTAGTCAAAATAACGGCATTTGGTCACCAAAGGTCTGAAAAAAAATTTAGTCAAAATGACTTTATTTTTTTCTTTGAGAGCCTTAAAAAGCCGGTTTTAGACAAGATTTTAGACATTTGGCTCCAATAGCCTGAAGAAATTTTTTGGGTCAAAATGACTCGATTTTGGTCTCCAAGTGTCTAAAAAGCCTTCCTTTTTTAGTCAAAATAACTGCATTTGGTCACCAAAGGTATGAAAAACAAATTTAGTCAAATTGACTGTATTTTTGTCTTTTAGAGCCTTAAAACGCGGGTTTTAGGCACGATTTTAGACATTTGGGCTCAAATGGCCTGAAAGATTTTTTTGGTCAAAATGACTCTATTTTGGTCTCCAAGTGTCTAAAAAGCCTTTTTTAGTCAAAATATCTGCATTTGGTCACCAAAGGTCTGATAAAAAAAATTAGTCAAAATGACTGCATTTTTGTCTTTTAGAGCCTTAAAAAGCCGATTTTAGACAAGATTTGTCTATAACTGGCCATTTGGGCTCCAATTGCCTGAAAAAACATTCGGTCAAAATGACTCTATTTTGGTCTCCAAGTGTCTAAAAAGCCTTTTTAGTCACAATAAATGCATTTGGTCACCAAAGATCTGAAAAAAACTAGTCAAAATTAATGTATTTTTGTCTTTTAGTGTCTTAAAAAGCCGGTTTTAGACCAGATTTGTCTAAAACCGGCCATTTGGGCTCCAATGGCCTGAAAAATTTTTTGGGTCAAAATTACTCTATTTTGGTCTCCAAGTGTCTAAAAAGCCTTTTTTGTCAAAATAACTGAATTTGGTCACCAAAGTTCTGAAAAATACTTTAGTCAAAATGACTGTATTTTTGTCTTTTAGAGCCTTAACCACTTGCCGACCGAGTACGGTAATAGTACTGCGGCAAAGTGGTTCGTTATCATCTGATGACGTAGTATTAACGTCGTCAGACACTCACCCTTCTGGGCGGCGCTTGCGCGCCGCCGGAGGCTCGCTCCCGCTGTTTTCATTCACAGCCGGAGTCGGGCCAGGGGAGGAGCAGCGGCGATCGCCGCTGCTCTGCCCCGATCGCCGGGGATCTAGTGTGGAGATCCGCCCGCTGTGTGTAAACACAGTGGGCGGATCTCCATAGTGACAGGGAGTGACAGATCGGACTGTTCAGCATAGCTGGACATCCGATCTGTCCATGACTCACTCAGTCACCTCCCCCCCCCACACGTCAATAAGCACCAGGCATACATTAACCCCTCCCTCTCCAATAAAATTAACCCCTTCCCTGCCAGTGTCATTTTTACAGTAACAGTGCATATATATAGCACTGATTACTGCAGTAATGTCACTGGTAACCCCAAAAGTGTCAAAAATGTCAGTCAAGGGTCCGATCTGTCCGCCGCAATGTCGCAGTCCCACAAAAAAAATCGCAGATCGCCGCCATTACGCGTTAAAAAAAAAAACACCAAAAATGACAGAAATCTTTCCCTTTGTTAGTAAACGCAATAACTTTTGCGCAAACCAATCAAAATACGCTTATTGTGATTTTTTTTACCAAACATAGGTAGCAGAAAACAAATTGGCCAAAAATTTTTTAAAAAATTGGTTTTTACATCTTTTTTGGGGGGAATTTCATATAAAAAAATGTTAAAAATATTGTTATTTTTTCAAAACTAACGCTCTTTTTTTGTTTATAGCGCAAAAAGTAAAAATCGCACAGGTGATCAAATACCACCAAAAGAAAGCTCTGTTTGTGGGAAAAAAAGGACGTAAATTTCGTTTGGGTACGGCGTCGCACGACCGCGCAATTGTCAGTTGAAGTCGCACATCGCCGAATCGCAAAAAGTGGCCTGGACGGAAGACAGCAAAATCCTCCGGTGGTAAAGTGGTTAAAAAGCCGGTTTTAGAGAAGATTTGTCTAAAACCGGCCATTTGGGCTCCAATGGCCTGAAAAGAAATTTTCGGTCAAAATTACTCTGTTTTGGTCTCCAAGTGTCTTAAAATCGTTTTTTAGTCAAAATAACTGCATTTGGTCACCAAAGGTCAGAAAAAAAAATTTCGTCAAAATGACTATATTTTTGTCTTTTAGAGCCTTAAAAAGCCGGTTTTAGATAAGATTTTAGACATTTGGCTCCAATGGCCTGAAAAAAATGTTTTGGTCAAAAATACTCTATTTTGGTCTCCAAGTGTCTAAAAACCTTTTGTTAGTCAAAATAACGGCATTTGGTCACCAAAGTTCTGAAAAAAAAATTAGTCAAAATTACTGTATTTTTTGTCTTTTACAGCCTTAAAAAGCCGGTTTTAGACAAGATTTGTTTAAAATGTGAAAAATATTGCTATTTTTGCAAAATTGACGCTTTTTTTTGTTTATAGCGCATGATCAAAAAATCGCACAGGTGATCAAATACCACCAAAAGAAAGCTCTGTTTGTGGGAAAAAAAGGAAGTCAAATTTGTTTAGGTACAGCGTCGCACGACCGCGCAATTGTCCGTTAAAGTCAACGCAGTGCCGAATCGCAAAATAGGCCCTGGTCAGGAAGGGGGTCAAATCTTCCGGGGGTTAAGTGGTAAATAGCCGGTTTTAGACACGATTTGTCTAAAACCGGCCATTTGAGTTTCAATGGCCTGAAAAAAATGTTTGGTCAAAATGACTCTATTTTTGTCTCCAAGTGTCTAAAAAGCCTTTTTTAGTCAAAATAACTGCATTTGGTCACCAAAGGTCTGATAAAAAAAATTGTCAAGATGACTGTATTTTTGTCTTTTAGAGCCTTAAAAAGCCGGTTTTAGACAAGATTTGTCTATAACTGGCCATTTGGGCTCCAATTGCCTGAAAAAAAATCGGTCAAAATGACTCTATTTTGGTCTCCAAGTGTCTAAAAAGCCTTTTTTAGTCAAAATAACTGCATTTGGTAACCAAAGGTCTGAAAAAAAATGTAGTCAAAATTACTATATTTTTGTCTTTTAGAGCCTTAAAAAGCCGGTTTTAGACAAGGTTTTAGACATTTGGCTCCAATGGCCTGAAAAAAATGTTTTGGTCAAAATGACTCTATTTTGGTCTCCAAGTGTCTAAAAAGCCTTTTTAGTCAAAATAACTGCATTTGGTCACGAAAGATCTGAAAAAAATGTAGTCAAATTGACTGTATTTTTGTCTTTTAGTGCCTTGAAAAGCCGGTTTTAGACAAGATTTGTCTAAAACCGGCCATTTGGGCTCCAATGGCCTGAAAATTATTTTTTAGTTAAAATGACTCTATTTCGGTCTCCAAGTGTCTAAAAAGCCTTTTTAAGTCAAAATAACTGCATTTGGTCACCAAAGGTCTGAAAAAATTAAGTCCAAATGACTATATTTTTTTCTTTGAGAGCCTTAAAAAGCCAGTTTTAGGCACGATTTTAGACATTTGGCTAAAATGGCCTGAAAAAAATGTTTTGGTCAAAAATACTCTATTTTGGTCTCCAAGTGTCTAAAAACCTTTTGTTAGTCAAAATAACTGCATTTGGTCACCAAAGGTCTGAAAAAAATTTAGTCAAAATGACTGTATTTTTTGTCTTTTAGAGCCTTAAAAAGCCGGTTTTAGACAAGAGTTGTCTAAAACCGGCCATTTGGGCTCCAATGGCATGAAAAATTTTTTTTGGTCAAAATGACTCAATTTTGGTCTCCAAGTGTCTAAAAAGCCTTTTTAGTCAAAATAACTGCATTTCGTCACCAAAGGTCTAAAAAAAAAATTAGTCAAAGTGTCTTTATTTTTGTCTTTTAGAGCCTTAACCACTTGCCGACTGCCGCACGACTATTTACGTCGGCAGTAAGCCCCTCACAGGCAAAGTGATGTTGATCTACGTTGCTAGCTTGTGAGGGTCTAGGGAGCGAGCGCGCGCCCCCGGAGGCGCGCTCCCGCGTGGTCACGGATCCCCGCACGTGTGACCGGCAGACCCGATGTTCGCCGGTCATTCGGCGATTGTCACTGCAGAGGGAGAAAGTCAGGTGACTGATATAAACAAGCCGCCTGTCATTCTCCCCTGTGTAGAAACAGTGATCATACGGTTCTACTATGTAGGACCGTTGATCACTGTTCCTACAGCTCAAGCCACAGCCAATCACAGTTAGAATCACGCCCCGAGGGACACACACAGCCCCTCCCTCTCAAAAAAAGTTAACCCCCTTCACTGCCAGTGTAATTTTACAGTAACAGTGCATATGTATAGCACTGATTACTGTAGAAATGTCACTGGTAACCCCAAAAGTGTCAAAAATGTCAGTCAAGGGTCCGATCTGTCTGCCGCAATTTTGCAGTACCGCAAAAGAAATCGCAGATCGCCGCCATTACGCGTTGAAAAAAAAACTACAAAAATGACAAAAATCTTTCCCTTTGTTAGTAAACGCGATAACTTTTGCGCAAACCAATCAAAATACGCTTTTTTTTTACCAAACATATGTAGCATAAAACAAATTGGCCGAAAATGTTAAAAAAATTTTGATTTTCACATTTTTTGGGGGAATTTCATATAAAAAAATGTGAAAAATATTGCTATTTTTGCAAAATTGACGCTCTTTTTTTGTTTATAGCGCATGATCAAAAAATCGCACAGGTGATCAAATACAACCAAAAGAAAGCTCTGTTTGTGGGAAAAAAAGGAAGTCAAATTTGTTTAGGTACAGCGTCGCACGACCGCGCAATTGTCCGTTAAAGTCAACGCAGTGCCAAATTGCAAAATAGGCCCTGGTCAGGAAGGGGGTCAAATCTTCCTGGGGTTAAGTGGTTAAATAGCCGGTTTTAGACACGATTTGTCTAAAACCGGCCATTTGAGTTTCAATGGCCTGAAAAAAATGTTTGGTCAAAATGACTCTATTTTGGTCTCCAAGTGTCTAAAAAGCCTTTTTTAGTCAAAATAACTGCATTTGGTCACCAAAGGTCTGATAAAAAAAATTATCAAGATGACTGTATTTTTGTCTTTTAGAGCCTTAAAAAGCCGGTTTTAGACAAGATTTGTCTATAACTGGCCATTTGGGCTCCAATTGCCTGAAAAAAAAACGGTCAAAATGACTCTATTTTGGTCTCCAAGTGTCTAAAAAGCCTTTTTTAGTCAAAATAACTGCATTTGGTAACCAAAGGTCTGAAAAAAAATGTAGTCAAAATTACTATATTTTTGTCTTTTAGAGCCTTAAAAAGCCGGTTTTAGACAAGATTTTAGACATTTGGCTCCAATGGCCTGAAAAAATGTTTTGGTCAAAATGAATCTATTTTGGTCTCCAAGTGTCTAAAAAGCCTTTTTAGTCAAAATAACTGCATTTGGTCACCAAAGATCTGAAAAAAAATTTAGTCAAATTGACTGTATTTTTGTCTTTTAGTGCCTTGAAAAGCCGGTTTTAGACAAGATTTTAGATTTTTGGGCTCCAATGGCCTGAACATTTTTTTGTTAAAATGACTCTATTTTGGTCTCCAAGTGTCTAAAAAAGTCTTTTTTAGTATAAATAAATTTATTTGGTCAGCAAAGGTCTGAAAAAATTAGTCAAAATTAATGTATTTTTGTCTTTTAATGTCTTAAAAAGCCGGTTTTAGACCAGATTTGTCTAAAACCGGCCATTTGGGCTCCAATGGCCTGAAAAAAACTTTTTGGTCAAAATGACTCTATTTTGGTCTCCAAGTGTCTAAAAAGCCTTTTTTAGTCTGTAAGAATATTTAATAATAAATATCTTGCGCTCGTACAGTACTTATGTCAGAATATTTATACTGCTCTGAATATAGCAGTGTATTTATTTATGGTTAATAAGCAAAGATCTGTGAAAAAGGAGAGTCTTCACCTATTACCATAAATCAATGTCGTGAATTCTTTTTAATTGATTAATTTCTTTTTAAAAGCATATACCAATCTTAGTGAGTACAGTCTACAGCGTGGAATATATATAAAAATATTTATTCTCAAGACATGCAAACACGATATATGATCAAACAAGAAGTGACACAAAAAGATAACTCTGCATAAAATATACTAACTTCAAATAATCAATGCAATGTGATGTTTAGCTCAATAATGAAAGTGAAACTAAAACAAAGTGAAATGAAACAAAGTGAAACCAAAACGAAATGAAAGCAAGATTACCATTTCTTCCCAGGTATAGTATAAGCCATAAATTAATATTCTATATAAACAGACTACAATGGTCTGCGCAATGCATAGCCGAAAGTCACGTCACTGCAGATGAGTGAGAATAAGCCATGCAAAACGGAAGACTTAAAATTGCAAATAATGCATTTAATCTGATATTAATAAAAATGTATAAAAACAAAAATCAGCTTTTTAGAGAAAAATCTACCATGGTTTATACGGCTGGGATTGTAATCTCATTACCCTTAAATATGCAATATAAAATATATAAGGAAAGAATAACATAGCAAGGCATAATTACCACACTTAAGATGGTGTTACCAGAGTCCTAAGATGGATGCCTTTCTTAAGATGGTGGATTCCCTTCAAGTTTCAGATGAATGATGGACAAATATAGAGTATGTCTGAATGAGTCTATCGAGTAATGTATTAGCGTGTGTGATGTAAGTGTGAGGTGTGTTGTCAGTAGTGTAAAGTGTTGTGTCCTCTCTCTCATCTGGGTTGGTCTTTTATATGGTAAGAACAAAGAGCTATAAAAATTACCATAAGTAAAACCCAGAGGGATGAAACATTATCCCAATTGGTCGGGATATTCTATACCTCAACTGGTGAGGTCAGAGACACGCCTCTTCTGATAATTAACCCCATACTTGGATAATAAAGTTAAATGATGATTTCTCTATATGTAAGATTAATCATAAAACACAACATAAAACTTTATCCAGACTCCCAGTACATACATAAATGTTCACCTGTATTTCCATCATTCATCTTGGCAAGTAATGCCATTTCAATAATTATATTATTTAAGACAATATAATATTTTTATATGGAAAATCTGAAATTATCTCAAGACTGCACCTGGTATTTCGCCTCCAGAGGGCAGTATCGTACCGTTCATTAGATTTTGTATTTAACATAATTTGAAACAATTACCCATCCTTCTTATCTCATGACCTCTTGACCTCTAGCTAGTGAATAGCCATTACTTATTTGGATTGTGACATAGGGCTGTCAGACATAGTCTAGGTTTGGGAATATTTACGACACCTTGAGCACTAAACTAGCCAAAAGCAATTCTTATATAAACACTCCTACCACATGCCTTAACATGAAGTAATTCATTTCACTTTAGTTTTAAGTCTAAGTAAGATGCTACTATGAGAATATAAACCTAAAACGTGATACAATGTTCCTAAATATATATGTATATGCCTTACATAATATAATGATATAATTATAGCTAATATCTTCTCACATATAATAATGTATCTATGAAAACTTATATGGTTCATCTTTAAATGTATGCTGAAAAACACTGAGCCATTGTCTATTGTTAAATACTTATAGACAGACTGACACTACCATCCCCTTAACATCTGTTATCTGATAGAGATGTCAATGTATAAGCTTATTTATGACAAAAGAAAATATAAATGTCTGCTGAAAGTATAGGACCCTATTGTAAGCCTGTAAGAGACATTTTGTTTAACAAGTACATAATGAACTCTATTTCACCTTAAAAACAAGATGGACGCCATGCAGCACCATTCAGAATCTCTTATGCATAATATGAATACATGGCTTTTAAAATCACTTTTCTTTTTACCTATTATTATTTTAATCAACCCCCAATAACCCCGACATATCCCCCCCCTTTCTTCCCAGTAGACAAGTGAGCAACTTAGGCCTATCTGGAAAGAAAGCTTTTTAAGGAGTAGTGGAAAAAAAATGTCTTGTTCTCTTTTTGTAAGAGAATAGTTCATATTGGTAATTGTTCATAACTTTTAAGTAAAGCGGTAAAAAAAAATGAGAAATGAGAAAAAAATCATCAGTTCAAAATGTCAGTTCGTAGCGATTTTGCTGGTGTTAGCTATGTCACAAACTGTTCCTTGTTAGTCTCTTTGAATTCTGATCTCCTGGTAAAGAAACTCAAATGTTCCTTGAAATTTGCATCATCAGTTTGCAAAGTCTTGATGGAGACAGATATTAACTGCTGCAATGGCAATGGCAACTACCATTCAAAGCGCAATAAAACAATGTTGGCAATCAGGAATCCGAGAAATCTGTTTGGACGTTCAACCTTGGATGTTGGTTGGATAATGAATGGTTTCAGCATGGTCTAGAGTGTCATACACCTAGACTGAGATTTTTGCTCACATGTGCAATGCACCATTCTCACATCTCCTTCAACTGAAAACAGGAGGTAGTGCGATTCCTCTTAAGGGATTTCCTCGGATCAAATGCACAAAGATCTGTTGAAACAAATCTTCCTCTCCGTCAACAAGAATCTGGAGCGTCTCGCAGCTTGATTCCTGAAGAGGGATCCAATTCAATGAGGTGTTCCATCCAGAGCTGGGCTTTAAGGAGAGATGACCCATCCGATCGCTGTGTCTTTGGCAAACATCATCGTCTGTACCAATCAACGACCTGCCATGGAAGGTTAATCTCTTCCTATTGGATGAAACATACAGTATGAATATACATTCTTATCAATTGACATTTCAATGCGATGTTGGTACCCTAAGCTTTCTCAGAGTTCTCCTTTAATCCACCGTGTGATCAGTCCTTTTATGACACCAGGGAAGGTGAGACTATATATGCGACCTTTCCTAGGGCGACTGACTTCTGGGGCTTATTAACATGGAGATGTATTTATCGCCATGGATACCACGCATTGAACAATAATATAATATTTGGTCTAAAATGTACCTACTACTTAGGAAAAAAAAATATCTCCCCCTATGGGGCATCAATGCAATTTATTGTAGGCAATAAAACTACCTGGCATTGAGGATTCCTTCTTGGTTACCGTATACAACCTTTAACCTCTTGACTGCATTACGTCATTAGGGTTTGATCCTCCTTGGTATCACCGTCATTGGCGATTTTTTGAAATGTGTCCGCTTTGAGCGACCTGTTTGAGTCAGAGGGATGAAGTGACCACTGAAAAATAGGAGGGTAGTTATTATCTAACAACCAAGATTCCCATGGCAGGAAATTCAGGATCCTCAATGCTGTGACCTGGAATAAAATGGTGTTAGAACCTCTGCATCCTATGCCTCTATTCAGTGTATCCCTTCTGATTCCTGCCACTTGGGCATTTAAGGATTTTGTGGCCTTTGGCTGGCCATAGGATTTGTTACTAAGGAGAAATTATTTTAGTTCTGGGCTGTAGTGCCCTGAGTGAACCAAGTGATCAGCTGATCAATTTGGATTCTACTCAGCTGAAAACTTTTACAGAATTGAATTATTGGCTCCGCCTCCTGCGGTGCCTATGTCTCTCGGGTTCAGACAGGATGGGACAGATCCCCATCAGAACCAGTTACTCGGTTCTGGCGTGAGGTCTGGGCCTTAATGGCTCTTGATCTTCCCGAGGATTTTGGGGAACCCTAGGATGGGCCAAATCCCTATTTAATTGCGGTTGTCCCCCCCCCCTTGTTAATGGGATGTCCGGGATCCTCCTAAAGGTATCCGGTGTTCCCCTTGGGGCCTAGGTGGCATAACTTGCTCCTTTGCCAAACATATTATTATTATGTACATGGGCAATGCATCAAAGCACAGGGATTTAAATTTCAGATGGTTGTACTCAGACCTTCATTGAAGGGTGTTAGGCACTTTTGAGTACAGTAAAAAAAAAAAATGAATTCAGTGGGGCCTTGGTGCTGTGTACATTTTAAATTGTAGATAACAGCTCTAGCAGCAGTGAGGTTTTTTATGTGGGCTTAATTTTAAATGACACCCTGCAGGCACAACACAGAAAGTTGTTTTCATAGGCCTCAGGGTAATCAATAATGTTTAAGGACCCTTTTTCATGACAAAAATCAGGACAATACTCTTTTTAAAACTTTTTAAAAAAAAAACTGGAGGTGCATGGTGTCTTTTTAGGGGTGCTAGTCTTTTTTGCAGTGACCTGATATGACTCATACCTATTTATGCATGGCTGCCCAATTTCTGCCCTCCTATATTAGGAATATGGCTGGGGTAGGATATGGACTCTTTGCCTGACTCCCCTCCCTTGTCTGGGTCATAACCAGCAGACTGGGAGTCATATCTGGGTCTATGAATAATTACATCATATTTAATAATGCAGGACTAATAAAGCATTCCCCTTTTACATGGACACCATGACCTTTATGGAACTCTCTTATTTATTTACTTATGAGTTCCTGTCATGAATTTGAACTGTTACATTTTTATTATTATTTTTTTTTCAAACTTTTCCACTGCTGGTTACTCGGCAACTTTTTGCTAGAAACATTTTTCCTTGCTCAAAACTTCCTAATTATTGCATTAATCATTAACATTTCACTTTCAATGGTTACTTTCATTACAGTTTACTTGATAAAACTTCTGCCACATTTCTACTTAATTTTACAGTTTCACGCTACATTCTCTTAACGTATGTGTCCCAATAGAGGTTACTTTCACCTGCTCAAGGAGGTTCCTTATCTCATACTCTCATTTATTTGAAGTGGAGATTGAAACTTTACTAAACTCCTTTTTGCTGAGCCTTCTGGTGCAGTTCCTCATAAAGATACAGTAAGATTAGCCATGACCAAAAAGTATGTGATCACACTTCCTGACGTCTCTTGGTGTTAGATAAGCTATTGGTGAGTTCATACATACAGGTTGTCCTCCACCCATGTCAGATGCCCTTTATTGGCCCGACTTCTGAGGATTTTGATATATGACTCTAACCAGCATTTACATGTTCCACCATTTCAGACTCAGAGAGGTGTTTCCACACATTTATGATCTGTGCCAAATCTACTGGAGTTGTGGCATTACCACTAGGGACTGACACCTTGCCAGAGTTGGCAGCATGAACATTACCTGCTGTGGACATTTTAAGGCATTTCTATTACATTCATAATTAATAAAAAAAAATTCAAAAAAAAAAAAAAAATTTTTTTTTTTCAAAGTTATTGATTATGTCACCTGATCAATATTATGATTGGCATATGTAAGAAATCAATAATTATCTCGCTGGGGCCTCCATTATATGTAAGAATATTTAATAATAAATATCTTGCGCTCGTACAGTACTTATGTCAGAATATTTATACTGCTCTGAATATAGCAGTGTATTTATTTATGGTTAATAAGCAAAGATCTGTGAAAAAGGAGAGTCTTCACCTATTACCATAAATCAATGTCGTGAATTCTTTTTAATTGATTAATTTCTTTTTAAAAGCATATACCAATCTTAGTGAGTACAGTCTACAGCGTGGAATATATATAAAAATATTTATTCTCAAGACATGCAAAAACGATATATGATCAAACAAGAAGTGACACAAAAAGATAACTCTGCATAAAATATACTAACTTCAAATAATCAATGCAATGTGATGTTTAGCTCAATAATGAAAGTGAAACTAAAACAAAGTGAAATGAAACAAAGTGAAACCAAAACGAAATGAAAGCAAGATTACCATTTCTTCCCAGGTATAGTATAAGCCATAAATTAATATTCTATATAAACAGACTACAATGGTCTGCGCAATGCATAGCCGAAAGTCACGTCACTGCAGATGAGTGAGAATAAGCCATGCAAAACGGAAGACTTAAAATTGCAAATAATGCATTTAATCTGATATTAATAAAAATGTATAAAAACAAAAATCAGCTTTTTAGAGAAAAATCTACCATGGTTTATACGGCTGGGATTGTAATCTCATTACCCTTAAATATGCAATATAAAATATATAAGGAAAGAATAACATAGCAAGGCATAATTACCACACTTAAGATGGTGTTACCAGAGTCCTAAGATGGATGCCTTTCTTAAGATGGTGGATTCCCTTCAAGTTTCAGATGAATGATGGACAAATATAGAGTATGTCTGAATGAGTCTATCGAGTAATGTATTAGCGTGTGTGATGTAAGTGTGAGGTGTGTTGTCAGTAGTGTAAAGTGTTGTGTCCTCTCTCTCATCTGGGTTGGTCTTTTATATGGTAAGAACAAAGAGCTATAAAAATTACCATAAGTAAAACCCAGAGGGATGAAACATTATCCCAATTGGTCGGGATATTCTATACCTCAACTGGTGAGGTCAGAGACACGCCTCTTCTGATAATTAACCCCATACTTGGATAATAAAGTTAAATGATGATTTCTCTATATGTAAGATTAATCATAAAACACAACATAAAACTTTATCCAGACTCCCAGTACATACATAAATGTTCACCTGTATTTCCATCGTTCATCTTGGCAAGTAATGCCATTTCAATAATTATATTATTTAAGACAATATAATATTTTTATATGGAAAATCTGAAATTATCTCAAGACTGCACCTGGTATTTCGCCTCCAGAGGGCAGTATCGTACCGTTCATTAGATTTTGTATTTAACATAATTTGAAACAATTACCCATCCTTCTTATCTCATGACCTCTTGACCTCTAGCTAGTGAATAGCCATTACTTATTTGGATTGTGACATAGGGCTGTCAGACATAGTCTAGGTTTGGGAATATTTACGACACCTTGAGCACTAAACTAGCCAAAAGCAATTCTTATATAAACACTCCTACCACATGCCTTAACATGAAGTAATTCATTTCACTTTAGTTTTAAGTCTAAGTAAGATGCTACTATGAGAATATAAACCTAAAACGTGATACAATGTTCCTAAATATATATGTATATGCCTTACATAATATAATGATATAATTATAGCTAATATCTTCTCACATATAATAATGTATCTATGAAAACTTATATGGTTCATCTTTAAATGTATGCTGAAAAACACTGAGCCATTGTCTATTGTTAAATACTTATAGACAGACTGACACTACCATCCCCTTAACATCTGTTATCTGATAGAGATGTCAATGTATAAGCTTATTTATGACAAAAGAAAATATAAATGTCTGCTGAAAGTATAGGACCCTATTGTAAGCCTGTAAGAGACATTTTGTTTAACAAGTACATAATGAACTCTATTTCACCTTAAAAACAAGATGGACGCCATGCAGCACCATTCAGAATCTCTTATGCATAATATGAATACATGGCTTTTAAAATCACTTTTCTTTTTACCTATTATTATTTTAATCAACCCCCAATAACCCCGACAAGTCAAAATAACTGCATTTGGTCACCAAAGGTCTGAAAAATACTATAGTCAAAATGACTATATTTTTGTCTTTTAACCACTTTACCACTAGAGCATTTTGCTGTCTTACGTCTGGGCCACTTTTTGCGATTCGGCGCTGTGCAACTTTAACTGACAATTGCGCGGTCGTGCGACGCCGTACTCAAACGAAATTGACGTCCTTTTTTCCCCACAAACAGAGCTTTCTTTTGGTGGTATTTGATCACCTGTGCGATTTTTACTTTTTGCGCTATAAACAAAAAAATAGCGTTTATTTTGAAAAAATAACAATATTTTTAACATTTTTTTATATGAAATTCCCCCCAAAAAAGATGTAAAAAACAATTTTTTTTTAAATTTTTGGCCAATTTGTTTTCTGCTACCCATGTTTGGTAAAAAAAATCACAATAAGCGTATTTTGATTGGTTTGCGCAAAAGTTATTGCGTTTACTAACAAAG
This sequence comes from Pelophylax lessonae, assembly GCF_965119305.1. Taxonomy (NCBI): domain Eukaryota; kingdom Metazoa; phylum Chordata; class Amphibia; order Anura; family Ranidae; genus Pelophylax; species Pelophylax lessonae. The sequence continues at coordinate 247,314,297 of NC_138772.1, forward strand.
GGAAAGATTTATGTCATTTTTGGTGTTTTTTTTTTAACGAGTAATGGCGGCGATCTTCGATTTTTTTTGTGGGACTGAGACATTGCGGCGGACAGATCGGACCCTTGACTGACATTTTTGACACTTTTGGGGGTACCAGTGACATTACTGCAGTAATCAGTGGTATACATATGCACTGTTACTGTAAAAATGACACTGGCAGTGAAGGGGTTAATTTTATTGGAGAGGGAGGGGTTAATGTATGCCTGGTGCTTACTGACGTGTGGGGGGGGAGGTGACTGTGTGAGCCAGGGACAGATCGGATGTCCAGCTATGCTGAACACTCCGATCTGTCACTCCCTGTCACTATGGAGATCCGCCCGCTGTGTTTACACACAGCGGGCGGATCTCCACACTAGATCCCCGACGATCGGGGCAGAGCAGCGGCGATCGCCGCTGCTCCTCCCCTGGCCCGACTCCCGCTGTGAATGAAAACAGCGGGAGCGCGCCTCCGGCGGCGCGCGAGCGCCGCCTACAGGGGAGGAGTCTGGCGACGTAGGTCTACGTCGTCAGACGGGAACGAGCCACTTTGCCGCAGTACTATTCAAGTACTTAGCGGTAAAGTGGTTAAAGCCTTAAAAAGCCGGTTTTAGACAAGATTTTAGACATTTGGCTCCAATGGCCTGAAAAAAATGTTTTGGTCAGAAATACTCTATTTTGGTCTCCAAGTGTCTAAAAACCTTTTGTTAGTCAAAATAACGGCATTTGGTCACCAAAGGTCTGAAAAAAAATTAGTCAAAATTACTGTATTTTTTGTCTTTTACAGCCTTAAAAAGCCGGTTTTAGACAAGATTTGTTTAAAACCGGCCATTTGGGCTCGATTGGCCTGAAAAAAATGTTTTGGTCAAAATGACTCTATTTTGGTCTCCAAGTGTATAAAAACCTTTCGTTAGTCAAAATAACGGCATTTCGTCACCAAAGGTCTAAAAAAATTTAGTCAAAGTGACTTTATTTTTGTCTTTTAGAGCCTTAACCACTATATACGTTGGCAGTAAGCCCCTCACAGGCAAAGTGATGTTGATCTACGTTGCTAGCCTGTTAGGGTCTAGGGAGCGAGCGCGCGCCCCGGAGGCGAGCTCCCGCGTGGTCATGGATCCCCCGCACGTGTCCCCCGATGTCTGCCGGTCACTTGGCGATCCGACAGAGGGAGAAAGTCAGGCGACTGATGTAAACAAGCCCCCTGTCATTCTCCCCTGTGTAGAAACAGTGATCATACGGTTCTACTATGTAGGACCGTTGATCACTGTTCCTACAGCTCAAGCCACAGCCAATCACAGTTAGAATCACGCCCCTAGGGACACACACAGCCCCTCCCTCTCAAAAAAAGTTAACCCCTTCACTGCCAGTGTAATTTTACAGTAACAGTGCATATGTATAGCACTGATTACTGTAGAAATGTCACTGGTAACCCCGAAAGTGTCAAAAATGTCAGTCAAGGGTCCGATCTGTCTGCCGCAATTTTGCAGTACCGCAAAAAAAAAATTCGCAGATCGCCGCCATTACACGTTGAAAAAAAACCAACAAAAATTACAAAAAATCTTTCCCTTTGTTAGTAAACGCGATAACTTTTGCGCACACCAATCAAAATACGCTTTTTGCGATTTTTTTACCAAACATGTAGCATAAACAAATTGGCCGAAAATGTTAAAAAACTTTGATTTTTACATTTTTTTGGTGAATTTCATATAAAAAAATGTGAAAAATATTGCTATTTTTGCAAAATTGACGCTCTTTTTTTGTTTATAGCGCATGATCAAAAAATCGCACAGGTGATCTTTTAGAGCCTTGAAAAGCCGGTTTTAGACAAGATTTTAGATTTTTGGGCTCCAATGGCCTGAAATTTTTTTTGTTAAAATGACTCTATTTTGGTCTCCAAGTGTCGAAAAAGCCTTTTTTAGTATAAATAAATGCATTTGGTCACCAAAGGTCTGAAAAAAAGCTAGTCAAAATTAATGTATTTTAGTCTTTTAGTGTCTTAAAAAGCCGGTTTAGACCAGATTTGTCTCCAATGGCCTGAAAAAAAATTTTTGGTCAAAATGACTCTATTTTGGTCTCCAAGTGTCTAAAAAGCCTTTTTTTTCAAAATAACTGAATTTGGTCACCAAAGGTATGAAAAATACTTTAGTCAAAATGACTGTATTTTTGTCTTTTAGAGCCTTAAAAAGCCGGTTTTAGACAAGATTTTAGACATTTGGCTCCAATGGCCTGAAAAAAATGTTTTGGTCAAAAATACTCTATTTTGGTCTCCAAGTGTCTAAAAACCTTTTGTTAGTCAAAATAACGGCATTTGGTCACCAAAGGTCTGAAAAAATTTAGTCAAAATTACTGTATTTTTTGTCTTTTACAGCCTTAAAAAGACGGTTTTAGACAAGATTTGTTTAAAACCGGCCATTTGGGCTCCAATGGCCTGAAAAAAATGTTTTGGTCAAAATGACTCTATTTTGGTCTCCAAGTGTCTAAAAACCTTTTGTTAGTCAAAATAACGGCATTTGGTCACCAAAGGTCTGAAAAAAAATTTAGTCAAAATGACTATATTTTTGTCTTTTAGAGCCTTTAAAAAGCCGGTTTAAGACAAGATTTGTCTAAAACCAGCCATTTGGGCTCCAATGGCTTGAAAATTATTTTTTTAGTTAAAATGACTCTATTTTGGTCTCCAAGTGTCTAAAAAGCCTTTTTAAGTCAAAATAACTGCATTTGGTCACCAAAGGTCTGAAAAAAAATTAAGTCCAAATGTCTATATTTTTTTCTTTGAGAGCCTTAAAAAGCCGGTTTTAGGCACGATTTTAGACATTTGGGCTTAAATGGCCTGAAAGATTTTTTTGGTCAAAATGACTCTATTTTGGTCTCCAAGTGTCTAAAAAGCCTTTTTTAGTCAAAATATCTGCATTTGGTCACCAAAGGTCTGATAAAAAAATTAGTCAAAATGACTGCATTTTTGTCTTTTAGAGCCTTAAAAAGCCGGTTTTAGACAACATTTTAGACATTTGGCTCCAATGGCCTGAAAAAAATGTTTTGGTCAAAAATACTCTAGTTTGGTCTCCAAGTGTCTAAAAACGGCATTTGGTCACCAAAGGTCTGAAAAAAAAATTAGTCAAAATTACTGTATTTTTTGTCTTTTACAGCCTTAAAAAGCCGGTTTTAGACAAGATTTGTTTAAAACCGGCAATTTGGGCTCCAATGGCCTGAAAAAAATGTTTTGGTCAAAATGACTCTATTTTGGTCTCCAAGTGTCTAAAAACTTTTGTTAGTCAAAATAACGGCATTTGGTCACCAAAGGTCTGAAAAACAAACTTAGTCAAAATGACTGTATTTTTGTCTTTTAGAGCCTTAAAAAGCCGGTTTAAGACAAGATTTGTCTAAAACCGGCCATTTGGGCTCCAATGGCCTGAAAATTATTTTTTAGTTAAAATGACTCTATTTCGGTCTCCAAGTGTCTAAAAAGCCTTTTTAAGTCAAAATAACTGCATTTGGTCACCAAAGGTCTGAAAAAAATTAAGTCCAAATGACTATATTTTTTCTTTGAGAGCCTTAAAAAGCCGGTTTTAGGCACGATTTTAGACATTTGGCTAAAATGGCCTGGAAAAAAATGTTTTGGTCAAAAATACTCTATTTTGGTCTCCAAGTGTCTAAAAACCTTTTGTTATACAAAATAACGGCATTTGGTCACCAAAGGTCTGAAAAAAATTTAGTCAAAATGACTGTATTTTTTGTCTTTTAGAGCCTTAAAAATCCGGTTTTAGACAAGAGTTGTCTAAAACCGGCCATTTGGGCTCCAATGGCATGAAAAAATGTTTTTGGTCAAAATGACTCAATTTTGGTCTCCAAGTGTCTAAAAAGCCTTTTTTAGTCAAAATAACTGCATTTCGTCACCAAAGGTCTAAAAAAAAAATTAGTCAAAGTGTCTTTATTTTTGTCTTTTAGAGCCTTAACCACTTGCCGACTGCCGCACGAGTTTTTACGTCAGCAGTAAGCCCCTCACAGGCAAAGTGATGTTGATCCACGTTGCTAGCTTGTGAGGGTCTAGGGAGCGAGCGCGCGCCCCCGGAGGCACGCTCCCGCGTGGTCACGGATCCCCCGCACGTGTGACCGGCGGACCCGATGTTCGCCGGTCACTCGGCGATCGTCACTGCAGAGGGAGAAAGTCAGGCGACTGATGTAAACAAGCCACCTGTCATTCTCCCCTGTGTAGAAACAGTGATCATACGGTTCTACTATGTAGGACCGTTGATCACTGTTCCTACAGCTCAAGCCACAACAAATCACAGTTAGAATCACGCCCCGAGGGACACACACAGCCCCTCCCTCTCAAAAAAAAGTTAACCCCCTTCACTGCCAGTGTAATTTTACAGTAACAGTGCATATGTATAGCACTGATTACTGTAGAAATGTCACTGGTAACCCCAAAAGTGTCAAAAATGTCAGTCAAGGGTCCGATCTGTCTGCCGCAATTTTGCAGTACCGCAAAAAAAATCGCAGATCGCCGCCATTACGCGTTGAAAAAAAAACTACAAAAACGACAAAAATCTTTCCCTTTGTTAGTAAACGCGATAACTTTTGCGCAAACCAATCAAAATACGCTTTTTTTTTACCAAACATATGTAGCATAAAACAAATTGGCCAAAAATGTTAAAAAATTTTGATTTTCACATTTTTTGGGGGAATTTCATATAAAAAATGTGAAAAATATTGCTATTTTTGCAAAATTGACGCTCTTTTTTTGTTTATAGCGCATGATCAAAAAATCGCACAGGTGATCAAATACCACCAAAAGAAAGCTCTGTTTGTGGGAAAAAAAGGAAGTCAAATTTGTTTAGGTACAGCGTCGCACGACTGCGCAATTGTCCGTTAAAGTCAACGCAGTGCCGAATCGCAAAATAGGCCCTGGTCAGGAAGGGGGTCAAATCTTCCGGGGGTTAAGTGGTTAAATAGCCGGTTTTAGACACGATTTGTCTAAAACCGGCCATTTGAGTTTCAATGGCCTGAAAAAAATGTTTGGTCAAAATGACTATTTTGGTCTCCAAGTGTCTAAAAAGCCTTTTTTAGTCAAAATAACTGCATTTGGTCACCAAAGGTCTGAAAAAAATGTAGTCAAAATTACTATATTTTTGTCTTTTAGAGCCTTAAAAAGCCGGTTTTAGACAAGATTTTAGACATTTGGCTCCAATGGCCTGAAAAAAATGTTTTGGTCAAAATGACTCTATTTTGGTCTCCAAGTGTCTAAAAAGCCTTTTTAGTCAAAATAACTGCATTTGGTCACCAAAGATCTGAAAAAAAATGTAGTCAAATTGACTGTATTTTTGTCTTTTAGTGCCTTGAAAAGCCGGTTTTAGACAAGATTTTAGATTTTTGGGCTCCAATGGCCTGAAAATTTTTTTTTGTTAAAATGACTCTATTTTGGTCTCCAAGTGTCTAAAAAAGTCTTTTTTAGTATAAATAAATGCATTTGGTCAGCAAAGGTCTGAAAAAATTAGTCAAAATTAATGTTTTTTTGTCTTTTAGTGTCTTAAAAAGCCGGTTTTAGACCAGATTTGTCTAAAACCGGCCATTTGGGCTCCAATGGCCTGAAAAAAACTTTTTGGTCAAAATGACTCTATTTTGGTCTCCAAGTGTCTAAAAAGCCTTTTTTAGTCAAAATAACTGCATTTGGTCACCAAAGGTCTGAAAAATACTTTAGTCAAAATGACTATATTTTTGTCTTTTAAAGCCTTAAAAAGCCGGTTTTAGACAAGATTTTAGACATTTGGCTCCAATGGCCTGAAAAAAATGTTTTGGTCAAAAAAACTCTATTTTGGTCTCCAAGTGTCTAGAAAATCTTTTGTTAGTCAAAATAACGGCATTTGGTCACCAAAGGTCTGAAAAAAATTTAGTCAAAATTACTGTATTTTTTGTCTTTTACAGCCTTAAAAAGCCGGTTTTAGACAAGATTTGTTTTAAACCGGCCATTTGGGCTCGATTGGCCTGAAAAAAATGTTTTGGTCAAAATGACTCTAATTTGGTCTCCAAGTGTCTAAAAACCTTTCGTTAGTCAAAATAACGGCATTTGGTCACCAAAGGTCTGAAAAACAATTTAGTCAAAATGACTGTATTTTTGTCTTTTAGAGCCTTAAAAAGCCGGTTTAAGACAAGATTTGTCTAAAACCAGCCATTTTGGGCTCCAATGGCCTGAAAATAATTTTTTAGTTAAAATGACTGTACAGTAAAACCTTGGTTTGAGAGTAACTTGGTTTGAGAGCGCTTTGCAAGACAAGCAAATTTTTTAAATTCATTTTGACTTGATATACAAGCGATGTCTTGATATACAAGTAGCGTCATGTATAAAAAAGAAGAGAGGCGCCTCTAAAGTGTAGCAATATGGTTACATTTAATGAAGGTTCAATATTTAGCAACTCACATGGTTGATGAATAAAACAGGCACATCTAAGTATGCAGGCATCTGGGGTAAAGCTATCCACATAGACCATCCTCTGCACAGCCATCTTCATCATCCCTTCCCCGCTGCACTCCACGAGTGATTCAAAGCCTCCCTTTCAGATCACTCTACTGCAGGCTATTCTTCCCAGTCATGATTGCAGACTGACAGTGGTGAGAGCCGGTGGTTCAGAAGATGGTCTATGTGGACAGCTTTACCCTGGATGCCTGCATACTTAGATGTGCCTATTTTAATCATCAACCATGTGAGTTGCTAAATGTTGAACCTTCATTAAATGTAACCATATTGCTACACTTAGAGGCGCCTCTCATCTCTCTTATATTCTGTAGCTCTGCTAGATTTTGCTTCTAATCCCCTTGGGAAGGCTGCATATTGTGGATGGACATTTTATGGTTACACAACCTATCACATTGCTATAATCTTTGTATATAGACTATAAACTGAAGGACTTGTGGAACCAATCATCTGAGTTTCCATTATTTCTTATGGGGAAATTCGCTTTGATTTAAGAGTGCTTTGGATTACAAGCATGTTTCCAGAACGAATTATGCTCGCAATCCAAGGTTTTACTGTATTTTGGTCTCCAAGTGTCTAAAAAGGCTTTTTAAGTCAAAATAACTGCATTTGGTCACTAAAGGTCTGAAAAAAAATTAAGTCCAAATGACTATATTTTTTTCTTTTAGAGCCTTAAAAAGCCGGTTTTAGACAAGATTTTAGACATTTGGCTCCAATAGCCTGAAAAAAATTTTTTGGGTCAAAATGACTCGATTTTGGCCTCCAAGAGTCTAAAAAGCCTTCCTTTTTTAGTCAAAATAACTGCATTTGGTCACCAAAGGTATGAAAAACACATTTAGTCAAATTGACTGTATTTTTGTCTTTTAGAGCCTTAAAAGGCGGGTTTTAGGCACGATTTTAGACATTTGGGCTCAAATGGCCTGAAAGATTTTTTTGGTCAAAATGACTCTATTTTGGTCTCCACGTGTCTAAAAAGCCTTTTTTAGTCAAAATAACTGCATTTGGTCACCAAAGGTCTGATAAAAAAAATTAGTCAAAATGACTGTATTTTTGTCTTTTAGAGCCTTAAAAAGACGGTTTTAGACAAGATTTGTCTATAACTGGCCATTTGGGCTCCAATTGCCTGAAAAAAATTCGGTCAAAATGACTCTATTTTGGTCTCCAAGTGTCTAAAAAGCCTTTTTTAGTCAAAATAACTGCATTTGGTAACCAAAGGTCTGAAAAAAATGTAGTCAAAATTACTATATGTTTGTCTTTTAGAGCCTTAAAAAGCCGGTTTTAGACAAGATTTTAGACATTTGGCTCCAATGGCCTGAAAAAAATGTTTTGGTCAAAATGAATCTATTTTGGTCACCAAGTGTCTAAAAAGCCTTTTTAGTCAAAATAACTGCATTTGGTCACCAAAGATCTGAAAAAAATTTAGTCAAATTGACTGTATTTTTGTCTTTTAGTGCCTTGAAAAGCTGGTTTTAGACAAGATTTTAGATTTTTGGGCTCCAATGGCCTGAAAATTTTTTTTGTTAAAATGACTCTATTTTGGTCTCCAAGTGTCTAAAAAAGTCTTTTTTAGTATAAATAAATGCATTTGGTCAGCAAAGGTCTGAAAAAATTAGTCAAAATTAAAGTATTTTTGTCTTTTAGTGTCTTAAAAAGCTGGTTTTAGACCAGATTTGTCTAAAACCGGCCATTTGGGCTCCAATGGCCTGAAAAAAACTTTTTGGTCAAAATGACTCTATTTTGGTCTCCAAGTGTCTAAAAAGCCTTTTTTAGTCAAAATAACTGCATTTGGTCACCAAAGGTCTGAAAAATACTATAGTCAAAATGAATATATTTTTGTCTTTTAAAGCCTTAAAAAGCCGGTTTAAGACAAGATTTTAGACATTTGGCTCCAATGGCCTGAAAAAAATGTTTTGGTCAGAAATACTCTATTTTGGTCTCCAAGTGTCTAAAAACCTTTTGTTAGTCAAAATAACGGCATTTGGTCACCAAAGGTCTGAAAAAAAATAATTAGTCAAAATTACTGTATTTTTTGTCTTTTACAGCCTTAAAAAGCCGGTTTTAGACAAGATTTGTTTAAAACCGGCCGTTTGGGCTCCAATGGCCTGAAAAAATGTTTTGGTCAAAATGACTCTTTTGGTCTCCAAGTGTCTAAAAACCTTTTGTTAGTCAAAATAACGGCATTTGGTCACCAAAGGTCTGAAAAAAATTTAGTCAAAATGACTATATTTTTGTCTTTTAGAGCCTTAAAAAGCCGGTTTAAGACAAGATTTGTCTAAAACCGGCCATTTGGGCTCCAATGGCTTGAAAATTATTTTTTTAGTTAAAATGACTCTATTTTGGTCTCCAAGTGTCTAAAAAGCCTTTTTAAGTCAAAATAACTGCATTTGGTCACCAAAGGTCTGAAAAAAAATTAAGTCCAAATGTCTATATTTTTTTCTTTGAGAGCCTTAAAAAGCCGGTTTTAGGCACGATTTTAGACATTTGGGCTTAAATGGCCTGAAAGATTTTTTTGGTCAAAATGACTCTATTTTGGTCTCCAAGTGTCTAAAAAGCCTTTTTTAGTCAAAATATCTGCATTTGGTCACCAAAGGTCTGATAAAAAAATTAGTCAAAATGACTGCATCTTTGTCTTTTAGAGCCTTAAAAAGCCGGTTTAAGACAAGATTTGTCTAAAACCGGCCATTTGGGCTCCAATGGCCTGAAAATTATTTTTTAGTTAAAATGACTCTATTTCGGTCTCCAAGTGTCTAAAAAGCCTTTTTAAGTCAAAAAAATGCATTTGGTCACCAAAGGTCTGAAAAAAATTAAGTCCAAATGACTATATTTTTTCTTTGAGAGCCTTAAAAAGCCGGTTTTAGGCACGATTTTAGACATTTGGCTAAAATGGCCTGGAAAAAAATGTTTTGGTCAAAAATACTCTATTTTGGTCTCCAAGTGTCTAAAAACCTTTTGTTAGTCAAAATAGCGGCATTTGGTCACCAAAGGTCTGAAAAAAATTTAGTCAAAATGACTGTATTTTTTGTCTTTTAGAGCCTTAAAAATCCGGTTTTAGACAAGAGTTGTCTAAAACCGGCCATTTGGGCTCCAATGGCATGAAAAAATGTTTTTGGTCAAAATGACTCAATTTTGGTCTCCAAGTGTCTAAAAAGCCTTTTTTAGTCAAAATAACTGCATTTCGTCACCAAAGGTCTAAAAAAAAAATAAGTCAAAGTGTCTTTATTTTTGTCTTTTAGAGCCTTAACCACTTGCCGACTGCCGCACGAGTTTTTACATCAGCAGTAAGCCCCTCACAGGCAAAGTGATGTTGATCCACGTTGCTAGCTTGTGAGGGTCTAGGGAGCGAGCGCGCGCCCCCGGAGGCACGCTCCCGCGTGGTCACGGATCCCCCGCACGTGTGACCGGCGAACCCGATGTTCGCCGGTCACTCGGCGATCGTCACTGCAGAGGGAGAAAGTCAGGCGACTGATGTAAACAAGCCACCTGTCATTCTCCCCTGTGTAGAAACAGTGATCATACGGTTCTACTATGTAGGACCGTTGATCACTGTTCCTACAGCTCAAGCCACAACCAATCACAGTTAGAATCACGCCCCTAGGGACACACACAGCCCCTCCCTCTCAAAAAAAGTTAACCCCTTCACTGCCAGTGTAATTTTACAGTAACAGTGCATATGTATAGCACTGATTACTGTAGAAATGTCACTGGTAACCCCGAAAGTGTCAAAAATGTCAGTCAAGGGTCCGATCTGTCTGCCTCAATTTTGCAGTACCGCAAAAAAAAAATTCGCAGATCGCCGCCATTACACGTTGAAAAAAAACCAACAAAAATTACAAAAAATCTTTCCCTTTGTTAGTAAACGCGATAACTTTTGCGCACACCAATCAAAATACGCTTTTTGCGATTTTTTTACCAAACATGTAGCATAAACAAATTGGCCGAAAATGTTAAAAAACTTTGATTTTTACATTTTTTTGGTGAATTTCATATAAAAAAATGTGAAAAATATTGCTATTTTTGCAAAATTGACGCTCTTTTTTTGTTTATAGCGCATGATCAAAAAATCGCACAGGTGATCTTTTAGAGCCTTGAAAAGCCGGTTTTAGACAAGATTTTAGATTTTTGGGCTCCAATGGCCTAAAATTTTTTTTGTTAAAATGACTCTATTTTGGTCTCCAAGTGTCGAAAAAGCCTTTTTTAGTATAAATAAATGCATTTGGTCACCAAAGGTCTGAAAAAAAGCTAGTCAAAATTAATGTATTTTAGTCTTTTAGTGTCTTAAAAAGCCGGTTTTAGACCAGATTTGTCTCCAATGGCCTGAAAAAAAATTTTTGGTCAAAATGACTCTATTTTGGTCTCCAAGTGTCTAAAAAGCCTTTTTTTTCAAAATAACTGAATTTGGTCACCAAAGGTCTGAAAAATACTTTAGTCAAAATGACTGTATTTTTGTCTTTTAGAGCCTTAAAAAGCCGGTTTTAGACAAGATTTTAGACATTTGGCTCCAATGGCCTGAAAAAAATGTTTTGGTCAAAAATACTCTATTTTGGTCTCCAAGTGTCTAAAAACCTTTTGTTAGTCAAAATAACGGCATTTGGTCACCAAAGGTCTGAAAAAAATTTAGTCAAAATTACTGTATTTTTTGTCTTTTACAGCCTTAAAAAGACGGTTTTAGACAAGATTTGTTTAAAACCGGCCATTTGGGCTCCAATGGCCTGAAAAAAATGTTTTGGTCAAAATGACTCTATTTTGGTCTCCAAGTGTCTAAAAACCTTTTGTTAGTCAAAATAACGGCATTTGGTCACCAAAGGTCTGAAAAAAAATTTAGTCAAAATGACTATATTTTTGTCTTTTAGAGCCTTAAAAAGCCGGTTTAAGACAAGATTTGTCTAAAACCAGCCATTTGGACTCCAATGGCTTGAAAATTATTTTTTTAGTTAAAATGACTCTATTTTGGTCTCCAAGTGTCTAAAAAGCCTTTTTAAGTCAAAATAACTGCATTTGGTCACCAAAGGTCTGAAAAAAAATTAAGTCCAAATGTCTATATTTTTTTCTTTGAGAGCCTTAAAAAGCCGGTTTTAGGCACGATTTTAGACATTTGGGCTTAAATGGCCTGAAAGATTTTTTTGGTCAAAATGACTCTATTTTGGTCTCCAAGTGTCTAAAAAGCCTTTTTTAGTCAAAATATCTGCATTTGGTCACCAAAGGTCTGATAAAAAAATTAGTCAAAATGACTGCATTTTTGTCTTTTAGAGCCTTAAAAAGCCGGTTTTAGACAACATTTTAGACATTTGGCTCCAATGGCCTGAAAAAAATGTTTTGGTCAAAAATACTCTAGTTTGGTCTCCAAGTGTCTAAAAACGGCATTTGGTCACCAAAGGTCTGAAAAAAAAATTAGTCAAAATTACTGTATTTTTTGTCTTTTACAGCCTTAAAAAGCCGGTTTTAGACAAGATTTGTTTAAAACCGGCAATTTGGGCTCCAATGGCCTGAAAAAAATGTTTTGGTCAAACTGACTCTATTTTGGTCTCCAAGTGTCTAAAGACTTTTGTTAGTCAAAATAACGGCATTTGGTCACCAAAGGTCTGAAAAACAAACTTAGTCAAAATGACTGTATTTTTGTCTTTTAGAGCCTTAAAAAGCCGGTTTAAGACAAGATTTGTCTAAAACCGGCCATTTGGGCTCCAATGGCCTGAAAATTATTTTTTAGTTAAAATGACTCTATTTCGGTCTCCAAGTGTCTAAAAAGCCTTTTTAAGTCAAAATAACTGCATTTGGTCACCAAAGGTCTGAAAAAAATTAAGTCCAAATGACTATATTTTTTCTTTGAGAGCCTTAAAAAGCCGGTTTTAGGCACGATTTTAGACATTTGGCTAAAATGGCCTGGAAAAAAATGTTTTGGTCAAAAATACTCTATTTTGGTCTCCAAGTGTCTAAAAACCTTTTGTTAGTCAAAATAACGGCATTTGGTCACCAAAGGTCTGAAAAAAATTTAGTCAAAATGACTGTATTTTTTGTCTTTTAGAGCCTTAAAAATCCGGTTTTAGACAAGAGTTGTCTAAAACCGGCCATTTGGGCTCCAATGGCATGAAAAAATGTTTTTGGTCAAAATGACTCAATTTTGGTCTCCAAGTGTCTAAAAAGCCTTTTTTAGTCAAAATAACTGCATTTCGTCACCAAAGGTCTAAAAAAAAATTAGTCAAAGTGTCTTTATTTTTGTCTTTTAGAGCCTTAACCACTTGCCGACTGCCGCACGAGTTTTTACGTCAGCAGTAAGCCCCTCACAGGCAAAGTGATGTTGATCCACGTTGCTAGCTTGTGAGGGTCTAGGGAGCGAGCGCGCGCCCCCGGAGGCACGCTCCCGCGTGGTCACGGATCCCCCGCACGTGTGACCGGCGGACCCGATGTTCGCCGGTCACTCGGCGATCGTCACTGCAGAGGTAGAAAGTCAGGCGACTGATGTAAACAAGCCACCTGTCATTCTCCCCTGTGTAGAAACAGTGATCATACGGTTCTACTATGTAGGACCGTTGATCACTGTTCCTACAGCTCAAGCCACAACCAATCACAGTTAGAATCACGCCCCGAGGGACACACACAGCCCCTCCCTCTCAAAAAAAAGTTAACCCCCTTCACTGCCAGTGTAATTTTACAGTAACAGTGCATATGTATAGCACTGATTACTGTAGAAATGTCACTGGTAACCCCAAAAGTGTCAAAAATGTCAGTCAAGGGTCCGATCTGTCTGCCGCAATTTTGCAGTACCGCAAAAAAAATCGCAGATCGCCGCCATTACGCGTTGAAAAAAAAACTACAAAAACGACAAAAATCTTTCCCTTTGTTAGTAAACGCGATAACTTTTGCGCAAACCAATCAAAATACGCTTTTTTTTACCAAACATATGTAGCATAAAACAAATTGGCCAAAAATGTTAAAAAATTTTGATTTTCACATTTTTTGGGGGAATTTCATATAAAAAATGTGAAAAATATTGCTATTTTTGCAAAATTGACGCTCTTTTTTTGTTTATAGCGCATGATCAAAAAATCGCACAGGTGATCAAATACCACCAAAAGAAAGCTCTGTTTGTGGGAAAAAAAGGAAGTCAAATTTGTTTAGGTACAGCGTCGCACGACTGCGCAATTGTCCGTTAAAGTCAACGCAGTGCCGAATCGCAAAATAGGCCCTGGTCAGGAAGGGGGTCAAATCTTCCGGGGGTTAAGTGGTTAAATAGCCGGTTTTAGACACGATTTGTCTAAAACCGGCCATTTGAGTTTCAATGGCCTGAAAAAAATGTTTGGTCAAAATGACTATTTTGGTCTCCAAGTGTCTAAAAAGCCTTTTTTAGTCAAAATAACTGCATTTGGTCACCAAAGGTCTGAAAAAAATGTAGTCAAAATTACTATATTTTTGTCTTTTAGAGCCTTAAAAAGCCGGTTTTAGACAAGATTTTAGACATTTGGCTCCAATGGCCTGAAAAAAATGTTTTGGTCAAAATGACTCTATTTTGGTCTCCAAGTGTCTAAAAAGCCTTTTTAGTCAAAATAACTGCATTTGGTCACCAAAGATCTGAAAAAAAATGTAGTCAAATTGACTGTATTTTTGTCTTTTAGTGCCTTGAAAAGCCGGTTTTAGACAAGATTTTAGATTTTTGGGCTCCAATGGCCTGAAAAATTTTTTTGTTAAAATGACTCTATTTTGGTCTCCAAGTGTCTAAAAAAGTCTTTTTTAGTATAAATAAATGCATTTGGTCAGCAAAGGTCTGAAAAAATTAGTCAAAATTAATGTTTTTTTGTCTTTTAGTGTCTTAAAAAGCCGGTTTTAGACCAGATTTGTCTAAAACCGGCCATTTGGGCTCCAATGGCCTGAAAAAAACTTTTTGGTCAAAATGACTCTATTTTGGTCTCCAAGTGTCTAAAGACTTTTGTTAGTCAAAATAACGGCATTTGGTCACCAAAGGTCTGAAAAACAAACTTAGTCAAAATGACTGTATTTTTGTCTTTTAGAGCCTTAAAAAGCCGGTTTAAGACAAGATTTGTCTAAAACCGGCCATTTGGGCTCCAATGGCCTGAAAATTATTTTTTAGTTAAAATGACTCTATTTCGGTCTCCAAGTGTCTAAAAAGCCTTTTTAAGTCAAAATAACTGCATTTGGTCACCAAAGGTCTGAAAAAAATTAAGTCCAAATGACTATATTTTTTCTTTGAGAGCCTTAAAAAGCCGGTTTTAGGCACGATTTTAGACATTTGGCTAAAATGGCCTGGAAAAAAATGTTTTGGTCAAAAATACTCTATTTTGGTCTCCAAGTGTCTAAAAACCTTTTGTTAGTCAAAATAACGGCATTTGGTCACCAAAGGTCTGAAAAAAATTTAGTCAAAATGACTGTATTTTTTGTCTTTTAGAGCCTTAAAAATCCGGTTTTAGACAAGAGTTGTCTAAAACCGGCCATTTGGGCTCCAATGGCATGAAAAAATGTTTTTGGTCAAAATGACTCAATTTTGGTCTCCAAGTGTCTAAAAAGCCTTTTTTAGTCAAAATAACTGCATTTCGTCACCAAAGGTCTAAAAAAAAATTAGTCAAAGTGTCTTTATTTTTGTCTTTTAGAGCCTTAACCACTTGCCGACTGCCGCACGAGTTTTTACGTCAGCAGTAAGCCCCTCACAGGCAAAGTGATGTTGATCCACGTTGCTAGCTTGTGAGGGTCTAGGGAGCGAGCGCGCGCCCCCGGAGGCACGCTCCCGCGTGGTCACGGATCCCCCGCACGTGTGACCGGCGGACCCGATGTTCGCCGGTCACTCGGCGATCGTCACTGCAGAGGTAGAAAGTCAGGCGACTGATGTAAACAAGCCACCTGTCATTCTCCCCTGTGTAGAAACAGTGATCATACGGTTCTACTATGTAGGACCGTTGATCACTGTTCCTACAGCTCAAGCCACAACCAATCACAGTTAGAATCACGCCCCGAGGGACACACACAGCCCCTCCCTCTCAAAAAAAAGTTAACCCCCTTCACTGCCAGTGTAATTTTACAGTAACAGTGCATATGTATAGCACTGATTACTGTAGAAATGTCACTGGTAACCCCAAAAGTGTCAAAAATGTCAGTCAAGGGTCCGATCTGTCTGCCGCAATTTTGCAGTGCCGCAAAAAAAATCGCAGATCGCCGCCATTACGCGTTGAAAAAAAAACTACAAAAACGACAAAAATCTTTCCCTTTGTTAGTAAACGCGATAACTTTTGCGCAAACCAATCAAAATACGCTTTTTTTTACCAAACATATGTAGCATAAAACAAATTGGCCAAAAATGTTAAAAAATTTTGATTTTCACATTTTTTGGGGGAATTTCATATAAAAAATGTGAAAAATATTGCTATTTTTGCAAAATTGACGCTCTTTTTTTGTTTATAGCGCATGATCAAAAAATCGCACAGGTGATCAAATACCACCAAAAGAAAGCTCTGTTTGTGGGAAAAAAAGGAAGTCAAATTTGTTTAGGTACAGCGTCGCACGACTGCGCAATTGTCCGTTAAAGTCAACGCAGTGCCGAATCGCAAAATAGGCCCTGGTCAGGAAGGGGGTCAAATCTTCCGGGGGTTAAGTGGTTAAATAGCCGGTTTTAGACACGATTTGTCTAAAACCGGCCATTTGAGTTTCAATGGCCTGAAAAAAATGTTTGGTCAAAATGACTATTTTGGTCTCCAAGTGTCTAAAAAGCCTTTTTTAGTCAAAATAACTGCATTTGGTCACCAAAGGTCTGAAAAAAATGTAGTCAAAATTACTATATTTTTGTCTTTTAGAGCCTTAAAAAGCCGGTTTTAGACAAGATTTTAGACATTTGGCTCCAATGGCCTGAAAAAAATGTTTTGGTCAAAATGACTCTATTTTGGTCTCCAAGTGTCTAAAAAGCCTTTTTAGTCAAAATAACTGCATTTGGTCACCAAAGATCTGAAAAAAATGTAGTCAAATTGACTGTATTTTTGTCTTTTAGTGCCTTGAAAAGCCGGTTTTAGACAAGATTTTAGATTTTTGGGCTCCAATGGCCTGAAAAATTTTTTTGTTAAAATGACTCTATTTTGGTCTCCAAGTGTCTAAAAAAGTCTTTTTTAGTATAAATAAATGCATTTGGTCAGCAAAGGTCTGAAAAAATTAGTCAAAATTAATGTTTTTTTGTCTTTTAGTGTCTTAAAAAGCCGGTTTTAGACCAGATTTGTCTAAAACCGGCCATTTGGGCTCCAATGGCCTGAAAAAAACTTTTTGGTCAAAATGACTCTATTTTGGTCTCCAAGTGTCTAAAAAGCCTTTTTTAGTCAAAATAACTGCATTTGGTCACCAAAGGTCTGAAAAATACTTTAGTCAAAATGACTATATTTTTGTCTTTTAAAGCCTTAAAAAGCCGGTTTTAGACAAGATTTTAGACGTTTGGCTCCAATGGCCTGAAAAAAATGTTTTGGTCAAAAAAACTCTATTTTGGTCTCCAAGTGTCTAGAAAATCTTTTGTTAGTCAAAATAACGGCATTTGGTCACCAAAGGTCTGAAAAAAATTTAGTCAAAATTACTGTATTTTTTGTCTTTTACAGCCTTAAAAAGCCGGTTTTAGACAAGATTTGTTTTAAACCGGCCATTTGGGCTCGATTGGCCTGAAAAAAATGTTTTGGTCAAAATGACTCTAATTTGGTCTCCAAGTGTCTAAAAACCTTTCGTTAGTCAAAATAACGGCATTTGGTCACCAAAGGTCTGAAAAACAATTTAGTCAAAATGACTGTATTTTTGTCTTTTAGAGCCTTAAAAAGCCGGTTTAAGACAAGATTTGTCTAAAACCAGCCATTTTGGGCTCCAATGGCCTGAAAATAATTTTTTAGTTAAAATGACTGTATTTTGGTCTCCAAGTGTCTAAAAAGGCTTTTTAAGTCAAAATAACTGCATTTGGTCACTAAAGGTCTGAAAAAAAATTAAGTCCAAATGACTATATTTTTTTCTTTTAGAGCCTTAAAAAGCCGGTTTTAGACAAGATTTTAGACATTTGGCTCCAATAGCCTGAAAAAAATTTTTTGGGTCAAAATTACTCGATTTTGGCCTCCAAGAGTCTAAAAAGCCTTCCTTTTTTAGTCAAAATAACTGCATTTGGTCACCAAAGGTATGAAAAACACATTTAGTCAAATTGACTGTATTTTTGTCTTTTAGAGCCTTAAAAGGCGGGTTTTAGGCACGATTTTAGACATTTGGGCTCAAATGGCCTGAAAGATTTTTTTGGTCAAAATGACTCTATTTTGGTCTCCTCGTGTCTAAAAAGCCTTTTTTAGTCAAAATAACTGCATTTGGTCACCAAAGGTCTGATAAAAAAAATTAGTCAAAATGACTGTATTTTTGTCTTTTAGAGCCTTAAAAAGACGGTTTTAGACAAGATTTGTCTATAACTGGCCATTTGGGCTCCAATTGCCTGAAAAAAATTCGGTCAAAATGACTCTATTTTGGTCTCCAAGTGTCTAAAAAGCCTTTTTTAGTCAAAATAACTGCATTTGGTAACCAAAGGTCTGAAAAAAATGTAGTCAAAATTACTATATTTTTGTCTTTTAGAGCCTTAAAAAGCCGGTTTTAGACAAGATTTTAGACATTTGGCTCCAATGGCCTGAAAAAAATGTTTTGGTCAAAATGAATCTATTTTGGTCACCAAGTGTCTAAAAAGCCTTTTTAGTCAAAATAACTGCATTTGGTCAACAAAGATCTGAAAAAAATTTAGTCAAATTGACTGTATTTTTGTCTTTTAGTGCCTTGAAAAGCTGGTTTTAGACAAGATTTTAGATTTTTGGGCTCCAATGGCCTGAAAATTTTTTTTGTTAAAATGACTCTATTTTGGTCTCCAAGTGTCTAAAAAAGTCTTTTTTAGTATAAATAAATGCATTTGGTCAGCAAAGGTCTGAAAAAATTAGTCAAAATTAAAGTATTTTTGTCTTTTAGTGTCTTAAAAAGCTGGTTTTAGACCAGATTTGTCTAAAACCGGCCATTTGGGCTCCAATGGCCTGAAAAAAACTTTTTGGTCAAAATGACTCTATTTTGGTCTCCAAGTGTCTAAAAAGCCTTTTTTAGTCAAAATAACTGCATTTGGTCACCAAAGGTCTGAAAAATACTATAGTCAAAATGACTATATTTTTGTCTTTTAAAGCCTTAAAAAGCCGGTTTTAGACAAGATTTTAGACATTTGGCTCCAATGGCCTGAAAAAAATGTTTTGGTCAGAAATACTCTATTTTGGTCTCCAAGTGTCTAAAAACCTTTTGTTAGTCAAAATAACGGCATTTGGTCACCAAAGGTCTGAAAAAAAATAATTAGTCAAAATTACTGTATTTTTTGTCTTTTACAGCCTTAAAAAGCCGGTTTTAGACAAGATTTGTTTAAAACCGGCAATTTGGGCTCCAATGGCCTGAAAAAAATGTTTTGGTCAAAATGACTCTATTTTGGTCTCCAAGTGTCTAAAAACTTTTGTTAGTAAAAATAACGGCATTTGGTCACCAAAGGTCTGAAAAACAAACTTAGTCAAAATGACTGTATTTTTGTCTTTTAGAGCCTTAAAAAGCCGGTTTAAGACAAGATTTGTCTAAAACCGGCCATTTGGGCTCCAATGGCCTGAAAATTATTTTTTAGTTAAAATGACTCTATTTCGGTCTCCAAGTGTCTAAAAAGCCTTTTTAAGTCAAAATAACTGCATTTGGTCACCAAAGGTCTGAAAAAAATTAAGTCCAAATGACTATATTTTTTCTTTGAGAGCCTTAAAAAGCCGGTTTTAGGCACGATTTTAGACATTTGGCTAAAATGGCCTGGAAAAAAATGTTTTGGTCAAAAATACTCTATTTTGGTCTCCAAGTGTCTAAAAACCTTTTGTTAGTCAAAATAACGGCATTTGGTCACCAAAGGTCTGAAAAAAATTTAGTCAAAATGACTGTATTTTTTGTCTTTTAGAGCCTTAAAAATCTGGTTTTAGACAAGAGTTGTCTAAAACCGGCCATTTGGGCTCCAATGGCATGAAAAAATGTTTTTGGTCAAAATGACTCAATTTTGGTCTCCAAGTGTCTAAAAAGCCTTTTTTAGTCAAAATAACTGCATTTCGTCACCAAAGGTCTAAAAAAAAAATTAGTCAAAGTGTCTTTATTTTTGTCTTTTAGAGCCTTAACCACTTGCCGACTGCCGCACGAGTTTTTACGTCAGCAGTAAGCCCCTCACAGGCAAAGTGATGTTGATCCACGTTGCTAGCTTGTGAGGGTCTAGGGAGCGAGCGCGCGCCCCCGGAGGCACGCTCCCGCGTGGTCACGGATCCCCCGCACGTGTGACCGGCGGACCCGATGTTCGCCGGTCACTCGGCGATCGTCACTGCAGAGGGAGAAAGTCAGGCGACTGATGTAAACAAGCCACCTGTCATTCTCCCCTGTGTAGAAACAGTGATCATACGGTTCTACTATGTAGGACCGTTGATCACTGTTCCTACAGCTCAAGCCACAACCAATCACAGTTAGAATCACGCCCCGAGGGACACACACAGCCCCTCCCTCTCAAAAAAAGTTAACCCCCTTCACTGCCAGTGTAATTTTACAGTAACAGTGCATATGTATAGCACTGATTACTGTAGAAATGTCACTGGTAACCCCAAAAGTGTCAAAAATGTCAGTCAAGGGTCCGATCTGTCTGCTGCAATTTTGCAGTACCGCAAAAAAAATCGCAGATCGCCGCCATTACGCGTTGAAAAAAAAACTACAAAAACGACAAAAATCTTTCCCTTTGTTAGTAAACGCGATAACTTTTGCGCAAACCAATCAAAATACGCTTTTTTTTTACCAAACATATGTAGCATAAAACAAATTGGCCAAAAATGTTAAAAAATTTTGATTTTCACATTTTTTGGGGGAATTTCATATAAAAAATGTGAAAAATATTGCTATTTTTGCAAAATTGACGCTCTTTTTTTGTTTATAGCGCATGATCAAAAAATCGCACAGGTGATCAAATACCACCAAAAGAAAGCTCTGTTTGTGGGAAAAAAAGGAAGTCAAATTTGTTTAGGTACAGCGTCGCACGACTGCGCAATTGTCCGTTAAAGTCAACGCAGTGCCGAATCGCAAAATAGGCCCTGGTCAGGAAGGGGGTCAAATCTTCCGGGGGTTAAGTGGTTAAATAGCCGGTTTTAGACACGATTTGTCTAAAACCGGCCATTTGAGTTTCAATGGCCTGAAAAAAATGTTTGGTCAAAATGACTATTTTGGTCTCCAAGTGTCTAAAAAGCCTTTTTTAGTCAAAATAACTGCATTTGGTCACCAAAGGTCTGAAAAAAATGTAGTCAAAATTACTATATTTTTGTCTTTTAGAGCCTTAAAAAGCCGGTTTTAGACAAGATTTTAGACATTTGGCTCCAATGGCCTGAAAAAAATGTTTTGGTCAAAATGACTCTATTTTGGTCTCCAAGTGTCTAAAAAGCCTTTTTAGTCAAAATAACTGCATTTGGTCACCAAAGATCTGAAAAAAAATGTAGTCAAATTGACTGTATTTTTGTCTTTTAGTGCCTTGAAAAGCCGGTTTTAGACAAGATTTTAGATTTTTGGGCTCCAATGGCCTGAAAATTTTTTTTGTTAAAATGACTCTATTTTGGTCTCCAAGTGTCTAAAAAAGTCTTTTTTAGTATAAATAAATGCATTTGGTCAGCAAAGGTCTGAAAAAATTAGTCAAAATTAATGTTTTTTTGTCTTTTAGTGTCTTAAAAAGCCGGTTTTAGACCAGATTTGTCTAAAACCGGCCATTTGGGCTCCAATGGCCTGAAAAAAACTTTTTGGTCAAAATGACTCTATTTTGGTCTCCAAGTGTCTAAAAAGCCTTTTTTAGTCAAAATAACTGCATTTGGTCACCAAAGGTCTGAAAAATACTTTAGTCAAAATGACTATATTTTTGTCTTTTAAAGCCTTAAAAAGCCGGTTTTAGACAAGATTTTAGACATTTGGCTCCAATGGCCTGAAAAAAATGTTTTGGTCAAAAAAACTCTATTTTGGTCTCCAAGTGTCTAGAAAATCTTTTGTTAGTCAAAATAACGGCATTTGGTCACCAAAGGTCTGAAAAAAATTTAGTCAAAATTACTGTATTTTTTGTCTTTTACAGCCTTAAAAAGCCGGTTTTAGACAAGATTTGTTTTAAACCGGCCATTTGGGCTCGATTGGCCTGAAAAAAATGTTTTGGTCAAAATGACTCTAATTTGGTCTCCAAGTGTCTAAAAACCTTTCGTTAGTCAAAATAACGGCATTTGGTCACCAAAGGTCTGAAAAACAATTTAGTCAAAATGACTGTATTTTTGTCTTTTAGAGCCTTAAAAAGCCGGTTTAAGACAAGATTTGTCTAAAACCAGCCATTTTGGGCTCCAATGGCCTGAAAATAATTTTTTAGTTAAAATGACTGTATTTTGGTCTCAAAGTGTCTAAAAAGGCTTTTTAAGTCAAAATAACTGCATTTGGTCACTAAAGGTCTGAAAAAAAATTAAGTCCAAATGACTATATTTTTTTCTTTTAGAGCCTTAAAAAGCCGGTTTTAGACAAGATTTTAGACATTTGGCTCCAATAGCCTGAAAAAATTTTTTTGGGTCAAAATGACTCGATTTTGGCCTCCAAGAGTCTAAAAAGCCTTCCTTTTTTAGTGAAAATAACTGCATTTGGTCACCAAAGGTATGAAAAACACATTTAGTCAAATTGACTGTATTTTTGTCTTTTAGAGCCTTAAAAGGCGGGTTTTAGGCACGATTTTAGACATTTGGGCTCAAATGGCCTGAAAGATTTTTTTGGTCAAAATGACTCTATTTTGGTCTCCACGTGTCTAAAAAGCCTTTTTTAGTCAAAATAACTGCATTTGGTCACCAAAGGTCTGATAAAAAAAATTAGTCAAAATGACTGTATTTTTGTCTTTTAGAGCCTTAAAAAGACGGTTTTAGACAAGATTTGTCTATAACTGGCCATTTGGGCTCCAATTGCCTGAAAAAAATTCGGTCAAAATGACTCTATTTTGGTCTCCAAGTGTCTAAAAAGCCTTTTTTAGTCAAAATAACTGCATTTGGTAACCAAAGGTCTGAAAAAAATTTCGTCAAAATGACTATATTTTTGTCTTTTAGAGCCTTAAAAAGCCGGTTTTAGACAAGATTTTAGACATTTGGCTCCAATGGCCTGAAAAAAATGTTTTGGTCAAAATGAATCTATTTTGGTCACCAAGTGTCTAAAAAGCCTTTTTAGTCAAAATAACTGCATTTGGTCAACAAAGATCTGAAAAAAATTTAGTCAAATTGACTGTATTTTTGTCTTTTAGTGCCTTGAAAAGCTGGTTTTAGACAAGATTTTAGATTTTTGGGCTCCAATGGCCTGAAAATTTTTTTTGTTAAAATGACTCTATTTTGGTCTCCAAGTGTCTAAAAAAGTCTTTTTTAGTATAAATAAATGCATTTGGTCAGCAAAGGTCTGAAAAAATTAGTCAAAATTAATGTTTTTTTGTCTTTTAGTGTCTTAAAAAGCCGGTTTTAGACCAGATTTGTCTAAAACCGGCCATTTGGGCTCCAATGGCCTGAAAAAAACTTTTTGGTCAAAATGACTCTATTTTGGTCTCCAAGTGTCTAAAAAGCCTTTTTTAGTCAAAATAACTGCATTTGGTCACCAAAGGTCTGAAAAATACTTTAGTCAAAATGACTATATTTTTGTCTTTTAAAGCCTTAAAAAGCCGGTTTTAGACAAGATTTTAGACATTTGGCTCCAATGGCCTGAAAAAAATGTTTTGGTCAAAAAAACTCTATTTTGGTCTCCAAGTGTCTAGAAAATCTTTTGTTAGTCAAAATAACGGCATTTGGTCACCAAAGGTCTGAAAAAAATTTAGTCAAAATTACTGTATTTTTTGTCTTTTACAGCCTTAAAAAGCCGGTTTTAGACAAGATTTGTTTTAAACCGGCCATTTGGGCTTGATTGGCCTGAAAAAAATGTTTTGGTCAAAATGACTCTAATTTGGTCTCCAAGTGTCTAAAAACCTTTCGTTAGTCAAAATAACGGCATTTGGTCACCAAAGGTCTGAAAAACAATTTAGTCAAAATGACTGTATTTTTGTCTTTTAGAGCCTTAAAAAGCCGGTTTAAGACAAGATTTGTCTAAAACCAGCCATTTTGGGCTCCAATGGCCTGAAAATAATTTTTTAGTTAAAATGACTGTATTTTGGTCTCCAAGTGTCTAAAAAGGCTTTTTAAGTCAAAATAACTGCATTTGGTCACTAAAGGTCTGAAAAAAAATTAAGTCCAAATGACTATATTTTTTTCTTTTAGAGCCTTAAAAAGCCGGTTTTAGACAAGATTTTAGACATTTGGCTCCAATAGCCTGAAAAATTTTTTTTGGGTCAAAATGACTCGATTTTGGCCTCCAAGAGTCTAAAAAGCCTTCCTTTTTTAGTCAAAATAACTGCATTTGGTCACCAAAGGTATGAAAAACACATTTAGTCAAATTGACTGTATTTTTGTCTTTTAGAGCCTTAAAAGGCGGGTTTTAGGCACGATTTTAGACATTTGGGCTCAAATGGCCTGAAAGATTTTTTTGGTCAAAATGACTCTATTTTGGTCTCCACGTGTCTAAAAAGCCTTTTTTAGTCAAAATAACTGCATTTGGTCACCAAAGGTCTGATAAAAAAAATTAGTCAAAATGACTGTATTTTTGTCTTTTAGAGCCTTAAAAAGACGGTTTTAGACAAGATTTGTCTATAACTGGCCATTTGGGCTCCAATTGCCTGAAAAAAATTCGGTCAAAATGACTCTATTTTGGTCTCCAAGTGTCTAAAAAGCCTTTTTTAGTCAAAATAACTGCATTTGGTAACCAAAGGTCTGAAAAAATGTAGTCAAAATTACTATATTTTTGTCTTTTAGAGCCTTAAAAAGCCGGTTTTAGACAAGATTTTAGACATTTGGCTCCAATGGCCTGAAAAAAATGTTTTGGTCAAAATGAATCTATTTTGGTCACCAAGTGTCTAAAAAGCCTTTTTAGTCAAAATAACTGCATTTGGTCACCAAAGATCTGAAAAAAATTTAGTCAAATTGACTGTATTTTTGTCTTTTAGTGCCTTGAAAAGCTGGTTTTAGACAAGATTTTAGATTTTTGGGCTCCAATGGCCTGAAAATTTTTTTTTGTTAAAATGACTCTATTTTGGTCTCCAAGTGTCTAAAAAAGTCTTTTTTAGTATAAATAAATGCATTTGGTCAGCAAAGGTCTGAAAAAATTAGTCAAAATTAATGTTTTTTTGTCTTTTAGTGTCTTAAAAAGCCGGTTTTAGACCAGATTTGTCTAAAACCGGCCATTTGGGCTTCAATGGCCTGAAAAAAACTTTTTGGTCAAAATGACTCTATTTTGGTCTCCAAGTGTCTAAAAAGCCTTTTTTAGTCAAAATAACTGCATTTGGTCACCAAAGATCTGAAAAAAATTTAGTCAAATTGACTGTATTTTTGTCTTTTAGTGCCTTGAAAAGCTGGTTTTAGACAAGATTTTAGATTTTTGGGCTCCAATGGCCTGAAAATTTTTTTTTGTTAAAATGACTCTATTTTGGTCTCCAAGTGTCTAAAAAAGTCTTTTTTAGTATAAATAAATGCATTTGGTCAGCAAAGGTCTGAAAAAATTAGTCAAAATTAAAGTATTTTTGTCTTTTAGTGTCTTAAAAAGCTGGTTTTAGACCAGATTTGTCTAAAACCGGCCATTTGGGCTCCAATGGCCTGAAAAAAACTTTTTGGTCAAAATGACTCTATTTTGGTCTCCAAGTGTCTAAAAAGCCTTTTTTAGTCAAAATAACTGCATTTGGTCACCAAAGGTCTGAAAAATACTATAGTCAAAATGACTATATTTTTGTCTTTTAAAGCCTTAAAAAGCCGGTTTTAGACAAGATTTTAGACATTTGGCTCCAATGGCCTGAAAAAAATGTTTTGGTCAGAAATACTCTATTTTGGTCTCCAAGTGTCTAAAAACCTTTTGTTAGTCAAAATAACGGCATTTGGTCACCAAAGGTCTGAAAAAAAATAATTAGTCAAAATTACTGTATTTTTTGTCTTTTACAGCCTTAAAAAGCCGGTTTTAGACAAGATTTGTTTAAAACCGGCAATTTGGGCTCCAATGGCCTGAAAAAAATGTTTTGGTCAAAATGACTCTATTTTGGTCTCCAAGTGTCTAAAAACTTTTGTTAGTAAAAATAACGGCATTTGGTCACCAAAGGTCTGAAAAACAAACTTAGTCAAAATGACTGTATTTTTGTCTTTTAGAGCCTTAAAAAGCCGGTTTAAGACAAGATTTGTCTAAAACCGGCCATTTGGGCTCCAATGGCCTGAAAATTATTTTTTAGTTAAAATGACTCTATTTCGGTCTCCAAGTGTCTAAAAAGCCTTTTTAAGTCAAAATAACTGCATTTGGTCACCAAAGGTCTGAAAAAAATTAAGTCCAAATGACTATATTTTTTCTTTGAGAGCCTTAAAAAGCCGGTTTTAGGCACGATTTTAGACATTTGGCTAAAATGGCCTGGAAAAAAATGTTTTGGTCAAAAATACTCTATTTTGGTCTCCAAGTGTCTAAAAACCTTTTGTTAGTCAAAATAACGGCATTTGGTCACCAAAGGTCTGAAAAAAATTTAGTCAAAATGACTGTATTTTTTGTCTTTTAGAGCCTTAAAAATCTGGTTTTAGACAAGAGTTGTCTAAAACCGGCCATTTGGGCTCCAATGGCATGAAAAAATGTTTTTGGTCAAAATGACTCAATTTTGGTCTCCAAGTGTCTAAAAAGCCTTTTTTAGTCAAAATAACTGCATTTCGTCACCAAAGGTCTAAAAAAAAAATTAGTCAAAGTGTCTTTATTTTTGTCTTTTAGAGCCTTAACCACTTGCCGACTGCCGCACGAGTTTTTACGTCAGCAGTAAGCCCCTCACAGGCAAAGTGATGTTGATCCACGTTGCTAGCTTGTGAGGGTCTAGGGAGCGAGCGCGCGCCCCCGGAGGCACGCTCCCGCGTGGTCACGGATCCCCCGCACGTGTGACCGGCGGACCCGATGTTCGCCGGTCACTCGGCGATCGTCACTGCAGAGGGAGAAAGTCAGGCGACTGATGTAAACAAGCCACCTGTCATTCTCCCCTGTGTAGAAACAGTGATCATACGGTTCTACTATGTAGGACCGTTGATCACTGTTCCTACAGCTCAAGCCACAACCAATCACAGTTAGAATCACGCCCCGAGGGACACACACAGCCCCTCCCTCTCAAAAAAAAGTTAACCCCCTTCACTGCCAGTGTAATTTTACAGTAACAGTGCATATGTATAGCACTGATTACTGTAGAAATGTCACTGGTAACCCCAAAAGTGTCAAAAATGTCAGTCAAGGGTCCGATCTGTCTGCTGCAATTTTGCAGTACCGCAAAAAAAATCGCAGATCGCCGCCATTACGCGTTGAAAAAAAAACTACAAAAACGACAAAAATCTTTCCCTTTGTTAGTAAACGCGATAACTTTTGCGCAAACCAATCAAAATACGCTTTTTTTTTACCAAACATATGTAGCATAAAACAAATTGGCCAAAAATGTTAAAAAATTTTGATTTTCACATTTTTTGGGGGAATTTCATATAAAAAATGTGAAAAATATTGCTATTTTTGCAAAATTGACGCTCTTTTTTTGTTTATAGCGCATGATCAAAAAATCGCACAGGTGATCAAATACCACCAAAAGAAAGCTCTGTTTGTGGGAAAAAAAGGAAGTCAAATTTGTTTAGGTACAGCGTCGCACGACTGCGCAATTGTCCGTTAAAGTCAACGCAGTGCCGAATCGCAAAATAGGCCCTGGTCAGGAAGGGGGTCAAATCTTCCGGGGGTTAAGTGGTTAAATAGCCGGTTTTAGACACGATTTGTCTAAAACCGGCCATTTGAGTTTCAATGGCCTGAAAAAAATGTTTGGTCAAAATGACTATTTTGGTCTCCAAGTGTCTAAAAAGCCTTTTTTAGTCAAAATAACTGCATTTGGTCACCAAAGGTCTGAAAAAAATGTAGTCAAAATTACTATATTTTTGTCTTTTAGAGCCTTAAAAAGCCGGTTTTAGACAAGATTTTAGACATTTGGCTCCAATGGCCTGAAAAAAATGTTTTGGTCAAAAAAACTCTATTTTGGTCTCCAAGTGTCTAGAAAATCTTTTGTTAGTCAAAATAACGGCATTTGGTCACCAAAGGTCTGAAAAAAATTTAGTCAAAATTACTGTATTTTTTGTCTTTTACAGCCTTAAAAAGCCGGTTTTAGACAAGATTTGTTTTAAACCGGCCATTTGGGCTCGATTGGCCTGAAAAAAATGTTTTGGTCAAAATGACTCTAATTTGGTCTCCAAGTGTCTAAAAACCTTTCGTTAGTCAAAATAACGGCATTTGGTCACCAAAGGTCTGAAAAACAATTTAGTCAAAATGACTGTATTTTTGTCTTTTAGAGCCTTAAAAAGCCGGTTTAAGACAAGATTTGTCTAAAACCAGCCATTTTGGGCTCCAATGGCCTGAAAATAATTTTTTAGTTAAAATGACTGTATTTTGGTCTCAAAGTGTCTAAAAAGGCTTTTTAAGTCAAAATAACTGCATTTGGTCACTAAAGGTCTGAAAAAAAATTAAGTCCAAATGACTATATTTTTTTCTTTTAGAGCCTTAAAAAGCCGGTTTTAGACAAGATTTTAGACATTTGGCTCCAATAGCCTGAAAAAATTTTTTTGGGTCAAAATGACTCGATTTTGGCCTCCAAGAGTCTAAAAAGCCTTCCTTTTTTAGTCAAAATAACTGCATTTGGTCACCAAAGGTATGAAAAACACATTTAGTCAAATTGACTGTATTTTTGTCTTTTAGAGCCTTAAAAGGCGGGTTTTAGGCACGATTTTAGACATTTGGGCTCAAATGGCCTGAAAGATTTTTTTGGTCAAAATGACTCTATTTTGGTCTCCACGTGTCTAAAAAGCCTTTTTTAGTCAAAATAACTGCATTTGGTCACCAAAGGTCTGATAAAAAAAATTAGTCAAAATGACTGTATTTTTGTCTTTTAGAGCCTTAAAAAGACGGTTTTAGACAAGATTTGTCTATAACTGGCCATTTGGGCTCCAATTGCCTGAAAAATTTCGGTCAAAATGACTCTATTTTGGTCTCCAAGTGTCTAAAAAGCCTTTTTTAGTCAAAATAACTGCATTTGGTAACCAAAGGTCTGAAAAAAATTTCGTCAAAATGACTATATTTTTGTCTTTTAGAGCCTTAAAAAGCCGGTTTTAGACAAGATTTTAGACATTTGGCTCCAATGGCCTGAAAAAAATGTTTTGGTCAAAATGAATCTATTTTGGTCACCAAGTGTCTAAAAAGCCTTTTTAGTCAAAATAACTGCATTTGGTCAACAAAGATCTGAAAAAAATTTAGTCAAATTGACTGTATTTTTGTCTTTTAGTGCCTTGAAAAGCTGGTTTTAGACAAGATTTTAGATTTTTGGGCTCCAATGGCCTGAAAATTTTTTTTGTTAAAATGACTCTATTTTGGTCTCCAAGTGTCTAAAAAAGTCTTTTTTAGTATAAATAAATGCATTTGGTCAGCAAAGGTCTGAAAAAATTAGTCAAAATTAATGTTTTTTTGTCTTTTAGTGTCTTAAAAAGCCGGTTTTAGACCAGATTTGTCTAAAACCGGCCATTTGGGCTCCAATGGCCTGAAAAAAACTTTTTGGTCAAAATGACTCTATTTTGGTCTCCAAGTGTCTAAAAAGCCTTTTTTAGTCAAAATAACTGCATTTGGTCACCAAAGGTCTGAAAAATACTTTAGTCAAAATGACTATATTTTTGTCTTTTAAAGCCTTAAAAAGCCGGTTTTAGACAAGATTTTAGACATTTGGCTCCAATGGCCTGAAAAAAATGTTTTGGTCAAAAAAACTCTATTTTGGTCTCCAAGTGTCTAGAAAATCTTTTGTTAGTCAAAATAACGGCATTTGGTCACCAAAGGTCTGAAAAAAATTTAGTCAAAATTACTGTATTTTTTGTCTTTTACAGCCTTAAAAAGCCGGTTTTAGACAAGATTTGTTTTAAACCGGCCATTTGGGCTCGATTGGCCTGAAAAAAATGTTTTGGTCAAAATGACTCTAATTTGGTCTCCAAGTGTCTAAAAACCTTTCGTTAGTCAAAATAACGGCATTTGGTCACCAAAGGTCTGAAAAACAATTTAGTCAAAATGACTGTATTTTTGTCTTTTAGAGCTTTAAAAAGCCGGTTTAAGACAAGATTTGTCTAAAACCAGCCATTTTGGGCTCCAATGGCCTGAAAATAATTTTTTAGTTAAAATGACTGTATTTTGGTCTCCAAGTGTCTAAAAAGGCTTTTTAAGTCAAAATAACTGCATTTGGTCACTAAAGGTCTGAAAAAAAATTAAGTCCAAATGACTATATTTTTTTCTTTTAGAGCCTTAAAAAGCCGGTTTTAGACAAGATTTTAGACATTTGGCTCCAATAGCCTGAAAAAATTTTTTTGGGTCAAAATGACTCGATTTTGGCCTCCAAGAGTCTAAAAAGCCTTCCTTTTTTAGTCAAAATAACTGCATTTGGTCACCAAAGGTATGAAAAACACATTTAGTCAAATTGACTGTATTTTTGTCTTTTAGAGCCTTAAAAGGCGGGTTTTAGGCACGATTTTAGACATTTGGGCTCAAATGGCCTGAAAGATTTTTTTGGTCAAAATGACTCTATTTTGGTCTCCACGTGTCTAAAAAGCCTTTTTTAGTCAAAATAACTGCATTTGGTCACCAAAGGTCTGATAAAAAAAATTAGTCAAAATGACTGTATTTTTGTCTTTTAGAGCCTTAAAAAGACGGTTTTAGACAAGATTTGTCTATAACTGGCCATTTGGGCTCCAATTGCCTGAAAAAAATTCGGTCAAAATGACTCTATTTTGGTCTCCAAGTGTCTAAAAAGCCTTTTTTAGTCAAAATAACTGCATTTGGTAACCAAAGGTCTGAAAAAAATGTAGTCAAAATTACTATATTTTTGTCTTTTAGAGCCTTAAAAAGCCGGTTTTAGACAAGATTTTAGACATTTGGCTCCAATGGCCTGAAAAAAATGTTTTGGTCAAAATGAATCTATTTTGGTCACCAAGTGTCTAAAAAGCCTTTTTAGTCAAAATAACTGCATTTGGTCACCAAAGATCTGAAAAAAATTTAGTCAAATTGACTGTATTTTTGTCTTTTAGTGCCTTGAAAAGCTGGTTTTAGACAAGATTTTAGATTTTTGGGCTCCAATGGCCTGAAAATTTTTTTTGTTAAAATGACTCTATTTTGGTCTCCAAGTGTCTAAAAAAGTCTTTTTTAGTATAAATAAATGCATTTGGTCAGCAAAGGTCTGAAAAAATTAGTCAAAATTAATGTTTTTTTGTCTTTTAGTGTCTTAAAAAGCCGGTTTTAGACCAGATTTGTCTAAAACCGGCCATTTGGGCTTCAATGGCCTGAAAAAAACTTTTTGGTCAAAATGACTCTATTTTGGTCTCCAAGTGTCTAAAAAGCCTTTTTTAGTCAAAATAACTGCATTTGGTCACCAAAGGTCTGAAAAATACTTTAGTCAAAATGACTATATTTTTGTCTTTTAAAGCCTTAAAAAGCCGGTTTTAGACAAGATTTTAGACATTTGGCTCCAATGGCCTGAAAAAAATGTTTTGGTCAAAAAAACTCTATTTTGGTCTCCAAGTGTCTAGAAAATCTTTTGTTAGTCAAAATAACGGCATTTGGTCACCAAAGGTCTGAAAAAAATTTAGTCAAAATTACTGTATTTTTTGTCTTTTACAGCCTTAAAAAGCCGGTTTTAGACAAGATTTGTTTTAAACCGGCCATTTGGGCTCGATTGGCCTGAAAAAAATGTTTTGGTCAAAATGACTCTAATTTGGTCTCCAAGTGTCTAAAAACCTTTCGTTAGTCAAAATAACGGCATTTGGTCACCAAAGGTCTGAAAAACAATTTAGTCAAAATGACTGTATTTTTGTCTTTTAGAGCCTTAAAAAGCCGGTTTAAGACAAGATTTGTCTAAAACCAGCCATTTGGGCAACAATGGCCTGAAAATAATTTTTTAGTTAAAATGACTCTATTTTGGTCTCCAAGTGTCTTAAAAGCCTTTTTAAGTCAAAATAACTGCATTTGGTCACTAAAGGTCTGAAAAAAAATTAAGTCCAAATGACTATATTTTTTTCTTTTAGAGCCTTAAAAAGCCGGTTTTAGACAAGATTTTAGACATTTGGCTCCAATAGCCTGAAAAATTTTTTTTGGGTCAAAATGACTCGATTTTGGCCTCCAAGAGTCTAAAAAGCCTTCCTTTTTTAGTCAAAATAACTGCATTTGGTCACCAAAGGTATGAAAAACACATTTAGTCAAATTGACTGTATTTTTGTCTTTTAGAGCCTTAAAAGGCGGGTTTTAGGCACGATTTTAGACATTTGGGCTCAAATGGCCTGAAAGATTTTTTTGGTCAAAATGACTCTATTTTGGTCTCCACGTGTCTAAAAAGCCTTTTTTAGTCAAAATAACTGCATTTGGTCACCAAAGGTCTGATAAAAAAAATTAGTCAAAATGACTGTATTTTTGTCTTTTAGAGCCTTAAAAAGACGGTTTTAGACAAGATTTGTCTATAACTGGCCATTTGGGCTCCAATTGCCTGAAAAAAATTCGGTCAAAATGACTCTATTTTGGTCTCCAAGTGTCTAAAAAGCCTTTTTTAGTCAAAATAACTGCATTTGGTAACCAAAGGTCTGAAAAAAATGTAGTCAAAATTACTATATTTTTGTCTTTTAGAGCCTTAAAAAGCCGGTTTTAGACAAGATTTTAGACATTTGGCTCCAATGGCCTGAAAAAAATGTTTTGGTCAAAATGAATCTATTTTGGTCACCAAGTGTCTAAAAAGCCTTTTTAGTCAAAATAACTGCATTTGGTCAACAAAGATCTGAAAAAAATTTAGTCAAATTGACTGTATTTTTGTCTTTTAGTGCCTTGAAAAGCTGGTTTTAGACAAGATTTTAGATTTTTGGGCTCCAATGGCCTGAAAATTTTTTTTGTTAAAATGACTCTATTTTGGTCTCCAAGTGTCTAAAAAAGTCTTTTTTAGTATAAATAAATGCATTTGGTCAGCAAAGGTCTGAAAAAATTAGTCAAAATTAAAGTATTTTTGTCTTTTAGTGTCTTAAAAAGCCGGTTTTAGACCAGATTTGTCTAAAACCGGCCATTTGGGCTCCAATGGCCTGAAAAAAACTTTTTGGTCAAAATGACTCTATTTTGGTCTCCAAGTGTCTAAAAAGCCTTTTTTAGTCAAAATAACTGCATTTGGTCACCAAAGGTCTGAAAAATACTATAGTCAAAATGACTATATTTTTGTCTTTTAAAGCCTTAAAAAGCCGGTTTTAGACAAGATTTTAGACATTTGGCTCCAATGGCCTGAAAAAAATGTTTTGGTCAGAAATACTCTATTTTGGTCTCCAAGTGTCTAAAAACCTTTTGTTAGTCAAAATAACGGCATTTGGTCACCAAAGGTCTGAAAAAAAATAATTAGTCAAAATTACTGTATTTTTTGTCTTTTACAGCCTTAAAAAGCCGGTTTTAGACAAGATTTGTTTAAAACCGGCAATTTGGGCTCCAATGGCCTGAAAAAAATGTTTTGGTCAAAATGACTCTATTTTGGTCTCCAAGTGTCTAAAAACTTTTGTTAGTAAAAATAACGGCATTTGGTCACCAAAGGTCTGAAAAACAAACTTAGTCAAAATGACTGTATTTTTGTCTTTTAGAGCCTTAAAAAGCCGGTTTAAGACAAGATTTGTCTAAAACCGGCCATTTGGGCTCCAATGGCCTGAAAATTATTTTTTAGTTAAAATGACTCTATTTCGGTCTCCAAGTGTCTAAAAAGCCTTTTTAAGTCAAAATAACTGCATTTGGTCACCAAAGGTCTGAAAAAAATTAAGTCCAAATGACTATATTTTTTCTTTGAGAGCCTTAAAAAGCCGGTTTTAGGCACGATTTTAGACATTTGGCTAAAATGGCCTGGAAAAAAATGTTTTGGTCAAAAATACTCTATTTTGTGTCTAAAAACCTTTTGTTAGTCAAAATAACGGCATTTGGTCACCAAAGGTCTGAAAAAAATTTAGTCAAAATGACTGTATTTTTTGTCTTTTAGAGCCTTAAAAATCTGGTTTTAGACAAGAGTTGTCTAAAACCGGCCATTTGGGCTCCAATGGCATGAAAAAATGTTTTTGGTCAAAATGACTCAATTTTGGTCTCCAAGTGTCTAAAAAGCCTTTTTTAGTCAAAATAACTGCATTTCGTCACCAAAGGTCTAAAAAAAAAATTAGTCAAAGTGTCTTTATTTTTGTCTTTTAGAGCCTTAACCACTTGCCGACTGCCGCACGAGTTTTTACGTCAGCAGTAAGCCCCTCACAGGCAAAGTGATGTTGATCCACGTTGCTAGCTTGTGAGGGTCTAGGGAGCGAGCGCGCGCCCCCGGAGGCACGCTCCCGCGTGGTCACGGATCCCCCGCACGTGTGACCGGCGGACCCGATGTTCGCCGGTCACTCGGCGATCGTCACTGCAGAGGGAGAAAGTCAGGCGACTGATGTAAACAAGCCACCTGTCATTCTCCCCTGTGTAGAAACAGTGATAATACGGTTCTACTATGTAGGACCGTTGATCACTGTTCCTACAGCTCAAGCCACAACCAATCACAGTTAGAATCACGCCCCGAGGGACACACACAGCCCCTCCCTCTCAAAAAAAAGTTAACCCCCTTCACTGCCAGTGTAATTTTACAGTAACAGTGCATATGTATAGCACTGATTACTGTAGAAATGTCACTGGTAACCCCAAAAGTGTCAAAAATGTCAGTCAAGGGTCCGATCTGTCTGCTGCAATTTTGCAGTACCGCAAAAAAAATCGCAGATCGCCGCCATTACGCGTTGAAAAAAAAACTACAAAAACGACAAAAATCTTTCCCTTTGTTAGTAAACGCGATAACTTTTGCGCAAACCAATCAAAATACGCTTTTTTTTTACCAAACATATGTAGCATAAAACAAATTGGCCAAAAATGTTAAAAAATTTTGATTTTCACATTTTTTGGGGGAATTTCATATAAAAAATGTGAAAAATATTGCTATTTTTGCAAAATTGACGCTCTTTTTTTGTTTATAGCGCATGATCAAAAAATCGCACAGGTGATCAAATACCACCAAAAGAAAGCTCTGTTTGTGGGAAAAAAAGGAAGTCAAATTTGTTTAGGTACAGCGTCGCACGACTGCGCAATTGTCCGTTAAAGTCAACGCAGTGCCGAATCGCAAAATAGGCCCTGGTCAGGAAGGGGGTCAAATCTTCCGGGGGTTAAGTGGTTAAATAGCCGGTTTTAGACACGATTTGTCTAAAACCGGCCATTTGAGTTTCAATGGCCTGAAAAAAATGTTTGGTCAAAATGACTATTTTGGTCTCCAAGTGTCTAAAAAGCCTTTTTTAGTCAAAATAACTGCATTTGGTCACCAAAGGTCTGAAAAAAATGTAGTCAAAATTACTATATTTTTGTCTTTTAGAGCCTTAAAAAGCCGGTTTTAGACAAGATTTTAGACATTTGGCTCCAATGGCCTGAAAAAAATGTTTTGGTCAAAATGACTCTATTTTGGTCTCCAAGTGTCTAAAAAGCCTTTTTAGTCAAAATAACTGCATTTGGTCACCAAAGATCTGAAAAAAAATGTAGTCAAATTGACTGTATTTTTGTCTTTTAGTGCCTTGAAAAGCCGGTTTTAGACAAGATTTTAGATTTTTGGGCTCCAATGGCCTGAAAATTTTTTTTGTTAAAATGACTCTATTTTGGTCTCCAAGTGTCTAAAAAAGTCTTTTTTAGTATAAATAAATGCATTTGGTCAGCAAAGGTCTGAAAAAATTAGTCAAAATTAATGTTTTTTTGTCTTTTAGTGTCTTAAAAAGCCGGTTTTAGACCAGATTTGTCTAAAACCGGCCATTTGGGCTCCAATGGCCTGAAAAAAACTTTTTGGTCAAAATGACTCTATTTTGGTCTCCAAGTGTCTAAAACGCCTTTTTTAGTCAAAATAACTGCATTTGGTCACCAAAGGTCTGAAAAATACTTTAGTCAAAATGACTATATTTTTGTCTTTTAAAGCCTTAAAAAGCCGGTTTTAGACAAGATTTTAGACATTTGGCTCCAATGGCCTGAAAAAAATGTTTTGGTCAAAAAAACTCTATTTTGGTCTCCAAGTGTCTAGAAAATCTTTTGTTAGTCAAAATAACGGCATTTGGTCACCAAAGGTCTGAAAAAAATTTAGTCAAAATTACTGTATTTTTTGTCTTTTACAGCCTTAAAAAGCCGGTTTTAGACAAGATTTGTTTTAAACCGGCCATTTGGGCTCGATTGGCCTGAAAAAAATGTTTTGGTCAAAATGACTCTAATTTGGTCTCCAAGTGTCTAAAAACCTTTCGTTAGTCAAAATAACGGCATTTGGTCACCAAAGGTCTGAAAAACAATTTAGTCAAAATGACTGTATTTTTGTCTTTTAGAGCCTTAAAAAGCCGGTTTAAGACAAGATTTGTCTAAAACCAGCCATTTTGGGCTCCAATGGCCTGAAAATAATTTTTTAGTTAAAATGACTGTATTTTGGTCTCCAAGTGTCTAAAAAGGCTTTTTAAGTCAAAATAACTGCATTTGGTCACTAAAGGTCTGAAAAAAAATTAAGTCCAAATGACTATATTTTTTTCTTTTAGAGCCTTAAAAAGCCGGTTTTAGACAAGATTTTAGACATTTGGCTCCAATAGCCTGAAAAAATTTTTTTGGGTCAAAATGACTCGATTTTGGCCTCCAAGAGTCTAAAAAGCCTTCCTTTTTTAGTCAAAATAACTGCATTTGGTCACCAAAGGTATGAAAAACACATTTAGTCAAATTGACTGTATTTTTGTCTTTTAGAGCCTTAAAAGGCGGGTTTTAGGCACGATTTTAGACATTTGGGCTCAAATGGCCTGAAAGATTTTTTTGGTCAAAATGACTCTATTTTGGTCTCCACGTGTCTAAAAAGCCTTTTTTAGTCAAAATAACTGCATTTGGTCACCAAAGGTCTGATAAAAAAAATTAGTCAAAATGACTGTATTTTTGTCTTTTAGAGCCTTAAAAAGACGGTTTTAGACAAGATTTGTCTATAACTGGCCATTTGGGCTCCAATTGCCTGAAAAAAATTCGGTCAAAATGACTATTTTGGTCTCCAAGTGTCTAAAAAGCCTTTTTTAGTCAAAATAACTGCATTTGGTAACCAAAGGTCTGAAAAAAATTTCGTCAAAATGACTATATTTTTGTCTTTTAGAGCCTTAAAAAGCCGGTTTTAGACAAGATTTTAGACATTTGGCTCCAATGGCCTGAAAAAAATGTTTTGGTCAAAATGAATCTATTTTGGTCACCAAGTGTCTAAAAAGCCTTTTTAGTCAAAATAACTGCATTTGGTCAACAAAGATCTGAAAAAAATTTAGTCAAATTGACTGTATTTTTGTCTTTTAGTGCCTTGAAAAGCTGGTTTTAGACAAGATTTTAGATTTTTGGGCTCCAATGGCCTGAAAATTTTTTTTGTTAAAATGACTCTATTTTGGTCTCCAAGTGTCTAAAAAAGTCTTTTTTAGTATAAATAAATGCATTTGGTCAGCAAAGGTCTGAAAAAATTAGTCAAAATTAATGTTTTTTTGTCTTTTAGTGTCTTAAAAAGCCGGTTTTAGACCAGATTTGTCTAAAACCGGCCATTTGGGCTCCAATGGCCTGAAAAAAACTTTTTGGTCAAAATGACTCTATTTTGGTCTCCAAGTGTCTAAAAAGCCTTTTTTAGTCAAAATAACTGCATTTGGTCACCAAAGGTCTGAAAAATACTTTAGTCAAAATGACTATATTTTTGTCTTTTAAAGCCTTAAAAAGCCGGTTTTAGACAAGATTTTAGACATTTGGCTCCAATGGCCTGAAAAAAATGTTTTGGTCAAAAAAACTCTATTTTGGTCTCCAAGTGTCTAGAAAATCTTTTGTTAGTCAAAATAACGGCATTTGGTCACCAAAGGTCTGAAAAAAATTTAGTCAAAATTACTGTATTTTTTGTCTTTTACAGCCTTAAAAAGCCGGTTTTAGACAAGATTTGTTTTAAACCGGCCATTTGGGCTCGATTGGCCTGAAAAAAATGTTTTGGTCAAAATGACTCTAATTTGGTCTCCAAGTGTCTAAAAACCTTTCGTTAGTCAAAATAACGGCATTTGGTCACCAAAGGTCTGAAAAACAATTTAGTCAAAATGACTGTATTTTTGTCTTTTAGAGCCTTAAAAAGCCGGTTTAAGACAAGATTTGTCTAAAACCAGCCATTTTGGGCTCCAATGGCCTGAAAATAATTTTTTAGTTAAAATGACTGTATTTTGGTCTCCAAGTGTCTAAAAAGGCTTTTTAAGTCAAAATAACTGCATTTGGTCACTAAAGGTCTGAAAAAAAATTAAGTCCAAATGACTATATTTTTTTCTTTTAGAGCCTTAAAAAGCCGGTTTTAGACAAGATTTTAGACATTTGGCTCCAATAGCCTGAAAAATTTTTTTTGGGTCAAAATGACTCGATTTTGGCCTCCAAGAGTCTAAAAAGCCTTCCTTTTTTAGTCAAAATAACTGCATTTGGTCACCAAAGGTATGAAAAACACATTTAGTCAAATTGACTGTATTTTTGTCTTTTAGAGCCTTAAAAGGCGGGTTTTAGGCACGATTTTAGACATTTGGGCTCAAATGGCCTGAAAGATTTTTTTGGTCAAAATGACTCTATTTTGGTCTCCACGTGTCTAAAAAGCCTTTTTTAGTCAAAATAACTGCATTTGGTCACCAAAGGTCTGATAAAAAAAATTAGTCAAAATGACTGTATTTTTGTCTTTTAGAGCCTTAAAAAGACGGTTTTAGACAAGATTTGTCTATAACTGGCCATTTGGGCTCCAATTGCCTGAAAAAAATTCGGTCAAAATGACTCTATTTTGGTCTCCAAGTGTCTAAAAAGCCTTTTTTAGTCAAAATAACTGCATTTGGTAACCAAAGGTCTGAAAAAAATTTCGTCAAAATGACTATATTTTTGTCTTTTAGAGCCTTAAAAAGCCGGTTTTAGACAAGATTTTAGACATTTGGCTCCAATGGCCTGAAAAAAATGTTTTGGTCAAAATGAATCTATTTTGGTCACCAAGTGTCTAAAAAGCCTTTTTAGTCAAAATAACTGCATTTGGTCACCAAAGATCTGAAAAAAATTTAGTCAAATTGACTGTATTTTTGTCTTTTAGTGCCTTGAAAAGCTGGTTTTAGACAAGATTTTAGATTTTTGGGCTCCAATGGCCTGAAAATTTTTTTTGTTAAAATGACTCTATTTTGGTCTCCAAGTGTCTAAAAAAGTCTTTTTTAGTATAAATAAATGCATTTGGTCAGCAAAGGTCTGAAAAAATTAGTCAAAATTAATGTTTTTTTGTCTTTTAGTGTCTTAAAAAGCCGGTTTTAGACCAGATTTGTCTAAAACCGGCCATTTGGGCTCCAATGGCCTGAAAAAAACTTTTTGGTCAAAATGACTCTATTTTGGTCTCCAAGTGTCTAAAAAGCCTTTTTTAGTCAAAATAACTGCATTTGGTCACCAAAGGTCTGAAAAATACTTTAGTCAAAATGACTATATTTTTGTCTTTTAAAGCCTTAAAAAGCCGGTTTTAGACAAGATTTTAGACATTTGGCTCCAATGGCCTGAAAAAAATGTTTTGGTCAAAAAAACTCTATTTTGGTCTCCAAGTGTCTAGAAAATCTTTTGTTAGTCAAAATAACGGCATTTGGTCACCAAAGGTCTGAAAAAAATTTAGTCAAAATTACTGTATTTTTTGTCTTTTACAGCCTTAAAAAGCCGGTTTTAGACAAGATTTGTTTTAAACCGGCCATTTGGGCTCGATTGGCCTGAAAAAAATGTTTTGGTCAAAATGACTCTAATTTGGTCTCCAAGTGTCTAAAAACCTTTCGTTAGTCAAAATAACGGCATTTGGTCACCAAAGGTCTGAAAAACAATTTAGTCAAAATGACTGTATTTTTGTCTTTTAGAGCCTTAAAAAGCCGGTTTAAGACAAGATTTGTCTAAAACCAGCCATTTTGGGCTCCAATGGCCTGAAAATAATTTTTTAGTTAAAATGACTGTATTTTGGTCTCCAAGTGTCTAAAAAGGCTTTTTAAGTCAAAATAACTGCATTTGGTCACTAAAGGTCTGAAAAAAAATTAAGTCCAAATGACTATATTTTTTTCTTTTAGAGCCTTAAAAAGCCGGTTTTAGACAAGATTTTAGACATTTGGCTCCAATAGCCTGAAAAAATTTTTTTGGGTCAAAATGACTCGATTTTGGCCTCCAAGAGTCTAAAAAGCCTTCCTTTTTTAGTCAAAATAACTGCATTTGGTCACCAAAGGTATGAAAAACACATTTAGTCAAATTGACTGTATTTTTGTCTTTTAGAGCCTTAAAAGGCGGGTTTTAGGCACGATTTTAGACATTTGGGCTCAAATGGCCTGAAAGATTTTTTTGGTCAAAATGACTCTATTTTGGTCTCCACGTGTCTAAAAAGCCTTTTTTAGTCAAAATAACTGCATTTGGTCACCAAAGGTCTGATAAAAAAAATTAGTCAAAATGACTGTATTTTTGTCTTTTAGAGCCTTAAAAAGACGGTTTTAGACAAGATTTGTCTATAACTGGCCATTTGGGCTCCAATTGCCTGAAAAAAATTCGGTCAAAATGACTCTATTTTGGTCTCCAAGTGTCTAAAAAGCCTTTTTTAGTCAAAATAACTGCATTTGGTAACCAAAGGTCTGAAAAAAATGTAGTCAAAATTACTATATTTTTGTCTTTTAGAGCCTTAAAAAGCCGGTTTTAGACAAGATTTTAGACATTTGGCTCCAATGGCCTGAAAAAAATGTTTTGGTCAAAATGAATCTATTTTGGTCACCAAGTGTCTAAAAAGCCTTTTTAGTCAAAATAACTGCATTTGGTCACCAAAGATCTGAAAAAAATTTAGTCAAATTGACTGTATTTTTGTCTTTTAGTGCCTTGAAAAGCTGGTTTTAGACAAGATTTTAGATTTTTGGGCTCCAATGGCCTGAAATTTTTTTTTGTTAAAATGACTCTATTTTGGTCTCCAAGTGTCTAAAAAAGTCTTTTTTAGTATAAATAAATGCATTTGGTCAGCAAAGGTCTGAAAAAATTAGTCAAAATTAATGTTTTTTTGTCTTTTAGTGTCTTAAAAAGCCGGTTTTAGACCAGATTTGTCTAAAACCGGCCATTTGGGCTTCAATGGCCTGAAAAAAACTTTTTGGTCAAAATGACTCTATTTTGGTCTCCAAGTGTCTAAAAAGCCTTTTTTAGTCAAAATAACTGCATTTGGTCACCAAAGGTCTGAAAAATACTTTAGTCAAAATGACTATATTTTTGTCTTTTAAAGCCTTAAAAAGCCGGTTTTAGACAAGATTTTAGACATTTGGCTCCAATGGCCTGAAAAAAATGTTTTGGTCAAAAAAACTCTATTTTGGTCTCCAAGT
This sequence comes from Pelophylax lessonae, assembly GCF_965119305.1. Lineage (NCBI taxonomy): Eukaryota > Metazoa > Chordata > Amphibia > Anura > Ranidae > Pelophylax > Pelophylax lessonae. Next base: position 247,355,373 of record NC_138772.1, read on the forward strand.
GTCTAGAAAATCTTTTGTTAGTCAAAATAACGGCATTTGGTCACCAAAGGTCTGAAAAAAATTTAGTCAAAATTACTGTATTTTTTGTCTTTTACAGCCTTAAAAAGCCGGTTTTAGACAAGATTTGTTTTAAACCGGCCATTTGGGCTCGATTGGCCTGAAAAAAATGTTTTGGTCAAAATGACTCTAATTTGGTCTCCAAGTGTCTAAAAACCTTTCGTTAGTCAAAATAACGGCATTTGGTCACCAAAGGTCTGAAAAACAATTTAGTCAAAATGACTGTATTTTTGTCTTTTAGAGCCTTAAAAAGCCGGTTTAAGACAAGATTTGTCTAAAACCAGCCATTTTGGGCTCCAATGGCCTGAAAATAATTTTTTAGTTAAAATGACTGTATTTTGGTCTCCAAGTGTCTAAAAAGGCTTTTTAAGTCAAAATAACTGCATTTGGTCACTAAAGGTCTGAAAAAAAATTAAGTCCAAATGACTATATTTTTTTCTTTTAGAGCCTTAAAAAGCCGGTTTTAGACAAGATTTTAGACATTTGGCTCCAATAGCCTGAAAAAATTTTTTTGGGTCAAAATGACTCGATTTTGGCCTCCAAGAGTCTAAAAAGCCTTCCTTTTTTAGTCAAAATAACTGCATTTGGTCACCAAAGGTATGAAAAACACATTTAGTCAAATTGACTGTATTTTTGTCTTTTAGAGCCTTAAAAGGCGGGTTTTAGGCACGATTTTAGACATTTGGGCTCAAATGGCCTGAAAGATTTTTTTGGTCAAAATGACTCTATTTTGGTCTCCACGTGTCTAAAAAGCCTTTTTTAGTCAAAATAACTGCATTTGGTCACCAAAGGTCTGATAAAAAAAATTAGTCAAAATGACTGTATTTTTGTCTTTTAGAGCCTTAAAAAGACGGTTTTAGACAAGATTTGTCTATAACTGGCCATTTGGGCTCCAATTGCCTGAAAAAAATTCGGTCAAAATGACTCTATTTTGGTCTCCAAGTGTCTAAAAAGCCTTTTTTAGTCAAAATAACTGCATTTGGTAACCAAAGGTCTGAAAAAAATGTAGTCAAAATTACTATATTTTTGTCTTTTAGAGCCTTAAAAAGCCGGTTTTAGACAAGATTTTAGACATTTGGCTCCAATGGCCTGAAAAAAATGTTTTGGTCAAAATGAATCTATTTTGGTCACCAAGTGTCTAAAAAGCCTTTTTAGTCAAAATAACTGCATTTGGTCACCAAAGATCTGAAAAAAATTTAGTCAAATTGACTGTATTTTTGTCTTTTAGTGCCTTGAAAAGCTGGTTTTAGACAAGATTTTAGATTTTTGGGCTCCAATGGCCTGAAAATTTTTTTTGTTAAAATGACTCTATTTTGGTCTCCAAGTGTCTAAAAAAGTCTTTTTTAGTATAAATAAATGCATTTGGTCAGCAAAGGTCTGAAAAAATTAGTCAAAATTAATGTTTTTTTGTCTTTTAGTGTCTTAAAAAGCCGGTTTTAGACCAGATTTGTCTAAAACCGGCCATTTGGGCTTCAATGGCCTGAAAAAAACTTTTTGGTCAAAATGACTCTATTTTGGTCTCCAAGTGTCTAAAAAGCCTTTTTTAGTCAAAATAACTGCATTTGGTCACCAAAGGTCTGAAAAATACTTTAGTCAAAATGACTATATTTTTGTCTTTTAAAGCCTTAAAAAGCCGGTTTTAGACAAGATTTTAGACATTTGGCTCCAATGGCCTGAAAAAAATGTTTTGGTCAAAAAAACTCTATTTTGGTCTCCAAGTGTCTAGAAAATCTTTTGTTAGTCAAAATAACGGCATTTGGTCACCAAAGGTCTGAAAAAAATTTAGTCAAAATTACTGTATTTTTTGTCTTTTACAGCCTTAAAAAGCCGGTTTTAGACAAGATTTGTTTTAAACCGGCCATTTGGGCTCGATTGGCCTGAAAAAAATGTTTTGGTCAAAATGACTCTAATTTGGTCTCCAAGTGTCTAAAAACCTTTCGTTAGTCAAAATAACGGCATTTGGTCACCAAAGGTCTGAAAAACAATTTAGTCAAAATGACTGTATTTTTGTCTTTTAGAGCCTTAAAAAGCCGGTTTAAGACAAGATTTGTCTAAAACCAGCCATTTTGGGCTCCAATGGCCTGAAAATAATTTTTTAGTTAAAATGACTGTATTTTGGTCTCCAAGTGTCTAAAAAGGCTTTTTAAGTCAAAATAACTGCATTTGGTCACTAAAGGTCTGAAAAAAAATTAAGTCCAAATGACTATATTTTTTTCTTTTAGAGCCTTAAAAAGCCGGTTTTAGACAAGATTTTAGACATTTGGCTCCAATAGCCTGAAAAAAATTTTTTGGGTCAAAATGACTCGATTTTGGCCTCCAAGAGTCTAAAAAGCCTTCCTTTTTTAGTCAAAATAACTGCATTTGGTCACCAAAGGTATGAAAAACACATTTAGTCAAATTGACTGTATTTTTGTCTTTTAGAGCCTTAAAAGGCGGGTTTTAGGCACGATTTTAGACATTTGGGCTCAAATGGCCTGAAAGATTTTTTTGGTCAAAATGACTCTATTTTGGTCTCCACGTGTCTAAAAAGCCTTTTTTAGTCAAAATAACTGCATTTGGTCACCAAAGGTCTGATAAAAAAAATTAGTCAAAATGACTGTATTTTTGTCTTTTAGAGCCTTAAAAAGACGGTTTTAGACAAGATTTGTCTATAACTGGCCATTTGGGCTCCAATTGCCTGAAAAAAATTCGGTCAAAATGACTCTATTTTGGTCTCCAAGTGTCTAAAAAGCCTTTTTTAGTCAAAATAACTGCATTTGGTAACCAAAGGTCTGAAAAAAATGTAGTCAAAATTACTATATTTTTGTCTTTTAGAGCCTTAAAAAGCCGGTTTTAGACAAGATTTTAGACATTTGGCTCCAATGGCCTGAAAAAAATGTTTTGGTCAAAATGAATCTATTTTGGTCACCAAGTGTCTAAAAAGCCTTTTTAGTCAAAATAACTGCATTTGGTCACCAAAGATCTGAAAAAAATTTAGTCAAATTGACTGTATTTTTGTCTTTTAGTGCCTTGAAAAGCTGGTTTTAGACAAGATTTTAGATTTTTGGGCTCCAATGGCCTGAAAATTTTTTTTGTTAAAATGACTCTATTTTGGTCTCCAAGTGTCTAAAAAAGTATTTTTTAGTATAAATAAATGCATTTGGTCAGCAAAGGTCTGAAAAAATTAGTCAAAATTAATGTTTTTTTGTCTTTTAGTGTCTTAAAAAGCCGGTTTTAGACCAGATTTGTCTAAAACCGGCCATTTGGGCTTCAATGGCCTGAAAAAAACTTTTTGGTCAAAATGACTCTATTTTGGTCTCCAAGTGTCTAAAAAGCCTTTTTTAGTCAAAATAACTGCATTTGGTCACCAAAGGTCTGAAAAATACTTTAGTCAAAATGACTATATTTTTGTCTTTTAAAGCCTTAAAAAGCCGGTTTTAGACAAGATTTTAGACATTTGGCTCCAATGGCCTGAAAAAAATGTTTTGGTCAAAAAAACTCTATTTTGGTCTCCAAGTGTCTAGAAAATCTTTTGTTAGTCAAAATAACGGCATTTGGTCACCAAAGGTCTGAAAAAAATTTAGTCAAAATTACTGTATTTTTTGTCTTTTACAGCCTTAAAAAGCCGGTTTTAGACAAGATTTGTTTTAAACCGGCCATTTGGGCTCGATTGGCCTGAAAAAAATGTTTTGGTCAAAATGACTCTAATTTGGTCTCCAAGTGTCTAAAAACCTTTCGTTAGTCAAAATAACGGCATTTGGTCACCAAAGGTCTGAAAAACAATTTAGTCAAAATGACTGTATTTTTGTCTTTTAGAGCCTTAAAAAGCCGGTTTAAGACAAGATTTGTCTAAAACCAGCCATTTTGGGCTCCAATGGCCTGAAAATAATTTTTTAGTTAAAATGACTGTATTTTGGTCTCCAAGTGTCTAAAAAGGCTTTTTAAGTCAAAATAACTGCATTTGGTCACTAAAGGTCTGAAAAAAATTAAGTCCAAATGACTATATTTTTTTCTTTTAGAGCCTTAAAAAGCCGGTTTTAGACAAGATTTTAGACATTTGGCTCCAATAGCCTGAAAAAATTTTTTTGGGTCAAAATGACTCGATTTTGGCCTCCAAGAGTCTAAAAAGCCTTCCTTTTTTAGTCAAAATAACTGCATTTGGTCACCAAAGGTATGAAAAACACATTTAGTCAAATTGACTGTATTTTTGTCTTTTAGAGCCTTAAAAGGCGGGTTTTAGGCACGATTTTAGACATTTGGGCTCAAATGGCCTGAAAGATTTTTTTGGTCAAAATGACTCTATTTTGGTCTCCACGTGTCTAAAAAGCCTTTTTTAGTCAAAATAACTGCATTTGGTCACCAAAGGTCTGATAAAAAAAATTAGTCAAAATGACTGTATTTTTGTCTTTTAGAGCCTTAAAAAGACGGTTTTAGACAAGATTTGTCTATAACTGGCCATTTGGGCTCCAATTGCCTGAAAAAAATTCGGTCAAAATGACTCTATTTTGGTCTCCAAGTGTCTAAAAAGCCTTTTTTAGTCAAAATAACTGCATTTGGTAACCAAAGGTCTGAAAAAAATGTAGTCAAAATTACTATATTTTTGTCTTTTAGAGCCTTAAAAAGCCGGTTTTAGACAAGATTTTAGACATTTGGCTCCAATGGCCTGAAAAAAATGTTTTGGTCAAAATGAATCTATTTTGGTCACCAAGTGTCTAAAAAGCCTTTTTAGTCAAAATAACTGCATTTGGTCACCAAAGATCTGAAAAAAATTTAGTCAAATTGACTGTATTTTTGTCTTTTAGTGCCTTGAAAAGCTGGTTTTAGACAAGATTTTAGATTTTTGGGCTCCAATGGCCTGAAAATTTTTTTTGTTAAAATGACTCTATTTTGGTCTCCAAGTGTCTAAAAAAGTCTTTTTTAGTATAAATAAATGCATTTGGTCAGCAAAGGTCTGAAAAAATTAGTCAAAATTAAAGTATTTTTGTCTTTTAGTGTCTTAAAAAGCTGGTTTTAGACCAGATTTGTCTAAAACCGGCCATTTGGGCTCCAATGGCCTGAAAAAAACTTTTTGGTCAAAATGACTCTATTTTGGTCTCCAAGTGTCTAAAAAGCCTTTTTTAGTCAAAATAACTGCATTTGGTCACCAAAGGTCTGAAAAATACTATAGTCAAAATGACTATATTTTTGTCTTTTAAAGCCTTAAAAAGCCGGTTTTAGACAAGATTTTAGACATTTGGCTCCAATGGCCTGAAAAAAATGTTTTGGTCAGAAATACTCTATTTTGGTCTCCAAGTGTCTAAAAACCTTTTGTTAGTCAAAATAACGGCATTTGGTCACCAAAGGTCTGAAAAAAATAATTAGTCAAAATTACTGTATTTTTTGTCTTTTACAGCCTTAAAAAGCCGGTTTTAGACAAGATTTGTTTAAAACCGGCAATTTGGGCTCCAATGGCCTGAAAAAAATGTTTTGGTCAAAATGACTCTATTTTGGTCTCCAAGTGTCTAAAAACTTTTGTTAGTCAAAATAACGGCATTTGGTCACCAAAGGTCTGAAAAACAAACTTAGTCAAAATGACTGTATTTTTGTCTTTTAGAGCCTTAAAAAGCCGGTTTAAGACAAGATTTGTCTAAAACCGGCCATTTGGGCTCCAATGGCCTGAAAATTATTTTTTAGTTAAAATGACTCTATTTCGGTCTCCAAGTGTCTAAAAAGCCTTTTTAAGTCAAAATAACTGCATTTGGTCACCAAAGGTCTGAAAAAAATTAAGTCCAAATGAGTATATTTTTTCTTTGAGAGCCTTAAAAAGCCGGTTTTAGGCACGATTTTAGACATTTGGCTAAAATGGCCTGGAAAAAAATGTTTTGGTCAAAAATACTCTATTTTGGTCTCCAAGTGTCTAAAAACCTTTTGTTAGTCAAAATAACGGCATTTGGTCACCAAAGGTCTGAAAAAAATTTAGTCAAAATGACTGTATTTTTTGTCTTTTAGAGCCTTAAAAATCCGGTTTTAGACAAGAGTTGTCTAAAACCGGCCATTTGGGCTCCAATGGAATGAAAAAATGTTTTTGGTCAAAATGACTCAATTTTGGTCTCCAAGTGTCTAAAAAGCCTTTTTTAGTCAAAATAACTGCATTTCGTCACCAAAGGTCTAAAAAAAAAAATAAGTCAAAGTGTCTTTATTTTTGTCTTTTAGAGCCTTAACCACTTGCCGACTGCCGCACGAGTTTTTACGTCAGCAGTAAGCCCCTCACAGGCAAAGTGATGTTGATCCACGTTGCTAGCTTGTGAGGGTCTAGGGAGCGAGCGCGCGCCCCCGGAGGCACGCTCCCGCGTGGTCACGGATCCCCCGCACGTGTGACCGGCGGACCCGATGTTCGCCGGTCACTCGGCGATCGTCACTGCAGAGGGAGAAAGTCAGGCGACTGATGTAAACAAGCCACCTGTCATTCTCCCCTGTGTAGAAACAGTGATCATACGGTTCTACTATGTAGGACCGTTGATCACTGTTCCTACAGCTCAAGCCACAACCAATCACAGTTAGAATCACGCCCCGAGGGACACACACAGCCCCTCCCTCTCAAAAAAAAGTTAACCCCCTTCACTGCCAGTGTAATTTTACAGTAACAGTGCATATGTATAGCACTGATTACTGTAGAAATGTCACTGGTAACCCCAAAAGTGTCAAAAATGTCAGTCAAGGGTCCGATCTGTCTGCCGCAATTTTGCAGTACCGCAAAAAAAATCGCAGATCGCCGCCATTACGCGTTGAAAAAAAAACTACAAAAACGACAAAAATCTTTCCCTTTGTTAGTAAACGCGATAACTTTTGCGCAAACCAATCAAAATACGCTTTTTTTTTACCAAACATATGTAGCATAAAACAAATTGGCCAAAAATGTTAAAAAATTTTGATTTTCACATTTTTTGGGGGAATTTCATATAAAAAATGTGAAAAATATTGCTATTTTTGCAAAATTGACGCTCTTTTTTTGTTTATAGCGCATGATCAAAAAATCGCACAGGTGATCAAATACCACCAAAAGAAAGCTCTGTTTGTGGGAAAAAAAGGAAGTCAAATTTGTTTAGGTCCAGCGTCGCACGACTGCGCAATTGTCCGTTAAAGTCAACGCAGTGCCGAATCGCAAAATAGGCCCTGGTCAGGAAGGGGGTCAAATCTTCCGGGGTTTAAGTGGTTAAATAGCCGGTTTTAGACACGATTTGTCTAAAACCGGCCATTTGAGTTTCAATGGCCTGAAAAAAATGTTTGGTCAAAATGACTATTTTGGTCTCCAAGTGTCTAAAAAGCCTTTTTTAGTCAAAATAACTGCATTTGGTCACCAAAGGTCTGAAAAAAATGTAGTCAAAATTACTATATTTTTGTCTTTTAGAGCCTTAAAAAGCCGGTTTTAGACAAGATTTTAGACATTTGGCTCCAATGGCCTGAAAAAAATGTTTTGGTCAAAATGACTCTATTTTGGTCTCCAAGTGTCTAAAAAGCCTTTTTAGTCAAAATAACTGCATTTGGTCACCAAAGATCTGAAAAAAAATGTAGTCAAATTGACTATTTTTGTCTTTTAGTGCCTTGAAAAGCCGGTTTTAGACAAGATTTTAGATTTTTGGGCTCCAATGGCCTGAAATTTTTTTTTGTTAAAATGACTCTATTTTGGTCTCCAAGTGTCTAAAAAAGTCTTTTTTAGTATAAATAAATGCATTTGGTCAGCAAAGGTCTGAAAAAATTAGTCAAAATTAATGTTTTTTTGTCTTTTAGTGTCTTAAAAAGCCGGTTTTAGACCAGATTTGTCTAAAACCGGCCATTTGGGCTCCAATGGCCTGAAAAAAACTTTTTGGTCAAAATGACTCTATTTTGGTCTCCAAGTGTCTAAAAAGCCTTTTTTAGTCAAAATAACTGCATTTGGTCACCAAAGGTCTGAAAAATACTTTAGTCAAAATGACTATATTTTTGTCTTTTAAAGCCTTAAAAAGCCGGTTTTAGACAAGATTTTAGACATTTGGCTCCAATGGCCTGAAAAAATGTTTTGGTCAAAAAAACTCTATTTTGGTCTCCAAGTGTCTAGAAAATCTTTTGTTAGTCAAAATAACGGCATTTGGTCACCAAAGGTCTGAAAAAAATTTAGTCAAAATTACTGTATTTTTTGTCTTTTACAGCCTTAAAAAGCCGGTTTTAGACAAGATTTGTTTTAAACCGGCCATTTGGGCTCGATTGGCCTGAAAAAAATGTTTTGGTCAAAATGACTCTAATTTGGTCTCCAAGTGTCTAAAAACCTTTCGTTAGTCAAAATAACGGCAGTTGGTCACCAAAGGTCTGAAAAACAATTTAGTCAAAATGACTGTATTTTTGTCTTTTAGAGCCTTAAAAAGCCGGTTTAAGACAAGATTTGTCTAAAACCAGCCATTTTGGGCTCCAATGGCCTGAAAATAATTTTTTAGTTAAAATGACTGTATTTTGGTCTCCAAGTGTCTAAAAAGGCTTTTTAAGTCAAAATAACTGCATTTGGTCACTAAAGGTCTGAAAAAAAATTAAGTCCAAATGACTATATTTTTTTCTTTTAGAGCCTTAAAAAGCCGGTTTTAGACAAGATTTTAGACATTTGGCTCCAATAGCCTGAAAAAAATTTTTTGGGTCAAAATGACTCGATTTTGGCCTCCAAGAGTCTAAAAAGCCTTCCTTTTTTAGTCAAAATAACTGCATTTGGTCACCAAAGGTATGAAAAACACATTTAGTCAAATTGACTGTATTTTTGTCTTTTAGAGCCTTAAAAGGCGGGTTTTAGGCACGATTTTAGACATTTGGGCTCAAATGGCCTGAAAGATTTTTTTGGTCAAAATGACTCTATTTTGGTCTCCACGTGTCTAAAAAGCCTTTTTTAGTCAAAATAACTGCATTTGGTCACCAAAGGTCTGATAAAAAAAATTAGTCAAAATGACTGTATTTTTGTCTTTTAGAGCCTTAAAAAGACGGTTTTAGACAAGATTTGTCTATAACTGGCCATTTGGGCTCCAATTGCCTGAAAAAAATTCGGTCAAAATGACTCTATTTTGGTCTCCAAGTGTCTAAAAAGCCTTTTTTAGTCAAAATAACTGCATTTGGTAACCAAAGGTCTGAAAAAAATGTAGTCAAAATTACTATATTTTTGTCTTTTAGAGCCTTAAAAAGCCGGTTTTAGACAAGATTTTAGACATTTGGCTCCAATGGCCTGAAAAAAATGTTTTGGTCAAAATGAATCTATTTTGGTCACCAAGTGTCTAAAAAGCCTTTTTAGTCAAAATAACTGCATTTGGTCACCAAAGATCTGAAAAAAAATTTGTCAAATTGACTGTATTTTTGTCTTTTAGTGCCTTGAAAAGCTGGTTTTAGACAAGATTTTAGATTTTTGGGCTCCAATGGCCTGAAAATTTTTTTTGTTAAAATGACTCTATTTTGGTCTCCAAGTGTCTAAAAAAGTCTTTTTTAGTATAAATAAATGCATTTGGTCAGCAAAGGTCTGAAAAAATTAGTCAAAATTAATGTTTTTTTGTCTTTTAGTGTCTTAAAAAGCTGGTTTTAGACCAGATTTGTCTAAAACCGGCCATTTGGGCTCCAATGGCCTGAAAAAAACTTTTTGGTCAAAATGACTCTATTTTGGTCTCCAAGTGTCTAAAAAGCCTTTTTTAGTCAAAATAACTGCATTTGGTCACCAAAGGTCTGAAAAATACTTTAGTCAAAATGACTATATTTTTGTCTTTTAAAGCCTTAAAAAGCCGGTTTTAGACAAGATTTTAGACATTTGGCTCCAATGGCCTGAAAAAAATGTTTTGGTCAAAAAAACTCTATTTTGGTCTCCAAGTGTCTAGAAAATCTTTTGTTAGTCAAAATAACGGCATTTGGTCACCAAAGGTCTGAAAAAAATTTAGTCAAAATTACTGTATTTTTCGTCTTTTACAGCCTTAAAAAGCCGGTTTTAGACAAGATTTGTTTTAAACCGGCCATTTGGGCTCGATTGGCCTGAAAAAAATGTTTTGGTCAAAATGACTCTAATTTGGTCTCCAAGTGTCTAAAAACCTTTCGTTAGTCAAAATAACGGCATTTGGTCACCAAAGGTCTGAAAAACAATTTAGTCAAAATGACTGTATTTTTGTCTTTTAGAGCCTTAAAAAGCCGGTTTAAGACAAGATTTGTCTAAAACCAGCCATTTTGGGCTCCAATGGCCTGAAAATAATTTTTTAGTTAAAATGACTGTATTTTGGTCTCCAAGTGTCTAAAAAGGCTTTTTAAGTCAAAATAACTGCATTTGGTCACTAAAGGTCTAAAAAAAAATTAAGTCCAAATGACTATATTTTTTTCTTTTAGAGCCTTAAAAAGCCGGTTTTAGACAAGATTTTAGACATTTGGCTCCAATAGCCTGAAAAAAATTTTTTGGGTCAAAATGACTCGATTTTGGCCTCCAAGAGTCTAAAAAGCCTTCCTTTTTTAATCAAAATAACTGCATTTGGTCACCAAAGGTATGAAAAACACATTTAGTCAAATTGACTGTATTTTTGTCTTTTAGAGCCTTAAAAGGCGGGTTTTAGGCACGATTTTAGACATTTGGGCTCAAATGGCCTGAAAGATTTTTTTGGTCAAAATGACTCTATTTTGGTCTCCACGTGTCTAAAAAGCCTTTTTTAGTCAAAATAACTGCATTTGGTCACCAAAGGTCTGATAAAAAAAATTTGTCAAAATGACTGTATTTTTGTCTTTTAGAGCCTTAAAAAGACGGTTTTAGACAAGATTTGTCTATAACTGGCCATTTGGGCTCCAATTGCCTGAAAAAAATTTTGTCAAAATGACTCTATTTTGGTCTCCAAGTGTCTAAAAAGCCTTTTTAGTCAAAATAACTGCATTTGGTAACCAAAGGTCTGAAAAAAATTTAGTCAAAATGACTATATTTTTGTCTTTTAGAGCCTTAAAATGCCGGTTTTAGACAAGATTTTAGACATTTGGCTACAATGGCCTGAAAAAAATGTTTTGGTCAAAATGACTGTATTTTGGTCTCCAAGTGTCTAAAAAGGCTTTTTAAGTCAAAATAACTGCATTTGGTCACTAAAGGTCTGAAAAAAAATTAAGTCCAAATGACTATATTTTTTTCTTTTAGAGCCTTAAAAAGCCGGTTTTAGACAAGATTTTAGACATTTGGCTCCAATAGCCTGAAAAAAATTTTTTGGGTCAAAATGACTCGATTTTGGCCTCCAAGAGTCTAAAAAGCCTTCCTTTTTTAGTCAAAATAACTGCATTTGGTCACCAAAGGTATGAAAAACACATTTAGTCAAATTGACTGTATTTTTGTCTTTTAGAGCCTTAAAAGGCGGGTTTTAGGCACGATTTTAGACATTTGGGCTCAAATGGCCTGAAAGATTTTTTTGGTCAAAATGACTCTATTTTGGTCTCCACGTGTCTAAAAAGCCTTTTTTAGTCAAAATAACTGCATTTGGTCACCAAAGGTCTGATAAAAAAAATTAGTCAAAATGACTGTATTTTTGTCTTTTAGAGCCTTAAAAAGACGGTTTTAGACAAGATTTGTCTATAACTGGCCATTTGGGCTCCAATTGCCTGAAAAAAATTCGGTCAAAATGACTCTATTTTGGTCTCCAAGTGTCTAAAAAGCCTTTTTTAGTCAAAATAACTGCATTTGGTAACCAAAGGTCTGAAAATAATGTAGTCAAAATTACTATATTTTTGTCTTTTAGAGCCTTAAAAAGCCGGTTTTAGACAAGATTTTAGACATTTGGCTCCAATGGCCTGAAAAAAATGTTTTGGTCAAAATGAATCTATTTTGGTCACCAAGTGTCTAAAAAGCCTTTTTAGTCAAAATAACTGCATTTGGTCACCAAAGATCTGAAAAAAAATTAGTCAAATTGACTGTATTTTTGTCTTTTAGTGCCTTGAAAAGCTGGTTTTAGACAAGATTTTAGATTTTTGGGCTCCAATGGCCTGAAAATTTTTTTTGTTAAAATGACTCTATTTTGGTCTCCAAGTGTCTAAAAAAGTCTTTTTTAGTATAAATAAATGCATTTGGTCAGCAAAGGTCTGAAAAAATTAGTCAAAATTAATGTTTTTTTGTCTTTTAGTGTCTTAAAAAGCCGGTTTTAGACCAGATTTGTCTAAAACCGGCCATTTGGGCTCCAATGGCCTGAAAAAAACTTTTTGGTCAAAATGACTCTATTTTGGTCTCCAAGTGTCTAAAAAGCCTTTTTTAGTCAAAATAACTGCATTTGGTCACCAAAGGTCTGAAAAATACTTTAGTCAAAATGACTATATTTTTGTCTTTTAAAGCCTTAAAAAGCCGGTTTTAGACAAGATTTTAGACATTTGGCTCCAATGGCCTGAAAAAAATGTTTTGGTCAAAAAAACTCTATTTTGGTCTCCAAGTGTCTAGAAAATCTTTTGTTAGTCAAAATAACGGCATTTGGTCACCAAAGGTCTGAAAAAAATTTAGTCAAAATTACTGTATTTTTCGTCTTTTACAGCCTTAAAAAGCCGGTTTTAGACAAGATTTGTTTTAAACCGGCCATTTGGGCTCGATTGGCCTGAAAAAAATGTTTTGGTCAAAATGACTCTAATTTGGTCTCCAAGTGTCTAAAAACCTTTCGTTAGTCAAAATAACGGCATTTGGTCACCAAAGGTCTGAAAAACAATTTAGTCAAAATGACTGTATTTTTGTCTTTTAGAGCCTTAAAAAGCCGGTTTAAGACAAGATTTGTCTAAAACCAGCCATTTTGGGCTCCAATGGCCTGAAAATAATTTTTTAGTTAAAATGACTGTATTTTGGTCTCCAAGTGTCTAAAAAGGCTTTTTAAGTCAAAATAACTGCATTTGGTCACTAAAGGTCTGAAAAAAAATTAAGTCCAAATGACTATATTTTTTTCTTTTAGAGCCTTAAAAAGCCGGTTTTAGACAAGATTTTAGACATTTGGCTCCAATAGCCTGAAAAAAAAATTTTGGGTCAAAATGACTCGATTTTGGCCTCCAAGAGTCTAAAAAGCCTTCCTTTTTTAATCAAAATAACTGCATTTGGTCACCAAAGGTATGAAAAACACATTTAGTCAAATTGACTGTATTTTTGTCTTTTAGAGCCTTAAAAGGCGGGTTTTAGGCACGATTTTAGACATTTGGGCTCAAATGGCCTGAAAGATTTTTTTGGTCAAAATGACTCTATTTTGGTCTCCACGTGTCTAAAAAGCCTTTTTTAGTCAAAATAACTGCATTTGGTCACCAAAGGTCTGATAAAAAAAATTTGTCAAAATGACTGTATTTTTGTCTTTTAGAGCCTTAAAAAGACGGTTTTAGACAAGATTTGTCTATAACTGGCCATTTGGGCTCCAATTGCCTGAAAAAAATTTTGTCAAAATGACTCTATTTTGGTCTCCAAGTGTCTAAAAAGCCTTTTTAGTCAAAATAACTGCATTTGGTAACCAAAGGTCTGAAAAAAATTTAGTCAAAATGACTATATTTTTGTCTTTTAGAGCCTTAAAATGCCGGTTTTAGACAAGATTTTAGACATTTGGCTACAATGGCCTGAAAAAAATGTTTTGGTCAAAATGACTCTATTTTGGTCTCCAAGTGTCTAAAAAGCCTTTTTAGTCACAATAAATGCATTTGGTCACCAAAGATCTGAAAAACATTTAGTCAAATTGACTGTATTTTTGTCTTTTAGAGCCTTGAAAAGCCGGTTTTAGACAAGATTTTAGATATTTGGGCTCCAATGGCCTGAAAATTTTTTTTGTTAAAATGACTCTATTTTGGTCTCCAAGTGTCTAAAAAAGCCTTTTTTAGTATAAATAACTGCATTTGGTCACCAAAGGTCTGAAAAAAATTAGTCAAAATGACTGTATTTTTGTCTTTTAGAGCCTTAAAAAGCCGGTTTTAGATAAGAGTTGTCTAAAACCGGCCATTTGGGCTCCAATGGCCTGAAAAAAATTTGTTGGTAAAAATGACTCAATTTTGGTCTCCAAGTGTCTAAAAAAGCCTTTTTTAGTCAAAATAACTGCATTTTGTCTAAAAAAATTAGTCAAAGTGACTTTATTTTTGTCTTTTAGAGCCTAAACCACTTGCCGACTGCCGCACGACTATTTACGTCGGCAGTAAGCCCCTCACAGGCAAAGTGATGTTGATCTATAGAATATAAATAAATCCGCGCTAAGGATTTCAGAGGATAAATTAAATGTGTGCACAGGTAAGTGTCGGCCTGTATAGTCCCCAAAAATTAGCCCACATGGGTTTTACTGACAGCTAAGAACGTAGTATTCTGTGGCTGAAGGTACATTAGGCATTCACACAGTATATAGAAGTAAGTGTCGGCATGTATAGGCCCCAAGAATTAGCTCACATGGGTTTACCTGAGAGCTAAGTATGTAGTATTTGGAGGCTGAAGGTACATTAGGCATTCACAGGATACAGAAGTAAGTGTCGGCCTGTATAGTCCCCAAAAATTAGCCCACATGGGTTTAACTGACAGCTAAGAATGTAGTATTCTGTGGCTGAAGGTACATTAGGCATTCACAGGATACAGAAGTAAGTGTCAGCCTGTATAGGCCCCAAAAATTAGCTCACATGGGTTTAACTGACAGCATAGAACCTAGTGTATTTGATGGCTGGAGGTACATTAGGCATTTCCAGTATACAGAAGTTAGTGTCAGCCTGTTTAGGCCCCAAAAATTATCTCACATGGGTTTAACTGACACCAAAGAACGTAGTGTAATTGATGGCTGAAGGTACATCAGGCATTCACAGTATACAGAAGTAAGTGTCGGCCTGCTTAGGCCCCAAAAATGAGCTCACATGGGTTTAACTGACAGCAAAGAACGTATTATTGGATGGCTAGAGGTACATCAGGCATTCACACAGTATACAGAAGTAAGTGTTGGCCTGTATAGGCCCCACAAATTGGTTCATGACTCTAAACTTGCTGGTCATTTTGGGGTTTCTAAAACAGAAGAACTCTTATCACGTACCTTTTGGTGGCCTGGGTACAAGAAGGATGTCAAGAGATATGTGGCCTCGTGTCTGACATGTGCTCGCAATAAGACACCCCGATCTTCTCCTCTGGGGTTACTTCAACCACTGCCTGTTCCATCAAGACCATGGGGGTCAATTTCTATGGATTTTGTGGTTGATCTTCCCCTTTCAAAAGGGATGACCACTATCCTGGTAGTTGTTGATCGTCTCACTAAGATGGCTCATTTCATACCAGTTAAAGGTGTACCCTCAGCGGAGCATACTGCAGAAGTAATGGTTCGAGAAGTTTTTAAACTACATGGAATTCCTGATGATGTAGTGTCCGACAGGGCAGTACAGTTTACCTCAAAATTTTGGAGAAATCTTTGCTCAGCTTTGGGTGTAACAATTAATCTTTCCTCAGCTTTTCATCGTCAGTCTAATGGTCAGACCGAGAGGACCAATCAAACTTTGGAGCAATACCTTCGATGTTTTGTGACTTATCTGCAGGATGATTGGGTTGACTATCTTCCTACAGCAGAGTTTGCTTATAATTAGAGTTGAGCGGACACCTGGATGTCCGTGTTCGGCGTGGTCGGCCGAACTTGAAAAAAAAGTCCGGGTCTATGACCCGGACTTTTTCCGAACTTTACCCGGACACCGAACCCCATTGAAGTCAATGGGGACCCGAACTTTCACGCACTAAAATGGCTCTAAAAAAACAATGGAAAGGGCTAGAGTGCTGCAAATGACAGCCAAATGTAGTTAAGAGCATGGCAAGTGATCTGCAAACAAATGTGGATAGGGAAATAACAAAAAAAACAGAAAAATAAAACAATTTTCTTCATCTGTGAAGGACGAGGCCCATATAGAGTAGGAGGGAGGTTGAGGTGGCGGTGGATGTGGCGGTGTAGGTGGAAGCGGCAGTGGAGGGGGACGAGGTGGCCAACACTGCTTTTTTTAGTCATTTTAAATTAGGGTACACCCCAAAAGAGTGAGAAAGATCAAAAATATAACAATGGCTGGGTAAGGTCGGTATCCATCTCTATTCTGCACAAGGTACGGAAAAATCCTGTGGGATCCATGCCTGGTTCATTTTAATGAACGTGAGCTAGTCCACATTGTCTCTGGACAGGCGGCTGCGCTTGTCTGTGATAACGCCCCCAGCCATGCTAAATACACGTTCAGATAATACACTTGCTGCAGGGCATGCCAGCACCTCCAAGGCGTAAAGGGCAAGCTCAGGCCATGTGCGCAATTTGGAGACCCAGAAGTTGAAGGGGGCAGACCCGTCATTCACTACATTTAGGCGTGTGCACACATACTGCTCCACCATGTTGGTGAAATGCTGCCTCCTGATAAGACGTTCCATATGAGCTGCTGGTGCTGCTGTTTGTTGTGGCGTGCTGACAAAGCTTTTCCACATTTCGGCCATGCTAACCCTGCCTTCTGAGGTGGTCTGAAAAAAAAATTAGTCAAAATTACTGTATTTTTTGTCTTTTACAGCCTTAAAAAGCCGGTTTTAGACAAGATTTGTTTAAAACCGGCCATTTGGGCTCGATTGGCCTGAAAAAAATGTTTTGGTCAAAATGACTCTATTTTGGTCTCCAAGTGTATAAAAACCTTTCGTTAGTCAAAATAACGGCATTTCGCCACCAAAGGTCTAAAAAAATTTAGTCAAAGTGACTTTATTTTTGTCTTTTAGAGCCTTAACCACTATATACGTCGGCAGTAAGCCCCTCACAGGCAAAGTGATGTTGATCTACGTTGCTAGCCTGTTAGGGTCTAGGGAGCGAGCGCGCGCCCCGGAGGCGAGCTCCCGTGTGGTCATGGATCCCCCGCACGTGTCCCCCGATGTCTGCCGGTCACTTGGCGATCCGACAGAGGGAGAAAGTCAGGCGACTGATGTAAACAAGCCCCCTGTCATTCTCCCCTGTGTAGAAACAGTGATCATACGGTTCTACTATGTAGGACCGTTGATCACTGTTCCTACAGCTCAAGCCACAGCCAATCACAGTTAGAATCACGCCCCTAGGGACACACACAGCCCCTCCCTCTCAAAAAAAGTTAACCCCTTCACTGCCAGTGTAATTTTACAGTAACAGTGCATATGTATAGCACTGATTACTGTAGAAATGTCACTGGTAACCCCGAAAGTGTCAAAAATGTCAGTCAAGGGTCCGGATCTGTCTGCCGCAATTTTGCAGTACCGCAAAAAAAAAATCGCAGATCGCCGCCATTACACGTTGAAAAAAAACCAACAAAAATTACAAAAAATCTTTCCCTTTGTTAGTAAACGCGATAACTTTTGCGCACACCAATCAAAATACGCTTTTTGCGATTTTTTTACCAAACATGTAGCATAAACAAATTGGCCGAAAATGTTAAAAAACTTTGATTTTTACATTTTTTTGGTGAATTTCATATAAAAAAATGTGAAAAATATTGCTATTTTTGCAAAATTGACGCTCTTTTTTTGTTTATAGCGCATGATCAAAAAATCGCACAGGTGATCTTTTAGAGCCTTGAAAAGCCGGTTTTAGACAAGATTTTAGATTTTTGGGCTCCAATGGCCTGAAATTTTTTTTGTTAAAATGACTCTATTTTGGTCTCCCAGTGTCGAAAAAAGCCTTTTTTAGCATAAATAAATGCATTTGGTCACCAAAGGTGTGAAAAAAGCTAGTCAAAATTAATGTATTTTAGTCTTTTAGTGTCTTAAAAAGCCGGTTTTAGACCAGATTTGTCTCCAATGGCCTGAAAAAAAAATTTTGGTCAAAATTACTCTATTTTGGTCTCCAAGTGTCTAAAAAGCCTTTTTTTTTTCAAAATAACTGAATTTGGTCACCAAAGGTCTGAAAAATACTTTAGTCAAAATGACTGTATTTTTGTCTTTTAGAGCCTTAAAAAGCCGGTTTTAGACAAGATTTTAGACATTTGGCTCCAATGGCCTGAAAAAAATGTTTTGGTCAAAAATACTCTATTTTGGTCTCCAAGTGTCTAAAAACCTTTTGTTAGTCAAAATAACGGCATTTGGTCACCAAAGGTCTGAAAAAAATTTAGTCAAAATTACTGTATTTTTTGTCTTTTACAGCCTTAAAAAGACGGTTTTAGACAAGATTTGTTTAAAACCGGCCATTTGGGCTCCAATGGCCTGAAAAAAATGTTTTGGTCAAAATGACTCTATTTTGGTCTCCAAGTGTCTAAAAACCTTTTGTTAGTCAAAATAACGGCATTTGGTCACCAAAGGTCTGAAAAAAAATTTAGTCAAAATGACTATATTTTTGTCTTTTAGAGCCTTAAAAAGCCGGTTTAAGACAAGATTTGTCTAAAACCGGCCATTTGGGCTCCAATGGCTTGAAAATTATTTTTTTAGTTAAAATGACTCTATTTTGGTCTTCAAGTGTCTAAAAAGCCTTTTTTAGTCAAAATATCTGCATTTGGTCACCAAAGGTCTGATAAAAAAATTAGTCAAAATGACTGCATTTTTGTCTTTTAGAGCCTTAAAAAGCCGGTTTTAGACAAGATTTGTCTATAACTGGCCATTTGGGCTCCAATTGCCTGAAAAAAATTCGGTCAAAATGACTCTATTTTGGTCTCCAAATGTCTAAAAAGCCTTTTTTAGTCACAATAAATAAATTTGGTCACCAAAGATCTGAAAAAAAATAGTCAAAATTAATGTATTGTTGTCTTTTAGTGTCTTAAAAAGCCGGTTTTAGACCAGATTTGTCTAAAACCGGCCATTTGGGCTCCAATGGCCTGAAAAAAATTTTTGGTCAAAATGACTCTACTTTGGTCTCCAAGTGTCTAAAAAGCCTTTTTTTGTCAAAATAACTGAATTTGGTCACCAAAGGTCTGAAAAATACTTTAGTCAAAATGACTGTATTTTTGTCTTTTAGAGCCTTAAAAAGCCGGTTTTAGACAAGATTTAGACAAGATTTGTCTAAAACCGGCCACAATGGCCTGAAAAGAAATTTTCGGTCAAAATTACTCTGTTTTGGTCTCCAAGTGTCTAAAAATCGTTTTTTAGTCAAAATAACTGCATTTGGTCACCAAAGGTCAGAAAAATTTTTTTCGTCAAAATGACTATATTTTTGTCTTTTAGAGCCTTAAAAAGCCGGTTTTAGACAAGATTTTAGACATTTGGCTCCAATGGCCTGAAAAAAATGTTTTGGTCAAAAATACTCTAGTTTGGTCTCCAAGTGTCTAAAAACCTTTTGTTAGTCAAAATGACGGCATTTGGTCACCAAAGGTCTGAAAAAAAAATTAGTCAAAATTACTGTATTTTTTGTCTTTTACAGCCTTAAAAAGCCGGTTTTAGACAAGATTTGTTTAAAACCGGCAATTTGGGCTCCAATGGCCTGAAAAAAATGTTTTGGTCAAAATGACTCTATTTTGGTCTCCAAGTGTCTAAAAACTTTTGTTAGTCAAAATAACAGCATTTGGTCACTTAAAATATAGCCAAAAGGCTATATAAATATGTATGTAAATATGAAGTGGTGGCGCTGCTTATAAAGTGCAAATAGGTATATATAGATATATAAAATGAAAAGAATATAAAATGTAGAAACACAGATGTGATTGAGGAATAAAAATATAAATATAAATGGTGGATATGTAAATAGTGCCACAATATAGTGAAAATCCAACATAAAATGGTATTGGGAATGAGTTAATATGGAATATATGAAAAAATATAAAAAAGTAAAATGAAGTACAATATAAATAACCACCAAAGTGCGTAATATAAAGTGCAAAGTACTACAATATATATATCCTAGTATATACCTAAAATAATAATATCAGCATGTTGCAATAAAATGGTAAGAGAATAACTTAAAATAATAATACATAGGTGATGGTATAATATGAAAAAGTGTGCAAAAAGTGCAACAATTAAACTGGGTGTGCGGGAAACTTTTCCGGAAAAATAAATAAGAGTGCGGGAAACTATTTTTTCAAAGTGCAGCTAGAAGTGATGTGATCTAAATTCATGTGATAAATAAGTCCGTATAATAGTAAAGGTGCAAACAATATTATGGGCAAGCTAGATGTGCGAAGAAATATGAACTCCAAGGTGAAAATAAGAAATGGTATTCAATCAGATCAGCTGATAAAATAAGTCCATATATAGATGATTGTGCCCCGAGGAGTGGTGAATGAATAAGTATCCTGCGGTGACCCCCAAGGTGGGTGACTGGCGAGTGGCGGGGAAACCTCTAGTAGAAAAACCTACTCACCAGATGTACCTACCCCACACAGGGGTATAGGGCAGGTACTGTAGAAATATCCTGTTGGTCCTGGCTCTGGGTAGTAGTTCCCTTCCTGGGGGAGATGTAGTATAGGGTCCGCAGGGATATCCTAAAGTGGGATCCTATCCGATAGTAGGATATCCAACGATCCGTGGGGTGAACTGATATGGCCACTCAAAGGTATGTGGATGGAAGGATCATATAAATAGAAAAGAACTCGATAGTGTAATACCGTTTTTTTAAAGTTTATTCCTTCCAGCAGTAACATAAAAATGGGTACTCACATAGATAAAATCAGTAAACAGCGAGGTAGTGGCGTCCCGGAACGCAATGCGTTCCAACTGGAGACCGGAACCGGAAGTGACGTGACGGCGCTGTACGCGTTTCGTCATGTGAAGACGCTGCAGAAGACGTCACATGACGAAACGCGTACAGCGCCGTCACGTCACTTCCGGTTCCAGTCTCCAGTTGGAACGCATTGCGTTCCGGGACGCCACTACCTCGCTGTTTACTGATTTTATCTATGTGAGTACCCATTTTTATGTTACTGCTGGAAGGAATAAACTTTAAAAACGGTATTACACTATCGAGTTCTTTTCTATTTATATGATCCTTCCATCCACATACCTTTGAGTGGCCATATCAGTTCACCCCACCGATCGTTGGATATCCTACTATCGGATAGGATCCCACTTTAGGATATCCCTGCGGACCCTATACTACATCTCCCCCAGGAAGGGAACTACTACCCAGAGCCAGGACCAACAGGATATTTCTACAGTACCTGCCCTATACCCCTGTGTGGGGTAGGTACATCTGGTGAGTAGGTTTTTCTACTAGAGGTTTCCCCGCCACTCGCCAGTCACCCACCTTGGGGGTCACCGCAGGATACTTATTCATTCACCACTCCTCGAGGCACAATCATCTATATATGGACTTATTTTATCAGCTGATCTGATTGAATACCATTTCTTATTTTCACCTTGGAGTTCATATTTCTTCGCACATCTAGCTTGCCCATAATATTGTTTGCACCTTTACTATTATACGGACTTATTTATCACATGATGTTGATCTATGTTGCTAGCCTGTGAGGGTCTAGGGAGCGAGCGCACGCCCCCGGAGGCGAGCTCCCGCGTGGTCTTGGATCCTTGCACGTGTGACCGGCGGACCCGATGTCCGCCGGTCACTCGGCGATCGTCACTGCAGAGGGAGAAAGTCAGGCGACTGATGTAAACAAGCCGCCTGTCATTCTCCCCTGTGTAGAAACAGTGATCATACGGTTCTACTATGTAGGACCGTTGATCACTGTTCCTACAGCTCAAGCCACAGCCAATCACAGTTAGAATCATGCCACTAGGGACACACACAGCCCCTCCCTCTCAAAAAAAGTTAACCCCTTCACTGCCAGTGTAATTTTACTGGTACAGTGCATATGTATAGCACTAATTACTGTAGAAATGTCACTGGTAACCCCAAAAGTGTCAAAAATGTCAGTCAAGGGTCCGATCTGTCTGCCGCAATTTTGCAGTACCGCAAAAAAAAATCGCAATTACGCGTTGAAAAAAAACCCAACAAAAATGACAAAAATCTTTCCCTTTGTTAGTAAACGCGATAACTTTTGCGCAAACCAATCAAAATATGCTTTTTGCGATTTTTTTTACCAAACATATGTAGCATAAACAAATTGGCCAAAAATGTTAAAAAACTTTGATTTTTACATTTTTTTGGTGAATTTCATATAAAAAAATGTGAAAAATATTGCTATTTTTGCAAAATTGACGCTCTTTTTTTGTTTATAGCGCATGATCAAAAAATCGCACAGGTGATCTTTTAGAGCCTTGAAAAGCCGGTTTTAGACAAGATTTTAGATTTTTGGGCTCCAATGGCCTGAAATTTTTTTGTTAAAATGACTCTATTTTGGTCTCCAAGTGTCTAAAAAAGCCTTTTTTAGTATAAATAAATGCATTTGGTCACCAAAGGTCTGAAAAAAACTAGTCAAAATTAATGTATTTTTGTCTTTTAGTGTCTTAAAAAGCCGGTTTTAGACCAGATTTGTCTAAAACCGGCCATTTGGGCTCCAATGGCCTGAAAAAATTTTTTTGGTCAAAATGACTCTATTTTGGTCTCCAATTGTCTAAAAAGCCTTTTTTCCAAAATAACTGAATTTGGTCACCAAAGGTCTGAAAAATACTTTAGTCAAAATTACTGTATTTTTGTCTTTTAGAGCCTTAAAAAGCCGGTTTTAGACAAGATTTTAGACTTTTGGCTCCAATGGCCTGAAAAAAATGTTTTGGTCAAAAATACTCTATTTTGGTCTCCAAGTGTCTAAAAACCTTTTGTTAGTCAAAATAACGGCATTTGGTCACCAAAGGTCTGAAAAAAAATGTAGTCAAAATTACTGTATTTTTTGTCTTTTACAGCCTTAAAAAGACGGTTTTAGACAAGATTTGTTTAAAACCGGCCATTTGGGCTCCAATGGCCTGAAAAAAATGTTTTGGTCAAAATGACTCTATTTTGGTCTCCAAGTGTCTAAAAACCTTTTGTTAGTCAAAATAACGGCATTTGGTCACCAAAGGTCTGAAAAAAAATTTAGTCAAAATGACTTTATTTTTTTCTTTGAGAGCCTTAAAAAGCCGGTTTTAGACAAGATTTTAGACATTTGGCTCCAATAGCCTGAAGAAATTTTTTGGGTCAAAATGACTCGATTTTGGTCTCCAAGTGTCTAAAAAGCCTTCCTTTTTTAGTCAAAATAACTGCATTTGGTCACCAAAGGTATGAAAAACAAATTTAGTCAAATTGACTGTATTTTTGTCTTTTAGAGTCTTAAAACGCGGGTTTTAGGCACGATTTTAGACATTTGGGCTCAAATGGCCTGAAAGATTTTTTTGGTCAAATTGACTCTATTTTGGTCTCCAAGTGTCTAAAAAGCCTTTTTTAGTCAAAATATCTGCATTTGGTCACCAAAGGTCTGATAAAAAAAATTAGTCAAAACGACTGCATTTTTGTCTTTTAGAGCCTTAAAAAGCCGATTTTAGACAAGATTTGTCTATAACTGGCCATTTGGGCTCCAATTGCCTGAAAAAACATTCGGTCAAAATGACTCTATTTTGGTCTCCAAGTGTCTAAAAAGCCTTTTTAGTCACAATAAATGCATTTGGTCAACAAAGATCTGAAAAAAACTAGTCAAAATTAATGTATTTTTGTCTTTTAGTGTCTTAAAAAGCCGGTTTTAGACCAGATTTGTCTAAAACCGGCCATTTGGGCTCCAATGGCCTGAAAAATTTTTTTGGTCAAAATTACTCTATTTTGGTCTCCAAGTGTCTAAAAAGCCTTTTTTGTCAAAATAACTGAATTTGGTCACCAAAGTTCTGAAAAATACTTTAGTCAAAATGACTGTATTTTTGTCTTTTAGAGCCTTAACCACTTGCCGACCGAGTACGGTAATAGTACTGCGGCAAAGTGGTTCGTTATCATCTGATGACGTAGTATTAACGTCGTCAGAAACTCCCCCTTCTGGGCGGCGCTTGCGCGCCGCCGGAGGCTCGCTCCCGCTGTTTTCATTCACAGCGGGAGTCGGGCCAGGGGAGGAGCAGCGGCGATCGCCGCTGCTCTGCCCCGATCGCCGGGGATCTAGTGTGGAGATCCGCCCGCTGTGTGTAAACACAGCGGGCGGATCTCCATAGTGACAGGGAGTGACAGATCGGACTGTTCAGCATAGCTGGACATCCGATCTGTCCATGACTCACTCAGTCACCTCCCCCCCCCACATGTCAGTAAGCACCAGGCATACATTAACCCCTCCCTCTCCAATAAAATTAACCCCTTCCCTGCCAGTGTCATTTTTACAGTAACAGTGCATATATATAGCACTGATTACTGCAGTAATGTCACTGGTAACCCCAAAAGTGTCAAAAATGTCAGTCAAGGGTCCGATCTGTCCGCCGCAATGTCGCAGTCCCACAAAAAAAATCGCAGATCGCCGCCATTACGCGTTAAAAAAAAAAACACCAAAAATGACAGAAATCTTTCCCTTTGTTAGTAAACGCAATAACTTTTGCGCAAACCAATCAAAATACGCTTATTGTGATTTTTTTTTACCAAACATAGGTAGCAGAAAACAAATTGGCCAAAATTTTTTTAAAAAATTGGTTTTTACACCTTTTTTGGGGGGAATTTCATATAAAAAAATGTTAAAAATATTGTTATTTTTTCAAAACTAACGCTCTTTTTTTGTTTATAGCGCAAAAAGTAAAAATCGCACAGGTGATCAAATACCACCAAAAGAAAGCTCTGTTTGTGGGAAAAAAAGGACGTAAATTTCGTTTGGGTACGGCGTCGCACAACCGCGCAATTGTCAGTTGAAGTCGCACATCGCCGAATCGCAAAAAGTGGCCTGGACGGAAGACAGCAAAATCCTCCGGTGGTAAAGTGGTTAAAAAGCCGGTTTTAGACAAGATTTGTCTAAAACCGGCCATTTGGGCTCCAATGGCCTGCAAAGAAATTTTCGGTCAAAATTACTCTGTTTTGGTCTCCAAGTGTCTAAAAATCGTTTTTTAGTCAAAATAACTGCATTTGGTCACCAAAGGTCAGAAAAAAAAATTTCGTCAAAATGACTATATTTTTGTCTTTTAGAGCCTTAAAAAGCCGGTTTTAGATAAGATTTTAGACATTTGGCTCCAATGGCCTGAAAAAAATGTTTTGGTCAAAAATACTCTATTTTGGTCTCCAAGTGTCTAAAAACCTTTTGTTAGTCAAAATAACGGCATTTGGTCACCAAAGTTCTGAAAAAAAAATTAGTCAAAATTACTATATTTTTTGTCTTTTACAGCCTTAAAAAGCCGGTTTTAGACAAGATTTGTTTAAAACCGGCAATTTGGGCTCCAATGGCCTGAAAAAAATGTTTTGGTGAAAATGACTCTATTTTGGTCTCCAAGTGTCTAAAAACCTTTTGTTAGTCAAAATAACGGCATTTGGTCACCAAAGGTCTGAAAAACAATTTAGTCAAAATGACTGTATTTTTGTCTTTTAGAGCCTTAAAAAGCCGGTTTAAGACAAGATTTGTCTAAAACCGGCCATTTGGGCTCCAATGGCCTGAAAATTATTTTTTAGTTAAAATGACTCTATTTCGGTCTCCAAGTGTCTAAAAAGCCTTTTTAAGTCAAAATAACTGCATTTGGTCACCAAAGGTCTGAAAAAAATTAAGTCCAAATGACTATATTTTTTCTTTGAGAGCCTTAAAAAGCCGGTTTTAGGCACGATTTTAGACATTTGGCTAAAATGGCCTGAAAAAAATGTTTTGGTCAAAAATACTCTATTTTGGTCTCCAAGTGTCTAAAAACCTTTTGTTAGTCAAAATAACGGCATTTGGTCACCAAAGGTCTGAAAAAAATTTAGTCAAAATTACTGTATTTTTTGTCTTTTAGAGCCTTAAAAATCCGGTTTTAGACAAGAGTTGTCTAAAACCGGCCATTTGGGCTCCAATGGCATGAAAAAATGTTTTTGGTCAAAATGACTCAATTTTGGTCTCCAAGTGTCTAAAAAGCCTTTTTTAGTCAAAATAACTGCATTTCGTCACCAAAGGTCTAAAAAAAAAAATTAGTCAAAGTGTCTTTATTTTTGTCTTTTAGAGCCTTAACCACTTGCCGACTGCCGCACGACTATTTACGTCGGCAGTAAGCCCCTCACAGGCAAAGTGATGTTGATCTACGTTGCTAGCTTGTGAGGGTCTAGGGAGCGAGCGCGCGCCCCCGGAGGCGCGCTCCCGCGTGGTCACAGATCCCCCGCACGTGTGACCGGCGGACCCGATGTTCGCTGGTCAGCGGCGATCATCACTGCAGAGGGAGAAAGTCAGGCGACTGATGTAAACAAACCGCCTTTCATTCTCCCCTGTGTAGAAACAGTGATCATACGGTTCTACTATGTAGGACCGTTGATCACTGTTCCTACAGCTCAAGCCACAACCAATCACAGTTAGAATCACGCCCCGAGGGACACACACAGCCCCTCCCTCTCAAAAAAAGTTAACCCCCTTCACTGCCAGTGTAATTTTACAGTAACAGTGCATATGTATAGCACTGATTACTGTAGAAATGTCACTGGTAACCCCAAAAGTGTCAAAAATGTCAGTCAAGGGTCCGATCTGTCTGCCGCAATTTTGCAGTACCGCAAAAAAAATCGCAGATCGCCGCCATTACGCGTTGAAAAAAAAATAAAAAAAACAACAAAAATCTTTCCCTTTGTTAGTAAACGCGATAACTTTTGCGCAAACCAATCAAAATACGCTTTTTTTTTTACCAAACATATGTAGCATAAAACAAATTGGCCGAAAATGTTAAAAAATTTTGATTTTCACATTTTTTTGGGGAATTTCATGTAAAAAAATGTGAAAAATATTGCTATTTTTGCAAAATTGACGCTTTTTTTTGTTTATAGCGCATGATCAAAAAATCGCACAGGTGATCAAATACCACCAAAAGAAAGCTCTGTTTGTGGGAAAAAAAGGAAGTCAAATTTGTTTAGGTACAGCGTCGCACGACCGCGCAATTGTCCGTTAAAGTCAACGCAGTGCCGAATCGCAAAATAGGCCCTGGTCAGGAAGGGGGTCAAATCTTCCGGGGGTTAAGTGGTAAATAGCCGGTTTTAGACACGATTT
Source organism: Pelophylax lessonae (assembly GCF_965119305.1). Classification (NCBI taxonomy): domain Eukaryota; kingdom Metazoa; phylum Chordata; class Amphibia; order Anura; family Ranidae; genus Pelophylax; species Pelophylax lessonae. The sequence goes on from NC_138772.1 coordinate 247,382,283, forward strand.
GTCTAAAACCGGCCATTTGAGTTTCAATGGCCTGAAAAAAATGTTTGGTCAAAATGACTCTATTTTTGTCTCCAAGTGTCTAAAAAGCCTTTTTTAGTCAAAATAACTGCATTTGGTCACCAAAGGTCTGATAAAAAAAATTGTCAAGATGACTGTATTTTTGTCTTTTAGAGCCTTAAAAAGCCGGTTTTAGACAAGATTTGTCTATAACTGGCCATTTGGGCTCCAATTGCCTGAAAAAAAATCTGTCAAAATGACTCTATTTTGGTCTCCAAGTGTCTAAAAAGCCTTTTTTAGTCAAAATAACTGCATTTGGTAACCAAAGGTCTGAAAAAAAATGTAGTCAAAATTACTATATTTTTGTCTTTTAGAGCCTTAAAAAGCCGGTTTTAGACAAGATTTTAGACATTTGGCTCCAATGGCCTGAAAAAAATGTTTTGGTCAAAATGACTCTATTTTGGTCTCCAAGTGTCTAAAAAGCCTTTTTAGTCAAAATAACTGCATTTGGTCACGAAAGATCTGAAAAAAAATGTAGTCAAATTGACTGTATTTTTGTCTTTTAGTGCCTTGAAAAGCCGGTTTTAGACAAGATTTGTCTAAAACCGGCCATTTGGGCTCCAATGGCCTGAAAAGAAATTTTCGGTCAAAATTACTCTGTTTTGGTCTCCAAGTGTCTAAAAATCGTTTTTTAGTCAAAATAACTGCATTTGGTCACCAAAGGTCAGAAAAAAAATTTCGTCAAAACGACTATATTTTTGTCTTTTAAAGCCTTAAAAAGCCGGTTTTAGACAAGATTTTAGACATTTGGCTCCAATGGCCTGAAAAAAATGTTTTGGTCAAAAATACTCTATTTTGGTCTCCAAGTGTCTAAAAACCTTTTGTTAGTCAAAATAACGGCATTTGGTCACCAAAGGTCTGAAAAAGAAAATTAGTCAAAATTACTGCATTTTTTGTCTTTTACAGCCTTAACCGGTTGCCGACCGCCGCACGACTATATACTGCGGCGGTCAGCCCCGGCCAGGCAGAGTGACGTATCGGTACGTCACTCGCCTGTCACTGACTTGCGAGCCTATAGCGAGCGGGCGCGCGCCCGCCGAGGCGCGCGCCCGCCGCGGCTCGTTCACAGGCAAGTCAGTGCGTGTGACCGGCGGACTCGATGTCCGCCGGCCACACTACGATCGCTCCTGTGAAGGGAGAAAGACAGAGCAGCTTGTGTAAACAAGCTGCCTGTCAGTTCTCCCTGTGTAAAAGTAAAGATCTGACCGTTCTACTATGTAGAACGGTTGATCTTTGCTTTTACACCAATAGCAATGTCCCTACACAGTAGAAAGCACGCCCCTAGGACACACTTAACCCCTCCCTTCCCAATAAAGTTAACCCCTTCCCTGCCAGTGTCATTTTTGCAGTAACAGTGCATATGTATAGCACTGATTACTGCAGTAATGTCACTGGTAACCCCAAAAGTGTCAAAAATGTCAGTCAAGGGTCCGATCTGTCCGCCGCAATGTCGCAGTACCGAAAAAAAAATCGCAGATCGCCGCCATTACGCGTTAAAAAAAAAAACACCAAAAATGACAAAAATCTTTCTCTTTGTTAGTAAATGCGATAACTTTTGCGCAAACCAATCAAAATACGCTTTTTGCGATTTTTTTTACCAAACATAGGTAGCATAAAACAAATTGGCCGAAAAATGTTAAAAAATTTTGATTTTTACTTTTTTTTTTGGGGAATTTCATATAAAAAAATGTGAAAAATATTGTTATTTTTGCAAAATTTACGCTCTTTTTTTGTTTATAGCGCGTGATCAAAAAATCGCACAGGTGATCAAATACCACCAAAAGAAAGCTCTGTTTGTGGGAAAAAAAGGACGTCAAATTCGTTTAGGTACAGCGTCGCACGACCGCGCAATTGTCCGTTAAAGTCACGCAGTAAAAAATCGCAAAAAAACCCCTGGTCCTTTAGCAGCCAAATCCTCCGGGGCTTAAGTGGTTAAAAAGCTGGTTTTAGACAAGATTTGTTTAAAACCGGCAATTTGGGCTCCAATAGCCTGAAAAAAATGTTTTGGTCAAAATGACTCTATTTTGGTCTCCAAGTGTCTAAAAACCTTTTGTTAGTCAAAATAACGGCATTTGGTCACCAAAGGTCTGAAAAACAATTTAGTCAAAATGACTGTATTTTTGTCTTTTAGAGCCTTAAAAAGCCGGTTTAAGACAAGATTTGTCTAAAACCGGCCATTTGGGCTCCAATGGCCTGAAAATTATTTTTTAGTTAAAATGACTCTATTTCGGTCTCCAAGTGTCTAAAAAGCCTTTTTAAGTCAAAATAACTGCATTTGGTCACCGAAGGTCTGAAAAAATTAAGTCCAAATGACTATATTTTTTTCTTTGAGAGCCTTAAAAAGCCGGTTTTAGGCACGATTTTAGACATTTGGCTAAAATGGCCTGAAAAAAATGTTTTGGTCAAAAATACTCTATTTTGGTCTCCAAGTGTCTAAAAACCTTTTGTTAGTCAAAATAACGGCATTTGGTCACCAAAGGTCTGAAAAAAATTTAGTCAAAATGACTGTATTTTTTGTCTTTTAGAGCCTTTAAAAGCTGGTTTTAGACAAGATTTGTCTAAAACCGGCCATTTGGGCTCCAATGGCCTGAAAAGAAATTTTCGGTCAAAATTACTCTGTTTTGGTCTCCAAGTGTCTAAAAATCGTTTTTTAGTCAAAATAACTGCATTTGGTCACCAAAGGTTAGAAAAAAAATTTCGTCAAAATGACTATATTTTTGTCTTTTAGAGCCTTAAAAAGCCGGTTTTAGACAAGATTTTAGACATTTGGCTCCAATGGCCTGAAAAAAATGTTTTGGTCAAAAATACTCTATTTTGGTCTCCAAGTGTCTAAAAACCTTTTGTTAGTCAAAATAACGGCATTTGGTCACCAAAGGTCTGAAAAAAATTAGTCAAAATTACTGTATTTTTTGTCTTTTACAGCCTTAAAAAGCCGGTTTTAGACAAGATTTGTTTAAAACCGGCAATTTGGGCTCCAATGGCCTGAAAAAAATGTTTTGGTCAAAATGACTCTATTTTGGTCTCCAAGTGTCTAAAAACCTTTTGTTAGTCAAAATAACGGCATTTGGTCACCAAAGGTCTGAAAAACAATTTAGTCAAAATGACTGTATTTTTGTCTTTTAGAGCCTTAAAAAGCCAGTTTAAGACAAGATTTGTCTAAAACCGGCCATTTGGGCTCCAATGGCCTGAAAATTATTTTTTAGTTAAAATGACTCTATTTCGGTCTCCAAGTGTCTAAAAAGCCTTTTTAAGTCAAAATAACTGCATTTGGTCACCAAAGGTCTGAAAAAATTAAGTCCAAATGACTATATTTTTTTCTTTGAGAGCCTTAAAAAGCCGGTTTTAGGCACGATTTTAGACATTTGGCTAAAATGGCCTGAAAAAAATGTTTTGGTCAAAAATACTCTATTTTGGTCTCCAAGTGTCTAAAAACCTTTTGTTAGTCAAAATAACGGCATTTGGTCACCAAAGGTCTGAAAAAAATTTAGTCAAAATGACTGTATTTTTTGTCTTTTAGAGCCTTAAAAAGCCGGTTTTAGACAAGAGTTGTCTAAAACCGGCCATTTGGGCTCCAATGGCATGAAAAATTTTTTTGGTCAAAATGACTCAATTTTGGTCTCCAAGTGTCTAAAAAGCCTTTTTAGTCAAAATAACTGCATTTCGTCACCAAAGGTCTAAAAAAAAAATTAGTCAAAGTGTCTTTATTTTTGTCTTTTAGAGCCTTAACCACTTGCCGACTGCCGCACGACTATTTACGTCGGCAGTAAGCCCCTCACAGGCAAAGTGATGTTGATCTACGTTGCTAGCTTGTGAGGGTCTAGGGAGCGAGCGCGCGCCCCCGGAGGCGCGCTCCCGCGTGGTCACGGATCCCCGCACGTGTGACCGGCAGACCCGATGTTCGCCGGTCATTCGGCGATTGTCACTGCAGAGGGAGAAAGTCAGGTGACTGATATAAACAAGCCGCCTGTCATTCTCCCCTGTGTAGAAACAGTGATCATACGGTTCTACTATGTAGGACCGTTGATCACTGTTCCTACAGCTCAAGCCACAGCCAATCACAGTTAGAATCACGCCCCGAGGGACACACACAGCCCCTCCCTCTCAAAAAAAGTTAACCCCCTTCACTGCCAGTGTAATTTTACAGTAACAGTGCATATGTATAGCACTGATTACTGTAGAAATGTCACTGGTAACCCCAAAAGTGTCAAAAATGTCAGTCAAGGGTCCGATCTGTCTGCCGCAATTTTGCAGTACCGCAAAAGAAATCGCAGATCGCCGCCATTACGCGTTGAAAAAAAAAAAACAAAAATGACAAAAATCTTTCCCTTTGTTAGTAAACGCAAAAACTTTTGCGCAAACCAATCAAAATACGCTTTTTTTTTACCAAACATATGTAGCATAAAACAAATTGGCCGAAAATGTTAAAAAAATTTTGATTTTCACATTTTTTGGGGGAATTTCATATAAAAAAATGTGAAAAATATTGCTATTTTTGCAAAATTGACGCTCTTTTTTTGTTTATAGCGCATGATCAAAAAATCGCACAGGTGATCAAATACAACCAAAAGAAAGCTCTGTTTGTAGGAAAAAAGGAAGTCAAATTTGTTTAGGTACAGCGTCGCACGACCGCGCAATTGTCCGTTAAAGTCAACGCAGTGCCAAATTGCAAAATAGGCCCTGGTCAGGAAGGGGGTCAAATCTTCCTGGGGTTAAGTGGTTAAATAGCCGGTTTTAGACACGATTTGTCTAAAACCGGCCATTTGAGTTTCAATGGCCTGAAAAAAATGTTTGGTCAAAATGACTCTATTTTGGTCTCCAAGTGTCTAAAAAGCCTTTCTTAGTCAAAATAACTGCATTTGGTCACCAAAGGTCTGATAAAAAAAATTATCAAGATGACTGTATTTTTGTCTTTTAGAGCCTTAAAAAGCCGGTTTTAGACAAGATTTGTCTATAACTGGCCATTTGGGCTCCAATTGCCTGAAAAAAAAAACGGTCAAAATGACTCTATTTTGGTCTCCAAGTGTCTAAAAAGCCTTTTTTAGTCAAAATAACTGCATTTGGTAACCAAAGGTTTGAATAAAAATGTAGTCAAAATTACTATATTTTTGTCTTTTAGAGCCTTAAAAAGCCGGTTTTAGACAAGATTTTAGACATTTGGCTCCAATGGCCTGAAAAAATGTTTTGGTCAAAATGAATCTATTTTGGTCTCCAAGTGTCTAAAAAGCCTTTTTAGTCAAAATAACTGCATTTGGTCACCAAAGATCTGAAAAAAATTTAGTCAAATTGACTGTATTTTTGTCTTTTAGTGCCTTGAAAAGCCGGTTTTAGACAAGATTTTAGATTTTTGGGCTCCAATGGCCTGAAAATTTTTTTGTTAAAATGACTCTATTTTGGTCTCCAAGTGTCTAAAAAAGTCTTTTTTAGTATAAATAAATTTATTTGGTCAGGGTCAGCAAAGGTCTGAAAAAATTAGTCAAAATTAATGTATTTTTGTCTTTTAATGTCTTAAAAAGCCGGTTTTAGACCAGATTTGTCTAAAACCGGCCATTTGGGCTCCAATGGCCTGAAAAAAACTTTTTGGTCAAAATGACTCTATTTTGGTCTCCAAGTGTCTGAAAAGCCTTTTTTAGTCAAAATAACTGCATTTGGTCACCAAAGGTCTGAAAAATACTATAGTCAAAATGACTATATTTTTGTCTTTTAAAGCCTTAAAAAGCCGGTTTTAGACAAGATTTTAGACATTTGGCTCCAATGGCCTGAAAAAAATGTTTTGGTCAGAAATACTCTATTTTGGTCTCCAAGTGTCTAAAAACCTTTTGTTAGTCAAAATAACGGCATTTGGTCACCAAAGGTCTGAAAAAAAAATTAGTCAAAATTACTGTATTTTTTGTCTTTTACAGCCTTAAAAAGCCGGTTTTAGACAAGATTTGTTTAAAACCGGCCATTTGGGCTCGATTGGCCTGAAAAAAATGTTTTGGTCAAAATGACTCTATTTTGGTCTCCAAGTGTATAAAAACCTTTCGTTAGTCAAAATAACGGCATTTCGTCACCAAAGGTCTAAAAAAATTTAGTCAAAGTGACTTTATTTTTGTCTTTTAGAGCCTTAACCACTATATACGTTGGCAGTAAGCCCCTCACAGGCAAAGTGATGTTGATCTACGTTGCTAGCCTGTTAGGGTCTAGGGAGCGAGCGCGCGCCCCGGAGGCGAGCTCCCGCGTGGTCATGGATCCCCCGCACGTGTCCCCCGATGTCCGCCGGTCACTTGGCAATCCGACAGAGGGAGAAAGTCAGGCGACTGATGTAAACAAGCCCCCTGTCATTCTCCCCTGTGTAGAAACAGTGATCATACGGTTCTACTATGTAGGACCGTTGATCACTGTTCCTACAGCTCAAGCCACAGCCAATCACAGTTAGAATCACGCCTCTAGGGACACACACAGCCCCTCCCTCTCAAAAAAAGTTAACCCCTTCACTGCCAGTGTAATTTTACAGTAACAGTGCATATGTATAGCACTGATTACTGTAGAAATGTCACTGGTAACCCCAAAAGTGTCAAAAATGTCAGTCAAGGGTCCGATCTGTCTGCCGCAATTTTGCAGTACCGCAAAAAAAAATTCGCAGATCGCCGCCATTACACGTTGAAAAAAAACCAACAAAAATTACAAAAAATCTTTCCCTTTGTTAGTAAACGCGATAACTTTTGCGCACACCAATCAAAATACGCTTTTTGCGATTTTTTTACCAAACATGAAGCATAAACAAATTGGCCGAAAATGTTAAAAAACTTTGATTTTTACATTTTTTTGGTGAATTTCATATAAAAAAATGTGAAAAATATTGCTATTTTTGCAAAATTGACGCTCTTTTTTTGTTTATAGCGCATGATCAAAAAATCGCACAGGTGATCTTTTAGAGCCTTGAAAAGCCGGTTTTAGACAAGATTTTAGATTTTTGGGCTCCAATGGCCTGAAATTTTTTTTGTTAAAATGACTCTATTTTGGTCTCCAAGTGTCGAAAAAAGCCTTTTTTAGTATAAATAAATGCATTTGGTCACCAAAGGTCTGAAAAAAAGCTAGTCAAAATTAATGTATTTTAGTCTTTTAGTGTCTTAAAAAGCCGGTTTTAGACCAGATTTGTCTCCAATGGCCTGAAAAAAAATTTTTGGTCAAAATGACTCTATTTTGGTCTCCAAGTGTCTAAAAAGCCTTTTTTTTCAAAATAACTGAATTTGGTCACCAAAGGTCTGAAAAATACTTTAGTCAAAATGACTGTATTTTTGTCTTTTAGAGCCTTAAAAAGCCGGTTTTAGACAAGATTTTAGACATTTGGCTCCAATGGCCTGAAAAAAATGTTTTGGTCAAAAATACTCTATTTTGGTCTCCAAGTGTCTAAAAACCTTTTGTTAGTCAAAATAACGGCATTTGGTCACCAAAGGTCTGAAAAAAATTTAGTCAAAATTACTGTATTTTTTGTCTTTTACAGCCTTAAAAAGACGGTTTTAGACAAGATTTGTTTAAAACCGGCCATTTGGGCTCCAATGGCCTGAAAAAAATGTTTTGGTCAAAATGACTCTATTTTGGTCTCCAAGTGTCTAAAAACCTTTCGTTAGTCAAAATAACGGCATTTGGTCACCAAAGGTCTGAAAAAAAATTTAGTCAAAATGACTATATTTTTGTCTTTTAGAGCCTTAAAAAGCCGGTTTAAGACAAGATTTGTCTAAAACCGGCCATTTGGGCTCCAATGGCTTGAAAATTATTTTTTTAGTTAAAATGACTCTATTTTGGTCTCCAAGTGTCTAAAAAGCCTTTTTAAGTCAAAATAACTGCATTTGGTCACCAAAGGTCTGAAAAAAAATTAAGTCCAAATGTCTATATTTTTTTCTTTGAGAGCCTTAAAAAGCCGGTTTTAGGCACGATTTTAGACATTTGGGCTTAAATGGCCTGAAAGATTTTTTTGGTCAAAATGACTCTATTTTGGTCTCCAAGTGTCTAAAAAGCCTTTTTTAGTCAAAATATCTGCATTTGGTCACCAAAGGTCTGATAAAAAAATTAGTCAAAATGACTGCATCTTTGTCTTTTAGAGCCTTAAAAAGCCGGTTTTAGACAAGATTTGTCTATAACTGGCCATTTGGGCTCCAATGGCCTGAAAAAATTTTTTGGTCAAAATGACTCTACTTTGGTCTCCAAGTGTCTAAAAAGCCTTTTTTTTGTCAAAATAACTGAATTTGGTCACCAAAGGTCTGAAAAATACTTTAGTCAAAATGACTGTATTTTTGTCTTTTAGAGCCTTAAAAAGCCGGTTTTAGACAAGATTTGTCTAAAACCGGCCACAATGGCCTGAAAAGAAATTTTCAGTCAAAATTACTCTGTTTTGGTCTCCAAGTGTCTAAAAATCATTTTTTAGTCAAAATAACTGCATTTGGTCACCAAAGGTCAGAAAAAAACATTTCGTCAAAATGACTATATTTTTGTCTTTTAGAGCCTTAAAAAGCCGGTTTTAGACAAGATTTTAGACATTTGGCTCCAATGGCCTGAAAACAATGTTTTGGTCAAAAATACTCTAGTATGGTCTCCAAGTGTCTAAAAACCTTTTGTTAGTCAAAATAACGGCATTTGGTCACCAAAGGTCTGAAAAAAAATTAGTCAAAATTACTGTATTTTTTGTCTTTTACAGCCTTAAAAAGCCGGTTTTAGACAAGATTTGTTTAAAACCGGCAATTTGGGCTCCAATGGCCTGAAAAAAATGTTTTGGTCAAAATGACTCTATTTTGGTCTCCAAGTGTCTAAAAACTTTTGTTAGTCAAAATAACGGCATTTGGTCACCAAAGGTCCGAAAAACAAACTTAGTCAAAATGACTGTATTTTTGTCTTTTAGAGCCTTAAAAAGCCGGTTTAAGACAAGATTTGTCTAAAACCGGCCACAATGGCCTGAAAAGAAATTTTCAGTCAAAATTACTCTGTTTTGGTCTCCAAGTGTCTAAAAATCGTTTTTTAGTCAAAATAACTGCATTTGGTCACCAAAGGTCTATAAAAAATTAAGTCCAAATGACTATATTTTTTCTTTGAGAGCCTTAAAAAGCCGGTTTTAGGCACGATTTTAGACATTTGGCTAAAATGGCCTGGAAAAAAATGTTTTGGTCAAAAATACTCTATTTTGGTCTCCAAGTGTCTAAAAACCTTTTGTTAGTCAAAATAACGGCATTTGGTCACCAAAGGTCTGAAAAAAAATTAGTCAAAATGACTGTATTTTTTGTCTTTTAGAGCCTTAAAAATCCGATTTTAGACAAGAGTTGTCTAAAGCCGGCCATTTGGGCTCCAATGGCATGAAAAAATGTTTTTGGTCAAAATGACTCAATTTTGGTCTCCAAGTGTCTAAAAAGCCTTTTTTAGTCAAAATAACTGCATTTACAATCACAGTTAGAATCACGCCCCGAGGGACACACACAGCCCCTCCCTCTCAAAAAAAGTTAACCCCCTTCACTGCCAGTGCAATTTTACAGTAACAGTGCATATGTATAGCACTGATTACTGTAGAAATGTCACTGGTAACCCCAAAAGTGTCAAAAATGTCAGTCAAGGGTCCGATCTGTCTGCCGCAATTTTGCAGTACCACAAAAAAATCGCAGATCGCCGCCATTACGCGTTGAAAAAAAAACTACAAAAACAACAAAAATCTTTCCCTTTGTTAGTAAACGCGATAACTTTTGTGCAAACCAATCAAAATACGCTTTTTTTTTACCAAACATATGTAGCATAAAACAAATTGGCCGAAAATGTTAAAAAATTTTGATTTTCACATTTTTTTGGGGAATTTCATGTAAAAAAAGGTGAAAAATATTGCTATTTTTGCAAAATTGACGCTTTTTTTTGTTTATAGCGCATGATCAAAAAATCGCACAGGTGATCAAATACCACCAAAAGAAAGCTCTGTTTGTGGGAAAAAAAGGAAGTCAAATTTGTTTAGGTACAGCGTCGCACGACCGCGCAATTGTCCGTTAAAGTCAACGCAGTGCCGAATCGCAAAATAGGCCCTGGTCAGGAAGGGTGTCAAATCTTCCGGGGGTTAAGTGGTAAATAGCCGGTTTTAGACACGATTTGTCTAAAACCGGCCATTTGAGTTTCAATGGCCTGAAAAAAATGTTTGGTCAAAATGACTCTATTTTTGTCTCCAAGTGTCTAAAAAGCCTTTTTTAGTCAAAATAACTGCATTTGGTCACCAAAGGTCTGATAAAAAAAATTGTCAAGATGACTGTATTTTTGTCTTTTAGAGCCTTAAAAAGCCGGTTTTAGACAAGATTTGTCTATAACTGGCCATTTGGGCTCCAATTGCCTGAAAAAAAATCGGTCAAAATGACTCTATTTTGGTCTCCAAGTGTCTAAAAAGCCTTTTTTAGTCATAATAACTGCATTTGGTCACCAAAGGTCTGAAAAAAAGCTTGTCAAAATTAATGTATTTTAGTCTTTTAGTGTCTTAAAAAGCCGGTTTTAGACCAGATTTGTCTCCAATGGCCTGAAAAAAAATTTTTGGTCAAAATGACTCTATTTTGGTCTCCAAGTGTCTAAAAAGCCTTTTTTTTCAAAATAACTGAATTTGGTCACCAAAGGTCTGAAAAATACTTTAGTCAAAATGACTGTATTTTTGTCTTTTAGAGCCTTAAAAAGCCGGTTTTAGACAAGATTTTAGACATTTGGCTCCAATGGCCTGAAAAAAATGTTTTGGTCAAAAATACTCTATTTTGGTCTCCAAGTGTCTAAAAACCTTTTGTTAGTCAAAATAACGGCATTTGGTCACCAAAGGTCTGAAAAAAAATTAGTCAAAATTACTGTATTTTTTGTCTTTTACAGCCTTAAAAAGCCGGTTTTAGACAAGATTTGTTTAAAACCGGCAATTTGGGCTCCAATGGCCTGAAAAAAATGTTTTGGTCAAAATGACTCTATTTTGGTCTCCAAGTGTCTAAAAACTTTTGTTAGTCAAAATAACAGCATTTGGTCACCAAAGGTCTGAAAAACAAACTTAGTCAAAATGACTGTATTTTTGTCTTTTAGAGCCTTAAAAAGCCGGTTTAAGACAAGATTTGTCTAAAACCGGCCATTTGGGCTCCAATGGCCTGAAAATTATTTTTTAGTTAAAATGACTCTATTTCGGTCTCCAAGTGTCTAAAAAGCCTTTTTAAGTCAAAATAACTGCATTTGGTCACCAAAGGTCTGAAAAAATTAAGTCCAAATGACTATATTTCTTTCTTTGAGAGCCTTAAAAAGCCGGTTTTAGGCACGATTTTAGACATTTGGCTAAAATGGCCTGAAAAAAATGTTTTGGTCAAAAATACTCTATTTTGGTCTCCAAGTGTCTAAAAACCTTTTGTTAGTCAAAATAACGGCATTTGGTCACCAAAGTTCTGAAAAAAAAATTAGTCAAAATTACTGTATTTTTTGTCTTTTACAGCCTTAAAAAGCCGGTTTTAGACAAGATTTGTTTAAAACCGGCAATTTGGGCTCCAATGGCCTGAAAAAAATGTTTTGGTCAAAATGACTCTATTTTGGTCTCCAAGTGTCTAAAAACCTTTTGTTAGTCAAAATAACGGCATTTGGTCACCAAAGGTCTGAAAAACAATTTAGTCAAAATGACTGTATTTTTGTCTTTTAGAGCCTTAAAAAGCCGGTTTAAGACAAGATTTGTCTAAAACCGGCCATTTGGGCTCCAATGGCCTGAAAATTATTTTTTAGTTAAAATGACTCTATTTCGGTCTCCAAGTGTCTAAAAAGCCTTTTTAAGTCAAAATAACTGCATTTGGTCACCAAAGGTCTGAAAAAAATTAAGTCCAAATGACTATATTTTTTCTTTGAGAGCCTTAAAAAGCCGGTTTTAGGCACGATTTTAGACATTTGGCTAAAATGGCCTGAAAAAAATGTTTTGGTCAAAAATACTCTATTTTGGTCTCCAAGTGTCTAAAAACCTTTTGTTAGTCAAAATAACGGCATTTGGTCACCAAAGGTCTGAAAAAAATTTAGTCAAAATGACTGTATTTTTTGTCTTTTAGAGCCTTAAAAATCCGGTTTTAGACAAGAGTTGTCTAAAACCGGCCATTTGGGCTCCAATGGCATGAAAAAATGTTTTTGGTCAAAATGACTCAATTTTGGTCTCCAAGTGTCTAAAAAGCCTTTTTTAGTCAAAATAACTGCATTTCGTCACCAAAGGTCTAAAAAAAAAAATTAGTCAAAGTGTCTTTATTTTTGTCTTTTAGAGCCTTAACCACTTGCCGACTGCCGCACGACTATTTACGTCGGCAGTAAGCCCCTCACAGGCAAAGTGATGTTGATCTACATTGCTAGCTTGTGAGGGTCTAGGGAGCGAGCGCGCGCCCCCGGAGGCGCGCTCCCGCGTGGTCACAGATCCCCCGCACGTGTGACCGGCGGACCCGATGTTCGCTGGTCACTCGGCGATCGTCACTGCAGAGGGAGAAAGTCAGGCGACTGATGTAAACAAACCGCCTTTCATTCTACCCTGTGTAGAAACAGTGATCATACGGTTCTACTATGTAGGACCGTTGATCACTGTTCCTACAGCTCAAGCCACAACCAATCACAGTTAGAATCACGCCCCGAGGGACACACACAGCCCCTCCCTCTCAAAAAAAGTTAACCCCCTTCACTGCCAGTGTAATTTTACAGTAACAGTGCATATGTATAGCACTGATTACTGTAGAAATGTCACTGGTAACCCCAAAAGTGTCAAAAATGTCAGTCAAGGGTCCGATCTGTCTGCCGCAATTTTGCAGTACCGCAAAAAAAATCGCAGATCGCCGCCATTACGCGTTGAAAAAAAAATAAAAAAAACAACAAAAATCTTTCCCTTTGTTAGTAAACGCGATAACTTTTGCACAAACCAATCAAAATACGCTTTTTTTTTTTACCAAACATATGTAGCATAAAACAAATTGGCCGAAAATGTTAAAAAATTTTGATTTTCACATTTTTTTGGGGAATTTCATGTAAAAAAATGTGAAAAATATTGCTATTTTTGCAAAATTGACGCTTTTTTTTGTTTATAGCGCATGATCAAAAAATCGCACAGGTGATCAAATACCACCAAAAGAAAGCTCTGTTTGTGGGAAAAAAAGGAAGTCAAATTTGTTTAGGTACAGCGTCGCACGACCGCGCAATTGTCCGTTAAAGTCAACGCAGTGCCGAATCGCAAAATAGGCCCTGGTCAGGAAGGGGGTCAAATCTTCTGGGGGTTAAGTGGTAAATAGCCGGTTTTAGACACGATTTGTCTAAAACCGGCCATTTGAGTTTCAATGGCCTGAAAAAAATGTTTGGTCAAAATGACTCTATTTTTGTCTCCAAGTGTCTAAAAAGCCTTTTTTAGTCAAAATAACTGCATTTGGTCACCAAAGGTCTGATAAAAAAAATTGTCAAGATGACTGTATTTTTGTCTTTTAGAGCCTTAAAAAGCCGGTTTTAGACAAGATTTGTCTATAACTGGCCATTTGGGCTCCAATTGCCTGAAAAAAAATCGGTCAAAATGACTCTATTTTGGTCTCCAAGTGTCTAAAAAGCCTTTTTTAGTCAAAATAACTGCATTTGGTAACCAAAGGTCTGAAAAAAATGTAGTCAAAATTACTATATTTTTGTCTTTTACAGCCTTAAAAAGCCGGTTTTAGACAAGATTTTAGACATTTGGCTCCAATGGCCTGAAAAAAATGTTTTGGTCAAAATGACTCTATTTTGGTCTCCAAGTGTCTAAAAAGCCTTTTTAGTCAAAATAACTGCATTTGGTCACGAAAGATCTGAAAAAAAATTTAGTCAAATTGACTGTATTTTTGTCTTTTAGTGCCTTGAAAAGCCGGTTTTAGACAAGATTTGTCTAAAACCGGCCATTTGGGCTCCAATGGCCTGAAAAGAAATTTTCGGTCAAAATTACTCTGTTTTGGTCTCCAAGTGTCTAAAAATCGTTTTTTAGTCAAAATAACTGCATTTGGTCACCAAAGGTCAGAAAAAAAATTTCGTCAAAATGACTATATTTTTGTCTTTTAAAGCCTTAAAAAGCCGGTTTTAGACAAGATTTTAGACATTTGGCTCCAATGGCCTGAAAAAAATGTTTTGGTCAAAAATACTCTATTTTGGTCTCCAAGTGTCTAAAAACCTTTTGTTAGTCAAAATAACGGCATTTGGTCACCAAAGGTCTGAAAAAGAAAATTAGTCAAAATTACTGTATTTTTTGTCTTTTACAGCCTTAAAAAGCTGGTTTTAGACAAGATTTGTTTAAAACCGGCAATTTGGGCTCCAATGGCCTGAAAAAAATGTTTTGGTCAAAATGACTCTATTTTGGTCTCCAAGTGTCTAAAAACCTTTTGTTAGTCAAAATAACGGCATTTGGTCACCAAAGGTCTGAAAAACAATTTAGTCAAAATGACTGTATTTTTGTCTTTTAGAGCCTTAAAAAGCCGGTTTAAGACAAGATTTGTCTAAAACCGGCCATTTGGGCTCCAATGGCCTGAAAATTATTTTTTAGTTAAAATGACTCTATTTCGGTCTCCAAGTGTCTAAAAAGCCTTTTTAAGTCAAAATAACTGCATTTGGTCACCAAAGGTCTGAAAAAATTAAGTCCAAATGACTATATTTTTTTCTTTGAGAGCCTTAAAAAGCCGGTTTTAGGCACGATTTTAGACATTTGGCTAAAATGGCCTGAAAAAAATGTTTTGGTCAAAAATACTCTATTTTGGTCTCCAAGTGTCTAAAAACCTTTTGTTAGTCAAAATAACGGCATTTGGTCACCAAAGGTCTGAAAAAAATTTAGTCAAAATGACTGTATTTTTTGTCTTTTAGAGCCTTAAAAAGCTGGTTTTAGACAAGATTTGTCTAAAACCGGCCATTTGGGCTCCAATGGCCTGAAAAGAAATTTTCGGTCAAAATTACTCTGTTTTGGTCTCCAAGTGTCTAAAAATCGTTTTTTAGTCAAAATAACTGCATTTGGTCACCAAAGGTTAGAAAAAAAATTTCGTCAAAATGACTATATTTTTGTCTTTTAGAGCCTTAAAAAGCCGGTTTTAGACAAGATTTTAGACATTTGGCTCCAATGGCCTGAAAACAATGTTTTGGTCAAAAATACTCTATTTTGGTCTCCAAGTGTCTAAAAACCTTTTGTTTGTCAAAATAACGGCATTTGGTCACCAAAGGTCTGAAAAAAAATTAGTCAAAATTACTGTATTTTTTGTCTTTTACAGCCTTAAAAAGCCGGTTTTAGACAAGATTTGTTTAAAACCGGCAATTTGGGCTCCAATGGCCTGAAAAAATGTTTTGGTCAAAATGACTCTATTTTGGTCTCCAAGTGTCTAAAAACCTTTTGTTAGTCAAAATAACGGCATTTGGTCACCAAAGGTCTGAAAAACAATTTAGTCAAAATGACTGTATTTTTGTCTTTTAGAGCCTTAAAAAGCCGGTTTAAGACAAGATTTGTCTAAAACCGGCCATTTGGGCTCCAATGGCCTGAAAATTATTTTTTAGTTAAAATGACTCTATTTCGGTCTCCAAGTGTCTAAAAAGCCTTTTTAAGTCAAAATAACTGCATTTGGTCACCAAAGGTCTGAAAAAATTAAGTCCAAATGACTATATTTTTTTCTTTGAGAGCCTTAAAAAGCCGGTTTTAGGCACGATTTTAGACATTTGGCTCCAATGGCCTGAAAACAATGTTTTGGTCAAAAATACTCTATTTTGGTCTCCAAGTGTCTAAAAACCTTTTGTTAGTCAAAATAACGGCATTTGGTCACCAAAGGTCTGAAAAAAATTTAGTCAAAATGACTGTATTTTTTGTCTTTTAGAGCCTTAAAAATCCGGTTTTAGACAAGAGTTGTCTAAAACCGGCCATTTGGGCTCCAATGGCATGAAAAAATGTTTTTGGTCAAAATGACTCAATTTTGGTCTCCAAGTGTCTAAAAAGCCTTTTTTAGTCAAAATAACTGCATTTCGTCACCAAAGGTCTAAAAAAAAAAATTAGTCAAAGTGTCTTTATTTTTGTCTTTTAGAGCCTTAACCACTTGCCGACTGCCGCACGACTATTTACGTCGGCAGTAAGCCCCTCACAGGCAAAGTGATGTTGATCTACGTTGCTAGCTTGTGAGGGTCTAGGGAGCGAGCGCGCGCCCCCGGAGGCGCGCTCCCGCGTGGTCACAGATCCCCCGCACGTGTGACCGGCGGACCCGATGTTCGCTGGTCACTCGGCGATCGTCACTGCAGAGGGAGAAAGTCAGGCGACTGATGTAAACAAACCGCCTTTCATTCTACCCTGTGTAGAAACAGTGATCATACGGTTCTACTATGTAGGACCGTTGATCACTGTTCCTACAGCTCAAGCCACAACCAATCACAGTTAGAATCACGCCCCGAGGGACACACACAGCCCCTCCCTCTCAAAAAAAGTTAACCCCCTTCACTGCCAGTGTAATTTTACAGTAACAGTGCATATGTATAGCACTGATTACTGTAGAAATGTCACTGGTAACCCCAAAAGTGTCAAAAATGTCAGTCAAGGGTCCGATCTGTCTGCCGCAATTTTGCAGTACCGCAAAAAAAATCGCAGATCGCCGCCATTACGCGTTGAAAAAAAAATAAAAAAAACAACAAAAATCTTTCCCTTTGTTAGTAAACGCGATAACTTTTGCACAAACCAATCAAAATACGCTTTTTTTTTTTTACCAAACATATGTAGCATAAAACAAATTGGCCGAAAATGTTAAAAAATTTTGATTTTCACATTTTTTTGGGGAATTTCATGTAAAAAAATGTGAAAAATATTGCTATTTTTGCAAAATTGACGCTTTTTTTTGTTTATAGCGCATGATCAAAAAATCGCACAGGTGATCAAATACCACCAAAAGAAAGCTCTGTTTGTGGGAAAAAAAGGAAGTCAAATTTGTTTAGGTACAGCGTCGCACGACCGCGCAATTGTCCGTTAAAGTCAACGCAGTGCCGAATCGCAAAATAGGCCCTGGTCAGGAAGGGGGTCAAATCTTCCGGGGGTTAAGTGGTAAATAGCCGGTTTTAGACACGATTTGTCTAAAACCGGCCATTTGAGTTTCAATGGCCTGAAAAAAATGTTTGGTCAAAATGACTCTATTTTTGTCTCCAAGTGTCTAAAAAGCCTTTTTTAGTCAAAATAACTGCATTTGGTCACCAAAGGTCTGATAAAAAAAATTGTCAAGATGACTGTATTTTTGTCTTTTAGAGCCTTAAAAAGCCGGTTTTAGACAAGATTTGTCTATAACTGGCCATTTGGGCTCCAATTGCCTGAAAAAAAATCGGTCAAAATGACTCTATTTTGGTCTCCAAGTGTCTAAAAAGCCTTTTTTAGTCAAAATAACTGCATTTGGTAACCAAAGGTCTGAAAAAAATGTAGTCAAAATTACTATATTTTTGTCTTTTACAGCCTTAAAAAGCCGGTTTTAGACAAGATTTTAGACATTTGGCTCCAATGGCCTGAAAAAAATGTTTTGGTCAAAATGACTCTATTTTGGTCTCCAAGTGTCTAAAAAGCCTTTTTAGTCAAAATAACTGCATTTGGTCACGAAAGATCTGAAAAAAAATTTAGTCAAATTGACTGTATTTTTGTCTTTTAGTGCCTTGAAAAGCCGGTTTTAGACAAGATTTGTCTAAAACCGGCCATTTGGGCTCCAATGGCCTGAAAAGAAATTTTCGGTCAAAATTACTCTGTTTTGGTCTCCAAGTGTCTAAAAATCGTTTTTTAGTCAAAATAACTGCATTTGGTCACCAAAGGTCAGAAAAAAAATTTCGTCAAAATGACTATATTTTTGTCTTTTAAAGCCTTAAAAAGCCGGTTTTAGACAAGATTTTAGACATTTGGCTCCAATGGCCTGAAAAAAATGTTTTGGTCAAAAATACTCTATTTTGGTCTCCAAGTGTCTAAAAACCTTTTGTTAGTCAAAATAACGGCATTTGGTCACCAAAGGTCTGAAAAAGAAAATTAGTCAAAATTACTGTATTTTTTGTCTTTTACAGCCTTAAAAAGCTGGTTTTAGACAAGATTTGTTTAAAACCGGCAATTTGGGCTCCAATGGCCTGAAAAAAATGTTTTGGTCAAAATGACTCTATTTTGGTCTCCAAGTGTCTAAAAACCTTTTGTTAGTCAAAATAACGGCATTTGGTCACCAAAGGTCTGAAAAACAATTTAGTCAAAATGACTGTATTTTTGTCTTTTAGAGCCTTAAAAAGCCGGTTTAAGACAAGATTTGTCTAAAACCGGCCATTTGGGCTCCAATGGCCTGAAAATTATTTTTTAGTTAAAATGACTCTATTTCGGTCTCCAAGTGTCTAAAAAGCCTTTTTAAGTCAAAATAACTGCATTTGGTCACCAAAGGTCTGAAAAAATTAAGTCCAAATGACTATATTTTTTTCTTTGAGAGCCTTAAAAAGCCGGTTTTAGGCACGATTTTAGACATTTGGCTAAAATGGCCTGAAAAAAATGTTTTGGTCAAAAATACTCTATTTTGGTCTCCAAGTGTCTAAAAACCTTTTGTTAGTCAAAATAACGGCATTTGGTCACCAAAGGTCTGAAAAAAATTTAGTCAAAATGACTGTATTTTTTGTCTTTTAGAGCCTTAAAAAGCTGGTTTTAGACAAGATTTGTCTAAAACCGGCCATTTGGGCTCCAATGGCCTGAAAAGAAATTTTCGGTCAAAATTACTCTGTTTTGGTCTCCAAGTGTCTAAAAATCGTTTTTTAGTCAAAATAACTGCATTTGGTCACCAAAGGTTAGAAAAAAAATTTCGTCAAAATGACTATATTTTTGTCTTTTAGAGCCTTAAAAAGCCGGTTTTAGACAAGATTTTAGACATTTGGCTCCAATGGCCTGAAAACAATGTTTTGGTCAAAAATACTCTATTTTGGTCTCCAAGTGTCTAAAAACCTTTTGTTTGTCAAAATAACGGCATTTGGTCACCAAAGGTCTGAAAAAAAATTAGTCAAAATTACTGTATTTTTTGTCTTTTACAGCCTTAAAAAGCCGGTTTTAGACAAGATTTGTTTAAAACCGGCAATTTGGGCTCCAATGGCCTGAAAAAATGTTTTGGTCAAAATGACTCTATTTTGGTCTCCAAGTGTCTAAAAACCTTTTGTTAGTCAAAATAACGGCATTTGGTCACCAAAGGTCTGAAAAACAATTTAGTCAAAATGACTGTATTTTTGTCTTTTAGAGCCTTAAAAAGCCGGTTTAAGACAAGATTTGTCTAAAACCGGCCATTTGGGCTCCAATGGCCTGAAAATTATTTTTTAGTTAAAATGACTCTATTTCGGTCTCCAAGTGTCTAAAAAGCCTTTTTAAGTCAAAATAACTGCATTTGGTCACCAAAGGTCTGAAAAAATTAAGTCCAAATGACTATATTTTTTTCTTTGAGAGCCTTAAAAAGCCGGTTTTAGGCACGATTTTAGACATTTGGCTCCAATGGCCTGAAAACAATGTTTTGGTCAAAAATACTCTATTTTGGTCTCCAAGTGTCTAAAAACCTTTTGTTAGTCAAAATAACGGCATTTGGTCACCAAAGGTCTGAAAAAAATTTAGTCAAAATGACTGTATTTTTTGTCTTTTAGAGCCTTAAAAAGCCGGTTTTAGACAAGAGTTGTCTAAAACCGGCCATTTGGGCTCCAATGGCATGAAAAAATTTTTTTGGTCAAAATGACTCAATTTTGGTCTCCAAGTGTCTAAAAAGCCTTTTTAGTCAAAATAACTGCATTTCGTCACCAAAGGTCTAAAAAAAAAATTAGTCAAAGTGTCTTTATTTTTGTCTTTTAGAGCCTTAACCACTTGCCGACTGCCGCACGACTATTTACGTCGGCAGTAAGCCCCTCACAGGCAAAGTGATGTTGATCTACGTTGCTAGCTTGTGAGGGTCTAGGGAGCGAGCGCGCGCCCCCGGAGGCGCGCTCCCGCGTGGTCACGGATCCCCCGCACGTGTGACCGGCAGACCCGATGTTCGCCGGTCACTCGGCGATTGTCACTGCAGAGGGAGAAAGTCAGGTGACTGATATAAACAAGCCGCCTGTCATTCTCCCCTGTGTAGAAACAGTGATCATACGGTTCTACTATGTAGGACCGTTGATCACTGTTCCTACAGCTCAAGCCACAGCCAATCACAGTTAGAATCACGCCCCGAGGGACACACACAGCCCCTCCCTCTCAAAAAAAGTTAACCCCCTTCACTGCCAGTGTAATTTTACAGTAACAGTGCATATGTATAGCACTGATTACTGTAGAAATGTCACTGGTAACCCCAAAAGTGTCAAAAATGTCAGTCAAGGGTCCGATCTGTCTGCCGCAATTTTGCAGTACCGCAAAAGAAATCGCAGATCGCCGCCATTACGCGTTGAAAAAAAAACTACAAAAATGACAAAAATCTTTCCCTTTGTTAGTAAACGCGATAACTTTTGCGCAAACCAATCAAAATACGCTTTTTTTTTACCAAACATATGTAGCATAAAACAAATTGGCCGAAAATGTTAAAAAAATTTTGATTTTCACATTTTTTGGGGGAATTTCATATAAAAAAATGTGAAAAATATTGCTATTTTTGCAAAATTGACGCTCTTTTTTTGTTTATAGCGCATGATCAAAAAATCGCACAGGTGATCAAATACCACCAAAAGAAAGCTCTGTTTGTGGGAAAAAAAGGAAGTCAAATTTGTTTAGGTACAGCGTCGCACGACCGCGCAATTGTCCGTTAAAGTCAACGCAGTGCCAAATTGCAAAATAGGCCCTGGTCAGGAAGGGGGTCAAATCTTCCGGGGGTTAAGTGGTTAAATAGCCGGTTTTAGACACGATTTGTCTAAAACCGGCCATTTGAGTTTCAATGGCCTGAAAAAAATGTTTGGTCAGAATGATTCTATTTTGGTCTCCAAGTGTCTAAAAAGCCTTTTTTAGTCAAAATAACTGCATTTGGTCACCAAAGGTCTGATAAAAAAAATTGCCAAGATGACTGTATTTTTGTCTTTTAGAGCCTTAAAAAGCCGGTTTTAGACAAGATTTGTCTATAACTGGCCATTTGGGCTCCAATTGCCTGAAAAAAAAACGGTCAAAATGACTCTATTTTGGTCTCCAAGTGTCTAAAAAGCCTTTTTTAGTCAAAATAACTGCATTTGGTAACCAAAGGTCTGAAAAAAAATGTAGTCAAAATTACTATATTTTTGTCTTTTAGAGCCTTAAAAAGCCGGTTTTAGACAAGATTTTAGACATTTGGCTCCAATGGCCTGAAAAAATGTTTTGGTCAAAATGAATCTATTTTGGTCTCCAAGTGTCTAAAAAGCCTTTTTAGTCAAAATAACTGCATTTGGTCACCAAAGATCTGAAAAAAAATTTAGTCAAATTGACTGTATTTTTGTCTTTTAGTGCCTTGAAAAGTCGGTTTTAGACAAGATTTTAGATTTTTGTGCTCCAATGGCCTGAAAATTTTTTTGTTAAAATGACTCTATTTTGGTCTCCAAGTGTCTAAAAAAGTCTTTTTTAGTATAAATAAATTTATTTGGTCAGCAAAGGTCTGAAAAAATTAGTCAAAATCAATGTATTTTTGTCTTTTAGTGTCTTAAAAAGCCGGTTTTAGACCAGATTTGTCTAAAACCGGCCATTTGGGCTCCAATGGCCTGAAAAAAACTTTTTGGTCAAAATGACTCTATTTTGGTCTCCAAGTGTCTAAAAAGCCTTTTTTAGTCAAAATAACTGCATTTGGTCACCAAAGGTCTGAAAAATACTATAGTCAAAATGACTATATTTTTGTCTTTTAAAGCCTTAAAAAGCCGGTTTTAGACAAGATTTTAGACATTTGGCTCCAATGGCCTGAAAAAAATGTTTTGGTCAGAAATACTCTATTTTGGTCTCCAAGTGTCTAAAAACCTTTTGTTAGTCAAAATAACGGCATTTGGTCACCAAAGGTCTGAAAAAAAATTAGTCAAAATTACTGTATTTTTTGTCTTTTACAGCCTTAAAAAGCCGGTTTTAGACAAGATTTGTTTAAAACCGGCCATTTGGGCTCGATTGGCCTGAAAAAAATGTTTTGGTCAAAATGACTCTATTTTGGTCTCCAAGTGTATAAAAACCTTTCGTTAGTCAAAATAACGGCATTTCGTCACCAAAGGTCTAAAAAAATTTAGTCAAAGTGACTTTATTTTTGTCTTTTAGAGCCTTAACCACTATATACGTTGGCAGTAAGCCCCTCACAGGCAAAGTGATGTTGATCTACGTTGCTAGCCTGTTAGGGTCTAGGGAGCGAGCGCGCGCCCCGGAGGCGAGCTCCCGCGTGGTCATGGATCCCCCGCACGTGTCCCCCGATGTCCGCCGGTCACTTGGCGATCCGACAGAGGGAGAAAGTCAGGCGACTGATGTAAACAAGCCCCCTGTCATTCTCCCCTGTGTAGAAACAGTGATCATACGGTTCTACTATGTAGGACCGTTGATCACTGTTCCTACAGCTCAAGCCACAGCCAATCACAGTTAGAATCACGCCCCTAGGGACACACACAGCCCCTCCCTCTCAAAAAAAGTTAACCCCTTCACTGCCAGTGTAATTTTACAGTAACAGTGCATATGTATAGCACTGATTACTGTAGAAATGTCACTGGTAACCCCGAAAGTGTCAAAAATGTCAGTCAAGGGTCCGATCTGTCTGCCGCAATTTTGCAGTACTGCAAAAAAAAAATCGCAGATCGCCGCCATTACACGTTGAAAAAAAACCAACAAAAATTACAAAAAATCTTTCCCTTTGTTAGTAAACGCGATAACTTTTGCGCACACCAATCAAAATACGCTTTTTGCGATTTTTTTACCAAACATGTAGCATAAACAAATTGGCCGAAAATGTTAAAAAACTTTGATTTTTACATTTTTTTGGTGAATTTCATATAAAAAATGTGAAAAATATTGCTATTTTTGCAAAATTGACGCTCTTTTTTTGTTTATAGCGCATGATCAAAAAATCACACAGGTGATCTTTTAGAGCCTTGAAAAGCCGGTTTTAGACAAGATTTTAGATTTTTGGGCTCCAATGGCCTGAAATTTTTTTGTTAAAATGACTCTATTTTGGTCTCCAAGTGTCGAAAAAAGCCTTTTTTAGTATAAATAAATGCATTTGGTCACCTAAGGTCTGAAAAAAAGCTAGTCAAAATTAATGTATTTTAGTCTTTTAGTGTCTTAAAAAGCCGGTTTTAGACCAGATTTGTCTCCAATGGCCTGAAAAAAATTTTTGGTCAAAATGACTCTATTTTGGTCTCCAAGTGTCTAAAAAGCCTTTTTTTTTCAAAATAACTGAATTTGGTCACCAAAGGTCTGAAAAATACTTTAGTCAAAATGACTGTATTTTTGTCTTTTAGAGCCTTAAAAAGCCGGTTTTAGACAAGATTTTAGACATTTGGCTCCAATGGCCTGAAAAAAATGTTTTGGTCAAAAATACTCTATTTTGGTCTCCAAGTGTCTAAAAACCTTTTGTTAGTCAAAATAACGGCATTTGGTCACCAAAGGTCTGAAAAAAATTTAGTCAAAATTACTGTATTTTTTGTCTTTTACAGCCTTAAAAAGACGGTTTTAGACAAGATTTGTTTAAATCCGGCCATTTGGGCTCCAATGGCCTGAAAAAAATGTTTTGGTCAAAATGACTCTATTTTGGTCTCCAAGTGTCTAAAAACCTTTTGTTAGTCAAAATAACGGCATTTGGTCACCAAAGGTCTGAAAAAAAATTTAGTCAAAATGACTATATTTTTGTCTTTTAGAGCCTTAAAAAGCCGGTTTAAGACAAGATTTGTCTAAAACCGGCCATTTGGGCTCCAATGGCTTGAAAATTATTTTTTTAGTTAAAATGACTCTATTTTGGTCTCCAAGTGTCTAAAAAGCCTTTTTAAGTCAAAATAACTGCATTTGGTCACCAAAGGTCTGAAAAAAAATTAAGTCCAAATGTCTATATTTTTTTCTTTGAGAGCCTTAAAAAGCCGGTTTTAGGCACGATTTTAGACATTTGGGCTTAAATGGCCTGAAAGATTTTTTTGGTCAAAATGACTCTATTTTGGTCTCCAAGTGTCTAAAAAGCCTTTTTTAGTCAAAATATCTGCATTTGGTCACCAAAGGTCTGATAAAAAAATTAGTCAAAATGACTGCATCTTTGTCTTTTAGAGCCTTAAAAAGCCGGTTTTAGACAAGATTTGTCTATAACTGGCCATTTGGGCTCCAATTGCCTGAAAAAAAATTCGGTCAAAATGACTCTATTTTGGTCTCCAAATGTCTAAAAAGCCTTTTTTAGTCACAATAAATGCATTTGGTCACCAAAGATCTGAAAAAAAATAGTCAAAATTAATGTATTGTTGTCTTTTAGTGTCTTAAAAAGCCGGTTTTAGACCAGATTTGTCTAAAACCGGCCATTTGGGCTCCAATGGCCTGAAAAAATTTTTTGGTCAAAATGACTCTACTTTGGTCTCCAAGTGTCTAAAAAGCCTTTTTTTGTCAAAATAACTGAATTTGGTCACCAAAGGTCTGAAAAATACTTTAGTCAAAATGACTGTATTTTTGTCTTTTAGAGCCTTAAAAAGCCGGTTTTAGACAAGATTTGTCTAAAACCGGCCACAATGGCCTGAAAAGAAATTTTCAGTCAAAATTACTCTGTTTTGGTCTCCAAGTGTCTAAAAATCGTTTTTTAGTCAAAATAACTGCATTTGGTCACCAAAGGTCAGAAAAAAAATTTCGTCAAAATGACTATATTTTTGTCTTTTAGAGCCTTAAAAAGCCGGTTTTACACAAGATTTTAGACATTTGGCTCCAATGGCCTGAAAACAATGTTTTGGTCAAAAATACTCTAGTATGGTCTCCAAGTGTCTAAAAACCTTTTGTTAGTCAAAATAACGGCATTTGGTCACCAAAGGTCTGAAAAAAAATTAGTCAAAATTACTGTATTTTTTGTCTTTTACAGCCTTAAAAAGCCGGTTTTAGACAAGATTTGTTTAAAACCGGCCATTTGGGCTCGATTGGCCTGAAAAAAATGTTTTGGTCAAAATGACTCTATTTTGGTCTCCAAGTGTCTAAAAACTTTTGTTAGTCAAAATAACGGCATTTGGTCACCAAAGGTCTGAAAAACAATTTAGTTAAAATGACTGTATTTTTGTCTTTTAGAGCCTTAAAAAGCCGGTTTAAGACAAGATTTGTCTAAAACCGGCCATTTGGGCTCCAATGGCCTGAAAATTATTTTTTAGTTAAAATGACTCTATTTCGGTCTCCAAGTGTCTAAAAAGCCTTTTTAAGTCAAAATAACTGCATTTGGTCACCAAAGGTCTGAAAAAAATTAAGTCCAAATGACTATATTTTTTCTTTGAGAGCCTTAAAAAGCCGGTTTTAGGCACGATTTTAGACATTTGGCTAAAATGGCCTGGAAAAAAATGTTTTGGTCAAAAATACTCTATTTTGGTCTCCAAGTGTCTAAAAACCTTTTGTTAGTCAAAATAACGGCATTTGGTCACCAAAGGTCTGAAAAAAATTTAGTCAAAATGACTGTATGTTTTGTCTTTTAGAGCCTTAAAAATCCGGTTTTAGACAAGAGTTGTCTAAAACCGGCCATTTGGGCTCCAATGGCATGAAAAAATGTTTTTGGTCAAAATGACTCGATTTTGGTCTCCAAGTGTCTAAAAAGCCTTTTTAGTCAAAATAACTGCATTTCGTCACCAAAGGTCTAAAAAAAATTTAGTCAAAGTGTCTTTATTTTTGTCTTTTAGAGCCTTAACCACTTGCCGACTGCCGCACGACTATTTACGTCGGCATCTATTTTGGTCTCCAAGTGTCTAAAAACCTTTTGTTAGTCAAAATAACGGCATTTGGTCACCAAAGGTCTGAAAAACAATTTAGTCAAAATGACTGTATTTTTGTCTTTTAGAGCCTTAAAAAGCCGGTTTAAGACAATATTTGTCTAAAACCGGCCATTTGGGCTCCAATGGCATGAAAAAATGTTTTTGGTCAAAATGACTCAATTTTGGTCTCCAAGTGTCTAAAAAGCCTTTTTAGTCAAAATAACTGCATTTGGTCACCAAAGGTCTGAAAAAATTAAGTCCAAATGACTATATTTTTTTCTTTGAGAGCCTTAAAAAGCCGGTTTTAGACAAGATTTTAGACATTTGGCTAGAATGGCCTGAAAAAAATGTTTTGGTCAAAAATACTCTATTTTGGTCTCCAAGTGTCTAAAAACCTTTTGTTAGTCAAAATAACGGCATTTGGTCACCAAAGGTCTGAAAAAAATTTAGTCAAAATGACTGTATTTTTTGTCTTTTAGAGCCTTAAAAAGCTGGTTTTAGACAAGATTTGTCTAAAGCCGGCCATTTGGGCTCCAATGGCCTGAAAAGAAATTTTCGGTCAAAATTACTCTGTTTTGGTCTCCAAGTGTCTAAAAATCGTTTTTTAGTCAAAATAACTGCATTTGGTCACCAAAGGTCAGAAAAAAAATTTCGTCAAAATGACTATATTTTTGTCTTTTAGAGCCTTAAAAAGCCGGTTTTAGACAAGATTTTAGACATTTGGCTCCAATGGCCTGAAAAAAAATGTTTTGGTCAAAAATACTCTATTTTGGTCTCCAAGTGTCTAAAAACCTTTTGTTAGTCAAAATAACGACATTTGGTCACCAAAGGTCTGAAAAAAAAATTAGTCAAAATTACTGTATTTTTTGTCTTTTACAGCCTTAAAAAGCCGGTTTTAGACAAGATTTGTTTAAAACCGGCAATTTGGGCTCCAATGGCCTGAAAAAAATGTTTTGGTCAAAATGACTCTATTTTGGTCTCCAAGTGTCTAAAAACCTTTTGTTAGTCAAAATAACGGCATTTGGTCACCAAAGGTCTGAAAAAAAATTTAGTCAAAATGACTATATTTTTGTCTTTTAGAGCCTTAAAAAGCCGGTTTAAGACAAGATTTGTCTAAAACCGGCCATTTGGGCTCCAATGGCTTGAAAATTATTTTTTTAGTTAAAATGACTCTATTTTGGTCTCCAAGTGTCTAAAAAGCCTTTTTAAGTCAAAATAACTGCATTTGGTCACCAAAGGTCTGAAAAAAAATTAAGTCCAAATGTCTATATTTTTTTCTTTGAGAGCCTTAAAAAGCCGGTTTTAGGCACGATTTTAGACATTTGGGCTTAAATGGCCTGAAAGATTTTTTTGGTCAAAATGACTCTATTTTGGTCTCCAAGTGTCTAAAAAGCCTTTTTTAGTCAAAATATCTGCATTTGGTCACCAAAGGTCTGATAAAAAAATTAGTCAAAATGACTGCATCTTTGTCTTTTAGAGCCTTAAAAAGCCGGTTTTAGACAAGATTTGTCTATAACTGGCCATTTGGGCTCCAATTGCCTGAAAAAAAATTCGGTCAAAATGACTCTATTTTGGTCTCCAAATGTCTAAAAAGCCTTTTTTAGTCACAATAAATGCATTTGGTCACCAAAGATCTGAAAAAAAATAGTCAAAATTAATGTATTGTTGTCTTTTAGTGTCTTAAAAAGCCGGTTTTAGACCAGATTTGTCTAAAACCGGCCATTTGGGCTCCAATGGCCTGAAAAAATTTTTTGGTCAAAATGACTCTACTTTGGTCTCCAAGTGTCTAAAAAGCCTTTTTTTGTCAAAATAACTGAATTTGGTCACCAAAGGTCTGAAAAATACTTTAGTCAAAATGACTGTATTTTTGTCTTTTAGAGCCTTAAAAAGCCGGTTTTAGACAAGATTTGTCTAAAACCGGCCACAATGGCCTGAAAAGAAATTTTCAGTCAAAATTACTCTGTTTTGGTCTCCAAGTGTCTAAAAATCGTTTTTTAGTCAAAATAACTGCATTTGGTCACCAAAGGTCAGAAAAAAAATTTCGTCAAAATGACTATATTTTTGTCTTTTAGAGCCTTAAAAAGCCGGTTTTACACAAGATTTTAGACATTTGGCTCCAATGGCCTGAAAACAATGTTTTGGTCAAAAATACTCTAGTATGGTCTCCAAGTGTCTAAAAACCTTTTGTTAGTCAAAATAACGGCATTTGGTCACCAAAGGTCTGAAAAAAAATTAGTCAAAATTACTGTATTTTTTGTCTTTTACAGCCTTAAAAAGCCGGTTTTAGACAAGATTTGTTTAAAACCGGCCATTTGGGCTCGATTGGCCTGAAAAAAATGTTTTGGTCAAAATGACTCTATTTTGGTCTCCAAGTGTCTAAAAACTTTTGTTAGTCAAAATAACGGCATTTGGTCACCAAAGGTCTGAAAAACAATTTAGTCAAAATGACTGTATTTTTGTCTTTTAGAGCCTTAAAAAGCCGGTTTAAGACAAGATTTGTCTAAAACCGGCCATTTGGGCTCCAATGGCCTGAAAATTATTTTTTAGTTAAAATGACTCTATTTCGGTCTCCAAGTGTCTAAAAAGCCTTTTTAAGTCAAAATAACTGCATTTGGTCACCAAAGGTCTGAAAAAAATTAAGTCCAAATGACTATATTTTTTCTTTGAGAGCCTTAAAAAGCCGGTTTTAGGCACGATTTTAGACATTTGGCTAAAATGGCCTGGAAAAAAATGTTTTGGTCAAAAATACTCTATTTTGGTCTCCAAGTGTCTAAAAACCTTTTGTTAGTCAAAATAACGGCATTTGGTCACCAAAGGTCTGAAAAAAATTTAGTCAAAATGACTGTATGTTTTGT
The DNA here is from genome assembly GCF_965119305.1 of Pelophylax lessonae. Classification (NCBI taxonomy): domain Eukaryota; kingdom Metazoa; phylum Chordata; class Amphibia; order Anura; family Ranidae; genus Pelophylax; species Pelophylax lessonae. Next base: position 247,411,010 of record NC_138772.1, read on the forward strand.
CTTTTAGAGCCTTAAAAATCCGGTTTTAGACAAGAGTTGTCTAAAACCGGCCATTTGGGCTCCAATGGCATGAAAAAATGTTTTTGGTCAAAATGACTCGATTTTGGTCTCCAAGTGTCTAAAAAGCCTTTTTAGTCAAAATAACTGCATTTCGTCACCAAAGGTCTAAAAAAAATTTAGTCAAAGTGTCTTTATTTTTGTCTTTTAGAGCCTTAACCACTTGCCGACTGCCGCACGACTATTTACGTCGGCATCTATTTTGGTCTCCAAGTGTCTAAAAACCTTTTGTTAGTCAAAATAACGGCATTTGGTCACCAAAGGTCTGAAAAACAATTTAGTCAAAATGACTGTATTTTTGTCTTTTAGAGCCTTAAAAAGCCGGTTTAAGACAATATTTGTCTAAAACCGGCCATTTGGGCTCCAATGGCATGAAAAAATGTTTTTGGTCAAAATGACTCAATTTTGGTCTCCAAGTGTCTAAAAAGCCTTTTTAGTCAAAATAACTGCATTTGGTCACCAAAGGTCTGAAAAAATTAAGTCCAAATGACTATATTTTTTTCTTTGAGAGCCTTAAAAAGCCGGTTTTAGACAAGATTTTAGACATTTGGCTAGAATGGCCTGAAAAAATGTTTTGGTCAAAAATACTCTATTTTGGTCTCCAAGTGTCTAAAAACCTTTTGTTAGTCAAAATAACGGCATTTGGTCACCAAAGGTCTGAAAAAAATTTAGTCAAAATGACTGTATTTTTTGTCTTTTAGAGCCTTAAAAAGCTGGTTTTAGACAAGATTTGTCTAAAACCGGCCATTTGGGCTCCAATGGCCTGAAAAGAAATTTTCGGTCAAAATTACTCTGTTTTGGTCTCCAAGTGTCTAAAAATCGTTTTTTAGTCAAAATAACTGCATTTGGTCACCAAAGGTCAGAAAAAAAATTTCGTCAAAATGACTATATTTTTGTCTTTTAGAGCCTTAAAAAGCCGGTTTTAGACAAGATTTTAGACATTTGGCTCCAATGGCCTGAAAAAAAATGTTTTGGTCAAAAATACTCTATTTTGGTCTCCAAGTGTCTAAAAACCTTTTGTTAGTCAAAATAACGGCATTTGGTCACCAAAGGTCTGAAAAAAAAATTAGTCAAAATTACTGTATTTTTTGTCTTTTACAGCCTTAAAAAGCCGGTTTTAGACAAGATTTGTTTAAAACCGGCAATTTGGGCTCCAATGGCCTGAAAAAAATGTTTTGGTCAAAATGACTCTATTTTGGTCTCCAAGTGTCTAAAAACCTTTTGTTAGTCAAAATAACGGCATTTGGTCACCAAAGGTCTGAAAAAAAATTTAGTCAAAATGACTATATTTTTGTCTTTTAGAGCCTTAAAAACCCGGTTTAAACAAGATTTGTCTAAAACCGGCCATTTGGGCTCCAATGGCTTGAAAATTATTTTTTTAGTTAAAATGACTCTATTTTGGTCTCCAAGTGTCTAAAAAGCCTTTTTAAGTCAAAATAACTGCATTTGGTCACCAAAGGTCTGAAAAAAATTAAGTCCAAATGTCTATATTTTTTTCTTTGAGAGCCTTAAAAAGCCGGTTTTAGGCACGATTTTAGACATTTGGGCTTAAATGGCCTGAAAGATTTTTTTGGTCAAAATGACTCTATTTTGGTCTCCAAGTGTCTAAAAAGCCTTTTTTAGTCAAAATATCTGCATTTGGTCACCAAAGGTCTGATAAAAAAATTAGTCAAAATGACTGCATCTTTGTCTTTTAGAGCCTTAAAAAGCCGGTTTTAGACAAGATTTGTCTATAACTGGCCATTTGGGCTCCAATTGCCTGAAAAAAAATTCGGTCAAAATGACTCTATTTTGGTCTCCAAATGTCTAAAAAGCCTTTTTTAGTCACAATAAATGCATTTGGTCACCAAAGATCTGAAAAAAAATAGTCAAAATTAATGTATTGTTGTCTTTTAGTGTCTTAAAAAGCCGGTTTTAGACCAGATTTGTCTAAAACCGGCCATTTGGGCTCCAATGGCCTGAAAAAATTTTTTGGTCAAAATGACTCTACTTTGGTCTCCAAGTGTCTAAAAAGCCTTTTTTTGTCAAAATAACTGAATTTGGTCACCAAAGGTCTGAAAAATACTTTAGTCAAAATGACTGTATTTTTGTCTTTTAGAGCCTTAAAAAGCCGGTTTTAGACAAGATTTGTCTAAAACCGGCCACAATGGCCTGAAAAGAAATTTTCAGTCAAAATTACTCTGTTTTGGTCTCCAAGTGTCTAAAAATCGTTTTTTAGTCAAAATAACTGCATTTGGTCACCAAAGGTCAGAAAAAAATTTCGTCAAAATGACTATATTTTTGTCTTTTAGAGCCTTAAAAAGCCGGTTTTACACAAGATTTTAGACATTTGGCTCCAATGGCCTGAAAACAATGTTTTGGTCAAAAATACTCTAGTATGGTCTCCAAGTGTCTAAAAACCTTTTGTTAGTCAAAATAACGGCATTTGGTCACCAAAGGTCTGAAAAAAAATTAGTCAAAATTACTGTATTTTTTGTCTTTTACAGCCTTAAAAAGCCGGTTTTAGACAAGATTTGTTTAAAACCGGCCATTTGGGCTCGATTGGCCTGAAAAAAATGTTTTGGTCAAAATGACTCTATTTTGGTCTCCAAGTGTCTAAAAACTTTTGTTAGTCAAAATAACGGCATTTGGTCACCAAAGGTCTGAAAAACAATTTAGTCAAAATGACTGTATTTTTGTCTTTTAGAGCCTTAAAAAGCCGGTTTAAGACAAGATTTGTCTAAAACCGGCCATTTGGGCTCCAATGGCCTGAAAATTATTTTTTAGTTAAAATGACTCTATTTCGGTCTCCAAGTGTCTAAAAAGCCTTTTTAAGTCAAAATAACTGCATTTGGTCACCAAAGGTCTGAAAAAAATTAAGTCCAAATGACTATATTTTTTCTTTGAGAGCCTTAAAAAGCCGGTTTTAGGCACGATTTTAGACATTTGGCTAAAATGGCCTGGAAAAAAATGTTTTGGTCAAAAATACTCTATTTTGGTCTCCAAGTGTCTAAAAACCTTTTGTTAGTCAAAATAACGGCATTTGGTCACCAAAGGTCTGAAAAAAATTTAGTCAAAATGACTGTATGTTTTGTCTTTTAGAGCCTTAAAAATCCGGTTTTAGACAAGAGTTGTCTAAAACCGGCCATTTGGGCTCCAATGGCATGAAAAAATGTTTTTGGTCAAAATGACTCGATTTTGGTCTCCAAGTGTCTAAAAAGCCTTTTTAGTCAAAATAACTGCATTTCGTCACCAAAGGTCTAAAAAAAAAACTAGTCAAAGTGTCTTTATTTTTGTCTTTTAGAGCCTTAACCACTTGCCGACTGCCGCACGACTATTTACGTCGGCATCTATTTTGGTCTCCAAGTGTCTAAAAACCTTTTGTTAGTCAAAATAACGGCATTTGGTCACCAAAGGTCTGAAAAACAATTTAGTCAAAATGACTGTATTTTTGTCTTTTAGAGCCTTAAAAAGCCGGTTTAAGACAAGATTTGTCTAAAACCGGCCATTTGGGCTCCAATGGCATGAAAAAATGTTTTTGGTCAAAATGACTCAATTTTGGTCTCCAAGTGTCTAAAAAGCCTTTTTAGTCAAAATAACTGCATTTGGTCACCAAAGGTCTGAAAAAATTAAGTCCAAATGACTATATTTTTTTCTTTGAGAGCCTTAAAAAGCCGGTTTTAGACAAGATTTTAGACATTTGGCTAGAATGGCCTGAAAAAAATGTTTTGGTCAAAAATACTCTATTTTGGTCTCCAAGTGTCTAAAAACCTTTTGTTAGTCAAAATAACGGCATTTGGTCACCAAAGGTCTGAAAAAAATTTAGTCAAAATGACTGTATTTTTTGTCTTTTAGAGCCTTAAAAAGCTGGTTTTAGACAAGATTTGTCTAAAACCGGCCATTTGGGCTCCAATGGCCTGAAAAGAAATTTTCGGTCAAAATTACTCTGTTTTGGTCTCCAAGTGTCTAAAAATCGTTTTTTAGTCAAAATAACTGCATTTGGTCACCAAAGGTCAGAAAAAAAATTTCGTCAAAATGACTATATTTTTGTCTTTTAGAGCCTTAAAAAGCCGGTTTTAGACAAGATTTTAGACATTTGGCTCCAATGGCCTGAAAAAAAATGTTTTGGTCAAAAATACTCTATTTTGGTCTCCAAGTGTCTAAAAACCTTTTGTTAGTCAAAATAACGGCATTTGGTCACCAAAGGTCTGAAAAAAAATTAGTCAAAATTACTGTATTTTTTGTCTTTTACAGCCTTAAAAAGCCGGTTTTAGACAAGATTTGTTTAAAACCGGCAATTTGGGCTCCAATGGCCTGAAAAAAATGTTTTGGTCAAAATGACTCTATTTTGGTCTCCAAGTGTCTAAAAACCTTTTGTTAGTCAAAATAACGGCATTTGGTCACCAAAGGTCTGAAAAACAATTTAGTCAAAATGACTGTATTTTTGTCTTTTAGAGCCTTAACCACTTGCCGACCGCCGCACGACTATCTACGGCGGCGGTCAGCCCCTCACAGGCAAAGTGACGTAGGTCTACGTCGCTCGCCTGTGAGGGTTTAGGGAGCGAGCGCGCGCCGCCGGAGGCGCGCTCCCGCTCCCGCGTGGTCACGGACCCCCCCGCGCGTGTGACCGGCGGACCCGATCGTCGCCGGCCACTCTGCGATCGGCGGGGGAGAGGGAGAAAGTCAGGCAGCTTGTGTAAACAAGCTGCCTGTCATTCTCCTCTCTGTATGAGAGCTGATCACATGGATCTACTATGTAGATCCATTGATCACTCTGCATACAGTTGAAGCCACAGCCAATCACAGTTAGAATCACGCCCCTAGGGACACACACAGCCCCTCCCTCTCAAATAAAGTTAACCCCTTCACTACCAGTGTATTTTTACAGTAACAGTGCATATGTATAGCACTGATTACTGTAGAAATGTCACTGGTAACCCCAAAAGTGTCAAAAATGTCAGTCAAGGGTCCGATCTGTCCACCGCAATGTCGCAGTACCGCAAAGAAAATCGCAGATCGCCGCCATTACGCGTTAAAAAAAAAACAACAAAAATGACAAAAATCTTTCCCTTTGTTAGTAAACGCAATAACTTTTGCGCAAACCAATCAAAATACGCTTTTTGCGATTTTTTTTACCAAACATAGGTAGCATAAAACAAATTGGCCGAAAATATTAAAAAATTTTGATTTTTACATTTTTTTTTGGGGGAATTTCATATAAAAAAAAGGGAAAAATATTGCTATTTTTGCAAAATTGACGCTCTTTTTTTGTTTATAGCGCGTGATCAAAAAATCGCACAGGTGATCAAATACCGCCAAAAGAAAGCTCTGTTTGTGGGAAAAAAAGGACGCCAAATTCGTTTAGGTACAGCGTCGCACGACCGCGCAATTGTCCGTTAAAGTCACGCAGTGCCGAATCGCAAAATAGCCTCTGGTCGTTTAGCAGCCAAATCCTCCGGGGCTTAAGTGGTTAAAAAGCCGGTTTAAGACAAGATTTGTCTAAAACCGGCCATTTGGGCTCCAATGGCCTGAAAATTATTTTTTAGTTAAAATGACTCTATTTCGGTCTCCAAGTGTCTAAAAAGCCTTTTTAAGTCAAAATAACTGCATTTGGTCACCAAAGGTCTGAAAAAATTAAGTCCAAATGACTATATTTTTTTCTTTGAGAGCCTTAAAAAGCCGGTTTTAGGCACGATTTTAGACATTTGGCTAAAATGGCCTGAAAAAAATGTTTTGGTCAAAAATACTCTATTTTGGTCTCCAAGTGTCTAAAAACCTTTTGTTAGTCAAAATAACGGCATTTGGTCACCAAAGGTCTGAAAAAAAAATTAGTCAAAATTACTGTATTTTTTGTCTTTTACAGCCTTAAAAAGCCGGTTTTAGACAAGATTTGTTTAAAACCGGCCATTTGGGCTCGATTGGCCTGAAAAAAATGTTTTGGTCAAAATGACTCTATTTTGGTCTCCAAGTGTATAAAAACCTTTCGTTAGTCAAAATAACGGCATTTCGCCACCAAAGGTCTAAAAAAATTTAGTCAAAGTGACTTTATTTTTGTCTTTTAGAGCCTTAACCACTATATACGTCGGCAGTAAGCCCCTCACAGGCAAAGTGATGTTGATCTACGTTGCTAGCCTGTTAGGGTCTAGGGAGCGAGCGCGCCCCGGAGGCGAGCTCCCGCGTGGTCATGGATCCCCCGCACGTGTCCCCCGATGTCTGCCGGTCACTTGGCGATCCGACAGAGGGAGAAAGTCAGGCGACTGATGTAAACAAGCCCCCTGTCATTCTCCCCTGTGTAGAAACAGTGATCATACGGTTCTACTATGTAGGACCGTTGATCACTGTTCCTACAGCTCAAGCCACAGCCAATCACAGTTAGAATCACGCCCCTAGGGACACACACAGCCCCTCCCTCTCAAAAAAAGTTAACCCCTTCACTGCCAGTGTAATTTTACAGTAACAGTGCATATGTATAGCACTGATTACTGTAGAAATGTCACTGGTAACCCCGAAAGTGTCAAAAATGTCAGTCAAGGGTCCGATCTGTCTGCCGCAATTTTGCAGTACCGCAAAAAAAAAATCGCAGATCGCCGCCATTACACGTTGAAAAAAAACCAACAAAAATTACAAAAAATCTTTCCCTTTGTTAGTAAACGCGATAACTTTTGCGCACACCAATCAAAATACGCTTTTTGCGATTTTTTTTACCAAACATGTAGCATAAACAAATTGGCCGAAAATGTTAAAAAACTTTGATTTTTACATTTTTTTGGTGAATTTCATATAAAAAAATGTGAAAAATATTGCTATTTTTGCAAAATTGACGCTCTTTTTTTGTTTATAGCGCATGATCAAAAAATCGCACAGGTGATCTTTTAGAGCCTTGAAAAGCCGGTTTTAGACAAGATTTTAGATTTTTGGGCTCCAATGGCCTGAAATTTTTTTGTTAAAATGACTCTATTTTGGTCTCCAAGTGTCGAAAAAAGCCTTTTTTAGTATAAATGAATGCATTTGGTCACCAAAGGTCTGAAAAAAAGCTAGTGAAAATTAATGTATTTTAGTCTTTTAGTGTCTTAAAAAGCCGGTTTTAGACCAGATTTGTCTCCAATGGCCTGAAAAAAATTTTTTGGTCAAAATGACTCTATTTTGGTCTCCAAGTGTCTAAAAAGCCTTTTTTTTTCAAAATAACTGAATTTGGTCACCAAAGGTCTGAAAAATACTTTAGTCAAAATGACTGTATTTTTGTCTTTTAGAGCCTTAAAAAGCCGGTTTTAGACAAGATTTTAGACATTTGGCTCCAATGGCCTGAAAAAAATGTTTTGGTCAAAAATACTCTATTTTGGTCTCCAAGTGTCTAAAAACCTTTTGTTAGTCAAAATAACGGCATTTGGTCACCAAAGGTCTGAAAAAAATTTAGTCAAAATTACTGTATTTTTTGTCTTTTACAGCCTTAAAAAGACGGTTTTAGACAAGATTTGTTTAAAACCGGCCATTTGGGCTCCAATGGCCTGAAAAAAATGTTTTGGTCAAAATGACTCTATTTTGGTCTCCAAGTGTCTAAAAACCTTTTGTTAGTCAAAATAACGGCATTTGGTCACCAAAGGTCTGAAAAAAAATTTAGTCAAAATGACTATATTTTTGTCTTTTAGAGCCTTAAAAAGCCGGTTTAAGACAAGATTTGTCTAAAACCGGCCATTTGGGCTCCAATGGCTTGAAAATCATTTTTTTAGTTAAAATGACTCTATTTTGGTCTCCAAGTGTCTAAAAAGCCTTTTTTAGTCAAAATATCTGCATTTGGTCACCAAAGGTCTGATAAAAAAATTAGTCAAAATGACTGCATTTTTGTCTTTTAGAGCCTTAAAAAGCCGGTTTTAGACAAGATTTGTCTATAACTGGCCATTTGGGCTCCAATTGCCTGAAAAAAATTCGGTCAAAATGACTCTATTTTGGTCTCCAAATGTCTAAAAAGCCTTTTTTAGTCACAATAAATAAATTTGGTCACCAAAGATCTGAAAAAAAATAGTCAAAATTAATGTATTGTTGTCTTTTAGTGTCTTAAAAAGCCGGTTTTAGACCAGATTTGTCTAAAACCGGCCATTTGGGCTCCAATGGCCTGAAAAAAATTTTTGGTCAAAATGACTCTACTTTGGTCTCCAAGTGTCTAAAAAGCCTTTTTTTGTCAAAATAACTGAATTTGGTCACCAAAGGTCTGAAAAATACTTTAGTCAAAATGACTGTATTTTTGTCTTTTAGAGCCTTAAAAAGCCGGTTTTAGACAAGATTTGTCTAAAACCGGCCACAATGGCCTGAAAAGAAATTTTCGGTCAAAATTACTCTGTTTTGGTCTCCAAGTGTCTAAAAATCGTTTTTTAGTCAAAATAACTGCATTTGGTCACCAAAGGTCAGAAAAAAAAATTTCGTCAAAATGACTATATTTTTGTCTTTTAGAGCCTTAAAAAGCCGGTTTTAGACAAGATTTTAGACATTTGGCTCCAAAGGCCTGAAAAAAATGTTTTGGTCAAAAATACTCTAGTTTGGTCTCCAAGTGTCTAAAAACCTTTTGTTAGTCAAAATGACGGCATTTGGTCACCAAAGGTCTAAAAAAAATTAGTCAAAATTACTGTATTTTTTGTCTTTTACAGCCTTAAAAAGCCGGTTTTAGACAAGATTTGTTTAAAACCGGCAATTTGGGCTCCAATGGCCTGAAAAAAATGTTTTGGTCAAAATGACTCTATTTTGGTCTCCAAGTGTCTAAAAACCTTTTGTTAGTCAAAATAACGGCATTTGGTCACCAAAGGTCTGAAAAAAAAAAATTAGTCAAAATTACTGTATTTTTTGTCTTTTACAGCCTTAAAAAGCCGGTTTTAGACAAGATTTGCTTAAAACCGGCCGTTTGGGCTCCAATGGCCTGAAAAAATGTTTTGGTCAAAATGACTCTATTTTGGTCTCCAAGTGTCTAAAAACCTTTTGTTAGTCAAAATAACGGCATTTGGTCACCAAAGGTCTGAAAAAAAATTTAGTCAAAATGACTATATTTTTGTCTTTTAGAGCCTTAAAAAGCCGGTTTAAGACAAGATTTGTCTAAAACCGGCCATTTGGGCTCCAATGGCTTGAAAATTATTTTTTTAGTTAAAATGACTCTATTTTGGTCTCCAAGTGTCTTAAAAGCCTTTTTTAGTCAAAATATCTGCATTTGGTCACCAAAGGTCTGATAAAAAAATTAGTCAAAATGACTGCATTTTTGTCTTTTAGAGCCTTAAAAAGCCGGTTTTAGACAAGATTTGTCTATAACTGGCCATTTGGGCTCCAATTGCCTGAAAAAAATTCGGTCAAAATGACTCTATTTTGGTCTCCAAATGTCTAAAAAGCCTTTTTTAGTCACAATAAATAAATTTGGTCACCAAAGATCTGAAAAAAAATAGTCAAAATTAATGTATTGTTGTCTTTTAGTGTCTTAAAAAGCCGGTTTTAGACCAGATTTGTCTAAAACCGGCCATTTGGGCTCCAATGGCCTGAAAAAAATTTTTGGTCAAAATGACTCTACTTTGGTCTCCAAGTGTCTAAAAAGCCTTTTTTTGTCAAAATAACTGAATTTGGTCACCAAAGGTCTGAAAAATACTTTAGTCAAAATGACTGTATTTTTGTCTTTTAGAGCCTTAAAAAGCCGGTTTTAGACAAGATTTGTCTAAAACCGGCCACAATGGCCTGAAAAGAAATTTTCGGTCAAAATTACTCTGTTTTGGTCTCCAAGTGTCTAAAAATCGTTTTTTAGTCAAAATAACTGCATTTGGTCACCAAAGGTCAGAAAAAAAAATTTGTCAAAATGACTATATTTTTGTCTTTTAGAGCCTTAAAAAGCCGGTTTTAGACAAGATTTTAGACATTTGGCTCCAATGGCCTGAAAAAAATGTTTTGGTCAAAAATACTCTAGTTTGGTCTCCAAGTGTCTAAAAACCTTTTGTTAGTCAAAATGACGGCATTTGGTCACCAAAGGTCTGAAAAAAATTAGTCAAAATTACTGTATTTTTTTGTCTTTTACAGCCTTAAAAAGCCGGTTTTAGACAAGATTTGTTTAAAACCGGCAATTTGGGCTCCAATGGCCTGAAAAAAATGTTTTGGTCAAAATGACTCTATTTTGGTCTCCAAGTGTCTAAAAACTTTTGTTAGTCAAAATAACAGCATTTGGTCACCAAAGGTCTGAAAAACAAACTTAGTCAAAATGACTGTATTTTTGTCTTTTAGAGCCTTAAAAAGCCGGTTTAAGACAAGATTTGTCTAAAACCGGCCATTTGGGCTCCAATGGCCTGAAAATTATTTTTTAGTTAAAATGACTCTATTTCGGTCTCCAAGTGTCTAAAAAGCCTTTTTAAGTCAAAATAACTGCATTTGGTCACCAAAGGTCTGAAAAAATTAAGTCCAAATGACTATATTTTTTTCTTTGAGAGCCTTAAAAAGCCGGTTTTAGGCACGATTTTAGACATTTGGCTAAAATGGCCTGAAAAAAATGTTTTGGTCAAAAATACTCTATTTTGGTCTCCAAGTGTCTAAAAACCTTTTGTTAGTCAAAATAACGGCATTTGGTCACCAAAGTTCTGAAAAAAAAATTAGTCAAAATTACTGTATTTTTTGTCTTTTACAGCCTTAAAAAGCCGGTTTTAGACAAGATTTGTTTAAAACCGGCAATTTGGGCTCCAATGGCCTGAAAAAAATGTTTTGGTCAAAATGACTCTATTTTGGTCTCCAAGTGTCTAAAAACCTTTTGTTAGTCAAAAAAACGGCATTTGGTCACCAAAGGTCTGAAAAACAATTTAGTCAAAATGACTGTATTTTTGTCTTTTAGAGCCTTAAAAAGCCGGTTTAAGACAAGATTTGTCTAAAACCGGCCATTTGGGCTCCAATGGCCTGAAAATTATTTTTTAGTTAAAATGACTCTATTTCGGTCTCCAAGTGTCTAAAAAGCCTTTTTAAGTCAAAATAACTGCATTTGGTCACCAAAGGTCTGAAAAAAATTAAGTCCAAATGACTATATTTTTTCTTTGAGAGCCTTAAAAAGCCGGTTTTAGGCACGATTTTAGACATTTGGCTAAAATGGCCTGAAAAAAATGTTTTGGTCAAAAATACTCTATTTTGGTCTCCAAGTGTCTAAAAACCTTTTGTTAGTCAAAATAACGGCATTTGGTCACCAAAGGTCTGAAAAAAATTTAGTCAAAATGACTGTATTTTTTGTCTTTTAGAGCCTTAAAAATCCGGTTTTAGACAAGAGTTGTCTAAAACCGGCCATTTGGGCTCCAATGGCATGAAAAAATGTTTTTGGTCAAAATGACTCAATTTTGGTCTCCAAGTGTCTAAAAAGCCTTTTTTAGTCAAAATAACTGCATTTCGTCACCAAAGGTCTAAAAAAAAAAAATTAGTCAAAGTGTCTTTATTTTTGTCTTTTAGAGCCTTAACCACTTGCCGACTGCCGCACGACTATTTACGTCGGCAGTAAGCCCCTCACAGGCAAAGTGATGTTGATCTACATTGCTAGCTTGTGAGGGTCTAGGGAGCGAGCGCGCGCCCCCGGAGGCGCGCTCCCGCGTGGTCACAGATCCCCCGCACGTGTGACCGGCGGACCCGATGTTCGCTGGTCACTCGGCGATCGTCACTGCAGAGGGAGAAAGTCAGGCGACTGATGTAAACAAACCGCCTTTCATTCTACCCTGTGTAGAAACAGTGATCATACGGTTCTACTATGTAGGACCGTTGATCACTGTTCCTACAGCTCAAGCCACAACCAATCACAGTTAGAATCACGCCCCGAGGGACACACACAGCCCCTCCCTCTCAAAAAAAGTTAACCCCCTTCACTGCCAGTGTAATTTTACAGTAACAGTGCATATGTATAGCACTGATTACTGTAGAAATGTCACTGGTAACCCCAAAAGTGTCAAAAATGTCAGTCAAGGGTCCGATCTGTCTGCCGCAATTTTGCAGTACCGCAAAAAAAATCGCAGATCGCCGCCATTACGCGTTGAAAAAAAAATAAAAAAAACAACAAAAATCTTTCCCTTTGTTAGTAAACGCGATAACTTTTGCACAAACCAATCAAAATACGCTTTTTTTTTTACCAAACATATGTAGCATAAAACAAATTGGCCGAAAATGTTAAAAAATTTTGATTTTCACATTTTTTTGGGGAATTTCATGTAAAAAAATGTGAAAAATATTGCTATTTTTGCAAAATTGACGCTTTTTTTTGTTTATAGCGCATGATCAAAAAATCGCACAGGTGATCAAATACCACCAAAAGAAAGCTCTGTTTGTGGGAAAAAAAGGAAGTCAAATTTGTTTAGGTACAGCGTCGCACGACCGCGCAATTGTCCGTTAAAGTCAACGCAGTGCCGAATCGCAAAATAGGCCCTGGTCAGGAAGGGGGTCAAATCTTCCGGGGGTTAAGTGGTAAATAGCCGGTTTTAGACACGATTTGTCTAAAACCGGCCATTTGAGTTTCAATGGCCTGAAAAAAATGTTTGGTCAAAATGACTCTATTTTTGTCTCCAAGTGTCTAAAAAGCCTTTTTTAGTCAAAATAACTGCATTTGGTCACCAAAGGTCTGATAAAAAAAATTGTCAAGATGACTGTATTTTTGTCTTTTAGAGCCTTAAAAAGCCGGTTTTAGACAAGATTTGTCTATAACTGGCCATTTGGGCTCCAATTGCCTGAAAAAAAATCGGTCAAAATGACTCTATTTTGGTCTCCAAGTGTCTAAAAAGCCTTTTTTAGTCAAAATAACTGCATTTGGTAACCAAAGGTCTGAAAAAAATGTAGTCAAAATTACTATATTTTTGTCTTTTACAGCCTTAAAAAGCCGGTTTTAGACAAGATTTTAGACATTTGGCTCCAATGGCCTGAAAAAAATGTTTTGGTCAAAATGACTCTATTTTGGTCTCCAAGTGTCTAAAAAGCCTTTTTAGTCAAAATAACTGCATTTGGTCACGAAAGATCTGAAAAAAAATTTAGTCAAATTGACTGTATTTTTGTCTTTTAGTGCCTTGAAAAGCCGGTTTTAGACAAGATTTGTCTAAAACCGGCCATTTGGGCTCCAATGGCCTGAAAAGAAATTTTCGGTCAAAATTACTCTGTTTTGGTCTCCAAGTGTCTAAAAATCGTTTTTTAGTCAAAATAACTGCATTTGGTCACCAAAGGTCTGAAAAAATTAAGTCCAAATGACTATATTTTTTTCTTTGAGAGCCTTAAAAAGCCGGTTTTAGACAAGATTTTAGACATTTGGCTAGAATGGCCTGAAAAAAATGTTTTGGTCAAAAATACTCTATTTTGGTCTCCAAGTGTCTAAAAACCTTTTGTTAGTCAAAATAACGGCATTTGGTCACCAAAGGTCTGAAAAAAATTTAGTCAAAATGACTGTATTTTTTGTCTTTTAGAGCCTTAAAAAGCTGGTTTTAGACAAGATTTGTCTAAAACCGGCCATTTGGGCTCCAATGGCCTGAAAAGAAATTTTCGGTCAAAATTACTCTGTTTTGGTCTCCAAGTGTCTAAAAATCGTTTTTTAGTCAAAATAACTGCATTTGGTCACCAAAGGTTAGAAAAAAAATTTCGTCAAAATGACTATATTTTTGTCTTTTAGAGCCTTAAAAAGCCGGTTTTAGACAAGATTTTAGACATTTGGCTCCAATGGCCTGAAAACAATGTTTTGGTCAAAAATACTCTATTTTGGTCTCCAAGTGTCTAAAAACCTTTTGTTAGTCAAAATAACGGCATTTGGTCACCAAAGGTCTGAAAAAAAATTAGTCAAAATTACTGTATTTTTTGTCTTTTACAGCCTTAAAAAGCCGGTTTTAGACAAGATTTGTTTAAAACCGGCAATTTGGGCTCCAATGGCCTGAAAAAATGTTTTGGTCAAAATGACTCTATTTTGGTCTCCAAGTGTCTAAAAACCTTTTGTTAGTCAAAATAACGGCATTTGGTCACCAAAGGTCTGAAAAACAATTTAGTCAAAATGACTGTATTTTTGTCTTTTAGAGCCTTAAAAAGCCGGTTTAAGACAAGATTTGTCTAAAACCGGCCATTTGGGCTCCAATGGCCTGAAAATTATTTTTTAGTTAAAATGACTCTATTTCGGTCTCCAAGTGTCTAAAAAGCCTTTTTAAGTCAAAATAACTGCATTTGGTCACCAAAGGTCTGAAAAAATTAAGTCCAAATGACTATATTTTTTTCTTTGAGAGCCTTAAAAAGCCGGTTTTAGGCACGATTTTAGACATTTGGCTCCAATGGCCTGAAAACAATGTTTTGGTCAAAAATACTCTATTTTGGTCTCCAAGTGTCTAAAAACCTTTTGTTAGTCAAAATAACGGCATTTGGTCACCAAAGGTCTGAAAAAAATTTAGTCAAAATGACTGTATTTTTTGTCTTTTAGAGCCTTAAAAAGCCGGTTTTAGACAAGAGTTGTCTAAAACCGGCCATTTGGGCTCCAATGGCATGAAAAAATTTTTTTGGTCAAAATGACTCAATTTTGGTCTCCAAGTGTCTAAAAAGCCTTTTTAGTCAAAATAACTGCATTTCGTCACCAAAGGTCTAAAAAAAAAATTAGTCAAAGTGTCTTTATTTTTGTCTTTTAGAGCCTTAACCACTTGCCGACTGCCGCACGACTATTTACGTCGGCAGTAAGCCCCTCACAGGCAAAGTGATGTTGATCTACGTTGCTAGCTTGTGAGGGTCTAGGGAGCGAGCGCGCGCCCCCGGAGGCGCGCTCCCGCGTGGTCACGGATCCCCCGCACGTGTGACCGGCAGACCCGATGTTCGCCGGTCACTCGGCGATTGTCACTGCAGAGGGAGAAAGTCAGGTGACTGATATAAACAAGCCGCCTGTCATTCTCCCCTGTGTAGAAACAGTGATCATACGGTTCTACTATGTAGGACCGTTGATCACTGTTCCTACAGCTCAAGCCACAGCCAATCACAGTTAGAATCACGCCCCGAGGGACACACACAGCCCCTCCCTCTCAAAAAAAGTTAACCCCCTTCACTGCCAGTGTAATTTTACAGTAACAGTGCATATGTATAGCACTGATTACTGTAGAAATGTCACTGGTAACCCCAAAAGTGTCAAAAATGTCAGTCAAGGGTCCGATCTGTCTGCCGCAATTTTGCAGTACCGCAAAAGAAATCGCAGATCGCCGCCATTACGCGTTGAAAAAAAAACTACAAAAATGACAAAAATCTTTCCCTTTGTTAGTAAACGCGATAACTTTTGCGCAAACCAATCAAAATACGCTTTTTTTTTACCAAACATATGTAGCATAAAACAAATTGGCCGAAAATGTTAAAAAAAGTTTGATTTTCACATTTTTTGGGGGAATTTCATATAAAAAAATGTGAAAAATATTGCTATTTTTGCAAAATTGACGCTCTTTTTTTGTTTATAGCGCATGATCAAAAAATCGCACAGGTGATCAAATACCACCAAAAGAAAGCTCTGTTTGTGGGAAAAAAAGGAAGTCAAATTTGTTTAGGTACAGCGTCGCACGACCGCGCAATTGTCCGTTAAAGTCAACGCAGTGCCAAATTGCAAAATAGGCCCTGGTCAGGAAGGGGGTCAAATCTTCCGGGGGTTAAGTGGTTAAATAGCCGGTTTTAGACACGATTTGTCTAAAACCGGCCATTTGAGTTTCAATGGCCTGAAAAAAATGTTTGGTCAGAATGATTCTATTTTGGTCTCCAAGTGTCTAAAAAGCCTTTTTTAGTCAAAATAACTGCATTTGGTCACCAAAGGTCTGATAAAAAAAATTGTCAAGATGACTGTATTTTTGTCTTTTAGAGCCTTAAAAAGCCGGTTTTAGACAAGATTTGTCTATAACTGGCCATTTGGGCTCCAATTGCCTGAAAAAAAAACGGTCAAAATGACTCTATTTTGGTCTCCAAGTGTCTAAAAAGCCTTTTTTAGTCAAAATAACTGCATTTGGTAACCAAAGGTCTGAAAAAAATGTAGTCAAAATTACTATATTTTTGTCTTTTAGAGCCTTAAAAAGCCGGTTTTAGACAAGATTTTAGACATTTGGCTCCAATGGCCTGAAAAAATGTTTTGGTCAAAATGAATCTATTTTGGTCTCCAAGTGTCTAAAAAGCCTTTTTAGTCAAAATAACTGCATTTGGTCACCAAAGATCTGAAAAAAAATTTAGTCAAATTGACTGTATTTTTGTCTTTTAGTGCCTTGAAAAGTCGGTTTTAGACAAGATTTTAGATTTTTGTGCTCCAATGGCCTGAAAATTTTTTTGTTAAAATGACTCTATTTTGGTCTCCAAGTGTCTAAAAAAGTCTTTTTTAGTATAAATAAATTTATTTGGTCAGCAAAGGTCTGAAAAAATTAGTCAAAATCAATGTATTTTTGTCTTTTAGTGTCTTAAAAAGCCGGTTTTAGACCAGATTTGTCTAAAACCGGCCATTTGGGCTCCAATGGCCTGAAAAAAACTTTTTGGTCAAAATGACTCTATTTTGGTCTCCAAGTGTCTAAAAAGCCTTTTTTAGTCAAAATAACTGCATTTGGTCACCAAAGGTCTGAAAAATACTATAGTCAAAATGACTATATTTTTGTCTTTTAAAGCCTTAAAAAGCCGGTTTTAGACAAGATTTTAGACATTTGGCTCCAATGGCCTGAAAAAAATGTTTTGGTCAGAAATACTCTATTTTGGTCTCCAAGTGTCTAAAAACCTTTTGTTAGTCAAAATAACGGCATTTGGTCACCAAAGGTCTGAAAAAAAATTAGTCAAAATTACTGTATTTTTTGTCTTTTACAGCCTTAAAAAGCCGGTTTTAGACAAGATTTGTTTAAAACCGGCCATTTGGGCTCGATTGGCCTGAAAAAAATGTTTTGGTCAAAATGACTCTATTTTGGTCTCCAAGTGTATAAAAACCTTTCGTTAGTCAAAATAACGGCATTTCGTCACCAAAGGTCTAAAAAAATTTAGTCAAAGTGACTTTATTTTTGTCTTTTAGAGCCTTAACCACTATATACGTTGGCAGTAAGTCCCTCACAGGCAAAGTGATGTTGATCTACGTTGCTAGCCTGTTAGGGTCTAGGGAGCGAGCGCGCGCCCCGGAGGCGAGCTCCCGCGTGGTCATGGATCCCCCGCACGTGTCCCCCGATGTCCGCCGGTCACTTGGCGATCCGACAGAGGGAGAAAGTCAGGCGACTGATGTAAACAAGCCCCCTGTCATTCTCCCCTGTGTAGAAACAGTGATCATACGGTTCTACTATGTAGGACCGTTGATCACTGTTCCTACAGCTCAAGCCACAGCCAATCACAGTTAGAATCACGCCCCTAGGGACACACACAGCCCCTCCCTCTCAAAAAAAGTTAACCCCTTCACTGCCAGTGTAATTTTACAGTAACAGTGCATATGTATAGCACTGATTACTGTAGAAATGTCACTGGTAACCCCGAAAGTGTCAAAAATGTCAGTCAAGGGTCCGATCTGTCTGCCGCAATTTTGCAGTACTGCAAAAAAAAATCGCAGATTGCCGCCATTACACGTTGAAAAAAAAACAACAAAAATTACAAAAAATCTTTCCCTTTGTTAGTAAACGCGATAACTTTTGCGCACACCAATCAAAATACGCTTTTTGCGATTTTTTTACCAAACATGTAGCATAAACAAATTGGCCGAAAATGTTAAAAAACTTTGATTTTTACATTTTTTTGGTGAATTTCATATAAAAAATGTGAAAAATATTGCTATTTTTGCAAAATTGACGCTCTTTTTTTGTTTATAGCGCATGATCAAAAAATCACACAGGTGATCTTTTAGAGCCTTGAAAAGCCGGTTTTAGACAAGATTTTAGATTTTTGGGCTCCAATGGCCTGAAATTTTTTTGTTAAAATGACTCTATTTTGGTCTCCAAGTGTCGAAAAAAGCCTTTTTTAGTATAAATAAATGCATTTGGTCACCTAAGGTCTGAAAAAAAGCTAGTCAAAATTAATGTATTTTAGTCTTTTAGTGTCTTAAAAAGCCGGTTTTAGACCAGATTTGTCTCCAATGGCCTGAAAAAAATTTTTGGTCAAAATGACTCTATTTTGGTCTCCAAGTGTCTAAAAAGCCTTTTTTTTCAAAATAACTGAATTTGGTCACCAAAGGTCTGAAAAATACTTTAGTCAAAATGACTGTATTTTTGTCTTTTAGAGCCTTAAAAAGCCGGTTTTAGACAAGATTTTAGACATTTGGCTCCAATGGCCTGAAAAAAATGTTTTGGTCAAAAATACTCTATTTTGGTCTCCAAGTGTCTAAAAACCTTTTGTTAGTCAAAATAACGGCATTTGGTCACCAAAGGTCTGAAAAAAATTTAGTCAAAATTACTGTATTTTTTGTCTTTTACAGCCTTAAAAAGACGGTTTTAGACAAGATTTGTTTAAAACCGGCCATTTGGGCTCCAATGGCCTGAAAAAAATGTTTTGGTCAAAATGACTCTATTTTGGTCTCCAAGTGTCTAAAAACCTTTTGTTAGTCAAAATAACGGCATTTGGTCACCAAAGGTCTGAAAAAAAATTTAGTCAAAATGACTATATTTTTGTCTTTTAGAGCCTTAAAAAGCCGGTTTAAGACAAGATTTGTCTAAAACCGGCCATTTGGGCTCCAATGGCTTGAAAATTATTTTTTTAGTTAAAATGACTCTATTTTGGTCTCCAAGTGTCTAAAAAGCCTTTTTAAGTCAAAATAACTGCATTTGGTCACCAAAGGTCTGAAAAAAAATTAAGTCCAAATGTCTATATTTTTTTCTTTGAGAGCCTTAAAAAGCCGGTTTTAGGCACGATTTTAGACATTTGGGCTTAAATGGCCTGAAAGATTTTTTTGGTCAAAATGACTCTATTTTGGTCTCCAAGTGTCTAAAAAGCCTTTTTTAGTCAAAATATCTGCATTTGGTCACCAAAGGTCTGATAAAAAAATTAGTCAAAATGACTGCATCTTTGTCTTTTAGAGCCTTAAAAAGCCGGTTTTAGACAAGATTTGTCTATAACTGGCCATTTGGGCTCCAATTGCCTGAAAAAAAATTCGGTCAAAATGACTCTATTTTGGTCTCCAAATGTCTAAAAAGCCTTTTTTAGTCACAATAAATGCATTTGGTCACCAAAGATCTGAAAAAAAATAGTCAAAATTAATGTATTGTTGTCTTTTAGTGTCTTAAAAAGCCGGTTTTAGACCAGATTTGTCTAAAACCGGCCATTTGGGCTCCAATGGCCTGAAAAAAATTTTTGGTCAAAATGACTCTACTTTGGTCTCCAAGTGTCTAAAAAGCCTTTTTTTGTCAAAATAACTGAATTTGGTCACCAAAGGTCTGAAAAATACTTTAGTCAAAATGACTGTATTTTTGTCTTTTAGAGCCTTAAAAAGCCGGTTTTAGACAAGATTTGTCTAAAACCGGCCACAATGGCCTGAAAAGAAATTTTCAGTCAAAATTACTCTGTTTTGGTCTCCAAGTGTCTAAAAATCGTTTTTTAGTCAAAATAACTGCATTTGGTCACCAAAGGTCAGAAAAAAATTTCGTCAAAATGACTATATTTTTGTCTTTTAGAGCCTTAAAAAGCCGGTTTTACACAAGATTTTAGACATTTGGCTCCAATGGCCTGAAAACAATGTTTTGGTCAAAAATACTCTAGTATGGTCTCCAAGTGTCTAAAAACCTTTTGTTAGTCAAAATAACGGCATTTGGTCACCAAAGGTCTGAAAAAAAATTAGTCAAAATTACTGTATTTTTTGTCTTTTACAGCCTTAAAAAGCCGGTTTTAGACAAGATTTGTTTAAAACCGGCCATTTGGGCTCGATTGGCCTGAAAAAAATGTTTTGGTCAAAATGACTCTATTTTGGTCTCCAAGTGTCTAAAAACTTTTGTTAGTCAAAATAACGGCATTTGGTCACCAAAGGTCTGAAAAACAATTTAGTCAAAATGACTGTATTTTTGTCTTTTAGAGCCTTAAAAAGCCGGTTTAAGACAAGATTTGTCTAAAACCGGCCATTTGGGCTCCAATGGCCTGAAAATTATTTTTTAGTTAAAATGACTCTATTTCGGTCTCCAAGTGTCTAAAAAGCCTTTTTAAGTCAAAATAACTGCATTTGGTCACCAAAGGTCTGAAAAAAATTAAGTCCAAATGACTATATTTTTTCTTTGAGAGCCTTAAAAAGCCGGTTTTAGGCACGATTTTAGACATTTGGCTAAAATGGCCTGGAAAAAAATGTTTTGGTCAAAAATACTCTATTTTGGTCTCCAAGTGTCTAAAAACCTTTTGTTAGTCAAAATAACGGCATTTGGTCACCAAAGGTCTGAAAAAAATTTAGTCAAAATGACTGTATGTTTTGTCTTTTAGAGCCTTAAAAATCCGGTTTTAGACAAGAGTTGTCTAAAACCGGCCATTTGGGCTCCAATGGCATGAAAAAATGTTTTTGGTCAAAATGACTCGATTTTGGTCTCCAAGTGTCTAAAAAGCCTTTTTAGTCAAAATAACTGCATTTCGTCACCAAAGGTCTAAAAAAAAATTTAGTCAAAGTGTCTTTATTTTTGTCTTTTAGAGCCTTAACCACTTGCCGACTGCCGCACGACTATTTACGTCGGCATCTATTTTGGTCTCCAAGTGTCTAAAAACCTTTTGTTAGTCAAAATAACGGCATTTGGTCACCAAAGGTCTGAAAAACAATTTAGTCAAAATGACTGTATTTTTGTCTTTTAGAGCCTTAAAAAGCCGGTTTAAGACAATATTTGTCTAAAACCGGCCATTTGGGCTCCAATGGCATGAAAAAATGTTTTTGGTCAAAATGACTCAATTTTGGTCTCCAAGTGTCTAAAAAGCCTTTTTAGTCAAAATAACTGCATTTGGTCACCAAAGGTCTGAAAAAATTAAGTCCAAATGACTATATTTTTTTCTTTGAGAGCCTTAAAAAGCCGGTTTTAGACAAGATTTTAGACATTTGGCTAGAATGGCCTGAAAAAAATGTTTTGGTCAAAAATACTCTATTTTGGTCTCCAAGTGTCTAAAAACCTTTTGTTAGTCAAAATAACGGCATTTGGTCACCAAAGGTCTGAAAAAAATTTAGTCAAAATGACTGTATTTTTTGTCTTTTAGAGCCTTAAAAAGCTGGTTTTAGACAAGATTTGTCTAAAACCGGCCATTTGGGCTCCAATGGCCTGAAAAGAAATTTTCGGTCAAAATTACTCTGTTTTGGTCTCCAAGTGTCTAAAAATCGTTTTTTAGTCAAAATAACTGCATTTGGTCACCAAAGGTCAGAAAAAAAATTTCGTCAAAATGACTATATTTTTGTCTTTTAGAGCCTTAAAAAGCCGGTTTTAGACAAGATTTTAGACATTTGGCTCCAATGGCCTGAAAAAAAATGTTTTGGTCAAAAATACTCTATTTTGGTCTCCAAGTGTCTAAAAACCTTTTGTTAGTCAAAATAACGGCATTTGGTCACCAAAGGTCTGAAAAAAAAATTAGTCAAAATTACTGTATTTTTTGTCTTTTACAGCCTTAAAAAGCCGGTTTTAGACAAGATTTGTTTAAAACCGGCAATTTGGGCTCCAATGGCCTGAAAAAAATGTTTTGGTCAAAATGACTCTATTTTGGTCTCCAAGTGTCTAAAAACCTTTTGTTAGTCAAAATAACGGCATTTGGTCACCAAAGGTCTGAAAAAAATTTAGTCAAAATGACTATATTTTTGTCTTTTAGAGCCTTAAAAAGCCGGTTTAAGACAAGATTTGTCTAAAACCGGCCATTTGGGCTCCAATGGCTTGAAAATTATTTTTTTAGTTAAAATGACTCTATTTTGGTCTCCAAGTGTCTAAAAAGCCTTTTTAAGTCAAAATAACTGCATTTGGTCACCAAAGGTCTGAAAAAAAATTAAGTCCAAATGTCTATATTTTTTTCTTTGAGAGCCTTAAAAAGCCGGTTTTAGGCACGATTTTAGACATTTGGGCTTAAATGGCCTGAAAGATTTTTTTGGTCAAAATGACTCTATTTTGGTCTCCAAGTGTCTAAAAAGCCTTTTTTAGTCAAAATATCTGCATTTGGTCACCAAAGGTCTGATAAAAAAATTAGTCAAAATGACTGCATCTTTGTCTTTTAGAGCCTTAAAAAGCCGGTTTTAGACAAGATTTGTCTATAACTGGCCATTTGGGCTCCAATTGCCTGAAAAAAAATTCGGTCAAAATGACTCTATTTTGGTCTCCAAATGTCTAAAAAGCCTTTTTTAGTCACAATAAATGCATTTGGTCACCAAAGATCTGAAAAAAATAGTCAAAATTAATGTATTGTTGTCTTTTAGTGTCTTAAAAAGCCGGTTTTAGACCAGATTTGTCTAAAACCGGCCATTTGGGCTCCAATGGCCTGAAAAAATTTTTTGGTCAAAATGACTCTACTTTGGTCTCCAAGTGTCTAAAAAGCCTTTTTTTGTCAAAATAACTGAATTTGGTCACCAAAGGTCTGAAAAATACTTTAGTCAAAATGACTGTATTTTTGTCTTTTAGAGCCTTAAAAAGCCGGTTTTAGACAAGATTTGTCTAAAACCGGCCACAATGGCCTGAAAAGAAATTTTCAGTCAAAATTACTCTGTTTTGGTCTCCAAGTGTCTAAAAATCGTTTTTTAGTCAAAATAACTGCATTTGGTCACCAAAGGTCAGAAAAAAAATTTCGTCAAAATGACTATATTTTTGTCTTTTAGAGCCTTAAAAAGCCGGTTTTACACAAGATTTTAGACATTTGGCTCCAATGGCCTGAAAACAATGTTTTGGTCAAAAATACTCTAGTATGGTCTCCAAGTGTCTAAAAACCTTTTGTTAGTCAAAATAACGGCATTTGGTCACCAAAGGTCTGAAAAAAAATTAGTCAAAATTACTGTATTTTTTGTCTTTTACAGCCTTAAAAAGCCGGTTTTAGACAAGATTTGTTTAAAACCGGCCATTTGGGCTCGATTGGCCTGAAAAAAATGTTTTGGTCAAAATGACTCTATTTTGGTCTCCAAGTGTCTAAAAACTTTTGTTAGTCAAAATAACGGCATTTGGTCACCAAAGGTCTGAAAAACAATTTAGTCAAAATGACTGTATTTTTGTCTTTTAGAGCCTTAAAAAGCCGGTTTAAGACAAGATTTGTCTAAAACCGGCCATTTGGGCTCCAATGGCCTGAAAATTATTTTTTAGTTAAAATGACTCTATTTCGGTCTCCAAGTGTCTAAAAAGCCTTTTTAAGTCAAAATAACTGCATTTAGTCACCAAAGGTCTGAAAAAAATTAAGTCCAAATGACTATATTTTTTCTTTGAGAGCCTTAAAAAGCCGGTTTTAGGCACGATTTTAGACATTTGGCTAAAATGGCCTGGAAAAAAATGTTTTGGTCAAAAATACTCTATTTTGGTCTCCAAGTGTCTAAAAACCTTTTGTTAGTCAAAATAACGGCATTTGGTCACCAAAGGTCTGAAAAAAATTTAGTCAAAATGACTGTATGTTTTGTCTTTTAGAGCCTTAAAAATCCGGTTTTAGACAAGAGTTGTCTAAAACCGGCCATTTGGGCTCCAATGGCATGAAAAAATGTTTTTGGTCAAAATGACTCGATTTTGGTCTCCAAGTGTCTAAAAAGCCTTTTTAGTCAAAATAACTGCATTTCGTCACCAAAGGTCTAAAAAAAAATTTAGTCAAAGTGTCTTTATTTTTGTCTTTTAGAGCCTTAACCACTTGCCGACTGCCGCACGACTATTTACGTCGGCATCTATTTTGGTCTCCAAGTGTCTAAAAACCTTTTGTTAGTCAAAATAACGGCATTTGGTCACCAAAGGTCTGAAAAACAATTTAGTCAAAATGACTGTATTTTTGTCTTTTAGAGCCTTAAAAAGCCGGTTTAAGACAATATTTGTCTAAAACCGGCCATTTGGGCTCCAATGGCATGAAAAAATGTTTTTGGTCAAAATGACTCAATTTTGATCTCCAAGTGTCTAAAAAGCCTTTTTAGTCAAAATAACTGCATTTGGTCACCAAAGGTCTGAAAAAATTAAGTCCAAATGACTATATTTTTTTCTTTGAGAGCCTTAAAAAGCCGGTTTTAGACAAGATTTTAGACATTTGGCTAGAATGGCCTGAAAAAAATGTTTTGGTCAAAAATACTCTATTTTGGTCTCCAAGTGTCTAAAAACCTTTTGTTAGTCAAAATAACGGCATTTGGTCACCAAAGGTCTGAAAAAAATTTAGTCAAAATGACTGTATTTTTTGTCTTTTAGAGCCTTAAAAAGCTGGTTTTAGACAAGATTTGTCTAAAACCGGCCATTTGGGCTCCAATGGCCTGAAAAGAAATTTTCGGTCAAAATTACTCTGTTTTGGTCTCCAAGTGTCTAAAAATCGTTTTTTAGTCAAAATAACTGCATTTGGTCACCAAAGGTCAGAAAAAAAATTTCGTCAAAATGACTATATTTTTGTCTTTTAGAGCCTTAAAAAGCCGGTTTTAGACAAGATTTTAGACATTTGGCTCCAATGGCCTGAAAAAAAATGTTTTGGTCAAAAATACTCTATTTTGGTCTCCAAGTGTCTAAAAACCTTTTGTTAGTCAAAATAACGGCATTTGGTCACCAAAGGTCTGAAAAAAAAATTAGTCAAAATTACTGTATTTTTTGTCTTTTACAGCCTTAAAAAGCCGGTTTTAGACAAGATTTGTTTAAAACCGGCAATTTGGGCTCCAATGGCCTGAAAAAAATGTTTTGGTCAAAATGACTCTATTTTGGTCTCCAAGTGTCTAAAAACCTTTTGTTAGTCAAAATAACGGCATTTGGTCACCAAAGGTCTGAAAAAAAATTTAGTCAAAATGACTATATTTTTGTCTTTTAGAGCCTTAAAAAGCCGGTTTAAGACAAGATTTGTCTAAAACCGGCCATTTGGGCTCCAATGGCTTGAAAATTATTTTTTTAGTTAAAATGACTCTATTTTGGTCTCCAAGTGTCTAAAAAGCCTTTTTAAGTCAAAATAACTGCATTTGGTCACCAAAGGTCTGAAAAAAAATTAAGTCCAAATGTCTATATTTTTTTCTTTGAGAGCCTTAAAAAGCCGGTTTTAGGCACGATTTTAGACATTTGGGCTTAAATGGCCTGAAAGATTTTTTTGGTCAAAATGACTCTATTTTGGTCTCCAAGTGTCTAAAAAGCCTTTTTTAGTCAAAATATCTGCATTTGGTCACCAAAGGTCTGATAAAAAAATTAGTCAAAATGACTGCATCTTTGTCTTTTAGAGCCTTAAAAAGCCGGTTTTAGACAAGATTTGTCTATAACTGGCCATTTGGGCTCCAATTGCCTGAAAAAAAATTCGGTCAAAATGACTCTATTTTGGTCTCCAAATGTCTAAAAAGCCTTTTTTAGTCACAATAAATGCATTTGGTCACCAAAGATCTGAAAAAAAATAGTCAAAATTAATGTATTGTTGTCTTTTAGTGTCTTAAAAAGCCGGTTTTAGACCAGATTTGTCTAAAACCGGCCATTTGGGCTCCAATGGCCTGAAAAAATTTTTTGGTCAAAATGACTCTACTTTGGTCTCCAAGTGTCTAAAAAGCCTTTTTTTGTCAAAATAACTGAATTTGGTCACCAAAGGTCTGAAAAATACTTTAGTCAAAATGACTGTATTTTTGTCTTTTAGAGCCTTAAAAAGCCGGTTTTAGACAAGATTTGTCTAAAACCGGCCACAATGGCCTGAAAAGAAATTTTCAGTCAAAATTACTCTGTTTTGGTCTCCAAGTGTCTAAAAATCGTTTTTTAGTCAAAATAACTGCATTTGGTCACCAAAGGTCAGAAAAAAATTTCGTCAAAATGACTATATTTTTGTCTTTTAGAGCCTTAAAACGCCGGTTTTACACAAGATTTTAGACATTTGGCTCCAATGGCCTGAAAACAATGTTTTGGTCAAAAATACTCTAGTATGGTCTCCAAGTGTCTAAAAACCTTTTGTTAGTCAAAATAACGGCATTTGGTCACCAAAGGTCTGAAAAAAAATTAGTCAAAATTACTGTATTTTTTGTCTTTTACAGCCTTAAAAAGCCGGTTTTAGACAAGATTTGTTTAAAACCGGCCATTTGGGCTCGTTTGGCCTGAAAAAAATGTTTTGGTCAAAATGACTCTATTTTGGTCTCCAAGTGTCTAAAAACTTTTGTTAGTCAAAATAACGGCATTTGGTCACCAAAGGTCTGAAAAACAATTTAGTCAAAATGACTGTATTTTTGTCTTTTACAGCCTTAAAAAGCCGGTTTAAGACAAGATTTGTCTAAAACCGGCCATTTGGGCTCCAATGGCCTGAAAATTATTTTTTAGTTAAAATGACTCTATTTCGGTCTCCAAGTGTCTAAAAAGCCTTTTTAAGTCAAAATAACTGCATTTGGTCACCAAAGGTCTGAAAAAAATTAAGTCCAAATGACTATATTTTTTCTTTGAGAGCCTTAAAAAGCCGGTTTTAGGCACGATTTTAGACATTTGGCTAAAATGGCCTGGAAAAAAATGTTTTGGTCAAAAATACTCTATTTTGGTCTCCAAGTGTCTAAAAACCTTTTGTTAGTCAAAATAACGGCATTTGGTCACCAAAGGTCTGAAAAAAATTTAGTCAATATGACTGTATTTTTTGTCTTTTAGAGCCTTAAAAAGCTGGTTTTAGACAAGATTTGTCTAAAACCGGCCATTTGGGCTCCAATGGCCTGAAAAGAAATTTTCGGTCAAAATTACTCTGTTTTGGTCTCCAAGTGTCTAAAAATCGTTTTTTAGTCAAAATAACTGCATTTGGTCACCAAAGGTCAGAAAAAAAATTTCGTCAAAATGACTATATTTTTGTCTTTTAGAGCCTTAAAAAGCCGGTTTAGACAAGATTTTAGACATTTGGCTCCAATGGCCTGAAAATTATTTTTTAGTTAAAATGACTCTATTTCGGTCTCCAAGTGTCTAAAAAGCCTTTTTAAGTCAAAATAACTGCATTTCGTCACCAAAGGTCTAAAAAAAAAATTAGTCAAAGTGTCTTTATTTTTGTCTTTTAGAGCCTTAACCACTTGCTGACTGCCGCACGACTATTTACGTCGGCAGTAAGCCCCTCACAGGCAAAGTGATGTTGATCTACGTTGCTAGCTTGTGAGGGTCTAGGGAGCGAGCGCGCGCCCCCGGAGGCGCGCTCCCGCGTGGTCACGGATCCCCCGCACGTGTGACCGGCGGACCCGATGTTCGCCGGTCACTCGGCGATTGTCACTGCAGAGGGAGAAAGTCAGGTGACTGATATAAACAAGCCGCCTGTCATTCTCCCCTGTGTAGAAACAGTGATCATACGGTTCTACTATGTAGGACCGTTGATCACTGTTCCTACAGCTCAAGCCACAGCCAATCACAGTTAGAATCATGCCCCGAGGGACACACACAGCCCCTCCCTCTCAAAAAAAGTTAACCCCCTTCACTGCCAGTGTAATTTTACAGTAACAGTGCATATGTATAGCACTGATTACTGTAGAAATGTCACTGGTAACCCCAAAAGTGTCAAAAATGTCAGTCAAGGGTCCGATCTGTCTGCCGCAATTTTGCAGTACCGCAAAAGAAATCGCAGATCGCCGCCATTACGCGTTGAAAAAAAAACTACAAAAATGACAAAAATCTTTCCCTTTGTTAGTAAACGCGATAACTTTTGCGCAAACCAATCAAAATACGCTTTTTTTTACCAAACATATGTAGCATAAAACAAATTGGCCGAAAATGTTAAAAAAATTTTGATTTTCACATTTTTTGGGGGAATTTCATATAAAAAAATGTGAAAAATATTGCTATTTTTGCAAAATTTACGCTCTTTTTTTGTTTATAGCGCATGATCAAAAAATCGCACAGGTGATCAAATACCACCAAAAGAAAGCTCTGTTTGTGGGAAAAAAAGGAAGTCAAATTTGTTTAGGTACAGCGTCGCATGACCGCGCAATTGTCCGTTAAAGTCAACGCAGTGCCAAATTGCAAAATAGGCCCTGGTCAGGAAGGGGGTCAAATCTTCCGGGGGTTAAGTGGTTAAATAGCCGGTTTTAGACACGATTTGTCTAAAACCGGCCATTTGAGTTTCAATGGCCTGAAAAAAATGTTTGGTCAAAATGACTCTATTTTGGTCTCCAAGTGTCTAAAAAGCCTTTTTTAGTCAAAATAACTGCATTTGGTAACCAAAGGTCTGAAAAAAAATGTAGTCAAAATTACTATATTTTTGTCTTTTAGAGCCTTAAAAAGACGGTTTTAGACAAGATTTTAGACATTTGGCTCCAATGGCCTGAAAAAAATGTTTTGGTCAAAATGAATCTATTTTGGTCTCCAAGTGTCTAAAAAGCCTTTTTAGTCAAAATAACTGCATTTGGTCACCAAAGATCTGAAAAAAATTTAGTCAAATTGACTGTATTTTTGTCTTTTAGTGCCTTGAAAAGCTGGTTTTAGACAAGATTTTAGATTTTTGGGCTCCAATGGCCTGAAAATTTTTTTTGTTAAAATGACTCTATTTTGGTCTCCAAGTGTCTAAAAAAGTCTTTTTTAGTATGAATAAATGCATTTGGTCAGCAAAGGTCTGAAAAAATTAATCAAAATTAATGTATTTTTGTCTTTTAGTGTCTTAAAAAGCTGGTTTTAGACCAGATTTGTCTAAAACCGGCCATTTGGGCTCCAATGGCCTGAAAAAAACTTTTTGGTCAAAATGACTCTATTTTGGTCTCCAAGTGTCTAAAAAGCCTTTTTTAGTCAAAATAACTGCATTTGGTCACCAAAGGTCTGAAAAATACTATAGTCAAAATTACTATATTTTTGTCTTTTAAAGCCTTAAAAAGCCGGTTTTAGACAAGATTTTAGACATTTGGCTCCAATGGCCTGAAAAAAATGTTTTGGTCAGAAATACTCTATTTTGGTCTCCAAGTGTCTAAAAACCTTTTGTTAGTCAAAATAACGGCATTTGGTCACCAAAGGTCTGAAAAAAAATAATTAGTCA
The DNA here is from genome assembly GCF_965119305.1 of Pelophylax lessonae. Lineage (NCBI taxonomy): Eukaryota > Metazoa > Chordata > Amphibia > Anura > Ranidae > Pelophylax > Pelophylax lessonae. The sequence goes on from NC_138772.1 coordinate 247,440,011, forward strand.
AAATTACTGTATTTTTTGTCTTTTACAGCCTTAAAAAGCCGGTTTTAGACAAGATTTGTTTAAAACCGGCCGTTTGGGCTCCAATGGCCTGAAAAAAATGTTTTGGTCAAAATGACTCTATTTTGGTCTCCAAGTGTCTAAAAACCTTTTGTTAGTCAAAATAACGGCATTTGGTCACCAAAGGTCTGAAAAAAAATTTAGTCAAAATGACTATATTTTTGTCTTTTAGAGCCTTAAAAAGCCGGTTTAAGAAAAGATTTGTCTAAAACCGGCCATTTGGGCTCCAATGACTTGAAAATTATTTTTTTAGTTAAAATGACTCTATTTTGGTCTCCAAGTGTCTAAAAAGCCTTTTTAAGTCAAAATAACTGCATTTGGTCACCAAAGGTCTGAAAAAAAATTAAGTCCAAATGTCTATATTTTTTTCTTTGAGAGCCTTAAAAAGCCGGTTTTAGGCACGATTTTAGACATTTGGGCTTAAATGGCCTGAAAGATTTTTTTGGTCAAAATGACTCTATTTTGGTCTCCAAGTGTCTAAAAAGCCTTTTTTAGTCAAAATATCTGCATTTGGTCACCAAAGGTCTGATAAAAAAATTAGTCAAAATGACTGCATTTTTGTCTTTTAGAGCCTTAAAAAGCCGGTTTTAGACAACATTTTAGACATTTGGCTCCAATGGCCTGAAAAAAATGTTTTGGTCAAAAATACTCTAGTTTGGTCTCCAAGTGTCTAAAAACGGCATTTGGTCACCAAAGGTCTGAAAAAAAAATTAGTCAAAATTACTGTATTTTTTGTCTTTTACAGCCTTAAAAAGCCGGTTTTAGACAAGATTTGTTTAAAACCGGCAATTTGGGCTCCAATGGCCTGAAAAAAATGTTTTGGTCAAAATGACTCTATTTTGGTCTCCAAGTGTCTAAAAACTTTTGTTAGTCAAAATAACGGCATTTGGTCACCAAAGGTCTGAAAAACAAACTTAGTCAAAATGACTGTATTTTTGTCTTTTAGAGCCTTAAAAAGCCGGTTTAAGACAAGATTTGTCTAAAACCGGCCATTTGGGCTCCAATGGCCTGAAAATTATTTTTTAGTTAAAATGACTCTATTTCGGTCTCCAAGTGTCTAAAAAGCCTTTTTAAGTCAAAATAACTGCATTTGGTCACCAAAGGTCTGAAAAAAATTAAGTCCAAATGACTATATTTTTTCTTTGAGAGCCTTAAAAAGCCGGTTTTAGGCACGATTTTAGACATTTGGCTAAAATGGCCTGGAAAAAAATGTTTTGGTCAAAAATACTCTATTTTGGTCTCCAAGTGTCTAAAAACCTTTTGTTAGTCAAAATAACGGCATTTGGTCACCAAAGGTCTGAAAAAAATTTAGTCAAAATGACTGTATTTTTTGTCTTTTAGAGCCTTAAAAATCCGGTTTTAGACAAGAGTTGTCTAAAACCGGCCATTTGGGCTCCAATGGCATGAAAAAATGTTTTTGGTCAAAATGACTCAATTTTGGTCACCAAGTGTCTAAAAAGCCTTTTTTAGTCAAAATAACTGCATTTCGTCACCAAAGGTCTAAAAAAAATTAGTCAAAGTGTCTTTATTTTTGTCTTTTAGAGCCTTAACCACTTGCCGACTGCCGCACGAGTTTTTACGTCAGCAGTAAGCCCCTCACAGGCAAAGTGATGTTGATCCCCGTTGCTAGCTTGTGAGGGTCTAGGGAGCGAGCGCGCGCCCCCGGAGGCACGCTCCCGCGTGGTCACGGATCCCCCGCACGTGTGACCGGCGGACCCGATGTTCGCCGGTCACTCGGCGATCGTCACTGCAGAGGGAGAAAGTCAGGCGACTGATGTAAACAAGCCACCTGTCATTCTCCCCTGTGTAGAAACAGTGATCATACAGTTCTACTATGTAGGACCGTTGATCACTGTTCCTACAGCTCAAGCCACAACCAATCACAGTTAGAATCACGCCCCGAGGGACACACACAGCCCCTCCCTCTCAAAAAAAAGTTAACCCCCTTCACTGCCAGTGTAATTTTACAGTAACAGTGCATATGTATAGCACTGATTACTGTAGAAATGTCACTGGTAACCCCAAAAGTGTCAAAAATGTCAGTCAAGGGTCCGATCTGTCTGCCGCAATTTTGCAGTACCGCAAAAAAAATCGCAGATCGCCGCCATTACGCGTTGAAAAAAAAACTACAAAAACGACAAAAATCTTTCCCTTTGTTAGTAAACGCGATAACTTTTGCGCAAACCAATCAAAATACGCTTTTTTTTACCAAACATATGTAGCATAAAACAAATTGGCCAAAAATGTTAAAACATTTTGATTTTCACATTTTTTGGGGGAATTTCATATAAAAAATGTGAAAAATATTGCTATTTTTGCAAAATTGACGCTCTTTTTTTGTTTATAGCGCATGATCAAAAAATCGCACAGGTGATCAAATACCACCAAAAGAAAGCTCTGTTTGTGGGAAAAAAAGGAAGTCAAATTTGTTTAGGTACAGCGTCGCACGACTGCGCAATTGTCCGTTAAAGTCAACGCAGTGCCGAATCGCAAAATAGGCCCTGGTCAGGAAGGGGGTCAAATCTTCCGGGGGTTAAGTGGTTAAATAGCCGGTTTTAGACACGATTTGTCTAAAACCGGCCATTTGAGTTTCAATGGCCTGAAAAAAATGTTTGGTCAAAATGACTCTATTTTGGTCTCCAAGTGTCTAAAAAGCCTTTTTTAGTCAAAATAACTGCATTTGGTCACCAAAGGTCAAAAAAATGTAGTCAAAATTACTATATTTTTGTCTTTTAGAGCCTTAAAAAGCCGGTTTTAGACAAGATTTTAGACATTTGGCTCCAATGGCCTGAAAAAAATGTTTTGGTCAAAATGACTCTATTTTGGTCTCCAAGTGTCTAAAAAGCCTTTTTAGTCAAAATAACTGCATTTGGTCACCAAAGATCTGAAAAAAAATGTAGTCAAATTGACTGTATTTTTGTCTTTTAGTGCCTTGAAAAGCCGGTTTTAGACAAGATTTTAGATTTTTGGGCTCCAATGGCCTGAAAATTTTTTTTGTTAAAATGACTCTATTTTGGTCTCCAAGTGTCTAAAAAAGTCTTTTTTAGTATAAATAAATGCATTTGGTCAGCAAAGGTCTGAAAAAATTAGTCAAAATTAATGTTTTTTTGTCTTTTAGTGTCTTAAAAAGCCGGTTTTAGACCAGATTTGTCTAAAACCGGCCATTTGGGCTCCAATGGCCTGAAAAAAACTTTTTGGTCAAAATGACTCTATTTTGGTCTCCAAGTGTCTAAAAAGCCTTTTTTAGTCAAAATAACTGCATTTGGTCACCAAAGGTCTGAAAAATACTTTAGTCAAAATGACTATATTTTTGTCTTTTAAAGCCTTAAAAAGCCGGTTTTAGACAAGATTTTAGACATTTGGCTCCAATGGCCTGAAAAAAATGTTTTGGTCAAAAAAACTCTATTTTGGTCTCCAAGTGTCTAGAAAATCTTTTGTTAGTCAAAATAACGGCATTTGGTCACCAAAGGTCTGAAAAAAATTTAGTCAAAATTACTGTATTTTTTGTCTTTTACAGCCTTAAAAAGCCGGTTTTAGACAAGATTTGTTTTAAACCGGCCATTTGGGCTCGATTGGCCTGAAAAAAATGTTTTGGTCAAAATGACTCTAATTTGGTCTCCAAGTGTCTAAAAACCTTTCGTTAGTCAAAATAACGGCATTTGGTCACCAAAGGTCTGAAAAACAATTTAGTCAAAATGACTGTATTTTTGTCTTTTAGAGCCTTAAAAAGCCGGTTTAAGACAAGATTTGTCTAAAACCAGCCATTTTGGGCTCCAATGGCCTGAAAATAATTTTTTAGTTAAAATGACTGTATTTTGGTCTCCAAGTGTCTAAAAAGGCTTTTTAAGTCAAAATAACTGCATTTGGTCACTAAAGGTCTGAAAAAAAATTAAGTCCAAATGACTATATTTTTTTCTTTTAGAGCCTTAAAAAGCCGGTTTTAGACAAGATTTTAGACATTTGGCTCCAATAGCCTGAAAAAAATTTTTTGGGTCAAAATGACTCGATTTTGGCCTCCAAGAGTCTAAAAAGCCTTCCTTTTTTAGTCAAAATAACTGCATTTGGTCACCAAAGGTATGAAAAACACATTTAGTCAAATTGACTGTATTTTTGTCTTTTAGAGCCTTAAAAGGCGGGTTTTAGGCACGATTTTAGACATTTGGGCTCAAATGGCCTGAAAGATTTTTTTGGTCAAAATGACTCTATTTTGGTCTCCACGTGTCTAAAAAGCCTTTTTTAGTCAAAATAACTGCATTTGGTCACCAAAGGTCTGATAAAAAAAATTAGTCAAAATGACTGTATTTTTGTCTTTTAGAGCCTTAAAAAGACGGTTTTAGACAAGATTTGTCTATAACTGGCCATTTGGGCTCCAATTGCCTGAAAAAAATTCGGTCAAAATGACTCTATTTTGGTCTCCAAGTGTCTAAAAAGCCTTTTTTAGTCAAAATAACTGCATTTGGTAACCAAAGGTCTGAAAAAAATGTAGTCAAAATTACTATATTTTTGTCTTTTACAGCCTTAAAAAGCCGGTTTTAGACAAGATTTTAGACATTTGGCTCCAATGGCCTGAAAAAAATGTTTTGGTCAAAATGAATCTATTTTGGTCACCAAGTGTCTAAAAAGCCTTTTTAGTCAAAATAACTGCATTTGGTCACCAAAGATCTGAAAAAAATTTAGTCAAATTGACTGTATTTTTGTCTTTTAGTGCCTTGAAAAGCTGGTTTTAGACAAGATTTTAGATTTTTGGGCTCCAATGGCCTGAAAATTTTTTTTGTTAAAATGACTCTATTTTGGTCTCCAAGTGTCTAAAAAAGTATTTTTTAGTATAAATAAATGCATTTGGTCAGCAAAGGTCTGAAAAAATTTGTCAAAATTAATGTATTTTTGTCTTTTAGTGTCTTAAAAAGCTGGTTTTAGACCAGATTTGTCTAAAACCGGCCATTTGGGCTCCAATGGCCTGAAAAAAACTTTTTGGTCAAAATGACTCTATTTTGGTCTCCAAGTGTCTAAAAAGCCTTTTTTAGTCAAAATAACTGCATTTGGTCACCAAAGGTCTGAAAAATACTATAGTCAAAATGACTATATTTTTGTCTTTTAAAGCCTTAAAAAGCCGGTTTTAGACTAGATTTTAGACATTTGGCTCCAATGGCCTGAAAAAAATGTTTTGGTCAGAAATACTCTATTTTGGTCTCCAAGTGTCTAAAAACCTTTTGTTAGTCAAAATAACGGCATTTGGTCACCAAAGGTCTGAAAAAAAATAATTAGTCAAAATTACTGTATTTTTTGTCTTTTACAGCCTTAAAAAGCCGGTTTTAGACAAGATTTGTTTAAAACCGGCCGTTTGGGCTCCAATGGCCTGAAAAAATGTTTTGGTCAAAATGACTCTATTTTGGTCTCCAAGTGTCTAAAAACCTTTTGTTAGTCAAAATAACGGCATTTGGTCACCAAAGGTCTGAAAAAAAATTTAGTCAAAATGACTATATTTTTGTCTTTTAGAGCCTTAAAAAGCCGGTTTAAGACAAGATTTGTCTAAAACCGGCCATTTGGGCTCCAATGGCTTGAAAATTATTTTTTTAGTTAAAATGACTCTATTTTGGTCTCCAAGTGTCTAAAAAGCCTTTTTAAGTCAAAATAACTGCATTTGGTCACCAAAGGTCTGAAAAAAAATTAAGTCCAAATGTCTATATTTTTTTCTTTGAGAGCCTTAAAAAGCCGGTTTTAGGCACGATTTTAGACATTTGGGCTTAAATGGCCTGAAAGATTTTTTTGGTCAAAATGACTCTATTTTGGTCTCCAAGTGTCTAAAAAGCCTTTTTTAGTCAAAATATCTGCATTTGGTCACCAAAGGTCTGATAAAAAAATTAGTCAAAATGACTGCATTTTTGTCTTTTAGAGCCTTAAAAAGCCGGTTTTAGACAACATTTTAGACATTTGGCTCCAATGGCCTAAAAAAAATGTTTTGGTCAAAAATACTCTAGTTTGGTCTCCAAGTGTCTAAAAACGGCATTTGGTCACCAAAGGTCTGAAAAAAAAATTAGTCAAAATTACTGTATTTTTTGTCTTTTACAGCCTTAAAAAGCCGGTTTTAGACAAGATTTGTTTAAAACCGGCAATTTGGGCTCCAATGGCCTGAAAAAAATGTTTTGGTCAAAATGACTCTATTTTGGTCTCCAAGTGTCTAAAAACTTTTGTTAGTCAAAATAACGGCATTTGGTCACCAAAGGTCTGAAAAACAAACTTAGTCAAAATGACTGTATTTTTGTCTTTTAGAGCCTTAAAAAGCCGGTTTAAGACAAGATTTGTCTAAAACCGGCCATTTGGGCTCCAATGGCCTGAAAATTATTTTTTAGTTAAAATGACTCTATTTCGGTCTCCAAGTGTCTAAAAAGCCTTTTTAAGTCAAAATAACTGCATTTGGTCACCAAAGGTCTGAAAAAAATTAAGTCCAAATGACTATATTTTTTCTTTGAGAGCCTTAAAAAGCCGGTTTTAGGCACGATTTTAGACATTTGGCTAAAATGGCCTGGAAAAAAATGTTTTGGTCAAAAATACTCTATTTTGGTCTCCAAGTGTCTAAAAACCTTTTGTTAGTCAAAATAACGGCATTTGGTCACCAAAGGTCTGAAAAAAATTTAGTCAAAATGACTGTATTTTTTGTCTTTTAGAGCCTTAAAAATCCGGTTTTAGACAAGAGTTGTCTAAAACCGGCCATTTGGGCTCCAATGGCATGAAAAAATGTTTTTGGTCAAAATGACTCAATTTTGGTCTCCAAGTGTCTAAAAAGCCTTTTTTAGTCAAAATAACTGCATTTCGTCACCAAAGGTCTAAAAAAAAAATTAGTCAAAGTGTCTTTATTTTTGTCTTTTAGAGCCTTAACCACCTGCCGACTGCCGCACGAGTTTTTACGTCAGCAGTAAGCCCCTCACAGGCAAAGTGATGTTGATCCACGTTGCTAGCTTGTGAGGGTCTAGGGAGCGAGCGCGCGCCCCCGGAGGCACGCTCCCGCGTGGTCACGGATCCCCCGCACGTGTGACCGGCGGACCCGATGTTCGCCGGTCACTCGGCGATCGTCACTGCAGAGGGAGAAAGTCAGGCGACTGATGTAAACAAGCCACCTGTCATTCTCCCCTGTGTAGAAACAGTGATCATACGGTTCTACTATGTAGGACCGTTGATCACTGTTCCTACAGCTCAAGCCACAACCAATCACAGTTAGAATCACGCCCCGAGGGACACACACAGCCCCTCCCTCTCAAAAAAAGTTAACCCCCTTCACTGCCAGTGTAATTTTACAGTAACAGTGCATATGTATAGCACTGATTACTGTAGAAATGTCACTGGTAACCCCAAAAGTGTCAAAAATGTCAGTCAAGGGTCCGATCTGTCTGCCGCAATTTTGCAGTACCGCAAAAAAAATCGCAGATCGCCGCCATTACGCGTTGAAAAAAAAATAAAAAAAACAACAAAAATCTTTCCCTTTGTTAGTAAACGCGATAACTTTTGCACAAACCAATCAAAATATGCTTTTTTTTTTTACCAAACATATGTAGCATAAAACAAATTGGCCGAAAATGTTAAAAAAATTTGATTTTCACATTTTTTTGGGGAATTTCATGTAAAAAAATGTGAAAAATATTGCTATTTTTGCAAAATTGACGCTTTTTTTTGTTTATAGCGCATGATCAAAAAATCGCACAGGTGATCAAATACCACCAAAAGAAAGCTCTGTTTGTGGGAAAAAAAGGAAGTCAAATTTGTTTAGGTACAGCGTCGCACGACCGCGCAATTGTCCGTTAAAGTCAACGCAGTGCCGAATCGCAAAATAGGCCCTGGTCAGGAAGGGGGTCAAATCTTCCGGGGGTTAAGTGGTAAATAGCCGGTTTTAGACACGATTTGTCTAAAACCGGCCATTTGAGTTTCAATGGCCTGAAAAAAATGTTTGGTCAAAATGACTCTATTTTTGTCTCCAAGTGTCTAAAAAGCCTTTTTTAGTCAAAATAACTGCATTTGGTCACCAAAGGTCTGATAAAAAAAATTGTCAAGATGACTGTATTTTTGTCTTTTAGAGCCTTAAAAAGCCGGTTTTAGACAAGATTTGTCTATAACTGGCCATTTGGGCTCCAATTGCCTGAAAAAAAATCGGTCAAAATGACTCTATTTTGGTCTCCAAGTGTCTAAAAAGCCTTTTTTAGTCAAAATAACTGCATTTGGTAACCAAAGGTCTGAAAAAAATGTAGTCAAAATTACTATATTTTTGTCTTTTACAGCCTTAAAAAGCCGGTTTTAGACAAGATTTTAGACATTTGGCTCCAATGGCCTGAAAAAAATGTTTTGGTCAAAATGACTCTATTTTGGTCTCCAAGTGTCTAAAAAGCCTTTTTAGTCAAAATAACTGCATTTGGTCACGAAAGATCTGAAAAAAAATTTAGTCAAATTGACTGTATTTTTGTCTTTTAGTGCCTTGAAAAGCCGGTTTTAGACAAGATTTGTCTAAAACCGGCCATTTGGGCTCCAATGGCCTGAAAATAAATTTTCGGTCAAAATTACTCTGTTTTGGTCTCCAAGTGTCTAAAAATCGTTTTTTAGTCAAAATAACTGCATTTGGTCACCAAAGGTCAGAAAAAAAATTTCGTCAAAATGACTATATTTTTGTCTTTTAAAGCCTTAAAAAGCCGGTTTTAGACAAGATTTTAGACATTTGGCTCCAATGGCCTGAAAAAAATGTTTTGGTCAAAAATACTCTATTTTGGTCTCCAAGTGTCTAAAAACCTTTTGTTAGTCAAAATAACGGCATTTGGTCACCAAAGGTCTGAAAAAGAAAATTAGTCAAAATTACTGTATTTTTTGTCTTTTACAGCCTTAAAAAGCTGGTTTTAGACAAGATTTGTTTAAAACCGGCAATTTGGGCTCCAATGGCCTGAAAAAAATGTTTTGGTCAAAATGACTCTATTTTGGTCTCCAAGTGTCTAAAAACCTTTTGTTAGTCAAAATAACGGCATTTGGTCACCAAAGGTCTGAAAAACAATTTAGTCAAAATGACTGTATTTTTGTCTTTTAGAGCCTTAAAAAGCCGGTTTAAGACAAGATTTGTCTAAAACCGGCCATTTGGGCTCCAATGGCCTGAAAATTATTTTTTAGTTAAAATGACTCTATTTCGGTCTCCAAGTGTCTAAAAAGCCTTTTTAAGTCAAAATAACTGCATTTGGTCACCAAAGGTCTGAAAAAATTAAGTCCAAATGACTATATTTTTTTCTTTGAGAGCCTTAAAAAGCCGGTTTTAGGCACGATTTTAGACATTTGGCTAAAATGGCCTGAAAAAAATGTTTTGGTCAAAAATACTCTATTTTGGTCTCCAAGTGTCTAAAAACCTTTTGTTAGTCAAAATAACGGCATTTGGTCACCAAAGGTCTGAAAAAAATTTAGTCAAAATGACTGTATTTTTTGTCTTTTAGAGCCTTAAAAAGCTGGTTTTAGACAAGATTTGTCTAAAACCGGCCATTTGGGCTCCAATGGCCTGAAAAGAAATTTTCGGTCAAAATTACTCTGTTTTGGTCTCCAAGTGTCTAAAAATCGTTTTTTAGTCAAAATAACTGCATTTGGTCACCAAAGGTTAGAAAAAAAATTTCGTCAAAATGACTATATTTTTGTCTTTTAGAGCCTTAAAAAGCCGGTTTTAGACAAGATTTTAGACATTTGGCTCCAATGGCCTGAAAACAATGTTTTGGTCAAAAATACTCTATTTTGGTCTCCAAGTGTCTAAAAACCTTTTGTTAGTCAAAATAACGGCATTTGGTCACCAAAGGTCTGAAAAAAAATTAGTCAAAATTACTGTATTTTTTGTCTTTTACAGCCTTAAAAAGCCGGTTTTAGACAAGATTTGTTTAAAACCGGCAATTTGGGCTCCAATGGCCTGAAAAAATGTTTTGGTCAAAATGACTCTATTTTGGTCTCCAAGTGTCTAAAAACCTTTTGTTAGTCAAAATAACGGCATTTGGTCACCAAAGGTCTGAAAAACAATTTAGTCAAAATGACTGTATTTTTGTCTTTTAGAGCCTTAAAAAGCCGGTTTAAGACAAGATTTGTCTAAAACCGGCCATTTGGGCTCCAATGGCCTGAAAATTATTTTTTAGTTAAAATGACTCTATTTCGGTCTCCAAGTGTCTAAAAAGCCTTTTTAAGTCAAAATAACTGCATTTGGTCACCAAAGGTCTGAAAAAATTAAGTCCAAATGACTATATTTTTTTCTTTGAGAGCCTTAAAAAGCCGGTTTTAGGCACGATTTTAGACATTTGGCTCCAATGGCCTGAAAACAATGTTTTGGTCAAAAATACTCTATTTTGGTCTCCAAGTGTCTAAAAACCTTTTGTTAGTCAAAATAACGGCATTTGGTCACCAAAGGTCTGAAAAAAATTTAGTCAAAATGACTGTATTTTTTGTCTTTTAGAGCCTTAAAAAGCCGGTTTTAGACAAGAGTTGTCTAAAACCGGCCATTTGGGCTCCAATGGCATGAAAAAATGTTTTTGGTCAAAATGACTCAATTTTGGTCTCCAAGTGTCTAAAAAGCCTTTTTTAGTCAAAATAACTGCATTTCGTCACCAAAGGTCTAAAAAAAAAATTAGTCAAAGTGTCTTTATTTTTGTCTTTTAGAGCCTTAACCACTTGCCGACTGCCGCACGAGTTTTTACGTCAGCAGTAAGCCCCTCACAGGCAAAGTGATGTTGATCCACGTTGCTAGCTTGTGAGGGTCTAGGGAGCGAGCGCGCGCCCCCGGAGGCACGCTCCCGCGTGGTCACGGATCCCCCGCACGTGTGACCGGCGGACCCGATGTTCGCCGGTCACTCGGCGATCGTCACTGCAGAGGGAGAAAGTCAGGCGACTGATGTAAACAAGCCACCTGTCATTCTCCCCTGTGTAGAAACAGCGATCATACGGTTCTACTATGTAGGACCGTTGATCACTGTTCCTACAGCTCAAGCCACAACCAATCACAGTTAGAATCACGCCCCGAGGGACACACACAGCCCCTCCCTCTCAAAAAAAGTTAACCCCCTTCACTGCCAGTGTAATTTTACAGTAACAGTGCATATGTATAGCACTGATTACTGTAGAAATGTCACTGGTAACCCCAAAAGTGTCAAAAATGTCAGTCAAGGGTCCGATCTGTCTGCCGCAATTTTGCAGTACCGCAAAAAAAATCGCAGATCGCCGCCATTACGCGTTGAAAAAAAAATAAAAAAAACAACAAAAATCTTTCCCTTTGTTAGTAAACGCGATAACTTTTGCACAAACCAATCAAAATACGCTTTTTTTTTTTACCAAACATATGTAGCATAAAACAAATTGGCCGAAAATGTTAAAAAATTTTGATTTTCACATTTTTTTGGGGAATTTCATGTAAAAAAATGTGAAAAATATTGCTATTTTTGCAAAATTGACGCTTTTTTTTGTTTATAGCGCATGATCAAAAAATCGCACAGGTGATCAAATACCACCAAAAGAAAGCTCTGTTTGTGGGAAAAAAAGGAAGTCAAATTTGTTTAGGTACAGCGTCGCACGACCGCGCAATTGTCCGTTAAAGTCAACGCAGTGCCGAATCGCAAAATAGGCCCTGGTCAGGAAGGGGGTCAAATCTTCCGGGGGTTAAGTGGTAAATAGCCGGTTTTAGACACGATTTGTCTAAAACCGGCCATTTGAGTTTCAATGGCCTGAAAAAAATGTTTGGTCAAAATGACTCTATTTTTGTCTCCAAGTGTCTAAAAAGCCTTTTTTAGTCAAAATAACTGCATTTGGTCACCAAAGGTCTGATAAAAAAAATTGTCAAGATGACTGTATTTTTGTCTTTTAGAGCCTTAAAAAGCCGGTTTTAGACAAGATTTGTCTATAACTGGCCATTTGGGCTCCAATTGCCTGAAAAAAAATCGGTCAAAATGACTCTATTTTGGTCTCCAAGTGTCTAAAAAGCCTTTTTTAGTCAAAATAACTGCATTTGGTAACCAAAGGTCTGAAAAAAATGTAGTCAAAATTACTATATTTTTGTCTTTTACAGCCTTAAAAAGCCGGTTTTAGACAAGATTTTAGACATTTGGCTCCAATGGCCTGAAAAAAATGTTTTGGTCAAAATGACTCTATTTTGGTCTCCAAGTGTCTAAAAAGCCTTTTTAGTCAAAATAACTGCATTTGGTCACGAAAGATCTGAAAAAAAATTTAGTCAAATTGACTGTATTTTTGTCTTTTAGTGCCTTGAAAAGCCGGTTTTAGACAAGATTTGTCTAAAACCGGCCATTTGGGCTCCAATGGCCTGAAAAGAAATTTTCGGTCAAAATTACTCTGTTTTGGTCTCCAAGTGTCTAAAAATCGTTTTTTAGTCAAAATAACTGCATTTGGTCACCAAAGGTCAGAAAAAAAATTTCGTCAAAATGACTATATTTTTGTCTTTTAAAGCCTTAAAAAGCCGGTTTTAGACAAGATTTTAGACATTTGGCTCCAATGGCCTGAAAAAAATGTTTTGGTCAAAAATACTCTATTTTGGTCTCCAAGTGTCTAAAAACCTTTTGTTAGTCAAAATAACGGCATTTGGTCACCAAAGGTCTGAAAAAGAAAATTAGTCAAAATTACTGTATTTTTTGTCTTTTACAGCCTTAAAAAGCTGGTTTTAGACAAGATTTGTTTAAAACCGGCAATTTGGGCTCCAATGGCCTGAAAAAAATGTTTTGGTCAAAATGACTCTATTTTGGTCTCCAAGTGTCTAAAAACCTTTTGTTAGTCAAAATAACGGCATTTGGTCACCAAAGGTCTGAAAAACAATTTAGTCAAAATGACTGTATTTTTGTCTTTTAGAGCCTTAAAAAGCCGGTTTAAGACAAGATTTGTCTAAAACCGGCCATTTGGGCTCCAATGGCCTGAAAATTATTTTTTAGTTAAAATGACTCTATTTCGGTCTCCAAGTGTCTAAAAAGCCTTTTTAAGTCAAAATAACTGCATTTGGTCACCAAAGGTCTGAAAAAATTAAGTCCAAATGACTATATTTTTTTCTTTGAGAGCCTTAAAAAGCCGGTTTTAGGCACGATTTTAGACATTTGGCTAAAATGGCCTGAAAAAAATGTTTTGGTCAAAAATACTCTATTTTGGTCTCCAAGTGTCTAAAAACCTTTTGTTAGTCAAAATAACGGCATTTGGTCACCAAAGGTCTGAAAAAAATTTAGTCAAAATGACTGTATTTTTTGTCTTTTAGAGCCTTAAAAAGCTGGTTTTAGACAAGATTTGTCTAAAACCGGCCATTTGGGCTCCAATGGCCTGAAAAGAAATTTTCGGTCAAAATTACTCTGTTTTGGTCTCCAAGTGTCTAAAAAGCCTTTTTAGTCAAAATAACTGCATTTCGTCACCAAAGGTCTAAAGAAAAAATTAGTCAAAGTGTCTTTATTTTTGTCTTTTAGAGCCTTAACCACTTGCCGACTGCCGCACGACTATTTACGTCGGCAGTAAGCCCCTCACAGGCAAAGTGATGTTGATCTACGTTGCTAGCTTGTGAGGGTCTAGGGAGCGAGCGCGCGCCCCCGGAGGCGCGCTCCCGCGTGGTCACGGATCCCCCGCACGTGTGACCGGCAGACCCGATGTTCGCCGGTCACTCGGCGATTGTCACTGCAGAGGGAGAAAGTCAGGTGACTGATATAAACAAGCCGCCTGTCATTCTCCCCTGTGTAGAAACAGTGATCATACGGTTCTACTATGTAGGACCGTTGATCACTGTTCCTACAGCTCAAGCCACAGCCAATCACAGTTAGAATCACGCCCCGAGGGACACACACAGCCCCTCCCTCTCAAAAAAAGTTAACCCCCTTCACTGCCAGTGTAATTTTACAGTAACAGTGCATATGTATAGCACTGATTACTGTAGAAATGTCACTGGTAACCCCAAAAGTGTCAAAAATGTCAGTCAAGGGTCCGATCTGTCTGCCGCAATTTTGCAGTACCGCAAAAGAAATCGCAGATCGCCGCCATTACGCGTTGAAAAAAAAACTACAAAAATGACAAAAATCTTTCCCTTTGTTAGTAAACGCGATAACTTTTGCGCAAACCAATCAAAATACGCTTTTTTTTTACCAAACATATGTAGCATAAAACAAATTGGCCGAAAATGTTAAAAAAATTTTGATTTTCACATTTTTTGGGGGAATTTCATATAAAAAAATGTGAAAAATATTGCTATTTTTGCAAAATTGACGCTCTTTTTTTGTTTATAGCGCATGATCAAAAAATCGCACAGGTGATCAAATACCACCAAAAGAAAGCTCTGTTTGTGGGAAAAAAAGGAAGTCAAATTTGTTTAGGTACAGCGTCGCACGACCGCGCAATTGTCCGTTAAAGTCAACGCAGTGCCAAATTGCAAAATAGGCCCTGGTCAGGAAGGGGGTCAAATCTTCCGGGGGTTAAGTGGTTAAATAGCCGGTTTTAGACACGATTTGTCTAAAACCGGCCATTTGAGTTTCAATGGCCTGAAAAAAATGTTTGGTCAGAATGATTCTATTTTGGTCTCCAAGTGTCTAAAAAGCCTTTTTTAGTCAAAATAACTGCATTTGGTCACCAAAGGTCTGATAAAAAAAATTGTCAAGATGACTGTATTTTTGTCTTTTAGAGCCTTAAAAAGCCGGTTTTAGACAAGATTTGTCTATAACTGGCCATTTGGGCTCCAATTGCCTGAAAAAAAACGGTCAAAATGACTCTATTTTGGTCTCCAAGTGTCTAAAAAGCCTTTTTTAGTCAAAATAACTGCATTTGGTAACCAAAGGTCTGAAAAAAAATGTAGTCAAAATTACTATATTTTTGTCTTTTAGAGCCTTAAAAAGCCGGTTTTAGACAAGATTTTAGACATTTGGCTCCAATGGCCTGAAAAAATGTTTTGGTCAAAATGAATCTATTTTGGTCTCCAAGTGTCTAAAAAGCCTTTTTAGTCAAAATAACTGCATTTGGTCACCAAAGATCTGAAAAAAAATTTAGTCAAATTGACTGTATTTTTGTCTTTTAGTGCCTTGAAAAGTCGGTTTTAGACAAGATTTTAGATTTTTGTGCTCCAATGGCCTGAAAATTTTTTTGTTAAAATGACTCTATTTTGGTCTCCAAGTGTCTAAAAAAGTCTTTTTTAGTATAAATAAATTTATTTGGTCAGCAAAGGTCTGAAAAAATTAGTCAAAATCAATGTATTTTTGTCTTTTAGTGTCTTAAAAAGCCGGTTTTAGACCAGATTTGTCTAAAACCGGCCATTTGGGCTCCAATGGCCTGAAAAAAACTTTTTGGTCAAAATGACTCTATTTTGGTCTCCAAGTGTCTAAAAAGCCTTTTTTATTCAAAATAACTGCATTTGGTCACCAAAGGTCTGAAAAATACTATAGTCAAAATGACTATATTTTTGTCTTTTAAAGCCTTAAAAAGCCGGTTTTAGACAAGATTTTAGACATTTGGCTCCAATGGCCTGAAAAAAATGTTTTGGTCAGAAATACTCTATTTTGGTCTCCAAGTGTCTAAAAACCTTTTGTTAGTCAAAATAACGGCATTTGGTCACCAAAGGTCTGAAAAAAAATTAGTCAAAATTACTGTATTTTTTGTCTTTTACAGCCTTAAAAAGCCGGTTTTAGACAAGATTTGTTTAAAACCGGCCATTTGGGCTCGATTGGCCTGAAAAAAATGTTTTGGTCAAAATGACTCTATTTTGGTCTCCAAGTGTATAAAAACCTTTCGTTAGTCAAAATAACGGCATTTCGTCACCAAAGGTCTAAAAAAATTTAGTCAAAGTGACTTTATTTTTGTCTTTTAGAGCCTTAACCACTATATACGTTGGCAGTAAGCCCCTCACAGGCAAAGTGATGTTGATCTACGTTGCTAGCCTGTTAGGGTCTAGGGAGCGAGCGCGCGCCCCGGAGGCGAGCTCCCGCGTGGTCATGGATCCCCCGCACGTGTCCCCCGATGTCCGCCGGTCACTTGGCGATCCGACAGAGGGAGAAAGTCAGGCGACTGATGTAAACAAGCCCCCTGTCATTCTCCCCTGTGTAGAAACAGTGATCATACGGTTCTACTATGTAGGACCGTTGATCACTGTTCCTACAGCTCAAGCCACAGCCAATCACAGTTAGAATCACGCCCCTAGGGACACACACAGCCCCTCCCTCTCAAAAAAAGTTAACCCCTTCACTGCCAGTGTAATTTTACAGTAACAGTGCATATGTATAGCACTGATTACTGTAGAAATGTCACTGGTAACCCCGAAAGTGTCAAAAATGTCAGTCAAGGGTCCGATCTGTCTGCCGCAATTTTGCAGTACTGCAAAAAAAAATCGCAGATCGCCGCCATTACACGTTGAAAAAAAACCAACAAAAATTACAAAAAATCTTTCCCTTTGTTAGTAAACGCGATAACTTTTGCGCACACCAATCAAAATACGCTTTTTGCGATTTTTTTACCAAACATGTAGCATAAACAAATTGGCCGAAAATGTTAAAAAACTTTGATTTTTACATTTTTTTGGTGAATTTCATATAAAAAATGTGAAAAATATTGCTATTTTTGCAAAATTGACGCTCTTTTTTTGTTTATAGCGCATGATCAAAAAATCACACAGGTGATCTTTTAGAGCCTTGAAAAGCCGGTTTTAGACAAGATTTTAGATTTTTGGGCTCCAATGGCCTGAAATTTTTTTGTTAAAATGACTCTATTTTGGTCTCCAAGTGTCGAAAAAAGCCATTTTTAGTATAAATAAATGCATTTGGTCACCTAAGGTCTGAAAAAAAGCTAGTCAAAATTAATGTATTTTAGTCTTTTAGTGTCTTAAAAAGCCGGTTTTAGACCAGATTTGTCTCCAATGGCCTGAAAAAAATTTTTGGTCAAAATGACTCTATTTTGGTCTCCAAGTGTCTAAAAAGCCTTTTTTTTTCAAAATAACTGAATTTGGTCACCAAAGGTCTGAAAAATACTTTAGTCAAAATGACTGTATTTTTGTCTTTTAGAGCCTTAAAAAGCCGGTTTTAGACAAGATTTTAGACATTTGGCTCCAATGGCCTGAAAAAAATGTTTTGGTCAAAAATACTCTATTTTGGTCTCCAAGTGTCTAAAAACCTTTTGTTAGTCAAAATAACGGCATTTGGTCACCAAAGGTCTGAAAAAAATTTAGTCAAAATTACTGTATTTTTTGTCTTTTACAGCCTTAAAAAGACGGTTTTAGACAAGATTTGTTTAAAACCGGCCATTTGGGCTCCAATTGCCTGAAAAAAATGTTTTGGTCAAAATGACTCTATTTTGGTCTCCAAGTGTCTAAAAACCTTTTGTTAGTCAAAATAACGGCATTTGGTCACCAAAGGTCTGAAAAAAAATTTAGTCAAAATGACTATATTTTTGTCTTTTAGAGCCTTAAAAAGCCGGTTTAAGACAAGATTTGTCTAAAACCGGCCATTTGGGCTCCAATGGCTTGAAAATTATTTTTTTAGTTAAAATGACTCTATTTTGGTCTCCAAGTGTCTAAAAAGCCTTTTTAAGTCAAAATAACTGCATTTGGTCACCAAAGGTCTGAACAAAAATTAAGTCCAAATGTCTATATTTTTTTCTTTGAGAGCCTTAAAAAGCCGGTTTTAGGCACGATTTTAGACATTTGGGCTTAAATGGCCTGAAAGATTTTTTTGGTCAAAATGACTCTATTTTGGTCTCCAAGTGTCTAAAAAGCCTTTTTTAGTCAAAATATCTGCATTTGGTCACCAAAGGTCTGATAAAAAAATTAGTCAAAATGACTGCATCTTTGTCTTTTAGAGCCTTAAAAAGCCGGTTTTAGACAAGATTTGTCTATAACTGGCCATTTGGGCTCCAATTGCCTGAAAAAAAATTCGGTCAAAATGACTCTATTTTGGTCTCCAAATGTCTAAAAAGCCTTTTTTAGTCACAATAAATGCATTTGGTCACCAAAGATCTGAAAAAAAATAGTCAAAATTAATGTATTGTTGTCTTTTAGTGTCTTAAAAAGCCGGTTTTAGACCAGATTTGTCTAAAACCGGCCATTTGGGCTCCAATGGCCTGAAAAAATTTTTTGGTCAAAATGACTCTACTTTGGTCTCCAAGTGTCTAAAAAGCCTTTTTTTGTCAAAATAACTGAATTTGGTCACCAAAGGTCTGAAAAATACTTTAGTCAAAATGACTGTATTTTTGTCTTTTAGAGCCTTAAAAAGCCGGTTTTAGACAAGATTTGTCTAAAACCGGCCACAATGGCCTGAAAAGAAATTTTCAGTCAAAATTACTCTGTTTTGGTCTCCAAGTGTCTAAAAATCGTTTTTTAGTCAAAATAACTGCATTTGGTCACCAAAGGTCAGAAAAAAAATTTCGTCAAAATGACTATATTTTTGTCTTTTAGAGCCTTAAAAAGCCGGTTTTACACAAGATTTTAGACATTTGGCTCCAATGGCCTGAAAACAATGTTTTGGTCAAAAATACTCTAGTATGGTCTCCAAGTGTCTAAAAACCTTTTGTTAGTCAAAATAACGGCATTTGGTCACCAAAGGTCTGAAAAAAAATTAGTCAAAATTACTGTATTTTTTGTCTTTTAAGACAAGATTTGTCTAAAACCGGCCATTTGGGCTCCAATGGCCTGAAAATTATTTTTTAGTTAAAATGACTCTATTTCGGTCTCCAAGTGTCTAAAAAGCCTTTTTAAGTCAAAATAACTGCATTTGGTCACCAAAGGTCTGAAAAAAATTAAGTCCAAATGACTATATTTTTTCTTTGAGAGCCTTAAAAAGCCGGTTTTAGGCACGATTTTAGACATTTGGCTAAAATGGCCTGGAAAAAAATGTTTTGGTCAAAAATACTCTATTTTGGTCTCCAAGTGTCTAAAAACCTTTTGTTAGTCAAAATAACGGCATTTGGTCACCAAAGGTCTGAAAAAAATTTAGTCAAAATGACTGTATGTTTTGTCTTTTAGAGCCTTAAAAATCCGGTTTTAGACAAGAGTTGTCTAAAACCGGCCATTTGGGCTCCAATGGCATGAAAAAATGTTTTTGGTCAAAATGACTCGATTTTGGTCTCCAAGTGTCTAAAAAGCCTTTTTAGTCAAAATAACTGCATTTCGTCACCAAAGGTCTAAAAAAAAATTTAGTCAAAGTGTCTTTATTTTTGTCTTTTAGAGCCTTAACCACTTGCCGACTGCCGCACGACTATTTACGTCGGCATCTATTTTGGTCTCCAAGTGTCTAAAAACCTTTTGTTAGTCAAAATAACGGCATTTGGTCACCAAAGGTCTGAAAAACAATTTAGTCAAAATGACTGTATTTTTGTCTTTTAGAGCCTTAAAAAGCCGGTTTAAGACAATATTTGTCTAAAACCGGCCATTTGGGCTCCAATGGCATGAAAAAATGTTTTTGGTCAAAATGACTCAATTTTGGTCTCCAAGTGTCTAAAAAGCCTTTTTAGTCAAAATAACTGCATTTGGTCACCAAAGGTCTGAAAAAATTAAGTCCAAATGACTATATTTTTTTCTTTGAGAGCCTTAAAAAGCCGGTTTTAGACAAGATTTTAGACATTTGGCTAGAATGGCCTGAAAAAAATGTTTTGGTCAAAAATACTCTATTTTGGTCTCCAAGTGTCTAAAAACCTTTTGTTAGTCAAAATAACGGCATTTGGTCACCAAAGGTCTGAAAAAAATTTAGTCAAAATGACTGTATTTTTTGTCTTTTAGAGCCTTAAAAAGCTGGTTTTAGACAAGATTTGTCTAAAACCGGCCATTTGGGCTCCAATGGCCTGAAAAGAAATTTTCGGTCAAAATTACTCTGTTTTGGTCTCCAAGTGTCTAAAAATCGTTTTTTAGTCAAAATAACTGCATTTGGTCACCAATAGGGTTGAGCGGACACCTAGATGTCCGTGTTCGACGGGTTCGGCCGAACTTTAAAAAAAAGTCCGGGTCCGTGTCCCGGACTTTTACCGAACTTTTCCCGGACACCGAACCCCATTGAAGTCAATGGGGACCCGAACTTTAAGGCACTAAAATGGCTCTAAAACACCAAAGGAAAGGGCTAGAGTGCTGCAAATGGCAGCAAAACGTAATTAAGAGCATGGCAAGTGCTCTGCAAACAAATGTGGATAGGGAAATAACTTAAAACAACAAAAAAAAACAGAAAAATAAAACAATGTTCTTCTTCATCTCTGAAGGACGAGGCCCATATGGAGTAGGAGGGAGGTTGAGGTGGTGGTGGATGTGGCGGTGACATAGGCGTGCGCACAGGGTGTGCTGGGTGTGCCTGGGCACACCCTAATCACCTAGGGCACATAGCATTGCCAGTGAGGAGATGGGAAAGATCTCCCTGGGACCTGCTCTGCTCTATTTCTCCTTGCCTACAGGTACATGGCCCCGATACATTACTCTCCCTGCTGGCAAACACATGCATGTGTATTTCAACTTTGGGGTGCACACCTTAATGCAATAGGCTGCGCACACCTATGGGCGGTGTAGGTGGAAGCGGCGGTGGAGGAGGACCAGGGCCGGATTAACAGCATCATGGGCTTGGTGCTGAGGATTTTGAAGGGCCTTAGGGCCGTGCCTTGCCATGCACCCAGAGGAGGAAGGGTGCAGCCATGCATGCCTAATTCAACATGGGATGCTGTCTCTGAAGCCCATAAACACATCCATGCATCGCCAACTGTCCCTCCTTGTCCGGCCTTCACGCTGTGTGGGGAGGTTCTGAGGGTGCTGCCTGGGGAAGCGAGCATAGAAGCCAGACTTCTGTGTTTACAAGTGACAGAAGAGCGGTAACAGTGAATATGGCCAACCCGGGGCCTATATAAAAGGTAGGGGCCTGGAGCTGCAGCTCCAATAGCCCCTACATTAATCTGGCCCTGAGGAGGAGGACGAGGTAGCCAACACTGCTTCTTTTCACAAATTTTAAATGAGGGTACACCCCAAAAGAGTGAGAAAGAGCAAAAATGGAACAATGGGTGGGTAAGGTCGGTATCCATTGCTATTCTGCATAAGGTACGGAAAAGTCCCGTGGGATCCATGCCTGGTTCATTTTAATGAACGTGAGCTTGTCCACATTGTCTCTGGACAGGCGGCTGCGCTTGTCTGTTATAACGCCCCCAGCCGTGCTAAATACCCGTTCAGATAATACACTGGCTGCAGGGCACGCCAGCACCTCCAAGGCGTAAAGGGCAAGCTCAGGCCATGTGCCCAATTTGGAGACCCAGAAGTTGAAGGGGGCAGACCCGTCATTCACTACATGTAGGCGTGTGCACACATACTGCTCCACCATGTTGGTAAAATGCTGCCTCCTGCTAAGACGTTCCATCTGAGCTGCTGGTGCTGCTGTTTGTTGTAGCGTGCTGACAAAGCTTTTCCACATTTCGGCCATGCTAACCCTGCCTTCTGAGGTGCTGGCGGTGCCCTGGTTGCGTTGGCTACCTCCTCCTCCTCCTCCTCTGCCTTGTGCTTCCACTGTGGCCCCGCTGTCAGATGGGAATGCCAGCAGCATGGCGTCTACCAGCGTGCGCTTGTACTCGCGCATCTTGCGATCGCGCTCCAGTGAGTGAATTAAGGACGGTACGTTGTCCTTGTAACGGGGATCCAGCAGCGTGGCCACCCAGTAATCAGCACAAGTTAGAATGTGGGCAACTCGGCGGTCGTTGTGGAGACACTGCAGCATGTAATCGCTCATGTGTGCCAGGCTGCCCAGAGGCAACGAAAGGCTGTCCTCTGTGGGAGGTGTATGGTCCGTGTCCTCTGTATCCCCCCAGCCACGCACCAGTGATGGCCATGAGCTGGCCTGGGTGCCACCCTGCTGTGAACATGGTTCCATCTCCTCCTCCAGCTCCTCCTCCTCCTCATCCTCCTCATCCTCCAGAACTGTGCCCCTGCTGGACAATTGCATCCCTGGCGTTTGCGTGTGCAGGAACCCACCCTCGGAGCCCCTTGCGAATGACTGCCCTGAAAGCCTTGGAAATGTTACCTCTTCATCCTCCTCCTCCTCCTCATCCTGTGCCACATCCTCTTCCATCATCGCCCGAATTGTTTTTTCAAGGAGGCATAGAAGTGGGATAGTTAAGCTGAGAACGGCGTCATTGCCACTGGCCATGTTGGTGGAGTACTCAAAACAGCGCAACAAGGCACACAGGTCTCGCATGGAGGCCCAGTTATTGGTGGTGAAGTGGTGCTGTTCCGCAGAGCGACTCACGCGTGCGTGCTGCAGCTGAAACTCCACTATGGCCTGCTGCTGCTCGCACAGTCTTTCCAGCATGTGCAAGGTGGAGTTCCACCTTGTGGGCACGTCACATATGAGGCGGTGAGCGGGAAGGCCGAAGTTATGCTGCAGCGCTGCCAGGCGAGCAGCAGCAGGGTGAGAACGCCGAAAGTGCGCACAAACGGCCCGCACTTTCTGCAGCAGCTCTGACATATCGGGGTAGTTTTTAAGGAACCTCTGCACCACCAAATTCAGCACATGCGCCAGGCAAGGGATGTGCGTCAAACCGGCTAGGCCCAGAGCTGCTATGAGATTTCGCCCGTTATCGCACACCACCAGGCCGGGCTTGAGGCTCGCTGGCAGCAACCACTCATTTGTCTGCTGTTCCATGCTCCTCCACAACTCCTGCGCGGTGTGTGGTTTGTCCCCCAAACAGGCAAGTTGTAAAACTGCCTGCTGTCGTTTACCCCTGGCCGTGCTGAAGTTGGTGGTGAAGGTGTTACGCTGTCCGGATGAGGAGGCGGTAGAGGATGAGGAAGCGGAGTAGGAGGAGTTAGGAACAGGAGGCAAACTGAAGCGCCCTGCAATCCTCGGTGGTGGAAGGACATGCGCCAAATTGCTATCCGCCTCAGGCCCATCCGCCACTGCATTTACCCAGTGTGCCGTTAGGGAGATATAACGCCCCTGACCGTGCTTACTGGTCCACGTATCCGTAGTTAGGTGGACCTTGGCACAGATGGCGTTGCGCAGTGCACACCTGATTTTTTCCCCCACTTGGTTGTGCAGGGAAGGGATGGCTTGCCTGGAAAAGTAGTGGCGGCTGGGCACGACGTACTGTGGGACAGCCACCGACATAAGGTTTTTAAAACTGTGCGTCTCCACCAGACGGAATGACAGCATTTCAAAGGCCAATAATTTTGAAATGCTGGCATTCAGGGCCAGGGATCGCGGGTGGGTAGGGGGGTACTTCCTCTTCCTCTCAAGTGTTTGGGAGATGGAAAGCTGAACGCTTCCACGGGACATTGTGGAGATGGTTGTTGGTGACCCAGGTGGTGGTGTTGCTGACAGATCGTCTGTTTGCGGGGTGGCAGGTGCCGGTATCACTACAGATGTGGCTGGAGCGGCCGAGACTGCAGCAGAAGAGGAAGCAGGATGAGCCAGAGACGTTTCTTGGTTTTGAAGGTGTGTACTCCACTGCAGCTCGTGCTTTGCACTTAGATGCCTGATCATGCAGGTTGTGCTCAGGTTGAGAAGGTTCATGCCTCGCTTCAAGCTCTGATTGCACAGGGTGCAAACCACTCGTGTCCTGTCATCAGCACATTTTCTAAAGAACTTCCACGCTAGAGAACTCCTTTGAGCTGACTTTGGTGCGCTCGTTCCCTTGCTGCGTTGGGCAGTAGCGGGCGTAGTGTCTAGGGCACGGCCGCTCCGCTTCTGCACCCTGCTCCCTCTTCTGCTGTGCTGGTGGCTCTGTGCGACCACCGCCTCTTCCTCCAAACTACTCAGTTCACCTGCATGACGTTCATTCCATGTGGGGTCGAGGACCTCATCGTCCTCCACATCATCTTCCACCCAGTCTTCACCCCTGCCCTCCTTGTCGGTCTCCACAATGCTGAACGCCGCAGCAGTTGGCACCTGCGTTTCGTCATCATCGGAGACGTGCTGCGATGATCCTTGCATGTACTCATCTTGAGAAATAAGTGGTTGGGCATCGCTGCACTCAATCTCTTCCACTTCTGGGGCAGGGCTAGGTGGATGGCCCTGGGAAACCCTGCTGACAGAGTCCTCAAAAAGAATAAGAGACTGCTGTATGGCTTGGGGCTCAGACTGCTGGCCTGATTTGCAAGGGGGTGAGGTGAAAGACGGTTGGACATTGGCTGCAGGTGCCAACTCTGACCTTTCTGCAGTAGACTGGGTGGGAGACAATGTGAAGGAACTGGAGGCACTGTCAGCAGCAAACCAATCTACTATCGCCTCAACTTGTTCTGGCCTCATCACTTCTAGGGGCGTTTGATGCCCTACCAAATACTGATGCAGGTTCTGTCGCCTACTCACACTTGAGGAAGGTGTTTCACTTGTGCGTGTAGCTGGCACAGATCGACCATGTCCTCTCCTTGCAACAGGAGCTCTACCAGCAGCACCACGACCCAGGCCACGGCCCTTATTTGACGGTCTCCTCATATTTCTGTAATTTAAGATCTTGCCCTAGAAAGGTTTTTATTGAATAGCGGAATAGAAAATATGATCCAAAAAAAGTGTATGTATATCACACGTACACAACCACACTAGGCCCCAATTACTATTGTTTGTACCCCTAAAAGGCTAGATGAGGAGTAGGGGGGGTATGGAACAGGCAGCACCCTCAAACCTTCAGAAGTATGAGATGAACCCCAACAACTTGGAAAGGTGGATCTCTCTCACACGTACCGACACAGACTATCCCGCAATTCAATTGATCCTCAAAGGTTTTTATTGAATAGCGGAATAGGAAATATGATCAAAAAAAGTGTATGTATCTCGCACGTACACAACCACACTAGGCCCCAATTACTATTGTTTGTACCCCTAAAAGGCTAGATGAGGAGTAGGGGGGGTATGGAACAGGCAGCACCCTCAAACCTTCAGAAGTATGAGATGAACCCCAACAACTTGGAAAGGTGGATCTCTCTCACACGTACCGACACAGACTATCCCGCAATTCAATTGATCCTCAAAGGTTTTTATTGAATAGCGGAATAGGAAATATGATCAAAAAAAGTGTATGTATCTCGCACGTACACAACCACACTAGGCCCCAATTACTATTGTTTGTACCCCTAAAAGGCTAGATGAGGAGTAGGGGGGGTATGGAACAGGCAGCACCCTCAAACCTTCAGAAGTATGAGATGAACCCCAACAACTTGGAAAGGTGGATCTCTCTCACACGTACCGACACAGACTATCCCGCAATTCAATTGATCCTCAAAGGTTTTTATTGAATAGCGGAATAGGAAATATGATCAAAAAAAGTGTATGTATCTCGCACGTACACAACCACACTAGGCCCCAATTACTATTGTTTGTACCCCTAAAAGGCTAGATGAGGAGTAGGGGGGGTATGGAACAGGCAGCACCCTCAAACCTTCAGAAGTATGAGATGAACCCCAACAACTTGGAAAGGTGGATCTCTCTCACACGTACCGACACAGACTATCCCGCAATTCAATTGATCCTCAAAGGTTTTTATTGAATAGCGGAATAGGAAATATGATCAAAAAAAGTGTATGTATCTCGCACGTACACAACCACACTAGGCCCCAATTACTATTGTTTGTACCCCTAAAAGGCTAGATGAGGAGTAGGGGGGGTATGGAACAGGCAGCACCCTCAAACCTTCAGAAGTATGAGATGAACCCCAACAACTTGGAAAGGTGGATCTCTCTCACACGTACCGACACAGACTATCCCGCAATTCAATTGATCCTCAAAGGTTTTTATTGAATAGCGGAATAGGAAATATGATCAAAAAAAGTGTATGTATCTCGCACGTACACAACCACACTAGGCCCCAATTACTATTGTTTGTACCCCTAAAAGGCTAGATGAGGAGTAGGGGGGGTATGGAACAGGCAGCACCCTCAAACCTTCAGAAGTATGAGATGAACCCCAACAACTTGGAAAGGTGGATCTCTCTCACACGTACCGACACAGACTATCCCGCAATTCAATTGATCCTCAAAGGTTTTTATTGAATAGCGGAATAGGAAATATGATCAAAAAAAGTGTATGTATCTCGCACGTACACAACCACACTAGGCCCCAATTACTATTGTTTGTACCCCTAAAAGGCTAGATGAGGAGTAGGGGGGGTATGGAACAGGCAGCACCCTCAAACCTTCAGAAGTATGAGATGAACCCCAACAACTTGGAAAGGTGGATCTCTCTCACACGTACCGACACAGACTATCCCGCAATTCAATTGATCCTCAAAGGTTTTTATTGAATAGCGGAATAGGAAATATGATCAAAAAAAGTGTATGTATCTCGCACGTACACAACCACACTAGGCCCCAATTACTATTGTTTGTACCCCTAAAAGGCTAGATGAGGAGTAGGGGGGGTATGGAACAGGCAGCACCCTCAAACCTTCAGAAGTATGAGATGAACCCCAACAACTTGGAAAGGTGGATCTCTCTCACACGTACCGACACAGACTATCCCGCAATTCAATTGATCCTCAAAGGTTTTTATTGAATAGCGGAATAGGAAATATGATCAAAAAAAGTGTATGTATCTCGCACGTACACAACCACACTAGGCCCCAATTACTATTGTTTGTACCCCTAAAAGGCTAGATGAGGAGTAGGGGGGGTATGGAACAGGCAGCACCCTCAAACCTTCAGAAGTATGAGATGAACCCCAACAACTTGGAAAGGTGGATCTCTCTCACACGTACCGACACAGACTATCCCGCAATTCAATTGATCCTCAAAGGTTTTTATTGAATAGCGGAATAGGAAATATGATCAAAAAAAGTGTATGTATCTCGCACGTACACAACCACACTAGGCCCCAATTACTATTGTTTGTACCCCTAAAAGGCTAGATGAGGAGTAGGGGGGGTATGGAACAGGCAGCACCCTCAAACCTTCAGAAGTATGAGATGAACCCCAACAACTTGGAAAGGTGGATCTCTCTCACACGTACCAACACAGACTATCCCCCAATTTAACTGATCCCCAAAGGTTTTTGATTAAATAGCGGAATAGAAAATATGATCCCAAAAAAGTGTATGTATATCACACGTACACAACCACACTAGGCCCCAATTACTATTGTTTGTACCCCTAAAAGGCTAGGAGTAGGGGGAGTATGGAACAGGCAGCACCCTCAAACCTTCAGAAGTATGAGATGAACCTCAACAACTTGGAAAGGTGGATCTCTCTCACACGTACCAACACAGACTATCCCCCAATTTAACTGATCCCCAAAGGTTTTTGATTAAATAGCGGAATAGAAAATATGATCCCAAAAAAGTGTATGTATATCACACGTACACAACCACACTAGGCCCCAATTACTATTGTTTGTACCCCTAAAAGGCTAGGAGTAGGGGGGGTATGGAACAGGCAGCACCCTCAAACCTTCAGAAGTATGAGATGAACCCCAACAACTTGGAAAGGTGGATCTCTCTCACACGTACCAACACAGACTATCCCCCAATTTAACTGATCCCCAAAGGTTTTTGATTAAATAGCGGAATAGAAAATATGATCCCAAAAAAGTGTATGTATATCACACGTACACAACCACACTAGGCCCCAATTACTATTGTTTGTACCCCTAAAAGGCTAGGAGTAGGGGGAGTATGGAACAGGCAGCACCCTCAAACCTTCAGAAGTATGAGATGAACCCCAACAACTTGGAAAGGTGGATCTCTCTCACACGTACCAACACAGACTATCCCCCAATTTAACTGATCCCCAAAGGTTTTTGATTAAATAGCGGAATAGAAAATATGATCCCAAAAAAGTGTATGTATATCACACGTACACAACCACACTAGGCCCCAATTACTATTGTTTGTACCCCTAAAAGGCTAGGAGTAGGGGGAGTATGGAACAGGCAGCACCCTCAAACCTTCAGAAGTATGAGATGAACCCCAACAACTTGGAAAGGTGGATCTCTCTCACACGTACCGACACAGACTATCCCGCAATTCAATTGATCCTCAAAGGTTTTTATTGAATAGCGGAATAGGAAATATGATCAAAAAAAGTGTATGTATCTCGCACGTACACAACCACACTAGGCCCCAATTACTATTGTTTGTACCCCTAAAAGGCTAGATGAGGAGTAGGGGGGGTATGGAACAGGCAGCACCCTCAAACCTTCAGAAGTATGAGATGAACCCCAACAACTTGGAAAGGTGGATCTCTCTCACACGTACCGACACAGACTATCCCGCAATTCAATTGATCCTCAAAGGTTTTTATTGAATAGCGGAATAGGAAATATGATCAAAAAAAGTGTATGTATCTCGCACGTACACAACCACACTAGGCCCCAATTACTATTGTTTGTACCCCTAAAAGGCTAGATGAGGAGTAGGGGGGGTATGGAACAGGCAGCACCCTCAAACCTTCAGAAGTATGAGATGAACCCCAACAACTTGGAAAGGTGGATCTCTCTCACACGTACCGACACAGACTATCCCGCAATTCAATTGATCCTCAAAGGTTTTTATTGAATAGCGGAATAGGAAATATGATCAAAAAAAGTGTATGTATCTCGCACGTACACAACCACACTAGGCCCCAATTACTATTGTTTGTACCCCTAAAAGGCTAGATGAGGAGTAGGGGGGGTATGGAACAGGCAGCACCCTCAAACCTTCAGAAGTATGAGATGAACCCCAACAACTTGGAAAGGTGGATCTCTCTCACACGTACCAACACAGACTATCCCCCAATTTAACTGATCCCCAAAGGTTTTTGATTAAATAGCGGAATAGAAAATATGATCCCAAAAAAGTGTATGTATATCACACGTACACAACCACACTAGGCCCCAATTACTATTGTTTGTACCCCTAAAAGGCTAGGAGTAGGGGGAGTATGGAACAGGCAGCACCCTCAAACCTTCAGAAGTATGAGATGAACCTCAACAACTTGGAAAGGTGGATCTCTCTCACACGTACCAACACAGACTATCCCCCAATTTAACTGATCCCCAAAGGTTTTTGATTAAATAGCGGAATAGAAAATATGATCCCAAAAAAGTGTATGTATATCACACGTACACAACCACACTAGGCCCCAATTACTATTGTTTGTACCCCTAAAAGGCTAGGAGTAGGGGGGGTATGGAACAGGCAGCACCCTCAAACCTTCAGAAGTATGAGATGAACCCCAACAACTTGGAAAGGTGGATCTCTCTCACACGTACCAACACAGACTATCCCCC
This sequence comes from Pelophylax lessonae, assembly GCF_965119305.1. NCBI lineage: Eukaryota > Metazoa > Chordata > Amphibia > Anura > Ranidae > Pelophylax > Pelophylax lessonae. The sequence continues at coordinate 247,469,206 of NC_138772.1, forward strand.
AATTTAACTGATCCCCAAAGGTTTTTGATTAAATAGCGGAATAGAAAATATGATCCCAAAAAAGTGTATGTATATCACACGTACACAACCACACTAGGCCCCAATTACTATTGTTTGTACCCCTAAAAGGCTAGGAGTAGGGGGAGTATGGAACAGGCAGCACCCTCAAACCTTCAGAAGTATGAGATGAACCCCAACAACTTGGAAAGGTGGATCTCTCTCACACGTACCAACACAGACTATCCCCCAATTTAACTGATCCCCAAAGGTTTTTGATTAAATAGCGGAATAGAAAATATGATCCCAAAAAAGTGTATGTATATCACACGTACACAACCACACTAGGCCCCAATTACTATTGTTTGTACCCCTAAAAGGCTAGGAGTAGGGGGAGTATGGAACAGGCAGCACCCTCAAACCTTCAGAAGTATGAGATGAACCTCAACAACTTGGAAAGGTGGATCTCTCTCACACGTACCAACACAGACTATCCCCCAATTTAACTGATCCCCAAAGGTTTTTGATTAAATAGCGGAATAGAAAATATGATCCCAAAAAAGTGTATGTATATCACACGTACACAACCACACTAGGCCCCAATTACTATTGTTTGTACCCCTAAAAGGCTAGGAGTAGGGGGAGTATGGAACAGGCAGCACCCTCAAACCTTCAGAAGTATGAGATGAACCTCAACAACTTGGAAAGGTGGATCTCTCTCACACGTACCAACACAGACTATCCCCCAATTTAACTGATCCCCAAAGGTTTTTGATTAAATAGCGGAATAGAAAATATGATCCCAAAAAAGTGTATGTATATCACACGTACACAACCACACTAGGCCCCAATTACTATTGTTTGTACCCCTAAAAGGCTAGGAGTAGGGGGAGTATGGAACAGGCAGCACCCTCAAACCTTCAGAAGTATGAGATGAACCCCAACAACTTGGAAAGGTGGATCTCTCTCACACGTACCAACACAGACTATCCCCCAATTTAACTGATCCCCAAAGGTTTTTGATTAAATAGCGGAATAGAAAATATGATCCCAAAAAAGTGTATGTATATCACACGTACACAACCACACTAGGCCCCAATTACTATTGTTTGTACCCCTAAAAGGCTAGGAGTAGGGGGGGTATGGAACAGGCAGCACCCTCAAACCTTCAGAAGTATGAGATGAACCCCAACAACTTGGAAAGGTGGATCTCTCTCACACGTACCAACACAGACTATCCCCCAATTTAACTGATCCCCAAAGGTTTTTGATTAAATAGCGGAATAGAAAATATGATCCCAAAAAAGTGTATGTATATCACACGTACACAACCACACTAGGCCCCAATTACTATTGTTTGTACCCCTAAAAGGCTAGGAGTAGGGGGAGTATGGAACAGGCAGCACCCTCAAACCTTCAGAAGTATGAGATGAACCCCAACAACTTGGAAAGGTGGATCTCTCTCACACGTACCAACACAGACTATCCCCCAATTTAACTGATCCCCAAAGGTTTTTGATTAAATAGCGGAATAGAAAATATGATCCCAAAAAAGTGTATGTATATCACACGTACACAACCACACTAGGCCCCAATTACTATTGTTTGTACCCCTAAAAGGCTAGGAGTAGGGGGAGTATGGAACAGGCAGCACCCTCAAACCTTCAGAAGTATGAGATGAACCTCAACAACTTGGAAAGGTGGATCTCTCTCACACGTACCAACACAGACTATCCCCCAATTTAACTGATCCCCAAAGGTTTTTGATTAAATAGCGGAATAGAAAATATGATCCCAAAAAAGTGTATGTATATCACACGTACACAACCACACTAGGCCCCAATTACTATTGTTTGTACCCCTAAAAGGCTAGGAGTAGGGGGAGTATGGAACAGGCAGCACCCTCAAACCTTCAGAAGTATGAGATGAACCCCAACAACTTGGAAAGGTGGATCTCTCTCACACGTACCAACACAGACTATCCCCCAATTTAACTGATCCCCAAAGGTTTTTGATTAAATAGCGGAATAGAAAATATGATCCCAAAAAAGTGTATGTATATCACACGTACACAACCACACTAGGCCCCAATTACTATTGTTTGTACCCCTAAAAGGCTAGGAGTAGGGGGGGTATGGAACAGGCAGCACCCTCAAACCTTCAGAAGTATGAGATGAACCCCAACAACTTGGAAAGGTGGATCTCTCTCACACGTACCAACACAGACTATCCCCCAATTTAACTGATCCCCAAAGGTTTTTGATTAAATAGCGGAATAGAAAATATGATCCCAAAAAAGTGTATGTATATCACACGTACACAACCACACTAGGCCCCAATTACTATTGTTTGTACCCCTAAAAGGCTAGGAGTAGGGGGAGTATGGAACAGGCAGCACCCTCAAACCTTCAGAAGTATGAGATGAACCCCAACAACTTGGAAAGGTGGATCTCTCTCACACGTACCAACACAGACTATCCCCCAATTTAACTGATCCCCAAAGGTTTTTGATTAAATAGCGGAATAGAAAATATGATCCCAAAAAAGTGTATGTATATCACACGTACACAACCACACTAGGCCCCAATTACTATTGTTTGTACCCCTAAAAGGCTAGGAGTAGGGGGAGTATGGAACAGGCAGCACCCTCAAACCTTCAGAAGTATGAGATGAACCTCAACAACTTGGAAAGGTGGATCTCTCTCACACGTACCAACACAGACTATCCCCCAATTTAACTGATCCCCAAAGGTTTTTGATTAAATAGCGGAATAGAAAATATGATCCCAAAAAAGTGTATGTATATCACACGTACACAACCACACTAGGCCCCAATTACTATTGTTTGTACCCCTAAAAGGCTAGGAGTAGGGGGAGTATGGAACAGGCAGCACCCTCAAACCTTCAGAAGTATGAGATGAACCCCAACAACTTGGAAAGGTGGATCTCTCTCACACGTACCAACACAGACTATCCCCCAATTTAACTGATCCCCAAAGGTTTTTGATTAAATAGCGGAATAGAAAATATGATCCCAAAAAAGTGTATGTATATCACACGTACACAACCACACTAGGCCCCAATTACTATTGTTTGTACCCCTAAAAGGCTAGGAGTAGGGGGAGTATGGAACAGGCAGCACCCTCAAACCTTCAGAAGTATGAGATGAACCCCAACAACTTGGAAAGGTGGATCTCTCTCACACGTACCAACACAGACTATCCCCCAATTTAACTGATCCCCAAAGGTTTTTGATTAAATAGCGGAATAGAAAATATGATCCCAAAAAAGTGTATGTATATCACACGTACACAACCACACTAGGCCCCAATTACTATTGTTTGTACCCCTAAAAGGCTAGGAGTAGGGGGAGTATGGAACAGGCAGCACCCTCAAACCTTCAGAAGTATGAGATGAACCTCAACAACTTGGAAAGGTGGATCTCTCTCACACGTACCAACACAGACTATCCCCCAATTTAACTGATCCCCAAAGGTTTTTGATTAAATAGCGGAATAGAAAATATGATCCCAAAAAAGTGTATGTATATCACACGTACACAACCACACTAGGCCCCAATTACTATTGTTTGTACCCCTAAAAGGCTAGGAGTAGGGGGAGTATGGAACAGGCAGCACCCTCAAACCTTCAGAAGTATGAGATGAACCCCAACAACTTGGAAAGGTGGATCTCTCTCACACGTACCAACACAGACTATCCCCCAATTTAACTGATCCCCAAAGGTTTTTGATTAAATAGCGGAATAGAAAATATGATCCCAAAAAAGTGTATGTATATCACACGTACACAACCACACTAGGCCCCAATTACTATTGTTTGTACCCCTAAAAGGCTAGGAGTAGGGGGGGTATGGAACAGGCAGCACCCTCAAACCTTCAGAAGTATGAGATGAACCCCAACAACTTGGAAAGGTGGATCTCTCTCACACGTACCAACACAGACTATTCCCCAATTTAACTGATCCCCAAAGGTTTTTGATTAAATAGCGGAATAGAAAATATGATCCCAAAAAAGTGTATGTATATCACACGTACACAACCACACTAGGCCCCAATTACTATTGTTTGTACCCCTAAAAGGCTAGGAGTAGGGGGAGTATGGAACAGGCAGCACCCTCAAACCTTCAGAAGTATGAGATGAACCCCAACAACTTGGAAAGGTGGATCTCTCTCACACGTACCAACACAGACTATCCCCCAATTTAACTGATCCCCAAAGGTTTTTGATTAAATAGCGGAATAGAAAATATGATCCCAAAAAAGTGTATGTATATCACACGTACACAACCACACTAGGCCCCAATTACTATTGTTTGTACCCCTAAAAGGCTAGGAGTAGGGGGAGTATGGAACAGGCAGCACCCTCAAACCTTCAGAAGTATGAGATGAACCTCAACAACTTGGAAAGGTGGATCTCTCTCACACGTACCAACACAGACTATCCCCCAATTTAACTGATCCCCAAAGGTTTTTGATTAAATAGCGGAATAGAAAATATGATCCCAAAAAAGTGTATGTATATCACACGTACACAACCACACTAGGCCCCAATTACTATTGTTTGTACCCCTAAAAGGCTAGGAGTAGGGGGAGTATGGAACAGGCAGCACCCTCAAACCTTCAGAAGTATGAGATGAACCCCAACAACTTGGAAAGGTGGATCTCTCTCACACGTACCAACACAGACTATCCCCCAATTTAACTGATCCCCAAAGGTTTTTGATTAAATAGCGGAATAGAAAATATGATCCCAAAAAAGTGTATGTATATCACACGTACACAACCACACTAGGCCCCAATTACTATTGTTTGTACCCCTAAAAGGCTAGGAGTAGGGGGGGTATGGAACAGGCAGCACCCTCAAACCTTCAGAAGTATGAGATGAACCCCAACAACTTGGAAAGGTGGATCTCTCTCACACGTACCAACACAGACTATCCCCCAATTTAACTGATCCCCAAAGGTTTTTGATTAAATAGCGGAATAGAAAATATGATCCCAAAAAAGTGTATGTATATCACACGTACACAACCACACTAGGCCCCAATTACTATTGTTTGTACCCCTAAAAGGCTAGGAGTAGGGGGAGTATGGAACAGGCAGCACCCTCAAACCTTCAGAAGTATGAGATGAACCCCAACAACTTGGAAAGGTGGATCTCTCTCACACGTACCAACACAGACTATCCCCCAATTTAACTGATCCCCAAAGGTTTTTGATTAAATAGCGGAATAGAAAATATGATCCCAAAAAAGTGTATGTATATCACACGTACACAACCACACTAGGCCCCAATTACTATTGTTTGTACCCCTAAAAGGCTAGGAGTAGGGGGAGTATGGAACAGGCAGCACCCTCAAACCTTCAGAAGTATGAGATGAACCCCAACAACTTGGAAAGGTGGATCTCTCTCACACGTACCAACACAGACTATCCCCCAATTTAACTGATCCCCAAAGGTTTTTGATTAAATAGCGGAATAGAAAATATGATCCCAAAAAAGTGTATGTATATCACACGTACACAACCACACTAGGCCCCAATTACTATTGTTTGTACCCCTAAAAGGCTAGGAGTAGGGGGAGTATGGAACAGGCAGCACCCTCAAACCTTCAGAAGTATGAGATGAACCTCAACAACTTGGAAAGGTGGATCTCTCTCACACGTACCAACACAGACTATCCCCCAATTTAACTGATCCCCAAAGGTTTTTGATTAAATAGCGGAATAGAAAATATGATCCCAAAAAAGTGTATGTATATCACACGTACACAACCACACTAGGCCCCAATTACTATTGTTTGTACCCCTAAAAGGCTAGGAGTAGGGGGAGTATGGAACAGGCAGCACCCTCAAACCTTCAGAAGTATGAGATAAACCCCAACAACTTGGAAAGGTGGATCTCTCTCACACGTACCAACACAGACTATCCCCCAATTTAACTGATCCCCAAAGGTTTTTGATTAAATAGCGGAATAGAAAATATGATCCCAAAAAAGTGTATGTATATCACACGTACACAACCACACTAGGCCCCAATTACTATTGTTTGTACCCCTAAAAGGCTAGGAGTAGGGGGAGTATGGAACAGGCAGCACCCTCAAACCTTCAGAAGTATGAGATGAACCTCAACAACTTGGAAAGGTGGATCTCTCTCACACGTACCAACACAGACTATCCCCCAATTTAACTGATCCCCAAAGGTTTTTGATTAAATAGCGGAATAGAAAATATGATCCCAAAAAAGTGTATGTATATCACACGTACACAACCACACTAGGCCCCAATTACTATTGTTTGTACCCCTAAAAGGCTAGGAGTAGGGGGAGTATGGAACAGGCAGCACCCTCAAACCTTCAGAAGTATGAGATGAACCCCAACAACTTGGAAAGGTGGATCTCTCTCACACGTACCAACACAGACTATCCCCCAATTTAACTGATCCCCAAAGGTTTTTGATTAAATAGCGGAATAGAAAATATGATCCCAAAAAAGTGTATGTATATCACACGTACACAACCACACTAGGCCCCAATTACTATTGTTTGTACCCCTAAAAGGCTAGGAGTAGGGGGAGTATGGAACAGGCAGCACCCTCAAACCTTCAGAAGTATGAGATGAACCCCAACAACTTGGAAAGGTGGATCTCTCTCACACGTACCAACACAGACTATCCCCCAATTTAACTGATCCCCAAAGGTTTTTGATTAAATAGCGGAATAGAAAATATGATCCCAAAAAAGTGTATGTATATCACACGTACACAACCACACTAGGCCCCAATTACTATTGTTTGTACCCCTAAAAGGCTAGATGAGGAGTAGGGGGAGTATGGAACAGGCAGCACCCTCAAACCTTCAGTATGAGATTGTGTTCACTGTACCCCACAAAGATTGAGTTCACTGCACCCCACAATGATTGTGTTCACTGCACCCCACAAAGATTGTGTTCACTGCACCTCACAAAGATTGTGTTCACTGTACCCCCCAAAGATTGTGTTCACTGCACCCCACAAAGATTCTGTTCACTGTACCCCACAAAGATTGTGTTCACTGCACCCCAAAAAGATTGTGTTCACTGCACCCCAAAAAGGATGTTGTTCACTGCACCCCAAAAAGGATGTTGTTCACTCCACCCCAAAAAGATTGTGTTCACTGCACCCCACAAAGATTGTGTTCACTGCACCCCAAAAAGATTGTGTTCACTGCACCCCAAAAATGATTTTGTTCACTGCACCCCAAAAAGGATTTTGTTCACTGCACCCCAAAAAGGATGTTGTTCACTCCACCCCAAAAAGATTGTGTTCACTGCACCCCAAAAAGATTGTGTTCACTGCACCCCACAAAGGATTTTGTTCACTGCACCCCAAAAAGATTGTGTTCACTGCACCCCAAAAAGGATGTTGTTCACTGCACCCCAAAAAGGATTTTGTTCACTGCACCCCAAAAAGATTGTGTTCACTGCACCCCACAAAGGATTTTGTTCACTGCACCCCACAAAGATTGTGTTCACTGCACACCAAAAAGGATTGTGTTCACTGCACCCCAAAAAGATTTTGTTCACTGCACCCCAAAAAGATTGTGTTCACTGCAGCCCAAAAAGATTGTGTTCACTGCAGCCCAAAAAGATTGTGTTCACTGCAGCCCAAAAAGATTGTGTTCACTGCAGCCCAAAAAGATTGTGTTCACTGCAGCTCACACACAGAAAAATGGATGTGGATCACTGACACCTGCCTATCTCCAATCCCACACCACACAGCAATATCGATTGTAGTTTGTAGAACACAGTTTCCCTAAAATTCAGCAGACTCTGTCCCTAACAGGATTGAGAAGAGATCGTAGATCAGGATTGAGTGCAGACCCCACCCCCCACACAGCAATATCGATTGTAGTTTGTAGAAGACACTGACCCTATATAATTCAGCAGACTCTATCCCTAAAATGCCTACAACTCGCCCTGCCTAAACACTCCGACCTGTCCCTCAATTCTATCCGGACACAAATGTTTTTTTCCTGCCTATCTTTCCCTAATCAGCAGCCAGCACGTTGATGTGTGCTCTGTCCCTGAATCTAAGCAGCATAATGACGCCGCTGCGGCTGCCTCGAACTTATAAAGACTTGGTCACATGCTTCAGACGGCCAATCACAGCTACTGAGACATTTGCAGGCATGGCTGGGATGGCTTAAGGCACACCAGTTAAACGATTGTTGATTGGCTGTTGAAAGCCCGCCATGAAAAGAGCGCCAAAGCATGCAAAACCCGGAAATAAAACGACCGAACACGGATTTTTACCCGAACATACAGTAAAGTGTCCGTGTCCGTGTTCGGGTACAAAAAATCCAATTATTCGGTACGAACACGAATAATACAGTCCGTGTTCGCTCAACACTAGTCACCAAAGGTCAGAAAAAAAATTTCGTCAAAATGACTATATTTTTGTCTTTTAGAGCCTTAAAAAGCCGGTTTTAGACAAGATTTTAGACATTTGGCTCCAATGGCCTGAAAAAAAATGTTTTGGTCAAAAATACTCTATTTTGGTCTCCAAGTGTCTAAAAACCTTTTGTTAGTCAAAATAACGGCATTTGGTCACCAAAGGTCTGAAAAAAAAATTAGTCAAAATTACTGTATTTTTTGTCTTTTACAGCCTTAAAAAGCCGGTTTTAGACAAGATTTGTTTAAAACCGGCAATTTGGGCTCCAATGGCCTGAAAAAAATGTTTTGGTCAAAATGACTCTATTTTGGTCTCCAAGTGTCTAAAAACCTTTTGTTAGTCAAAATAACGGCATTTGGTCACCAAAGGTCTGAAAAAAAATTTAGTCAAAATGACTATATTTTTGTCTTTTAGAGCCTTAAAAAGCCGGTTTAAGACAAGATTTGTCTAAAACCGGCCATTTGGGCTCCAATGGCTTGAAAATTATTTTTTTAGTTAAAATGACTCTATTTTGGTCTCCAAGTGTCTAAAAAGCCTTTTTAAGTCAAAATAACTGCATTTGGTCACCAAAGGTCTGAAAAAAAATTAAGTCCAAATGTCTATATTTTTTTCTTTGAGAGCCTTAAAAAGCCGGTTTTAGGCACGATTTTAGACATTTGGGCTTAAATGGCCTGAAAGATTTTTTTGGTCAAAATGACTCTATTTTGGTCTCCAAGTGTCTAAAAAGCCTTTTTTAGTCAAAATATCTGCATTTGGTCACCAAAGGTCTGATAAAAAAATTAGTCAAAATGACTGCATCTTTGTCTTTTAGAGCCTTAAAAAGCCGGTTTTAGACAAGATTTGTCTATAACTGGCCATTTGGGCTCCAATTGCCTGAAAAAAAATTCGGTCAAAATGACTCTATTTTGGTCTCCAAATGTCTAAAAAGCCTTTTTTAGTCACAATAAATGCATTTGGTCACCAAAGATCTGAAAAAAATAGTCAAAATTAATGTATTGTTGTCTTTTAGTGTCTTAAAAAGCCGGTTTTAGACCAGATTTGTCTAAAACCGGCCATTTGGGCTCCAATGGCCTGAAAAAATTTTTTGGTCAAAATGACTCTACTTTGGTCTCCAAGTGTCTAAAAAGCCTTTTTTTGTCAAAATAACTGAATTTGGTCACCAAAGGTCTGAAAAATACTTTAGTCAAAATGACTGTATTTTTGTCTTTTAGAGCCTTAAAAAGCCGGTTTTAGACAAGATTTGTCTAAAACCGGCCACAATGGCCTGAAAAGAAATTTTCAGTCAAAATTACTCTGTTTTGGTCTCCAAGTGTCTAAAAATCGTTTTTTAGTCAAAATAACTGCATTTGGTCACCAAAGGTCAGAAAAAAAATTTCGTCAAAATGACTATATTTTTGTCTTTTAGAGCCTTAAAAAGCCGGTTTTACACAAGATTTTAGACATTTGGCTCCAATGGCCTGAAAACAATGTTTTGGTCAAAAATACTCTAGTATGGTCTCCAAGTGTCTAAAAACCTTTTGTTAGTCAAAATAACGGCATTTGGTCACCAAAGGTCTGAAAAAAAATTAGTCAAAATTACTGTATTTTTTGTCTTTTACAGCCTTAAAAAGCCGGTTTTAGACAAGATTTGTTTAAAACCGGCCATTTGGGCTCGATTGGCCTGAAAAAAATGTTTTGGTCAAAATGACTCTATTTTGGTCTCCAAGTGTCTAAAAACTTTTGTTAGTCAAAATAACGGCATTTGGTCACCAAAGGTCTGAAAAACAATTTAGTCAAAATGACTGTATTTTTGTCTTTTAGAGCCTTAAAAAGCCGGTTTAAGACAAGATTTGTCTAAAACCGGCCATTTGGGCTCCAATGGCCTGAAAATTATTTTTTAGTTAAAATGACTCTATTTCGGTCTCCAAGTGTCTAAAAAGCCTTTTTAAGTCAAAATAACTGCATTTGGTCACCAAAGGTCTGAAAAAAATTAAGTCCAAATGACTATATTTTTTCTTTGAGAGCCTTAAAAAGCCGGTTTTAGGCACGATTTTAGACATTTGGCTAAAATGGCCTGGAAAAAAATGTTTTGGTCAAAAATACTCTATTTTGGTCTCCAAGTGTCTAAAAACCTTTTGTTAGTCAAAATAACGGCATTTGGTCACCAAAGGTCTGAAAAAAATTTAGTCAAAATGACTGTATGTTTTGTCTTTTAGAGCCTTAAAAATCCGGTTTTAGACAAGAGTTGTCTAAAACCGGCCATTTGGGCTCCAATGGCATGAAAAAATGTTTTTGGTCAAAATGACTCGATTTTGGTCTCCAAGTGTCTAAAAAGCCTTTTTAGTCAAAATAACTGCATTTCGTCACCAAAGGTCTAAAAAAAAATTTAGTCAAAGTGTCTTTATTTTTGTCTTTTAGAGCCTTAACCACTTGCCGACTGCCGCACGACTATTTACGTCGGCATCTATTTTGGTCTCCAAGTGTCTAAAAACCTTTTGTTAGTCAAAATAACGGCATTTGGTCACCAAAGGTCTGAAAAACAATTTAGTCAAAATGACTGTATTTTTGTCTTTTAGAGCCTTAAAAAGCCGGTTTAAGACAATATTTGTCTAAAACCGGCCATTTGGGCTCCAATGGCATGAAAAAATGTTTTTGGTCAAAATGACTCAATTTTGGTCTCCAAGTGTCTAAAAAGCCTTTTTAGTCAAAATAACTGCATTTGGTCACCAAAGGTCTGAAAAAATTAAGTCCAAATGACTATATTTTTTTCTTTGAGAGCCTTAAAAAGCCGGTTTTAGACAAGATTTTAGACATTTGGCTAGAATGGCCTGAAAAAAATGTTTTGGTCAAAAATACTCTATTTTGGTCTCCAAGTGTCTAAAAACCTTTTGTTAGTCAAAATAACGGCATTTGGTCACCAAAGGTCTGAAAAAAATTTAGTCAAAATGACTGTATTTTTTGTCTTTTAGAGCCTTAAAAAGCTGGTTTTAGACAAGATTTGTCTAAAACCGGCCATTTGGGCTCCAATGGCCTGAAAAGAAATTTTCGGTCAAAATTACTCTGTTTTGGTCTCCAAGTGTCTAAAAATCGTTTTTTAGTCAAAATAACTGCATTTGGTCACCAAAGGTCAGAAAAAAAATTTCGTCAAAATGACTATATTTTTGTCTTTTAGAGCCTTAAAAAGCCGGTTTTAGACAAGATTTTAGACATTTGGCTCCAATGGCCTGAAAAAAAATGTTTTGGTCAAAAATACTCTATTTTGGTCTCCAAGTGTCTAAAAACCTTTTGTTAGTCAAAATAACGGCATTTGGTCACCAAAGGTCTGAAAAAAAAATTAGTCAAAATTACTGTATTTTTTGTCTTTTACAGCCTTAAAAAGCCGGTTTTAGACAAGATTTGTTTAAAACCGGCAATTTGGGCTCCAATGGCCTGAAAAAAATGTTTTGGTCAAAATGACTCTATTTTGGTCTCCAAGTGTCTAAAAACCTTTTGTTAGTCAAAATAACGGCATTTGGTCACCAAAGGTCTGAAAAAAAATTTAGTCAAAATGACTATATTTTTGTCTTTTAGAGCCTTAAAAAGCCGGTTTAAGACAAGATTTGTCTAAAACCGGCCATTTGGGCTCCAATGGCTTGAAAATTATTTTTTTAGTTAAAATGACTCTATTTTGGTCTCCAAGTGTCTAAAAAGCCTTTTTAAGTCAAAATAACTGCATTTGGTCACCAAAGGTCTGAAAAAAAATTAAGTCCAAATGTCTATATTTTTTTCTTTGAGAGCCTTAAAAAGCCGGTTTTAGGCACGATTTTAGACATTTGGGCTTAAATGGCCTGAAAGATTTTTTTGGTCAAAATGACTCTATTTTGGTCTCCAAGTGTCTAAAAAGCCTTTTTTAGTCAAAATATCTGCATTTGGTCACCAAAGGTCTGATAAAAAAATTAGTCAAAATGACTGCATCTTTGTCTTTTAGAGCCTTAAAAAGCCGGTTTTAGACAAGATTTGTCTATAACTGGCCATTTGGGCTCCAATTGCCTGAAAAAAAATTCGGTCAAAATGACTCTATTTTGGTCTCCAAATGTCTAAAAAGCCTTTTTTAGTCACAATAAATGCATTTGGTCACCAAAGATCTGAAAAAAAATAGTCAAAATTAATGTATTGTTGTCTTTTAGTGTCTTAAAAAGCCGGTTTTAGACCAGATTTGTCTAAAACCGGCCATTTGGGCTCCAATGGCCTGAAAAAATTTTTTGGTCAAAATGACTCTACTTTGGTCTCCAAGTGTCTAAAAAGCCTTTTTTTGTCAAAATAACTGAATTTGGTCACCAAAGGTCTGAAAAATACTTTAGTCAAAATGACTGTATTTTTGTCTTTTAGAGCCTTAAAAAGCCGGTTTTAGACAAGATTTGTCTAAAACCGGCCACAATGGCCTGAAAAGAAATTTTCAGTCAAAATTACTCTGTTTTGGTCTCCAAGTGTCTAAAAATCGTTTTTTAGTCAAAATAACTGCATTTGGTCACCAAAGGTCAGAAAAAAATTTCGTCAAAATGACTATATTTTTGTCTTTTAGAGCCTTAAAAAGCCGGTTTTACACAAGATTTTAGACATTTGGCTCCAATGGCCTGAAAACAATGTTTTGGTCAAAAATACTCTAGTATGGTCTCCAAGTGTCTAAAAACCTTTTGTTAGTCAAAATAACGGCATTTGGTCACCAAAGGTCTGAAAAAAAATTAGTCAAAATTACTGTATTTTTTGTCTTTTACAGCCTTAAAAAGCCGGTTTTAGACAAGATTTGTTTAAAACCGGCCATTTGGGCTCGATTGGCCTGAAAAAAATGTTTTGGTCAAAATGACTCTATTTTGGTCTCCAAGTGTCTAAAAACTTTTGTTAGTCAAAATAACGGCATTTGGTCACCAAAGGTCTGAAAAACAATTTAGTCAAAATGACTGTATTTTTGTCTTTTAGAGCCTTAAAAAGCCGGTTTAAGACAAGATTTGTCTAAAACCGGCCATTTGGGCTCCAATGGCCTGAAAATTATTTTTTAGTTAAAATGACTCTATTTCGGTCTCCAAGTGTCTAAAAAGCCTTTTTAAGTCAAAATAACTGCATTTGGTCACCAAAGGTCTGAAAAAAATTAAGTCCAAATGACTATATTTTTTCTTTGAGAGCCTTAAAAAGCCGGTTTTAGGCACGATTTTAGACATTTGGCTAAAATGGCCTGGAAAAAAATGTTTTGGTCAAAAATACTCTATTTTGGTCTCCAAGTGTCTAAAAACCTTTTGTTAGTCAAAATAACGGCATTTGGTCACCAAAGGTCTGAAAAAAATTTAGTCAAAATGACTGTATGTTTTGTCTTTTAGAGCCTTAAAAATCCGGTTTTAGACAAGAGTTGTCTAAAACCGGCCATTTGGGCTCCAATGGCATGAAAAAATGTTTTTGGTCAAAATGACTCGATTTTGGTCTCCAAGTGTCTAAAAAGCCTTTTTAGTCAAAATAACTGCATTTCGTCACCAAAGGTCTAAAAAAAAAATTAGTCAAAGTGTCTTTATTTTTGTCTTTTAGAGCCTTAACCACTTGCCGACTGCCGCACGACTATTTACGTCGGCATCTATTTTGGTCTCCAAGTGTCTAAAAACCTTTTGTTAGTCAAAATAACGGCATTTGGTCACCAAAGGTCTGAAAAACAATTTAGTCAAAATGACTGTATTTTTGTCTTTTAGAGCCTTAAAAAGCCGGTTTAAGACAAGATTTGTCTAAAACCGGCCATTTGGGCTCCAATGGCATGAAAAAATGTTTTTGGTCAAAATGACTCAATTTTGGTCTCCAAGTGTCTAAAAAGCCTTTTTAGTCAAAATAACTGCATTTGGTCACCAAAGGTCTGAAAAAATTAAGTCCAAATGACTATATTTTTTTCTTTGAGAGCCTTAAAAAGCCGGTTTTAGACAAGATTTTAGACATTTGGCTAGAATGGCCTGAAAAAAATGTTTTGGTCAAAAATACTCTATTTTGGTCTCCAAGTGTCTAAAAACCTTTTGTTAGTCAAAATAACAGCATTTGGTCACCAAAGGTCTGAAAAAAATTTAGTCAAAATGACTGTATTTTTTGTCTTTTAGAGCCTTAAAAAGCTGGTTTTAGACAAGATTTGTCTAAAACCGGCCATTTGGGCTCCAATGGCCTGAAAAGAAATTTTCGGTCAAAATTACTCTGTTTTGGTCTCCAAGTGTCAAAAAATCGTTTTTTAGTCAAAATAACTGCATTTGGTCACCAAAGGTCAGAAAAAAAATTTCGTCAAAATGACTATATTTTTGTCTTTTAGAGCCTTAAAAAGCCGGTTTAGACAAGATTTTAGACATTTGGCTCCAATGGCCTGAAAAAAAATGTTTTGGTCAAAAATACTCTATTTTGGTCTCCAAGTGTCTAAAAACCTTTTGTTAGTCAAAATAACGGCATTTGGTCACCAAAGGTCTGAAAAAAAAATTAGTCAAAATTACTGTATTTTTTGTCTTTTACAGCCTTAAAAAGCCGGTTTTAGACAAGATTTGTTTAAAACCGGCAATTTGGGCTCCAATGGCCTGAAAAAAATGTTTTGGTCAAAATGACTCTATTTTGGTCTCCAAGTGTCTAAAAACTTTTGTTAGTCAAAATAACGGCATTTGGTCACCAAAGGTCTGAAAAACAATTTAGTCAAAATCACTGTATTTTTGTCTTTTAGAGCCTTAAAAAGCCGGTTTAAGACAAGATTTGTCTAAAACCGGCCATTTGGTCTCCATTGGCCTGAAAATTATTTTTTAGTTAAAATGACTCTATTTCGGTCTCCAAGTGTCTAAAAAGCCTTTTTAAGTCAAAATAACTGCATTTCGTCACCAAAGGTCTAAAAAAAAAATTAGTCAAAGTGTCTTTATTTTTGTCTTTTAGAGCCTTAACCACTTGCCGACTGCCGCACGACTATTTACGTCGGCAGTAAGCCCCTCACAGGCAAAGTGATGTTGATCTACGTTGCTAGCTTGTGAGGGTCTAGGGAGCGAGCGCGCGCCCCCGGAGGCGCGCTCCCGCGTGGTCACGGATCCCCCGCACGTGTGACCGGCGGACCCGATGTTCGCCGGTCACTCGGCGATTGTCACTGCAGAGGGAGAAAGTAAGGTGACTGATATAAACAAGCCGCCTGTCATTCTCCCCTGTGTAGAAACAGTGATCATACGGTTCTACTATGTAGGACCGTTGATCACTGTTCCTACAGCTCAAGCCACAGCCAATCACAGTTAGAATCATGCCCCGAGGGACACACACAGCCCCTCCCTCTCAAAAAAAGTTAACCCCCTTCACTGCCAGTGTAATTTTACAGTAACAGTGCATATGTATAGCACTGATTACTGTAGAAATGTCACTGGTAACCCCAAAAGTGTCAAAAATGTCAGTCAAGGGTCCGATCTGTCTGCCGCAATTTTGCAGTACCGCAAAAGAAATCGCAGATCGCCGCCATTACGCGTTGAAAAAAAAACTACAAAAATGACAAAAATCTTTCCCTTTGTTAGTAAACGCGATAACTTTTGCGCAAACCAATCAAAATACGCTTTTTTTTACCAAACATATGTAGCATAAAACAAATTGGCCGAAAATGTTAAAAAAATTTTGATTTTCACATTTTTTGGGGGAATTTCATATAAAAAAATGTGAAAAATATTGCTATTTTTGCAAAATTGACGCTCTTTTTTTGTTTATAGCGCATGATCAAAAAATCGCACAGGTGATCAAATACCACCAAAAGAAAGCTCTGTTTGTGGGAAAAAAAGGAAGTCAAATTTGTTTAGGTACAGCGTCGCATGACCGCGCAATTGTCCGTTAAAGTCAACGCAGTGCCAAATTGCAAAATAGGCCCTGGTCAGGAAGGGGGTCAAATCTTCCAGGGGTTAAGTGGTTAAATAGCCAGTTTTAGACACGATTTGTCTAAAACCGGCCATTTGAGTTTCAATGGCCTGAAAAAAATGTTTGGTCAAAATGACTCTATTTTGGTCTCCAAGTGTCTAAAAAGCCTTTTTTAGTCAAAATAACTGCATTTGGTAACCAAAGGTCTGAAAAAAAATGTAGTCAAAATTACTATATTTTTGTCTTTTAGAGCCTTAAAAAGCCGGTTTTAGACAAGATTTTAGACATTTGGCTCCAATGGCCTGAAAAAAATGTTTTGGTCAAAATGAATCTATTTTGGTCTCCAAGTGTCTAAAAAGCCTTTTTAGTCAAAATAACTGCATTTGGTCACCAAAGATCTGAAAAAAATTTAGTCAAATTGACTGTATTTTTGTCTTTTAGTGCCTTGAAAAGCTGGTTTTAGACAAGATTTTAGATTTTTGGGCTCCAATGGCCTGAAAATTTTTTTTGTTAAAATGACTCTATTTTGGTCTCCAAGTGTCTAAAAAAGTCTTTTCTAGTATGAATAAATGCATTTGGTCAGCAAAGGTCTGAAAAAATTAATCAAAATTAATGTATTTTTGTCTTTTAGTGTCTTAAAAAGCTGGTTTTAGACCAGATTTGTCTAAAACCGGCCATTTGGGCTCCAATGGCCTGAAAAAAACTTTTTGGTCAAAATGACTCTATTTTGGTCTCCAAGTGTCTAAAAAGCCTTTTTTAGTCAAAATAACTGCATTTGGTCACCAAAGGTCTGAAAAATACTATAGTCAAAATTACTATATTTTTGTCTTTTAAAGCCTTAAAAAGCCGGTTTTAGACAAGATTTTAGACATTTGGCTCCAATGGCCTGAAAAAAATGTTTTGGTCAGAAATACTCTATTTTGGTCTCCAAGTGTCTAAAAACCTTTTGTTAGTCAAAATAACGGCATTTGGTCACCAAAGGTCTGAAAAAAAATAATTAGTCAAAATTACTGTATTTTTTGTCTTTTACAGCCTTAAAAAGCCGGTTTTAGACAAGATTTGTTTAAAACCGGCCGTTTGGGCTCCAATGGCCTGAAAAAAATGTTTTGGTCAAAATGACTCTATTTTGGTCTCCAAGTGTCTAAAAACCTTTTGTTAGTCAAAATAACGGCATTTGGTCACCAAAGGTCTGAAAAAAAATTTAGTCAAAATGACTATATTTTTGTCTTTTAGAGCCTTAAAAAGCCGGTTTAAGACAAGATTTGTCTAAAACCGGCCATTTGGGCTCCAATGACTTGAAAATTATTTTTTTAGTTAAAATGACTCTATTTTGGTCTCCAAGTGTCTAAAAAGCCTTTTTAAGTCAAAATAACTGCATTTGGTCACCAAAGGTCTGAAAAAAAATTAAGTCCAAATGTCTATATTTTTTTCTTTGAGAGCCTTAAAAAGCCGGTTTTAGGCACGATTTTAGACATTTGGGCTTAAATGGCCTGAAAGATTTTTTTGGTCAAAATGACTCTATTTTGGTCTCCAAGTGTCTAAAAAGCCTTTTTTAGTCAAAATATCTGCATTTGGTCACCAAAGGTCTGATAAAAAAATTAGTCAAAATGACTGCATTTTTGTCTTTTAGAGCCTTAAAAAGCCGGTTTTAGACAACATTTTAGACATTTGGCTCCAATGGCCTGAAAAAAATGTTTTGGTCAAAAATACTCTAGTTTGGTCTCCAAGTGTCTAAAAACGGCATTTGGTCACCAAAGGTCTGAAAAAAAAATTAGTCAAAATTACTGTATTTTTTGTCTTTTACAGCCTTAAAAAGCCGGTTTTAGACAAGATTTGTTTAAAACCGGCAATTTGGGCTCCAATGGCCTGAAAAAAATGTTTTGGTCAAAATGACTCTATTTTGGTCTCCAAGTGTCTAAAAACTTTTGTTAGTCAAAATAACGGCATTTGGTCACCAAATGTCTGAAAAACAAACTTAGTCAAAATGACTGTATTTTTGTCTTTTAGAGCCTTAAAAAGCCGGTTTAAGACAAGATTTGTCTAAAACCGGCCATTTGGGCTCCAATGGCCTGAAAATTATTTTTTAGTTAAAATGACTCTATTTCGGTCTCCAAGTGTCTAAAAAGCCTTTTTAAGTCAAAATAACTGCATTTGGTCACCAAAGGTCTGAAAAAAATTAAGTCCAAATGACTATATTTTTTCTTTGAGAGCCTTAAAAAGCCGGTTTTAGGCACGATTTTAGACATTTGGCTAAAATGGCCTGGAAAAAAATGTTTTGGTCAAAAATACTCTATTTTGGTCTCCAAGTGTCTAAAAACCTTTTGTTAGTCAAAATAACGGCATTTGGTCACCAAAGGTCTGAAAAAAATTTAGTCAAAATGACTGTATTTTTTGTCTTTTAGAGCCTTAAAAATCCGGTTTTAGACAAGAGTTGTCTAAAACCGGCCATTTGGGCTCCAATGGCATGAAAAAATGTTTTTGGTCAAAATGACTCAATTTTGGTCACCAAGTGTCTAAAAAGCCTTTTTTAGTCAAAATAACTGCATTTCGTCACCAAAGGTCTAAAAAAAATTAGTCAAAGTGTCTTTATTTTTGTCTTTTAGAGCCTTAACCACTTGCCGACTGCCGCACGAGTTTTTACGTCAGCAGTAAGCCCCTCACAGGAAAAGTGATGTTGATCCCCGTTGCTAGCTTGTGAGGGTCTAGGGAGCGAGCGCGCGCCCCCGGAGGCACGCTCCCGCGTGGTCACGGATCCCCCGCACGTGTGACCGGCGGACCCGATGTTCGCCGGTCACTCGGTGATCGTCACTGCAGAGGGAGAAAGTCAGGCGACTGATGTAAACAAGCCACCTGTCATTCTCCCCTGTGTAGAAACAGTGATCATACAGTTCTACTATGTAGGACCGTTGATCACTGTTCCTACAGCTCAAGCCACAACCAATCACAGTTAGAATCACGCCCCGAGGGACACACACAGCCCCTCCCTCTCAAAAAAAAGTTAACCCCCTTCACTGCCAGTGTAATTTTACAGTAACAGTGCATATGTATAGCACTGATTACTGTAGAAATGTCACTGGTAACCCCAAAAGTGTCAAAAATGTCAGTCAAGGGTCCGATCTGTCTGCCGCAATTTTGCAGTACCGCAAAAAAAATCGCAGATCGCCGCCATTACGCGTTGAAAAAAAAACTACAAAAACGACAAAAATCTTTCCCTTTGTTAGTAAACGCGATAACTTTTGCGCAAACCAATCAAAATACGCTTTTTTTTACCAAACATATGTAGCATAAAACAAATTGGCCAAAAATGTTAAAAAATTTTGATTTTCACATTTTTTGGGGGAATTTCATATAAAAAATGTGAAAAATATTGCTATTTTTGCAAAATTGACGCTCTTTTTTTGTTTATAGCGCATGATCAAAAAATCGCACAGGTGATCAAATACCACCAAAAGAAAGCTCTGTTTGTGGGAAAAAAAGGAAGTCAAATTTGTTTAGGTACAGCGTCGCACGACTGCGCAATTGTCCGTTAAAGTCAACGCAGTGCCGAATCGCAAAATAGGCCCTGGTCAGGAAGGGGGTCAAATCTTCCGGGGGTTAAGTGGTTAAATAGCCGGTTTTAGACACGATTTGTCTAAAACCGGCCATTTGAGTTTCAATGGCCTGAAAAAAATGTTTGGTCAAAATGACTCTATTTTGGTCTCCAAGTGTCTAAAAAGCCTTTTTTAGTCAAAATAACTGCATTTGGTCACCAAAGGTCAAAAAAATGTAGTCAAAATTACTATATTTTTGTCTTTTAGAGCCTTAAAAAGCCGGTTTTAGACAAGATTTTAGACATTTGGCTCCAATGGCCTGAAAAAAATGTTTTGGTCAAAATGACTCTATTTTGGTCTCCAAGTGTCTAAAAAGCCTTTTTAGTCAAAATAACTGCATTTGGTCACCAAAGATCTGAAAAAAAATGTAGTCAAATTGACTGTATTTTTGTCTTTTAGTGCCTTGAAAAGCCGGTTTTAGACAAGATTTTAGATTTTTGGGCTCCAATGGCCTGAAAATTTTTTTTGTTAAAATGACTCTATTTTGGTCTCCAAGTGTCTAAAAAAGTCTTTTTTAGTATAAATAAATGCATTTGGTCAGCAAAGGTCTGAAAAAATTAGTCAAAATTAATGTTTTTTTGTCTTTTAGTGTCTTAAAAAGCCGGTTTTAGACCAGATTTGTCTAAAACCGGCCATTTGGGCTCCAATGGCCTGAAAAAAACTTTTTGGTCAAAATGACTCTATTTTGGTCTCCAAGTGTCTAAAAAGCCTTTTTTAGTCAAAATAACTGCATTTGGTCACCAAAGGTCTGAAAAATACTTTAGTCAAAATGACTATATTTTTGTCTTTTAAAGCCTTAAAAAGCCGGTTTTAGACAAGATTTTAGACATTTGGCTCCAATGGCCTGAAAAAAATGTTTTGGTCAAAAAAACTCTATTTTGGTCTCCAAGTGTCTAGAAAATCTTTTGTTAGTCAAAATAACGGCATTTGGTCACCAAAGGTCTGAAAAAAATTTAGTCAAAATTACTGTATTTTTTGTCTTTTACAGCCTTAAAAAGCCGGTTTTAGACAAGATTTGTTTTAAACCGGCCATTTGGGCTCGATTGGCCTGAAAAAAATGTTTTGGTCAAAATGACTCTAATTTGGTCTCCAAGTGTCTAAAAACCTTTCGTTAGTCAAAATAACGGCATTTGGTCACCAAAGGTCTGAAAAACAATTTAGTCAAAATGACTGTATTTTTGTCTTTTAGAGCCTTAAAAAGCCGGTTTAAGACAAGATTTGTCTAAAACCAGCCATTTTGGGCTCCAATGGCCTGAAAATAATTTTTTAGTTAAAATGACTGTATTTTGGTCTCCAAGTGTCTAAAAAGGCTTTTTAAGTCAAAATAACTGCATTTGGTCACTAAAGGTCTGAAAAAAAATTAAGTCCAAATGACTATATTTTTTTCTTTTAGAGCCTTAAAAAGCCGGTTTTAGACAAGATTTTAGACATTTGGCTCCAATAGCCTGAAAAAAATTTTTGGGGTCAAAATGACTCGATTTTGGCCTCCAAGAGTCTAAAAAGCCTTCCTTTTTTAGTCAAAATAACTGCATTTGGTCACCAAAGGTATGAAAAACACATTTAGTCAAATTGACTGTATTTTTGTCTTTTAGAGCCTTAAAAGGCGGGTTTTAGGCACGATTTTAGACATTTGGGCTCAAATGGCCTGAAAGATTTTTTTGGTCAAAATTACTCTATTTTGGTCTCCACGTGTCTAAAAAGCCTTTTTTAGTCAAAATAACTGCATTTGGTCACCAAAGGTCTGATAAAAAAAATTAGTCAAAATGACTGTATTTTTGTCTTTTAGAGCCTTAAAAAGACGGTTTTAGACAAGATTTGTCTATAACTGGCCATTTGGGCTCCAATTGCCTGAAAAAAATTCGGTCAAAATGACTCTATTTTGGTCTCCAAGTGTCTAAAAAGCCTTTTTTAGTCAAAATAACTGCATTTGGTAACCAAAGGTCTGAAAAAAATGTAGTCAAAATTACTATATTTTTGTCTTTTAGAGCCTTAAAAAGCCGGTTTTAGACAAGATTTTAGACATTTGGCTCCAATGGCCTGAAAAAAATGTTTTGGTCAAAATGAATCTATTTTGGTCACCAAGTGTCTAAAAAGCCTTTTTAGTCAAAATAACTGCATTTGGTCACCAAAGATCTGAAAAAAATTTAGTCAAATTGACTGTATTTTTGTCTTTTAGTGCCTTGAAAAGCTGGTTTTAGACAAGATTTTAGATTTTTGGGCTCCAATGGCCTGAAAATTTTTTTTGTTAAAATGACTCTATTTTGGTCTCCAAGTGTCTAAAAAAGTATTTTTTAGTATAAATAAATGCATTTGGTCAGCAAAGGTCTGAAAAAATTAGTCAAAATTAATGTATTTTTGTCTTTTAGTGTCTTAAAAAGCTGGTTTTAGACCAGATTTGTCTAAAACCGGCCATTTGGGCTCCAATGGCCTGAAAAAAACTTTTTGGTCAAAATGACTCTATTTTGGTCTCCAAGTGTCTAAAAAGCCTTTTTTAGTCAAAATAACTGCATTTGGTCACCAAAGGTCTGAAAAATACTATAGTCAAAATGACTATATTTTTGTCTTTTAAAGCCTTAAAAAGCCGGTTTTAGACTAGATTTTAGACATTTGGCTCCAATGGCCTGAAAAAAATGTTTTGGTCAGAAATACTCTATTTTGGTCTCCAAGTGTCTAAAAACCTTTTGTTAGTCAAAATAACGGCATTTGGTCACCAAAGGTCTGAAAAAAAATAATTAGTCAAAATTACTGTATTTTTTGTCTTTTACAGCCTTAAAAAGCCGGTTTTAGACAAGATTTGTTTAAAACCGGCCGTTTGGGCTCCAATGGCCTGAAAAAATGTTTTGGTCAAAATGACTCTATTTTGGTCTCCAAGTGTCTAAAAACCTTTTGTTAGTCAAAATAACGGCATTTGGTCACCAAAGGTCTGAAAAAAAATTTAGTCAAAATGACTATATTTTTGTCTTTTAGAGCCTTAAAAAGCCGGTTTAAGACAAGATTTGTCTAAAACCGGCCATTTGGGCTCCAATGGCTTGAAAATTATTTTTTTAGTTAAAATGACTCTATTTTGGTCTCCAAGTGTCTAAAAAGCCTTTTTAAGTCAAAATAACTGCATTTGGTCACCAAAGGTCTGAAAAAAAATTAAGTCCAAATGTCTATATTTTTTTCTTTGAGAGCCTTAAAAAGCCGGTTTTAGGCACGATTTTAGACATTTGGGCTTAAATGGCCTGAAAGATTTTTTTGGTCAAAATGACTCTATTTTGGTCTCCAAGTGTCTAAAAAGCCTTTTTTAGTCAAAATATCTGCATTTGGTCACCAAAGGTCTGATAAAAAAATTAGTCAAAATGACTGCATTTTTGTCTTTTAGAGCCTTAAAAAGCCGGTTTTAGACAACATTTTAGACATTTGGCTCCAATGGCCTAAAAAAAATGTTTTGGTCAAAAATACTCTAGTTTGGTCTCCAAGTGTCTAAAAACGGCATTTGGTCACCAAAGGTCTGAAAAAAAAATTAGTCAAAATTACTGTATTTTTTGTCTTTTACAGCCTTAAAAAGCCGGTTTTAGACAAGATTTGTTTAAAACCGGCAATTTGGGCTCCAATGGCCTGAAAAAAATGTTTTGGTCAAAATGACTCTATTTTGGTCTCCAAGTGTCTAAAAACTTTTGTTAGTCAAAATAACGGCATTTGGTCACCAAAGGTCTGAAAAACAAACTTAGTCAAAATGACTGTATTTTTGTCTTTTAGAGCCTTAAAAAGCCGGTTTAAGACAAGATTTGTCTAAAACCGGCCATTTGGGCTCCAATGGCCTGAAAATTATTTTTTAGTTAAAATGACTCTATTTCGGTCTCCAAGTGTCTAAAAAGCCTTTTTAAGTCAAAATAACTGCATTTGGTCACCAAAGGTCTGAAAAAAATTAAGTCCAAATGACTATATTTTTTCTTTGAGAGCCTTAAAAAGCCGGTTTTAGGCACGATTTTAGACATTTGGCTAAAATGGCCTGGAAAAAAATGTTTTGGTCAAAAATACTCTATTTTGGTCTCCAAGTGTCTAAAAACCTTTTGTTAGTCAAAATAACGGCATTTGGTCACCAAAGGTCTGAAAAAAATTTAGTCAAAATGACTGTATTTTTTGTCTTTTAGAGCCTTAAAAATCCGGTTTTAGACAAGAGTTGTCTAAAACCGGCCATTTGGGCTCCAATGGCATGAAAAAATGTTTTTGGTCAAAATGACTCAAGTTTGGTCTCCAAGTGTCTAAAAAGCCTTTTTTAGACAAAATAACTGCATTTCGTCACCAAAGGTCTAAAAAAAAAATTAGTCAAAGTGTCTTTATTTTTGTCTTTTAGAGCCTTAACCACTTGCCGACTGCCGCACGAGTTTTTACGTCAGCAGTAAGCCCCTCACAGGCAAAGTGATGTTGATCCACGTTGCTAGCTTGTGAGGGTCTAGGGAGCGAGCGCGCGCCCCCGGAGGCACGCTCCCGCGTGGTCACGGATCCCCCGCACGTGTGACCGGCGGACCCGATGTTCGCCGGTCACTCGGCGATCGTCACTGCAGAGGGAGAAAGTCAGGCGACTGATGTAAACAAGCCACCTGTCATTCTCCCCTGTGTAGAAACAGTGATCATACGGTTCTACTATGTAGGACCGTTGATCACTGTTCCTACAGCTCAAGCCACAACCAATCACAGTTAGAATCACGCCCCGAGGGACACACACAGCCCCTCCCTCTCAAAAAAAAGTTAACCCCCTTCACTGCCAGTGTAATTTTACAGTAACAGTGCATATGTATAGCACTGATTACTGTAGAAATGTCACTGGTAACCCCAAAAGTGTCAAAAATGTCAGTCAAGGGTCCGATCTGTCTGCCGCAATTTTGCAGTACCGCAAAAAAAATCGCAGATCGCCGCCATTACGCGTTGAAAAAAAACTACAAAAACGACAAAAATCTTTCCCTTTGTTAGTAAACGCGATAACTTTTGCGCAAACCAATCAAAATACGCTTTTTTTTACCAAACATATGTAGCATAAAACAAATTGGCCAAAAATGTTAAAAAATTTTGATTTTCACATTTTTTGGGGGAATTTCATATAAAAAATGTGAAAAATATTGCTATTTTTGCAAAATTGACGCTCTTTTTTTGTTTATAGCGCATGATCAAAAAATCGCACAGGTGATCAAATACCACCAAAAGAAAGCTCTGTTTGTGGGAAAAAAAGGAAGTCAAATTTGTTTAGGTACAGCGTCGCACGACTGCGCAATTGTCCGTTAAAATCAACGCAGTGCCGAATTGCAAAATAGGCCCTGGTCAGGAAGGGGGTCAAATCTTCCGGGGGTTAAGTGGTTAAATAGCCGGTTTTAGACACGATTTGTCTAAAACCGGCCATTTGAGTTTCAATGGCCTGAAAAAAATGTTTGGTCAAAATGACTCTATTTTGGTCTCCAAGTGTCTAAAAAGCCTTTTTTAGTCAAAATAACTGCATTTGGTCACCAAAGGTCTGAAAAAAATGTAGTCAAAATTACTATATTTTTGTCTTTTAGAGCCTTAAAAAGCCGGTTTTAGACAAGATTTTAGACATTTGGCTCCAATGGCCTGAAAAAAATGTTTTGGTCAAAATGACTCTATTTTGGTCTCCAAGTGTCTAAAAAGCCTTTTTAGTCAAAATAACTGCTTTTGGTCACCAAAGATCTGAAAAAAAATGTAGTCAAATTGACTGTATTTTTGTCTTTTAGTGCCTTGAAAAGCCGGTTTTAGACAAGATTTTAGATTTTTGGGCTCCAATGGCCTGAAAATTTTTTTTGTTAAAATGACTCTATTTTGGTCTCCAAGTGTCTAAAAAAGTCTTTTTTAGTATAAATAAATGCATTTGGTCAGCAAAGGTCTGAAAAAATTAGTCAAAATTAATGTATTTTTGTCTTTTAGTGTCTTAAAAAGCCGGTTTTAGACCAGATTTGTCTAAAACCGGCCATTTGGGCTCCAATGGCCTGAAAAAAACTTTTTGGTCAAAATGACTCTATTTTGGTCTCCAAGTGTCTAAAAAGCCTTTTTTAGTCAAAATAACTGCATTTGGTCACCAAAGGTCTGAAAAATACTTTAGTCAAAATGACTATATTTTTGTCTTTTAAAGCCTTAAAAAGCCGGTTTTAGACAAGATTTTAGACATTTGGCTCCAATGGCCTGAAAAAAATGTTTTGGTCAAAAAAACTCTATTTTGGTCTCCAAGTGTCTAGAAAATCTTTTGTTAGTCAAAATAACGGCATTTGGTCACCAAAGGTCTGAAAAAAATTTAGTCAAAATTACTGTATTTTTTGTCTTTTACAGCCTTAAAAAGCCGGTTTTAGACAAGATTTGTTTTAAACCGGCCATTTGGGCTCGATTGGCCTGAAAAAAATGTTTTGGTCAACATGACTCTAATTTGGTCTCCAAGTGTCTAAAAACCTTTCGTTAGTCAAAATAACGGCATTTGGTCACCAAAGGTCTGAAAAACAATTTAGTCAAAATGACTGTATTTTTGTCTTTTAGAGCCTTAAAAAGCCGGTTTAAGACAAGATTTGTCTAAAACCAGCCATTTTGGGCTCCAATGGCCTGAAAATAATTTTTTAGTTAAAATGACTGTATTTTGGTCTCCAAGTGTCTAAAAAGGCTTTTTAAGTCAAAATAACTGCATTTGGTCACTAAAGGTCTGAAAAAAAATTAAGTCCAAATGACTATATTTTTTTCTTTTAGAGCCTTAAAAAGCCGGTTTTAAAAAAGATTTTAGACATTTGGCTCCAATAGCCTGAAAAAAAATTTTTGGGTCAAAATGACTCGATTTTGGCCTGCAAGAGTCTAAAAAGCCTTCCTTTTTTAGTCAAAATAACTGCATTTGGTCACCAAAGGTATGAAAAACACATTTAGTCAAATTGACTGTATTTTTGTCTTTTAGAGCCTTAAAAGGCGGGTTTTAGGCACGATTTTAGACATTTGGGCTCAAATGGCCTGAAAGATTTTTTTGGTCAAAATGACTCTATTTTGGTCTCCACGTGTCTAAAAAGCCTTTTTTAGTCAAAATAACTGCATTTGGTCACCAAAGGTCTGATAAAAAAAATTAGTCAAAATGACTGTATTTTTGTCTTTTAGAGCCTTAAAAAGACGGTTTTAGACAAGATTTGTCTATAACTGGCCATTTGGGCTCCAATTGCCTGAAAAAATTTTTGTCAAAATGACTCTATTTTGGTCTCCAAGTGTCTAAAAAGCCTTTTTAGTCAAAATAACTGCATTTGGTAACCAAAGGTCTGAAAAAAATTTAGTCAAAATGACTATATTTTTGTCTTTTAGAGCCTTAAAAAGCCGGTTTTAGACAAGATTTTAGACATTTGGCTCCAATGGCCTGAAAAAAATGTTTTGGTCAAAATGAATCTATTTTGGTCACCAAGTGTCTAAAAAGCCTTCTTAGTCAAAATAACTGCATTTGGTCACCAAAGATCTGAAAAATACTATAGTCAAAATGACTATATTTTTGTCTTTTAAAGCCTTAAAAAGCCGGTTTTAGACAAGATTTTAGACATTTGGCTCCAATGGCCTGAAAAAAATGTTTTGGTCAGAAATACTCTATTTTGGTCTCCAAGTGTCTAAAAACCTTTTGTTAGTCAAAATAACGGCATTTAGTCACCAAAGGTCTGAAAAAAAAAAATTAGTCAAAATTACTGTATTTTTTGTCTTTTACAGCCTTAAAAAGCCGGTTTTAGACAAGATTTGTTTAAAACCGGCCGTTTGGGCTCCAATGGCCTGAAAAAATGTTTTGGTCAAAATGACTCTATTTTGGTCTCCAAGTGTCTAAAAACCTTTTGTTAGTCAAAATAACGGCATTTGGTCACCAAAGGTCTGAAAAAAAATTTAGTCAAAATGACTATATTTTTGTCTTTTAGAGCCTTTAAAAGCCGGTTTAAGACAAGATTTGTCTAAAACCGGCCATTTGGGCTCCAATGGCTTGAAAATTATTTTTTTAGTTAAAATGACTCTATTTTGGTCTCCAAGTGTCTAAAAAGCCTTTTTAAGTCAAAATAACTGCATTTGGTCACCAAAGGTCTGAAAAAAAATTAAGTCCAAATGTCTATATTTTTTTCTTTGAGAGCCTTAAAAAGCCGGTTTTAGGCACGATTTTAGACATTTGGGCTTAAATGGCCTGAAAGATTTTTTTGGTCAAAATGACTCTATTTTGGTCTCCAAGTGTCTAAAAAGCCTTTTTTAGTCAAAATATCTGCATTTGGTCACCAAAGGTCTGATAAAAAAAATAGTCAAAATGACTGCATTTTTGTCTTTTAGAGCCTTAAAAAGCCGGTTTTAGACAACATTTTAGACATTTGGCTCCAATGGCCTGAAAAAAATGTTTTGGTCAAAAATACTCTAGTTTGGTCTCCAAGTGTCTAAAAACGGCATTTGGTCACCAAAGGTCTGAAAAAAAAAATTAGTCAAAATTACTGTATTTTTTGTCTTTTACAGCCTTAAAAAGCCGGTTTTAGACAAGATTTGTTTAAAACCGGCCGTTTGGGCTCCAATGGCCTGAAAAAAATGTTTTGGTCAAAATGACTCTATTTTGGTCTCCAAGTGTCTAAAAACTTTTGTTAGTCAAAATAACGGCATTTGGTCACCAAAGGTCTGAAAAACAAACTTAGTCAAAATGACTGTATTTTTGTCTTTTAGAGCCTTAAAAAGCCGGTTTAAGACAAGATTTGTCTAAAACCGGCCATTTGGGCTCCAATGGCCTGAAAATTATTTTTTTAGTTAAAATGACTCTATTTCGGTCTCCAAGTGTCTAAAAAGCCTTTTTAAGTCAAAATAACTGCATTTGGTCACCAAAGGTCTGAAAAAAATTAAGTCCAAATGACTATATTTTTTCTTTGAGAGCCTTAAAAAGCCGGTTTTAGGCACGATTTTAGACATTTGGCTAAAATGGCCTGGAAAAAAATGTTTTGGTCAAACATACTCTATTTTGGTCTCCAAGTGTCTAAAAACCTTTTGTTAGTCAAAATAACGGCATTTGGTCACCAAAGGTCTGAAAAAAATTTAGTCAAAATGACTGTATTTTTTGTCTTTTAGAGCCTTAAAAATCCGGTTTTAGACAAGAGTTGTCTAAAACCGGCCATTTGGGCTCCAATGGCATGAAAAAATGTTTTTGGTCAAAATGACTCAATTTTGGTCTCCAAGTGTCTAAAAAGCCTTTTTTAGTCAAAATAACTGCATTTCGTCACCAAAGGTCTAAAAAAAAAATTAGTCAAAGTGTCTTTATTTTTGTCTTTTAGAGCCTTAACCACTTGCCGACTGCCGCACAAGTTTTTACGTCAGCAGTAAGCCCCTCACAGGCAAAGTGATGTTGATCCACGTTGCTAGCTTGTGAGGGTCTAGGGAGCGAGCGCGCGCCCCCGGAGGCACGCTCCCGCGTGGTCACGGATCCCCCGCACGTGTGACCGGCGGACCCGATGTTCGCCGGTCACTCGGCGATCGTCACTGCAGAGGGAGAAAGTCAGGCGACTGATGTAAACAAGCCACCTGTCATTCTCCCCTGTGTAGAAACAGTGATCATACGGTTCTACTATGTAGGACCGTTGATCACTGTTCCTACAGCTCAAGCCACAACCAATCACAGTTAGAATCACGCCCCGAGGGACACACACAGCCCCTCCCTCTCAAAAAAAAGTTAACCCCCTTCACTGCCAGTGTAATTTTACAGTAACAGTGCATATGTATAGCACTGATTACTGTAGAAATGTCACTGGTAACCCCAAAAGTGTCAAAAATGTCAGTCAAGGGTCCGATCTGTCTGCCGCAATTTTGCAGTACCGCAAAAAAAATCGCAGATCGCCGCCATTACGCGTTGAAAAAAAACTACAAAAACGACAAAAATCTTTCCCTTTGTTAGTAAACGCGATAACTTTTGCGCAAACCAATCAAAATACGCTTTTTTTACCAAACATATGTAGCATAAAACAAATTGGCCAAAAATGTTAAAAAATTTTGATTTTCACATTTTTTGGGGGAATTTCATATAAAAAATGTGAAAAATATTGCTATTTTTGCAAAATTGACGCTCTTTTTTTGTTTATAGCGCATGATCAAAAAATCACACAGGTGATCAAATACCACCAAAAGAAAGCTCTGTTTGTGGGAAAAAAAGGAAGTCAAATTTGTTTAGGTACAGCGTCGCACGACTGCGCAATTGTCCGTTAAAGTCAACGCAGTGCCGAATCGCAAAATAGGCCCTGGTCAGGAAGGGGGTCAAATCTTCTGGGGGTTAAGTGGTTAAATAGCCGGTTTTAGACACGATTTGTCTAAAACCGGCCATTTGAGTTTCAATGGCCTGAAAAAAATGTTTGGTCAAAATGACTCTATTTTGGTCTCCAAGTGTCTAAAAAGCCTTTTTTAGTCAAAATAACTGCATTTGGTCACCAAAGGTCTGAAAAAAATGTAGTCAAAATTACTATATTTTTGTCTTTTAGAGCCTTAAAAAGCCGGTTTTAGACAAGATTTTAGACATTTGGCTCCAATGGCCTGAAAAAAATGTTTTGGTCAAAATGACTCTATTTTGGTCTCCAAGTGTCTAAAAAGCCTTTTTAGTCAAAATAACTGCATTTGGTCACCAAAGATCTGAAAAAAAATGTAGTCAAATTGACTGTATTTTTGTCTTTTAGTGCCTTGAAAAGCCGGTTTTAGACAAGATTTTAGATTTTTGGGCTCCAATGGCCTGAAAATTTTTTTTGTTAAAATGACTCTATTTTGGTCTCCAAGTGTCTAAAAAAGTCTTTTTTAGTATAAATAAATGCATTTGGTCAGCAAAGGTCTGAAAAAATTTGTCAAAATTAATGTTTTTTTGTCTTTTAGTGTCTTAAAAAGCCGGTTTTAGACCAGATTTGTCTAAAACCGGCCATTTGGGCTCCAATGGCCTGAAAAAAACTTTTTGGTCAAAATGACTCTATTTTGGTCTCCAAGTGTCTAAAAAGCCTTTTTTAGTCAAAATAACTGCATTTGGTCACCAAAGGTCTGAAAAATACTTTAGTCAAAATGACTATATTTTTGTCTTTTAAAGCCTTAAAAAGCCGGTTTTAGACAAGATTTTAGACATTTGGCTCCAATGGCCTGAAAAAAATGTTTTGGTCAAAAAAACTCTATTTTGGTCTCCAAGTGTCTAGAAAATCTTTTGTTAGTCAAAATAACGGCATTTGGTCACCAAAGGTCTGAAAAAAATTTAGTCAAAATTACTGTATTTTTTGTCTTTTACAGCCTTAAAAAGCCGGTTTTAGACAAGATTTGTTTTAAACCGGCCATTTGGGCTCGATTGGCCTGAAAAAAATGTTTTGGTCAAAATGACTCTAATTTGGTCTCCAAGTGTCTAAAAACCTTTCGTTAGTCAAAATAACGGCATTTGGTCACCAAAGGTCTGAAAAACAATTTAGTCAAAATGACTGTATTTTTGTCTTTTAGAGCCTTAAAAAGCCGGTTTAAGACAAGATTTGTCTAAAACCAGCCATTTTGGGCTCCAATGGCCTGAAAATAATTTTTTAGTTAAAATGACTGTATTTTGGTGTCCAAGTGTCTAAAAAGGCTTTTTAAGTCAAAATAACTGCATTTGGTCACTAAAGGTCTGAAAAAAAATTAAGTCCAAATGACTATATTTTTTTCTTTTAGAGCCTTAAAAAGCCGGTTTTAGACAAGATTTTAGACATTTGGCTCCAATAGCCTGAAAAAAAATTTTTGGGTCAAAATGACTCTATTTTGGCCTCCAAGAGTCTAAAAAGCCTTCCTTTTTTAGTCAAAATAACTGCATTTGGTCACCAAAGGTATGAAAAACACATTTAGTCAAATTGACTGTATTTTTGTCTTTTAGAGCCTTAAAAGGCGGGTTTTAGGCACGATTTTAGACATTTGGGCTCAAATGGCCTGAAAGATTTTTTTGGTCAAAATGACTCTATTTTGGTCTCCACGTGTCTAAAAAGCCTTTTTTAGTCAAAATAACTGCATTTGGTCACCAAAGGTCTGATAAAAAAAATTAGTCAAAATGACTGTATTTTTGTCTTTTAGAGCCTTAAAAAGACGGTTTTAGACAAGATTTGTCTATAACTGGCCATTTGGGCTCCAATTGCCTGAAAAAATTTTTGTCAAAATGACTATTTTGGTCTCCAAGTGTCTAAAAAGCCTTTTTAGTCAAAATAACTGCATTTGGTAACCAAAGGTCTGAAAAAAATTTAGTCAAAATGACTATATTTTTGTCTTTTAGAGCCTTAAAATGCCGGTTTTAGACAAGATTTTAGACATTTGGCTACAATGGCCTGAAAAAAATGTTTTGGTCAAAATGACTCTATTTTGGTCTCCAAGTGTCTAAAAAGCCTTTTTAGTCACAATAAATGCATTTGGTCACCAAAGATCTGAAAAAAATTTAGTCAAATTGACTGTATTTTTGTCTTTTAGAGCCTTAAAAAGCCGGTTTTAGATAAGAGTTGTCTAAAACCGGCCATTTGGGCTCCAATGGCCTGAAAAAAATTTGTTGGTAAAAATGACTCAATTTTGGTCTCCAAGTGTCTAAAAAAGCCTTTTTTAGTCAAAATAACTGCATTTTGTCACCAAAGGTCTAAAAAAATTAGTCAAAGTGACTTTATTTTTGTCTTTTAGAGCCTAAACCACTTGCCGACTGCCGCACGACTATTTACGTCGGCAGTAAGCCCCTCACAGGCAAAGTGATGTTGATCTATAGAATATAAATAAATCCGCGCTAAGGATGTCAGAGGATAAATTAAATGTGTGCACAGGTAAGTGTCGGCCTGTATAGTCCCCAAAAATTAGCCCACATGGGTTTTACTGACAGCTAAGAACGTAGTATTCTGTGGCTGAAGGTACATTAGGCATTCACACAGTATATAGAAGTAAGTGTCGGCATGTATAGGCCCCAAGAATTAGCTCACATGGGTTTACCTGAGAGCTAAGTATGTAGTATTTGGAGGCTGAAGGTACATTAGGCATTCACAGGATACAGAAGTAAGTGTCGGCCTGTATAGTCCCCAAAAATTAGCCCACATGGGTTTAACTGACAGCTAAGAATGTAGTATTCTGTGGCTGAAGGTACATTAGGCATTCACAGGATACAGAAGTAAGTGTCAGCCTGTATAGGCCCCAAAAATTAGCTCACATGGGTTTAACTGACAGCATAGAACCTAGTGTATTTGATGGCTGGAGGTACATTAGGCATTTCCAGTATACAGAAGTTAGTGTCAGCCTGTTTAGGCCCCAAAAATTATCTCACATGGGTTTAACTGACACCAAAGAACGTAGTGTAATTGATGGCTGAAGGTACATCAGGCATTCACAGTATACAGAAGTAAGTGTCGGCCTGCTTAGGCCCCAAAAATGAGCTCACATGGGTTTAACTGACAGCAAAGAACGTATTATTGGATGGCTAGAGGTACATCAGGCATTCACACAGTATACAGAAGTAAGTGTTGGCCTGTATAGGCCCCACAAATTGGTTCATGACTCTAAACTTGCTGGTCATTTTGGGGTTTCTAAAACAGAAGAACTCTTATCACGTACCTTTTGGTGGCCTGGGTACAAGAAGGATGTCAAGAGATATGTGGCCTCGTGTCTGACATGTGCTCGCAATAAGACACCCCGATCTTCTCCTCTGGGGTTACTTCAACCACTGCCTGTTCCATCAAGACCATGGGGGTCAATTTCTATGGATTTTGTGGTTGATCTTCCCCTTTCAAAAGGGATGACCACTATCCTGGTAGTTGTTGATCGTCTCACTAAGATGGCTCATTTCATACCAGTTAAAGGTGTACCCTCAGCGGAGCATACTGCAGAAGTAATGGTTCGAGAAGTTTTTAAACTACATGGAATTCCTGATGATGTAGTGTCCGACAGGGCAGTACAGTTTACCTCAAAATTTTGGAGAAATCTTTGCTCAGCTTTGGGTGTAACAATTAATCTTTCCTCAGCTTTTCATCGTCAGTCTAATGGTCAGACCGAGAGGACCAATCAAACTTTGGAGCAATACCTTCGATGTTTTGTGACTTATCTGCAGGATGATTGGGTTGACTATCTTCCTACAGCAGAGTTTGCTTATAATTAGAGTTGAGCGGACACCTGGATGTCCGTGTTCGGCGTGGTCGGCCGAACTTGAAAAAAAAGTCCGGGTCTATGACCCGGACTTTTTCCGAACTTTACCCGGACACCGAACCCCATTGAAGTCAATGGGGACCCGAACTTTCACGCACTAAAATGGCTCTAAAAAAACAATGGAAAGGGCTAGAGTGCTGCAAATGACAGCCAAATGTAGTTAAGAGCATGGCAAGTGATCTGCAAACAAATGTGGATAGGGAAATAACAAAAAAAACAGAAAAATAAAACAATTTTCTTCATCTGTGAAGGACGAGGCCCATATAGAGTAGGAGGGAGGTTGAGGTGGCGGTGGATGTGGCGGTGTAGGTGGAAGCGGCGGTGGAGGGGGACGAGGTGGCCAACACTGTTTTTTTAGTCATTTTAAATTAGGGTACACCCCAAAAGAGTGAGAAAGATCAAAAATATAACAATGGCTGGGTAAGGTCGGTATCCATCTCTATTCTGCACAAGGTACGGAAAAATCCTGTGGGATCCATGCCTGGTTCATTTTAATGAACGTGAGCTAGTCCACATTGTCTCTGGACAGGCGGCTGCGCTTGTCTGTGATAACGCCCCCAGCCATGCTAAATACACGTTCAGATAATACACTTGCTGCAGGGCATGCCAGCACCTCCAAGGCGTAAAGGGCAAGCTCAGGCCATGTGCGCAATTTGGAGACCCAGAAGTTGAAGGGGGCAGACCCGTCATTCACTACATTTAGGCGTGTGCACACATACTGCTCCACCATGTTGGTGAAATGCTGCCTCCTGCTAAGACGTTCCATATGAGCTGCTGGTGCTGCTGTTTGTTGTGGCGTGCTGACAAAGCTTTTCCACATTTCAGCCATGCTAACCCTGCCTTCTGAGGTGGTCTGAAAAAAAAATTAGTCAAAATTACTGTATTTTTTGTCTTTTACAGCCTTAAAAAGCCGGTTTTAGACAAAATTTGTTTAAAACCGGCCATTTGGGCTCGATTGGCCTGAAAAAAATGTTTTGGTCAAAATGACTCTATTTTGGTCTCCAAGTGTATAAAAACCTTTCGTTAGTCAAAATAACGGCATTTCGCCACCAAAGGTCTAAAAAAATTTAGTCAAAGTGACTTTATTTTTGTCTTTTAGAGCCTTAACCACTATATACGTCGGCAGTAAGCCCCTCACAGGCAAAGTGATGTTGATCTACGTTGCTAGCCTGTTAGGGTCTAGGGAGCGAGCGCGCGCCCCGGAGGCGAGCTCCCGCGTGGTCATGGATCCCCCGCACGTGTCCCCCGATGTCTGCCGGTCACTTGGCGATCCGACAGAGGGAGAAAGTCAGGCGACTGATGTAAACATGCCCCCTGTCATTCTCCCCTGTGTAGAAACAGTGATCATACGGTTCTACTATGTAGGACCGTTGATCACTGTTCCTACAGCTCAAGCCACAGCCAATCACAGTTAGAATCACGCCCCTAGGGACACACACAGCCCCTCCCTCTCAAAAAAAGTTAACCCCTTCACTGCCAGTGTAATTTTACAGTAACAGTGCATATGTATAGCACTGATTACTGTAGAAATGTCACTGGTAACCCCGAAAGTGTCAAAAATGTCAGTCAAGGGTCCGATCTGTCTGCCGCAATTTTGCAGTACCACAAAAAAAAAATCGCAGATCGCCGCCATTACACGTGAAAAAAAAACCAACAAAAATTACAAAAAATCTTTCCCTTTGTTAGTAAACGCGATAACTTTTGCGCACACCAATCAAAATACGCTTTTTGCGATTTTTTTACCAAACATGTAGCATAAACAAATTGGCCGAAAATGTTAAAAAACTTTGATTTTTACATTTTTTTGGTGAATTTCATATAAAAAAATGTGAAAAATATTGCTATTTTTGCAAAATTGACGCTCTTTTTTTGTTTATAGCGCATGATCAAAAAATCGCACAGGTGATCTTTTAGAGCCTTGAAAAGCCGGTTTTAGACAAGATTTTAGATTTTTGGGCTCCAATGGCCTGAAATTTTTTTTGTTAAAATGACTCTATTTTGGTCTCCAAGTGTCGAAAAAAGCCTTTTTTAGTATAAATAAATGCATTTGGTCACCAAAGGTGTGAAAAAAGCTAGTCAAAATTAATGTATTTTAGTCTTTTAGTGTCTTAAAAAGCCGGTTTTAGACCAGATTTGTCTCCAATGGCCTGAAAAAAAATTTTTGGTCAAAATGACTCTATTTTGGTCTCCAAGTGTCTAAAAAGCCTTTTTTTTCAAAATAACTTAATTTGGTCACCAAAGGTCTGAAAAATACTTTAGTCAAAATGACTGTATTTTTGTCTTTTAGAGCCTTAAAAAGCCGGTTTTAGACAAGATTTTAGACATTTGGCTCCAATGGCCTGAAAAAAATGTTTTGGTCAAAAATACTCTATTTTGGTCTCCAAGTGTCTAAAAACCTTTTGTTAGTCAAAATAACGGCATTTGGTCACCAAAGGTCTGAAAAAAATTTAGTCAAAATTACTGTATTTTTTGTCTTTTACAGCCTTAAAAAGACGGTTTTAGACAAGATTTGTTTAAAACCGGCCATTTGGGCTCCAATGGCCTGAAAAAAATGTTTTGGTCAAAATGACTCTATTTTGGTCTCCAAGTGTCTAAAAACCTTTTGTTAGTCAAAATAACGGCATTTGGTCACCAAAGGTCTGAAAAAAAATTTAGTCAAAATGACTATATTTTTGTCTTTTAGAACCTTAAAAAGCCGGTTTAAGACAAGATTTGTCTAAAACCGGCCATTTGGGCTCCAATGGCTTGAAAATTATTTTTTTAGTTAAAATGACTCTATTTTGGTCTTCAAGTGTCTAAAAAGCCTTTTTTAGTCAAAATATCTGCATTTGGTCACCAAAGGTCTGATAAAAAAATTAGTCAAAATGACTGCATTTTTGTCTTTTAGAGCCTTAAAAAGCCGGCTTTAGACAAGATTTGTCTATAACTGGCCATTTGGGCTCCAATTGCCTGAAAAAAATTCGGTCAAAATGACTCTATTTTGGTCTCCAAATGTCTAAAAAGCCTTTTTTAGTCACAATAAATAAATTTGGTCACCAAAGATCTGAAAAAAAATAGTCAAAATTAATGTATTGTTGTCTTTTAGTGTCTTAAAAAGCCGGTTTTAGACCAGATTTGTCTAAAACCGGCCATTTGGGCTCCAATGGCCTGAAAAAATTTTTTGGTCAAAATGACTCTACTTTGGTCTCCAAGTGTCTAAAAAGCCTTTTTTTGTCAAAATAACTGAATTTGGTCACCAAAGGTCTGAAAAATACTTTAGTCAAAATGACTGTATTTTTGTCTTTTAGAGCCTTAAAAAGCCGGTTTTAGACAAGATTTGTCTAAAACCGGCCACAATGGCCTGAAAAGAAATTTTCGGTCAAAATTACTCTGTTTTGGTCTCCAAGTGTCTAAAAATCGTTTTTTAGTCAAAATAACTGCATTTGGTCACCAAAGGTCAGAAAAAAAATTTCGTCAAAATGACTATATTTTTGTCTTTTAGAGCCTTAAAAAGCCGGTTTTAGACAAGATTTTAGACATTTGGCTCCAATGGCCTGAAAAAAATGTTTTGGTCAAAAATACTCTAGTTTGGTCTCCAAGTGTCTAAAAACCTTTTGTTAGTCAAAATGACGGCATTTGGTCACCAAAGGTCTGAAAAAAAAATTAGTCAAAATTACTGTATTTTTTGTCTTTTACAGCCTTAAAAAGCCGGTTTTAGACAAGATTTGTTTAAAACCGGCAATTTGGGCTCCAATGGCCTGAAAAAAATGTTTTGGTCAAAATGACTCTATTTTGGTCTCCAAGTGTCTAAAAACTTTTGTTAGTCAAAATAACAGCATTTGGTCACTTAAAATATAGCCAAAAGGCTATATAAATATGTATGTAAATATGAAGTGGTGGCGCTGCTTATAAAGTGCAAATAGGTATATATAGATATATAACATGAAAAGAATATAAAATGTAGAAACACAGATGTGATTGAGGAATAAAAATATAAATATAAATGGTGGATATGTAAATAGTGCCACAATATAGTGAAAATCCAACATAAAATGGTATTGGGAATGAGTTAATATGGAATATATGAAAAAATATAAAAAAGTAAAATGAAGTACAATATAAATAACCACCAAAGTGCGTAATATAAAGTGCAAAGTACTACAATATATATATCCTAGTATATACCTAAAATAATAATATCAGCATGTTGCAATAAAATGGTAAGAGAATAACTTAAAATAATAATACATAGGTGATGGTATAATATGAAAAAGTGTGCAAAAAGTGCAACAATTAAACTGGGTGTGCGGGAAACTTTTCCGGAAAAATAAATAAGAGTGCGGGAAACTATTTTTTCAAAGTGCAGCTAGAAGTGATGTGATCTAAATTCATGTGATAAATAAGTCCGTATAATAGTAAAGGTGCAAACAATATTATGGGCAAGCTAGATGTGTGAAGAAATATGAACTCCAAGGTGAAAATAAGAAATGGTATTCAATCAGATCAGCTGATAAAATAAGTCCATATATAGATGATTGTGCCCCGAGGAGTGGTGAATGAATAAGTATCATGCGGTGACCCCCAAGGTGGGTGACTGGCGAGTGGCGGGGAAACCTCTAGTAGAAAAACCTACTCACCAGATGTACCTACCCCACACAGGGGTATAGGGCAGGTACTGTAGAAATATCCTGTTGGTCCTGGCTCTGGGTAGTAGTTCCCTTCCTGGGGGAGATGTAGTATAGGGTCCGCAGGGATATCCTAAAGTGGGATCCTATCCGATAGTAGGATATCCAACGATCCGTGGGGTGAACTGATATGGCCACTCAAAGGTATGTGGATGGAAGGATCATATAAATAGAAAAGAACTCGATAGTGTAATACCGTTTTTAAAGTTTATTCCTTCCAGCAGTAACATAAAAATGGGTACTCACATAGATAAAATCAGTAAACAGCGAGGTAGTGGCGTCCCGGAACGCAATGCGTTCCAACTGGAGACCGGAACCGGAAGTGACGTGACGGCGCTGTACGCGTTTCGTCATGTGAAGACGCTGCAGAAGACGTCACATGACGAAACGCGTACAGCGCCGTCACGTCACTTCCGGTTCCAGTCTCCAGTTGGAACGCATTGCGTTCCGGGACGCCACTACCTCGCTGTTTACTGATTTTATCTATGTGAGTACCCATTTTTATGTTACTGCTGGAAGGAATAAACTTTAAAAACGGTATTACACTATCGAGTTCTTTTCTATTTATATGATCCTTCCATCCACATACCTTTGAGTGGCCATATCAGTTCATCCCACCGATCGTTGGATATCCTACTATCGGATAGGATCCCACTTTAGGATATCCCTGCGGACCCTATACTACATCTCCCCCAGGAAGGGAACTACTACCCAGAGCCAGGACCAACAGGATATTTCTACAGTACCTGCCCTATACCCCTGTGTGGGGTAGGTACATCTGGTGAGTAGGTTTTTCTACTAGAGGTTTCCCCGCCACTCGCCAGTCACCCACCTTGGGGGTCACCGCAGGATACTTATTCATTCACCACTCCTCGAGGCACAATCATCTATATATGGACTTATTTTATCAGCTGATCTGATTGAATACCATTTCTTATTTTCACCTTGGAGTTCATATTTCTTCGCACATCTAGCTTGCCCATAATATTGTTTGCACCTTTACTATTATACGGACTTATTTATCACATGATGTTGATCTATGTTGCTAGCCTGTGAGGGTCTAGGGAGCGAGCGCACGCCCCCGGAGGCGAGCTCCCGCGTGGTCTTGGATCCTTGCACGTGTGACCGGCGGACCCGATGTCCGCCGGTCACTCGGCGATCGTCACTGCAGAGGGAGAAAGTCAGGCGACTGATGTAAACAAGCCGCCTGTCATTCTCCCCTGTGTAGAAACAGTGATCATACGGTTCTACTATGTAGGACCGTTGATCACTGTTCCTACAGCTCAAGCCACAGCCAATCACAGTTAGAATCATGCCACTAGGGACACACACAGCCCCTCCCTCTCAAAAAAAGTTAACCCCTTCACTGCCAGTGTAATTTTACTGGTACAGTGCATATGTATAGCACTAATTACTGTAGAAATGTCACTGGTAACCCCAAAAGTGTCAAAAATGTCAGTCAAGGGTCCGATCTGTCTGCCGCAATTTTGCAGTACCGCAAAAAAAATCGCAATTACGCGTTGAAAAAAAACCCAACAAAAATGACAAAAATCTTTCCCTTTGTTAGTAAACGCGATAACTTTTGCGCAAACCAATCAAAATATGCTTTTTGCGATTTTTTTACCAAACATATGTAGCATAAACAAATTGGCCAAAAATGTTAAAAAACTTTGATTTTTACATTTTTTTGGTGAATTTCATATAAAAAAATGTGAAAAATATTGCTATTTTTGCAAAATTGACGCTCTTTTTTTGTTTATAGCGCATGATCAAAAAATCGCACAGGTGATCTTTTAGAGCCTTGAAAAGCCGGTTTTAGACAAGATTTTAGATTTTTGGGCTCCAATGGCCTGAAATTTTTTTGTTAAAATGACTCTATTTTGGTCTCCAAGTGTCTAAAAAAGCCTTTTTTAGTATAAATAAATGCATTTGGTCACCAAAGGTCTGAAAAAAACTAGTCAAAATTAATGTATTTTTGTCTTTTAGTGTCTTAAAAAGCCGGTTTTAGACCAGATTTGTCTAAAACCGGCCATTTGGGCTCCAATGGCTTGAAAAAATTTTTTTGGTCAAAATGACTCTATTTTGGTCTCCAATTGTCTAAAAAGCCTTTTTTTCCAAAATAACTGAATTTGGTCACCAAAGGTCTGAAAAATACTTTAGTCAAAATTACTGTATTTTTGTCTTTTAGAGCCTTAAAAAGCCGGTTTTAGACAAGATTTTAGACATTTGGCTCCAATGGCCTGAAAAAAATGTTTTGGTCAAAAATACTCTATTTTGGTCTCCAAGTGTCTAAAAACCTTTTGTTAGTCAAAATAACGGCATTTGGTCACCAAAGGTCTGAAAAAAAATGTAGTAAAAATTACTGTATTTTTTGTCTTTTACAGCCTTAAAAAGACGGTTTTAGACAAGATTTGTTTAAAACCGGCCATTTGGGCTCCAATGGCCTGAAAAAAATGTTTTGGTCAAAATGACTCTATTTTGGTCTCCAAGTGTCTAAAAACCTTTTGTTAGTCAAAATAACGGCATTTGGTCACCAAAGGTCTGAAAAAAAATTTAGTCAAAATGACTTTATTTTTTTCTTTGAGAGCCTTAAAAAGCCGGTTTTAGACAAGATTTTAGACATTTGGCTCCAATAGCCTGAAGAAATTTTTTGGGTCAAAATGACTCGATTTTGGTCTCCAAGTGTCTAAAAAGCCTTCCTTTTTTAGTCAAAATAACTGCATTTGGTCACTAAAGGTATGAAAAACAAATTTAGTCAAATTGACTGTATTTTTGTCTTTTAGAGCCTTAAAACGCGGGTTTTAGGCACGATTTTAGACATTTGGGCTCAAATGGCCTGAAAGATTTTTTTGGTCAAAATGACTCTATTTTGGTCTCCAAGTGTCTAAAAAGCCTTTTTTAGTCAAAATATCTGCATTTGGTCACCAAAGGTCTGATAAAAAAAATTAGTCAAAATGACTGCATTTTTGTCTTTTAGAGCCTTAAAAAGCCGATTTTAGACAAGATTTGTCTATAACTGGCCATTTGGGCTCCAATTGCCTGAAAAAACATTCGGTCAAAATGACTCTATTTTGGTCTCCAAGTGTCTAAAAAGCCTTTTTAGTCACAATAAATGCATTTGGTCACCAAAGATCTGAAAAAAACTAGTCAAAATTAATGTATTTTTGTCTTTTAGTGTCTTAAAAAGCCGGTTTTAGACCAGATTTGTCTAAAACCGGCCATTTGGGCTCCAATGGCCTGAAAAATTTTTTTGGTCAAAATTACTCTATTTTGGTCTCCAAGTGTCTAAAAAGCCTTTTTTGTCAAAATAACTGAATTTGGTCACCAAAGTTCTGAAAAATACTTTAGTCAAAATGACTGTATTTTTGTCTTTTAGAGCCTTAACCACTTGCCGACCGAGTACGGTAATAGTACTGCGGCAAAGTGGTTCGTTATCATCTGATGACGTAGTATTAACGTCGTCAGACACTCACCCTTCTGGGCGGCGCTTGCGCGCCGCCGGAGGCTCGCTCCCGCTGTTTTCATTCACAGCGGGAGTCGGGCCAGGGGAGGAGCAGCGGCGATCGCCGCTGCTCTGCCCCGATCGCCGGGGATCTAGTGTGGAGATCTGCCCGCTGTGTGTAAACACAGTGGGCGGATCTCCATAGTGACAGGGAGTGACAGATCGGACTGTTCAGCATAGCTGGACATCCGATCTGTCCATGACTCACTCAGTCACCTCCCCCCCCCACACGTCAGTAAGCACCAGGCATACATTAACCCCTCCCTCTCCAATAAAATTAACCCCTTCCCTGCCAGTGTCATTTTTACAGTAACAGTGCATATATATAGCACTGATTACTGCAGTAATGTCACTGGTAACCCCAAAAGTGTCAAAAATGTCAGTCAAGGGTCCGATCTGTCCGCCGCAATGTCGCAGTCCCACAAAAAAAATCGCAGATCGCCGCCATTACGCGTTAAAAAAAAAACCACCAAAAATGACAGAAATCTTTCCCTTTGTTAGTAAACGCAATAACTTTTGCGCAAACCAATCAAAATACGCTTATTGTGATTTTTTTTACCAAACATAGGTAGCAGAAAACAAATTGGCCAAAAATTTTTTAAAAAATTGGTTTTTACATCTTTTTTGGGGGGAATTTCATATAAAAAAATGTTAAAAATATTGTTATTTTTTCAAAACTAACGCTCTTTTTTTGTTTATAGCGCAAAAAGTAAAAATCGCACAGGTGATCAAATACCACCAAAAGAAAGCTCTGTTTGTGGGAAAAAAAGGACGTAAATTTCGTTTGGGTACGGCGTCGCACGACCGCGCAATTGTCAGTTGAAGTCGCACATCGCCGAATCGCAAAAAGTGGCCTGGACGGAAGACAGCAAAATCCTCCGGTGGTAAAGTGGTTAAAAAGCCGGTTTTAGAGAAGATTTGTCTAAAACCGGCCATTTGGGCTCCAATGGCCTGAAAAGAAATTTTCGGTCAAAATTACTCTGTTTTGGTCTCCAAGTGTCTAAAAACCTTTTGTTAGTCAAAATAACGGCATTTGGTCACCAAAGTTCTGAAAAAAAAATTAGTCAAAATTACTGTATTTTTTGTCTTTTACAGCCTTAAAAAGCCGGTTTTAGACAAGATTTGTTTAAAATGTGAAAAATATTGCTATTTTTGCAAAATTGACGCTTTTTTTTGTTTATAGCGCATGATCAAAAAATCGCACAGGTGATCAAATACCACCAAAAGAAAGCTCTGTTTGTGGGAAAAAAAGGAAGTCAAATTTGTTTAGGTACAGCGTCGCACGACCGCGCAATTGTCCGTTAAAGTCAACGCAGTGCCGAATCGCAAAATAGGCCCTGGTCAGGAAGGGGGTCAAATCTTCCGGGGGTTAAGTGGTAAATAGCCGGTTTTAGACACGATTTGTCTAAAACCGGCCATTTGAGTTTCAATGGCCTGAAAAAAATGTTTGGTCAAAATGACTCTATTTTTGTCTCCAAGTGTCTAAAAAGCCTTTTTTAGTCAAAATAACTGCATTTGGTCACCAAAGGTCTGATAAAAAAAATTGTCAAGATGACTGTATTTTTGTCTTTTAGAGCCTTAAAAAGCCGGTTTTAGACAAGATTTGTCTATAACTGGCCATTTGGGCTCCAATTGCCTGAAAAAAAATCGGTCAAAATGACTCTATTTTGGTCTCCAAGTGTCTAAAAAGCCTTTTTTAGTCAAAATAACTGCATTTGGTAACCAAAGGTCTGAAAAAAAATGTAGTCAAAATTACTATATTTTTGTCTTTTAGAGCCTTAAAAAGCCGGTTTTAGACAAGGTTTTAGACATTTGGCTCCAATGGCCTGAAAAAAATGTTTTGGTCAAAATGACTCTATTTTGGTCTCCAAGTGTCTAAAAAGCCTTTTTAGTCAAAATAACTGCATTTGGTCACGAAAGATCTGAAAAAAATGTAGTCAAATTGACTGTATTTTTGTCTTTTAGTGCCTTGAAAAGCCGGTTTTAGACAAGATTTGTCTAAAACCGGCCATTTGGGCTCCAATGGCCTGAAAAGAAATTTTCGGTCAAAATTACTCTGTTTTGGTCTCCAAGTGTCTAAAAATCGTTTTTTAGTCAAAATAACTGCATTTGGTCACCAAAGGTCAGAAAAAAATTTTTGTCAAAATGACTATATTTTTGTCTTTTAAAGCCTTAAAAAGCCGGTTTTAGACAAGATTTTAGACATTTGGCTCCAATGGCCTGAAAAAAATGTTTTGGTCAAAAATACTCTATTTTGGTCTCCAAGTGTCTAAAAACCTTTTGTTAGTCAAAATAACGGCATTTGGTCACCAAAGGTCTGAAAAAGAAAATTAGTCAAAATTACTGCATTTTTTGTCTTTTACAGCCTTAAAAAGCTGGTTTTAGACAAGATTTGTTTAAAACCGGCAATTTGGGCTCCAATAGCCTGAAAAAAATGTTTTGGTCAAAATGACTCTATTTTGGTCTCCAAGTGTCTAAAAACCTTTTGTTAGTCAAAATAACGGCATTTGGTCACCAAAGGTCTGA
This sequence comes from Pelophylax lessonae, assembly GCF_965119305.1. Taxonomy (NCBI): domain Eukaryota; kingdom Metazoa; phylum Chordata; class Amphibia; order Anura; family Ranidae; genus Pelophylax; species Pelophylax lessonae. Next base: position 247,513,908 of record NC_138772.1, read on the forward strand.
AAAAGAAAATTAGTCAAAATTACTGCATTTTTTGTCTTTTAGAGCCTTAAAAAGCCGGTTTAAGACAAGATTTGTCTAAAACCGGCCATTTGGGCTCCAATGGCCTGAAAATTATTTTTTAGTTAAAATGACTCTATTTCGGTCTCCAAGCGTCTAAAAAGCCTTTTTAAGTCAAAATAACTGCATTTGGTCACCGAAGGTCTGAAAAAATTAAGTCCAAATGACTATATTTTTTTCTTTGAGAGCCTTAAAAAGCCGGTTTTAGGCACGATTTTAGACATTTGGCTAAAATGGCCTGAAAAAAATGTTTTGGTCAAAAATACTCTATTTTGGTCTCCAAGTGTCTAAAAACCTTTTGTTTGTCAAAATAACGGCATTTGGTCACCAAAGGTCTGAAAAAATTTAGTCAAAATGACTGTATTTTTTGTCTTTTAGAGCCTTAAAAAGCTGGTTTTAGACAAGATTTGTCTAAAACCGGCCATTTGGGCTCCAATGGCCTGAAAATAAATTTTCGGTCAAAATTACTCTGTTTTGGTCTCCAAGTGTCTAAAAATCGTTTTTTAGTCAAAATAACTGCATTTGGTCACCAAAGGTTAGAAAAAAAATTTCGTCAAAATGACTATATTTTTGTCTTTTAGAGCCTTAAAAAGCCGGTTTTAGACAAGATTTTAGACATTTGGCTTCAATGGCCTGAAAAAAATGTTTTGGTCAAAAATACTCTATTTTGGTCTCCAAGTGTCTAAAAACCTTTTGTTAGTCAAAATAACGGCATTTGGTCACCAAAGGTCTGAAAAAAATTAGTCAAAATTACTGTATTTTTTGTCTTTTACAGCCTTAAAAAGCCGGTTTTAGACAAGATTTGTTTAAAACCTGCAATTTGGGCTCCAATGGCCTGAAAAAAATGTTTTGGTCAAAATGACTCTATTTTGGTCTCCAAGTGTCTAAAAACCTTTTGTTAGTCAAAATAACGGCATTTGGTCACCAAAGGTCTGAAAAACAATTTAGTCAAAATGACTGTATTTTTGTCTTTTAGAGCCTTAAAAAGCCGGTTTAAGACAAGATTTGTCTAAAACCGGCCATTTGGGCTCCAATGGCCTGAAAATTATTTTTTAGTTAAAATGACTCTATTTCGGTCTCCAAGTGTCTAAAAAGCCTTTTTAAGTCAAAATAACTGCATTTGGTCACCAAAGGTCTGAAAAAATTAAGTCCAAATGACTATATTTTTTTCTTTGAGAGCCTTAAAAAGCCAGTTTTAGGCACGATTTTAGACATTTGGCTAAAATGGCCTGAAAAAAATGTTTTGGTCAAAAATACTCTATTTTGGTCTCCAAGTGTCTAAAAACCTTTTGTTAGTCAAAATAACTGCATTTGGTCACCAAAGGTCTGAAAAAAATTTAGTCAAAATGACTGTATTTTTTGTCTTTTAGAGCCTTAAAAAGCCGGTTTTAGACAAGAGTTGTCTAAAACCGGCCATTTGGGCTCCAATGGCATGAAAAATTTTTTTTGGTCAAAATGACTCAATTTTGGTCTCCAAGTGTCTAAAAAGCCTTTTTAGTCAAAATAACTGCATTTCGTCACCAAAGGTCTAAAAAAAAAATTAGTCAAAGTGTCTTTATTTTTGTCTTTTAGAGCCTTAACCACTTGCCGACTGCCGCACGACTATTTACGTCGGCAGTAAGCCCCTCACAGGCAAAGTGATGTTGATCTACGTTGCTAGCTTGTGAGGGTCTAGGGAGCGAGCGCGCGCCCCCGGAGGCGCGCTCCCGCGTGGTCACGGATCCCCGCACGTGTGACCGGCAGACCCGATGTTCGCCGGTCATTCGGCGATTGTCACTGCAGAGGGAGAAAGTCAGGTGACTGATATAAACAAGCCGCCTGTCATTCTCCCCTGTGTAGAAACAGTGATCATACGGTTCTACTATGTAGGACCGTTGATCACTGTTCCTACAGCTCAAGCCACAGCCAATCACAGTTAGAATCACGCCCCGAGGGACACACACAGCCCCTCCCTCTCAAAAAAAGTTAACCCCCTTCACTGCCAGTGTAATTTTACAGTAACAGTGCATATGTATAGCACTGATTACTGTAGAAATGTCACTGGTAACCCCAAAAGTGTCAAAAATGTCAGTCAAGGGTCCGATCTGTCTGCCGCAATTTTGCAGTACCGCAAAAGAAATCGCAGATCGCCGCCATTACGCGTTGAAAAAAAAACTACAAAAATGACAAAAATCTTTCCCTTTGTTAGTAAACGCGATAACTTTTGCGCAAACCAATCAAAATACGCTTTTTTTTTTACCAAACATATGTAGCATAAAACAAATTGGCCGAAAATGTTAAAAAAATTTTGATTTTCACATTTTTTGGGGGAATTTCATATAAAAAAATGTGAAAAATATTGCTATTTTTGCAAAATTGACGCTCTTTTTTTGTTTATAGCGCATGATCAAAAAATCGCACAGGTGATCAAATACAACCAAAAGAAAGCTCTGTTTGTGGGAAAAAAAGGAAGTCAAATTTGTTTAGGTACAGCGTCGCACGACCGCGCAATTGTCCGTTAAAGTCAACGCAGTGCCAAATTGCAAAATAGGCCCTGGTCAGGAAGGGGGTCAAATCTTCCTGGGGTTAAGTGGTTAAATAGCCGGTTTTAGACACGATTTGTCTAAAACCGGCCATTTGAGTTTCAATGGCCTGAAAAAAATGTTTGGTCAAAATGACTCTATTTTGGTCTCCAAGTGTCTAAAAAGCCTTTTTTAGTCAAAATAACTGCATTTGGTCACCAAAGGTCTGATAAAAAAAATTATCAAGATGACTGTATTTTTGTCTTTTAGAGCCTTAAAAAGCCGGTTTTAGACAAGATTTGTCTATAACTGGCCATTTGGGCTCCAATTGCCTGAAAAAAAAACGGTCAAAATGACTCTATTTTGGTCTCCAAGTGTCTAAAAAGCCTTTTTTAGTCAAAATAACTGCATTTGGTAACCAAAGGTCTGAAAAAAAATGTAGTCAAAATTACTATATTTTTGTCTTTTAGAGCCTTAAAAAGCCGGTTTTAGACAAGATTTTAGACATTTGGCTCCAATGGCCTGAAAAAATGTTTTGGTCAAAATGAATCTATTTTGGTCTCCAAGTGTCTAAAAAGCCTTTTTAGTCAAAATAACTGCATTTGGTCACCAAAGATCTGAAAAAAAATTTAGTCAAATTGACTGTATTTTTGTCTTTTAGTGCCTTGAAAAGCCGGTTTTAGACAAGATTTTAGATTTTTGGGCTCCAATGGCCTGAACATTTTTTTGTTAAAATGACTCTATTTTGGTCTCCAAGTGTCTAAAAAAGTCTTTTTTAGTATAAATAAATTTATTTGGTCAGCAAAGGTCTGAAAAAATTAGTCAAAATTAATGTATTTTTGTCTTTTAATGTCTTAAAAAGCCGGTTTTAGACCAGATTTGTCTAAAACCGGCCATTTGGGCTCCAATGGCCTGAAAAAAACTTTTTGGTCAAAATGACTCTATTTTGGTCTCCAAGTGTCTAAAAAGCCTTTTTTAGTCAAAATAACTGCATTTGGTCACCAAAGGTCTGAAAAATACTATAGTCAAAATGACTATATTTTTGTCTTTTAACCACTTTACCACTAGAGCATTTTGCTGTCTTACGTCTGGGCCACTTTTTGCGATTCGGCGCTGTGCAACTTTAACTGACAATTGCGCGGTCGTGCGACGCCGTACTCAAACGAAATTGACGTCCTTTTTTCCCCACAAACAGAGCTTTCTTTTGGTGGTATTTGATCACCTGTGCGATTTTTACTTTTTGCGCTATAAACAAAAAAATAGCGTTTATTTTGAAAAAATAACAATATTTTTAACATTTTTTTATATGAAATTCCCCCCAAAAAAGATGTAAAAAACAATTTTTTTTTAAATTTTTGGCCAATTTGTTTTCTGCTACCCATGTTTGGTAAAAAAAATCACAATAAGCGTATTTTGATTGGTTTGCGCAAAAGTTATTGCGTTTACTAACAAAGGGAAAGATTTATGTCATTTTTGGTGTTTTTTTTTTAACGAGTAATGGCGGCGATCTTCGATTTTTTTTGTGGGACTGAGACATTGCGGCGGACAGATCGGACTGTAAGAATATTTAATAATAAATATCTTGCGCTCGTACTTATGTCAGAATATTTATACTGCTCTGAATATAGCAGTGTATTTATTTATGGTTAATAAGCAAAGATCTGTGAAAAAGGAGAGTCTTCACCTATTGCCATAAATCAATGTCGTGAATTCTTTTTAATTGATTAATTTCTTTTTAAAAGCATATACCAATCTTAGTGAGTACAGTCTACAGTGTGGAATATATATAAAAATATTTATTCGCCAGACATGTAAACACAATATATGATCAAACAGGAAGTGACACAAAAATAACTCTACATAAAAATACTAACTTCAAACAATCAATGCAATGTGATGTTTAGCTCAATAATGAAAGTGAAACTGAAACAAAGTGAAACAAAGTGAAACCAAAACGAAAGCAAGATTACCATTTCTTCCCAGGTATAGTATAAGCCATAAATTAATGTTCTATATAAACAGACTACAATGGTCTGCGAATCACATAGCCCAAAGTCATTCCACTGCAGAAGGAATGAGAATAAGCCATGCGAAACGGAAGACTTAAAATTGCAAATAATGCACTGAATCTGATATTAATAAAAATGTATAAAAACAAAAATCAGCTTTTTAGAGAAAAATCTACCATGGTTTATACGGCTGGGATTGTAATCTCATTACCCTTAAATATGCAATATAAAACATATAAGGAAAGAATAAACAATTGTTGAATAAAATCAAATAATACAGCAAGGCATAATTACCACACTTAAGATGGTGTTACCAGAGTCCTAAGATGGATGCCAGTGAGGGAGGAGTTTCCTCCAAGTTTCAGATGAATGATGGACCAGGAAGTATGTCTGGATGAGTCTATCGAAAAATGTAATAGCGTGTGTGGTGTAAGTGTGAGGTGTGTTGTCAGTAGTGTAATGTAATGTCTGTCTCATCTGGGTTGGTCTTTTATATGGTAAGAACAAAGAGCTATAAAAATTACCATAAGTAAAACCCAGAGGGATGAAACATTATCCCAATTGGTTGGGATATTCTATACCTAAACTGGTGAGATCATAGACACCTCTTTTGATAATTAACCCCATACTTGGATAATAAAGTTAAATGATTTCTCTATATGTGAGATTAATCATATAACACAACATAAAACTTTGTCTAGACTCCCAGTACATACATAAATGTCCACCTGTATCTCCATAATTCACCTGGGCAAGTAATGCCATTCCAATAATTATATTATTTAACACAATATAATATTTTTAAATTGGAATATCTCAAATTATCTCAAGACTGCACCTGGTATTTCGCCTCCAGAGGGCAGTATCGTACCGTTCATTAGATTTTGTATTTAACATAATTTGAAACAATTACCCATCATGTTCTTATCTGATGACCTCTCTGACCTCTGGCTAGTGAATAGCCATTACTTCTTTGACCATGTCTTACACTGTCAATTAAGATGTCTGGCCTGTAGGATTTACAACACCTTGAGCACTTAGACTAGACTTCTCTGAAATGAGGCAACTAGTGACGAGATACATATGTCCTTACACTTATTAGAAAAAGAATTCTAAGTAAGATTATTACTGAGAATATAAACCTAAAACGTGACACAATGTTCCTAAATATATATGTATATGCCTTACATAATATAATGATATAATTATAGCTAATATCTTCTCACATATAATAATGTATCTATGAAAACTTATATGGTTCATCTTTAAATGTATGCTGAAAAACACTGAGCCATTGTCTATTGTTAAATACCTATAGACAGACTGAGATATCACCCCCTTTAACATAGCGTCAGACTGACTAAGTTTTATCTGATCGAGATGTCAAAAGGGATCTTATTTACGATTACATAGAAATACAAAGATCTCTGTTGAAACCATAGACCCTTTGTAAGCCTGTGAGAGACATTTTGTTAGAATACATATATGAACTCTATTTCACCTTAAAAACAAGATGGACGCCATGCAGCACCATTCTGAATCTCTTATGCATAATACAAAATATACATGGCTTTTAAAATCATTTTTCTTTTTACCTATTATTATTTTAATAACCCCCAACAGGCCCGACATATCCCCCCCTTTCTTCCCAGTAGACAAGTGAGCAACTTAGGCCTATCTGGAAAGAAAGCTTTTAGAAGGAGTAGCAAAAGAAAAAAATGTCTTGTTCTCTTTTTGTAAGAGAATAGTTCATATTGGGAATTGTTCAAAACTTTTAAGTAAAGCGGTAAAAAAAAAAATTGAGAAAAAAAAAAAATCAGTTCAAAATGTCAGTTCGTATCGACTTGCTTAGCGTTAGCTATGTCACAAACTGTTCCTTGTTAGTCTCTTTGAATTCTGATCTCCTGGTAAAGAAACACAAATGTTCCTTGAAATCTGCATCTCCAGTTTGCAAAGTTTTAATGGAGACAGAAATTAACTGCTGCAATGGCATTGGCAACTACCATTCAAAGCGTAGTAAAACAATGTTGGCAATCAGGAATCAGAGAAATCTGTTTGGACGTTCAACCTTGGATGTTGGTTGGATAATGAATGGTTTCAGCAAGGTCTAGAGTGTCATACACTTAGACTGATGTTTGCTCACATGTGAAATGCACCATTCTCACATCTCCTTCAACTGAAAACAGGAGGTAATGCGATTCCTCTTAAAGGATTTCCTCTGATCAAATGCACAAAGATCTGTTGAAATAAATCTTCCTCTCCGTCAACAAGAATCTGTGGCGTCTCGCAGCTTGATTCCTGAAGAGGGATCCGATTCAATGAGGGGTTCCGTCTTGAGCGGAGCTCTAAGGAGAGATGACCCATCCGATCGCTGTGTCTTTGGCAAACATCATCGTCGGTACCAATCAGTGACCTGGCATGGAAGGTTAATCTCTTCCTATTGGATGAAACATATAGTATGAATATACATTCTTATCAATTGACATTTCAATGCGATGTTGGTACCCTAAGCTTTCTCAGAGTTCTCCTTTAATCCACCGTGTGATCAGTCCTTTTATGACACCAGGGAAGGTGAGACTATATATGCGACCTTTCCTTGGGCGACTGACTTCTGGGGCTTATTAACATGGGGATGTATTTATCACCATGGATACTATGCATTGGACAATAATAAAAATGATACAATATTTTGTTAAAATTTTACCTACTACTTGGGAGAAAAATATATATATATATCTCCCCCTATGGGGCATCAATGCAATTTATTGTAGGCAATAAAACTACCTGGCATTGAGGATTCCTTCTTGGTTACCATATACAACCTTTAACCTCTAGACTGCATTACATCATTAGGGTTTGATCCTCCTTGGTATCACCGTCATTGGCGATTTTTCAAAATGTGCCCGCTTTAAGCGACCTGTTTGAGTCAGAGGGATGAAGTGACCACTGAAAAATAGGAGGGTAGTTAGTATCGAACAACCAAGATCCCCCCCCTGACAGGGATTTCAGGATCCTCAATGCTGTGACCTGGGATAAAAGGGTGTTAGAACCTCTGCATCCTATGCCTCTATTCAGTGTATCCCTTTGATTCCTGCCATTTGGGCATTTAAGGATTTTGTGGCCTTTGGCTGGCCACAGGATTTGTTCCTAAAAAGAAATTATTTTAATTCTGGGCTGCAGTGCCCTGAGTGAACCAAGTGATCAGCTGATCAAACTTGGCTTCTATTCTGCTGAAAACTTTTACAGAATTGGATTATTGGCTCCGCCTCCTGCGGTGCCTATGTCTCTCGGGTTCAGACCTATGGGACAGATCCCCATTAGAACCAGTTACTCGGTTCTGGCGTGAGGTCTGGGCCTTAATGTCACTTGATCTTCCCGAGGATTTTGGGGAACCCTAGGATGGGGCAAATCCCTATTTATTTGTGGGTGTCCCCCCCCCTTGTTAATGGGATGTCCGGTGTCCTCCTTAAGGTATCCGGTGTTCCCTTTGGGGCCTAGGTGGCATATCTTGCTCCTTTGCCAAACTTATTATTATGTACATGGGCAATGCCTCCAAGCACAGGGATTTAAATTTCAGGTGGTTGTACTCAGCTCCTTCATTAAAGGGTGTTAGGCACTTTTGAGTACAGCAAAAAAAAAAAATTCAATGGCTTTGGTGCTGTGTACATTTTAAATTGTAGATAACAGCTCTAGCAGCGGTGAAGTTTTTATATATGGGCTGGATTTTAAATGACATCCTGCAGGCACAACACAGAAAGTTGTTTTCATAGGCCTCAGGGTAATCAATAATGTCTAAGGACCCTTTATTAACAAAAATCAGGACAGTACTCTTTTTAAAACTTTTAAATTCTGGAGGTGCATGGTATCTTTTTAGGGGTGCTAGTCTTTTTGCAGTGACCTGATATGACTCATACCTATTTATGCATGGCTGCCCAATTTCTGCCCTCCTATATTAGAAGATGGCTGGGGTAGGACATGGACTCTTTGCCTGATCCCCCCTTTGTCTGGGTCATAACCAACAGACTGGGAGTCATATCTGGGTCTATGAATAATTACATCATATTTAAAATGCAGGACTAATAAACATTGCCCTTTTTGCATGACAACCATGACCTTATGGAACTCTGCTATGTATTTACTTATGAGTTCCTGTCATTATTTGAACAGTTACATTTTTATTATTTTTATTTAAATTTTTTTCAAAATTTTCCACCGCGGATTACTCAGCAACTTTTGCTAGAAAAACATTTTTCCTTGCTCAAAACTTCCTAATTATTGCATTAATCATTTACATTTCACTTTCAATGGTTACTTTCATTACAGTTTACTTGATAAAACTTCTGCCACAGTTCTACTTTATTTTGCAGTTTCACGCTACATTCCCTTAACTTATGTGTCCCAATAGAGGTTACTTTCACCTGCTCAAGGAGGTTCCTAATCTCATACTCTCATTTATTATTTATTTGAAGTGGAGATTGAAACTTTACTAAACTCCTTTTTGCTGAGCCTTCTGGTGCAGTTCCTCATAAAGATACAGTAAGATTAGCCATGACCAAAAAGTATGTGATCACACTTCCTGATGTCTTTGGTGTTAGATAAGCTATTGGTGAGTTCATACATACAGGTTGTCCTCTACCCATGTCAGATGCCCTTTATTGGCCCGACTTTTGAGGATTTTGATATATGACTCTAACCAGCATTTACATATACCACCATTTCAGAATCAGAGAGGTGTTTCCACACATTTATGATCTGTGCCAAATCCACTGGGGTTGTGGCATTACCACTAGGGACTCACACCTTGCCAGAGTTGGCAGCGTGAACATTACCTGCTGTAGACATTTTTAAGGCATTTCTAATACATTCACAATTAATAAAAAAAATTCCAAAAAAAAAAAAATTTTTTTTTTTTTTTTTTTTTTAAAGTTATTGATTATGTCACCTGATCAATATTTATGATTGGCATATGTAAGAAATCAATAATTATCTCGGTGGGACCTCCATTATATGTAAGAATATTTAATAATAAATATCTTGCGCTCGTACTTATGTCAGAATATTTATACTGCTCTGAATATAGCAGTGTATTTATTTATGGTTAATAAGCAAAGATCTGTGAAAAAGGAGAGTCTTCACCTATTGCCATAAATCAATGTCGTGAATTCTTTTTAATTGATTAATTTCTTTTTAAAAGCATATACCAATCTTAGTGAGTACAGTCTACAGTGTGGAATATATATAAAAATATTTATTCGCCAGACATGTAAACACAATATATGATCAAACAGGAAGTGACACAAAAATAACTCTACATAAAAATACTAACTTCAAACAATCAATGCAATGTGATGTTTAGCTCAATAATGAAAGTGAAACTGAAACAAAGTGAAACAAAGTGAAACCAAAACGAAAGCAAGATTACCATTTCTTCCCAGGTATAGTATAAGCCATAAATTAATGTTCTATATAAACAGACTACAATGGTCTGCGAATCACATAGCCCAAAGTCATTCCACTGCAGAAGGAATGAGAATAAGCCATGCGAAACGGAAGACTTAAAATTGCAAATAATGCACTGAATCTGATATTAATAAAAATGTATAAAAACAAAAATCAGCTTTTTAGAGAAAAATCTACCATGGTTTATACGGCTGGGATTGTAATCTCATTACCCTTAAATATGCAATATAAAACATATAAGGAAAGAATAAACAATTGTTGAATAAAATCAAATAATACAGCAAGGCATAATTACCACACTTAAGATGGTGTTACCAGAGTCCTAAGATGGATGCCAGTGAGGGAGGAGTTTCCTCCAAGTTTCAGATGAATGATGGACCAGGAAGTATGTCTGGATGAGTCTATCGAAAAATGTAATAGCGTGTGTGGTGTAAGTGTGAGGTGTGTTGTCAGTAGTGTAATGTAATGTCTGTCTCATCTGGGTTGGTCTTTTATATGGTAAGAACAAAGAGCTATAAAAATTACCATAAGTAAAACCCAGAGGGATGAAACATTATCCCAATTGGTTGGGATATTCTATACCTAAACTGGTGAGATCATAGACACCTCTTTTGATAATTAACCCCATACTTGGATAATAAAGTTAAATGATTTCTCTATATGTGAGATTAATCATATAACACAACATAAAACTTTGTCTAGACTCCCAGTACATACATAAATGTCCACCTGTATCTCCATAATTCACCTGGGCAAGTAATGCCATTCCAATAATTATATTATTTAACACAATATAATATTTTTAAATTGGAATATCTCAAATTATCTCAAGACTGCACCTGGTATTTCGCCTCCAGAGGGCAGTATCGTACCGTTCATTAGATTTTGTATTTAACATAATTTGAAACAATTACCCATCATGTTCTTATCTGATGACCTCTCTGACCTCTGGCTAGTGAATAGCCATTACTTCTTTGACCATGTCTTACACTGTCAATTAAGATGTCTGGCCTGTAGGATTTACAACACCTTGAGCACTTAGACTAGACTTCTCTGAAATGAGGCAACTAGTGACGAGATACATATGTCCTTACACTTATTAGAAAAAGAATTCTAAGTAAGATTATTACTGAGAATATAAACCTAAAACGTGACACAATGTTCCTAAATATATATGTATATGCCTTACATAATATAATGATATAATTATAGCTAATATCTTCTCACATATAATAATGTATCTATGAAAACTTATATGGTTCATCTTTAAATGTATGCTGAAAAACACTGAGCCATTGTCTATTGTTAAATACCTATAGACAGACTGAGATATCACCCCCTTTAACATAGCGTCAGACTGACTAAGTTTTATCTGATCGAGATGTCAAAAGGGATCTTATTTACGATTACATAGAAATACAAAGATCTCTGTTGAAACCATAGACCCTTTGTAAGCCTGTGAGAGACATTTTGTTAGAATACATATATGAACTCTATTTCACCTTAAAAACAAGATGGACGCCATGCAGCACCATTCTGAATCTCTTATGCATAATACAAAATATACATGGCTTTTAAAATCATTTTTCTTTTTACCTATTATTATTTTAATAACCCCCAACAGGCCCGACATATCCCCCCCTTTCTTCCCAGTAGACAAGTGAGCAACTTAGGCCTATCTGGAAAGAAAGCTTTTAGAAGGAGTAGCAAAAGAAAAAAATGTCTTGTTCTCTTTTTGTAAGAGAATAGTTCATATTGGGAATTGTTCAAAACTTTTAAGTAAAGCGGTAAAAAAAAAAATTGAGAAAAAAAAAAAATCAGTTCAAAATGTCAGTTCGTATCGACTTGCTTAGCGTTAGCTATGTCACAAACTGTTCCTTGTTAGTCTCTTTGAATTCTGATCTCCTGGTAAAGAAACACAAATGTTCCTTGAAATCTGCATCTCCAGTTTGCAAAGTTTTAATGGAGACAGAAATTAACTGCTGCAATGGCATTGGCAACTACCATTCAAAGCGTAGTAAAACAATGTTGGCAATCAGGAATCAGAGAAATCTGTTTGGACGTTCAACCTTGGATGTTGGTTGGATAATGAATGGTTTCAGCAAGGTCTAGAGTGTCATACACTTAGACTGATGTTTGCTCACATGTGAAATGCACCATTCTCACATCTCCTTCAACTGAAAACAGGAGGTAATGCGATTCCTCTTAAAGGATTTCCTCTGATCAAATGCACAAAGATCTGTTGAAATAAATCTTCCTCTCCGTCAACAAGAATCTGTGGCGTCTCGCAGCTTGATTCCTGAAGAGGGATCCGATTCAATGAGGGGTTCCGTCTTGAGCGGAGCTCTAAGGAGAGATGACCCATCCGATCGCTGTGTCTTTGGCAAACATCATCGTCGGTACCAATCAGTGACCTGGCATGGAAGGTTAATCTCTTCCTATTGGATGAAACATATAGTATGAATATACATTCTTATCAATTGACATTTCAATGCGATGTTGGTACCCTAAGCTTTCTCAGAGTTCTCCTTTAATCCACCGTGTGATCAGTCCTTTTATGACACCAGGGAAGGTGAGACTATATATGCGACCTTTCCTTGGGCGACTGACTTCTGGGGCTTATTAACATGGGGATGTATTTATCACCATGGATACTATGCATTGGACAATAATAAAAATGATACAATATTTTGTTAAAATTTTACCTACTACTTGGGAGAAAAATATATATATATATCTCCCCCTATGGGGCATCAATGCAATTTATTGTAGGCAATAAAACTACCTGGCATTGAGGATTCCTTCTTGGTTACCATATACAACCTTTAACCTCTAGACTGCATTACATCATTAGGGTTTGATCCTCCTTGGTATCACCGTCATTGGCGATTTTTCAAAATGTGCCCGCTTTAAGCGACCTGTTTGAGTCAGAGGGATGAAGTGACCACTGAAAAATAGGAGGGTAGTTAGTATCGAACAACCAAGATCCCCCCCCTGACAGGGATTTCAGGATCCTCAATGCTGTGACCTGGGATAAAAGGGTGTTAGAACCTCTGCATCCTATGCCTCTATTCAGTGTATCCCTTTGATTCCTGCCATTTGGGCATTTAAGGATTTTGTGGCCTTTGGCTGGCCACAGGATTTGTTCCTAAAAAGAAATTATTTTAATTCTGGGCTGCAGTGCCCTGAGTGAACCAAGTGATCAGCTGATCAAACTTGGCTTCTATTCTGCTGAAAACTTTTACAGAATTGGATTATTGGCTCCGCCTCCTGCGGTGCCTATGTCTCTCGGGTTCAGACCTATGGGACAGATCCCCATTAGAACCAGTTACTCGGTTCTGGCGTGAGGTCTGGGCCTTAATGTCACTTGATCTTCCCGAGGATTTTGGGGAACCCTAGGATGGGGCAAATCCCTATTTATTTGTGGGTGTCCCCCCCCCTTGTTAATGGGATGTCCGGTGTCCTCCTTAAGGTATCCGGTGTTCCCTTTGGGGCCTAGGTGGCATATCTTGCTCCTTTGCCAAACTTATTATTATGTACATGGGCAATGCCTCCAAGCACAGGGATTTAAATTTCAGGTGGTTGTACTCAGCTCCTTCATTAAAGGGTGTTAGGCACTTTTGAGTACAGCAAAAAAAAAAAAATTCAATGGCTTTGGTGCTGTGTACATTTTAAATTGTAGATAACAGCTCTAGCAGCGGTGAAGTTTTTATATATGGGCTGGATTTTAAATGACATCCTGCAGGCACAACACAGAAAGTTGTTTTCATAGGCCTCAGGGTAATCAATAATGTCTAAGGACCCTTTATTAACAAAAATCAGGACAGTACTCTTTTTAAAACTTTTAAATTCTGGAGGTGCATGGTATCTTTTTAGGGGTGCTAGTCTTTTTGCAGTGACCTGATATGACTCATACCTATTTATGCATGGCTGCCCAATTTCTGCCCTCCTATATTAGAAGATGGCTGGGGTAGGACATGGACTCTTTGCCTGATCCCCCCTTTGTCTGGGTCATAACCAACAGACTGGGAGTCATATCTGGGTCTATGAATAATTACATCATATTTAAAATGCAGGACTAATAAACATTGCCCTTTTTGCATGACAACCATGACCTTATGGAACTCTGCTATGTATTTACTTATGAGTTCCTGTCATTATTTGAACAGTTACATTTTTATTATTTTTATTTAAATTTTTTTCAAAATTTTCCACCGCGGATTACTCAGCAACTTTTGCTAGAAAAACATTTTTCCTTGCTCAAAACTTCCTAATTATTGCATTAATCATTTACATTTCACTTTCAATGGTTACTTTCATTACAGTTTACTTGATAAAACTTCTGCCACAGTTCTACTTTATTTTGCAGTTTCACGCTACATTCCCTTAACTTATGTGTCCCAATAGAGGTTACTTTCACCTGCTCAAGGAGGTTCCTAATCTCATACTCTCATTTATTATTTATTTGAAGTGGAGATTGAAACTTTACTAAACTCCTTTTTGCTGAGCCTTCTGGTGCAGTTCCTCATAAAGATACAGTAAGATTAGCCATGACCAAAAAGTATGTGATCACACTTCCTGATGTCTTTGGTGTTAGATAAGCTATTGGTGAGTTCATACATACAGGTTGTCCTCTACCCATGTCAGATGCCCTTTATTGGCCCGACTTTTGAGGATTTTGATATATGACTCTAACCAGCATTTACATATACCACCATTTCAGAATCAGAGAGGTGTTTCCACACATTTATGATCTGTGCCAAATCCACTGGGGTTGTGGCATTACCACTAGGGACTCACACCTTGCCAGAGTTGGCAGCGTGAACATTACCTGCTGTAGACATTTTTAAGGCATTTCTAATACATTCACAATTAATAAAAAAAATTCCAAAAAAAAAAATTTTTTTTTTTTTTTTTTTTTTAAAGTTATTGATTATGTCACCTGATCAATATTTATGATTGGCATATGTAAGAAATCAATAATTATCTCGGTGGGACCTCCATTATATGTAAGAATATTTAATAATAAATATCTTGCGCTCGTACTTATGTCAGAATATTTATACTGCTCTGAATATAGCAGTGTATTTATTTATGGTTAATAAGCAAAGATCTGTGAAAAAGGAGAGTCTTCACCTATTGCCATAAATCAATGTCGTGAATTCTTTTTAATTGATTAATTTCTTTTTAAAAGCATATACCAATCTTAGTGAGTACAGTCTACAGTGTGGAATATATATAAAAATATTTATTCGCCAGACATGTAAACACAATATATGATCAAACAGGAAGTGACACAAAAATAACTCTACATAAAAATACTAACTTCAAACAATCAATGCAATGTGATGTTTAGCTCAATAATGAAAGTGAAACTGAAACAAAGTGAAACAAAGTGAAACCAAAACGAAAGCAAGATTACCATTTCTTCCCAGGTATAGTATAAGCCATAAATTAATGTTCTATATAAACAGACTACAATGGTCTGCGAATCACATAGCCCAAAGTCATTCCACTGCAGAAGGAATGAGAATAAGCCATGCGAAACGGAAGACTTAAAATTGCAAATAATGCACTGAATCTGATATTAATAAAAATGTATAAAAACAAAAATCAGCTTTTTAGAGAAAAATCTACCATGGTTTATACGGCTGGGATTGTAATCTCATTACCCTTAAATATGCAATATAAAACATATAAGGAAAGAATAAACAATTGTTGAATAAAATCAAATAATACAGCAAGGCATAATTACCACACTTAAGATGGTGTTACCAGAGTCCTAAGATGGATGCCAGTGAGGGAGGAGTTTCCTCCAAGTTTCAGATGAATGATGGACCAGGAAGTATGTCTGGATGAGTCTATCGAAAAATGTAATAGCGTGTGTGGTGTAAGTGTGAGGTGTGTTGTCAGTAGTGTAATGTAATGTCTGTCTCATCTGGGTTGGTCTTTTATATGGTAAGAACAAAGAGCTATAAAAATTACCATAAGTAAAACCCAGAGGGATGAAACATTATCCCAATTGGTTGGGATATTCTATACCTAAACTGGTGAGATCATAGACACCTCTTTTGATAATTAACCCCATACTTGGATAATAAAGTTAAATGATTTCTCTATATGTGAGATTAATCATATAACACAACATAAAACTTTGTCTAGACTCCCAGTACATACATAAATGTCCACCTGTATCTCCATAATTCACCTGGGCAAGTAATGCCATTCCAATAATTATATTATTTAACACAATATAATATTTTTAAATTGGAATATCTCAAATTATCTCAAGACTGCACCTGGTATTTCGCCTCCAGAGGGCAGTATCGTACCGTTCATTAGATTTTGTATTTAACATAATTTGAAACAATTACCCATCATGTTCTTATCTGATGACCTCTCTGACCTCTGGCTAGTGAATAGCCATTACTTCTTTGACCATGTCTTACACTGTCAATTAAGATGTCTGGCCTGTAGGATTTACAACACCTTGAGCACTTAGACTAGACTTCTCTGAAATGAGGCAACTAGTGACGAGATACATATGTCCTTACACTTATTAGAAAAAGAATTCTAAGTAAGATTATTACTGAGAATATAAACCTAAAACGTGACACAATGTTCCTAAATATATATGTATATGCCTTACATAATATAATGATATAATTATAGCTAATATCTTCTCACATATAATAATGTATCTATGAAAACTTATATGGTTCATCTTTAAATGTATGCTGAAAAACACTGAGCCATTGTCTATTGTTAAATACCTATAGACAGACTGAGATATCACCCCCTTTAACATAGCGTCAGACTGACTAAGTTTTATCTGATCGAGATGTCAAAAGGGATCTTATTTACGATTACATAGAAATACAAAGATCTCTGTTGAAACCATAGACCCTTTGTAAGCCTGTGAGAGACATTTTGTTAGAATACATATATGAACTCTATTTCACCTTAAAAACAAGATGGACGCCATGCAGCACCATTCTGAATCTCTTATGCATAATACAAAATATACATGGCTTTTAAAATCATTTTTCTTTTTACCTATTATTATTTTAATAACCCCCAACAGGCCCGACAGGACCCTTGACTGACATTTTTGACACTTTTGGGGGTACCAGTGACATTACTGCAGTAATCAGTGCTATACATATGCACTGTTACTGTAAAAATGACACTGGCAGTGAAGGGGTTAATTTTATTGGAGAGGGAGGGGTTAATGTATGCCTGGTGCTTACTGACGTGTGGGGGGGGAGGTGACTGTGTGAGCCAGGGACAGATCGGATGTCCAGCTATGCTGAACACTCCGATCTGTCACTCCCTGTCACTATGGAGATCCGCCCGCTGTGTTTACACACAGCGGGCGGATCTCCACACTAGATCCCCGACGATCGGGGCAGAGCAGCGGCGATCGCCGCTGCTCCTCCCCTGGCCCGACTCCCGCTGTGAATGAAAACAGCGGGAGCGCGCCTCCGGCGGCGCGCGAGCGCCGCCTACAGGGGAGGAGTCTGGCGACGTAGGTCTACGTCGTCAGACGGGAACGAGCCACTTTGCCGCAGTACTATTCAAGTACTTAGCGGTAAAGTGGTTAAAGCCTTAAAAAGCCGGTTTTAGACAAGATTTTAGACATTTGGCTCCAATGGCCTGAAAAAAATGTTTTGGTCAGAAATACTCTATTTTGGTCTCCAAGTGTCTAAAAACCTTTTGTTAGTCAAAATAACGGCATTTGGTCACCAAAGGTCTGAAAAAAAAATTAGTCAAAATTACTGTATTTTTTGTCTTTTACAGCCTTAAAAAGCCGGTTTTAGACAAGATTTGTTTAAAACCGGCCATTTGGGCTCGATTGGCCTGAAAAAAATGTTTTGGTCAAAATGACTCTATTTTGGTCTCCAAGTGTATAAAAACCTTTCGTTAGTCAAAATAACGGCATTTCGTCACCAAAGGTCTAAAAAAATTTAGTCAAAGTGACTTTATTTTTGTCTTTTAGAGCCTTAACCACTATATACGTTGGCAGTAAGCCCCTCACAGGCAAAGTGATGTTGATCTACGTTGCTAGCCTGTTAGGGTCTAGGGAGCGAGCGCGCGCCCCGGAGGCGAGCTCCCGCGTGGTCATGGATCCCCCGCACGTGTCCCCCGATGTCTGCCGGTCACTTGGCGATCCGACAGAGGGAGAAAGTCAGGCGACTGATGTAAACAAGCCCCCTGTCATTCTCCCCTGTGTAGAAACAGTGATCATACGGTTCTACTATGTAGGACCGTTGATCACTGTTCCTACAGCTCAAGCCACAGCCAATCACAGTTAGAATCACGCCCCTAGGGACACACACAGCCCCTCCCTCTCAAAAAAAGTTAACCCCTTCACTGCCAGTGTAATTTTACAGTAACAGTGCATATGTATAGCACTGATTACTGTAGAAATGTCACTGGTAACCCCGAAAGTGTCAAAAATGTCAGTCAAGGGTCCGATCTGTCTGCCGCAATTTTGCAGTACCGCAAAAAAAAAATTCGCAGATCGCCGCCATTACACGTTGAAAAAAAACCAACAAAAATTACAAAAAATCTTTCCCTTTGTTAGTAAACGCGATAACTTTTGCGCACACCAATCAAAATACGCTTTTTGCGATTTTTTTACCAAACATGTAGCATAAACAAATTGGCCGAAAATGTTAAAAAACTTTGATTTTTACATTTTTTTGGTGAATTTCATATAAAAAAATGTGAAAAATATTGCTATTTTTGCAAAATTGACGCTCTTTTTTTGTTTATAGCGCATGATCAAAAAATCGCACAGGTGATCTTTTAGAGCCTTGAAAAGCCGGTTTTAGACAAGATTTTAGATTTTTGGGCTCCAATGGCCTGAAATTTTTTTTGTTAAAATGACTCTATTTTGGTCTCCAAGTGTCGAAAAAGCCTTTTTTAGTATAAATAAATGCATTTGGTCACCAAAGGTCTGAAAAAAAGCTAGTCAAAATTAATGTATTTTAGTCTTTTAGTGTCTTAAAAAGCCGGTTTAGACCAGATTTGTCTCCAATGGCCTGAAAAAAAATTTTTGGTCAAAATGACTCTATTTTGGTCTCCAAGTGTCTAAAAAGCCTTTTTTTTCAAAATAACTGAATTTGGTCACCAAAGGTCTGAAAAATACTTTAGTCAAAATGACTGTATTTTTGTCTTTTAGAGCCTTAAAAAGCCGGTTTTAGACAAGATTTTAGACATTTGGCTCCAATGGCCTGAAAAAAATGTTTTGGTCAAAAATACTCTATTTTGGTCTCCAAGTGTCTAAAAACCTTTTGTTAGTCAAAATAACGGCATTTGGTCACCAAAGCTCTGAAAAAAATTTAGTCAAAATTACTGTATTTTTTGTCTTTTACAGCCTTAAAAAGACGGTTTTAGACAAGATTTGTTTAAAACCGGCCATTTGGGCTCCAATGGCCTGAAAAAAATGTTTTGGTCAAAATGACTCTATTTTGGTCTCCAAGTGTCTAAAAACCTTTTGTTAGTCAAAATAACGGCATTTGGTCACCAAAGGTCTGAAAAAAAATTTAGTCAAAATGACTATATTTTTGTCTTTTAGAGCCTTTAAAAAGCCGGTTTAAGACAAGATTTGTCTAAAACCAGCCATTTGGGCTCCAATGGCTTGAAAATTATTTTTTTAGTTAAAATGACTCTATTTTGGTCTCCAAGTGTCTAAAAAGCCTTTTTAAGTCAAAATAACTGCATTTGGTCACCAAAGGTCTGAAAAAAAATTAAGTCCAAATGTCTATATTTTTTTCTTTGAGAGCCTTAAAAAGCCGGTTTTAGGCACGATTTTAGACATTTGGGCTTAAATGGCCTGAAAGATTTTTTTGGTCAAAATGACTCTATTTTGGTCTCCAAGTGTCTAAAAAGCCTTTTTTAGTCAAAATATCTGCATTTGGTCACCAAAGGTCTGATAAAAAAATTAGTGAAAATGACTGCATTTTTGTCTTTTAGAGCCTTAAAAAGCCGGTTTTAGACAACATTTTAGACATTTGGCTCCAATGGCCTGAAAAAAATGTTTTGGTCAAAAATACTCTAGTTTGGTCTCCAAGTGTCTAAAAACGGCATTTGGTCACCAAAGGTCTGAAAAAAAAATTAGTCAAAATTACTGTATTTTTTGTCTTTTACAGCCTTAACCACTTGCCGACCGCCGCACGACTATCTACGTCGGCGGTCAGCCCCTCACAGGCAAACTAACGTAGGGCTACGTTGTTTGCTTGTGAGGGTCTAGGGAGCGAGCGCGCGCCCCCCGGGGCGCGCTCCCGCTCCCGCGTGGTCACGGACCCCCCCGCGCGTGTGACCAGCGGACCCGATGTCCGCCGGTCACTCGGCGATCGGCGGGGGAGAGGGAGAATGTCAGGCAGCTTGTGTAAACAAACTGCCTGTCATTCTCTTCGCTGCAAAGACACTGATAAAACGGATCTGGTATGTAGATCCGTTGATCAGTGTCTTTACAGCTAGAGCCACAGCCAATCACAGTAGAAACCACGCCCCTAGGGACACACACAGCCCCTCCCTTCCAAATAAAGTTAACCCCTTCACTACCAGTGTATTTTTACAGTAACAGTGCATATATATAGCACTGATTACTGTAGAAATGTCACTGGTAACCCCAAAAGTGTCAAAAATGTCAGTCAAGGGTCCGATCTGTCCGCCGCAATGTCGCAGTACCGCAAAAAAAATCGCAGATCGCCGCCATTACGCGTTAAAAAAAAAAACAACAAAAATGACAAAAATCTTTCCCTTTGTTAGTAAACGCGATAACTTTTGCGCAAACCAATCAAAATACGCTTTTTGCGATTTTTTTTACCAAACATAGGTAGCATAAAATAAATTGGCCGAAAATTTTTAAAAATTTTGATTTTTACATTTTTTTTTGGGGGAATTTCATATAAAAAAATGTGAAAAATATTGCTATTTTTGCAAAATTGACGCTCTTTTTTTGTTTATAGCGCGTGATCAAAAAATCGCACAGGTGATCAAATACCACCAAAAGAAAGCTCTGTTTGTGGGAAAAAAAGGACGTCAAATTCGTTTAGGTACAGCGTCGCACGACCGCGCAATTGTGCGTTAAATTCACGCAGTGCCGAATCGCAAAATACCCCCTGGTCGGAATGGGGGTAAAATCTTCCGAGGCTTAAGTGGTTAAAAAGCCGGTTTTAGACAAGATTTGTTTAAAACCGGCAATTTGGGCTCCAATGGCCTGAAAAAAATGTTTTGGTCAAAATGACTCTATTTTGGTCTCCAAGTGTCTAAAAACTTTTGTTAGTCAAAATAACGGCATTTGGTCACCAAAGGTCTGAAAAACAAACTTAGTCAAAATGACTGTATTTTTGTCTTTTAGAGCCTTAAAAAGCCGGTTTAAGACAAGATTTGTCTAAAACCGGCCATTTGGGCTCCAATGGCCTGAAAATTATTTTTTAGTTAAAATGACTCTATTTCGGTCTCCAAGTGTCTAAAAAGCCTTTTTAAGTCAAAATAACTGCATTTGGTCACCAAAGGTCTGAAAAAAATTAAGTCCAAATGACTATATTTTTTCTTTGAGAGCCTTAAAAAGCCGGTTTTAGGCACGATTTTAGACATTTGGCTAAAATGGCCTGGAAAAAAATGTTTTGGTCAAAAATACTCTATTTTGGTCTCCAAGTGTCTAAAAACCTTTTGTTATACAAAATAACGGCATTTGGTCACCAAAGGTCTGAAAAAAATTTAGTCAAAATGACTGTATTTTTTGTCTTTTAGAGCCTTAAAAATCCGGTTTTAGACAAGAGTTGTCTAAAACCGGCCATTTGGGCTCCAATGGCATGAAAAAATGTTTTTGGTCAAAATGACTCAATTTTGGTCTCCAAGTGTCTAAAAAGCCTTTTTTAGTCAAAATAACTGCATTTCGTCACCAAAGGTCTAAAAAAAAAATTAGTCAAAGTGTCTTTATTTTTGTCTTTTAGAGCCTTAACCACTTGCCGACTGCCGCACGAGTTTTTACGTCAGCAGTAAGCCCCTCACAGGCAAAGTGATGTTGATCCACGTTGCTAGCTTGTGAGGGTCTAGGGAGCGAGCGCGCGCCCCCGGAGGCACGCTCCCGCGTGGTCACGGATCCCCCGCACGTGTGACCGGCGGACCCGATGTTCGCCGGTCACTCGGCGATCGTCACTGCAGAGGGAGAAAGTCAGGCGACTGATGTAAACAAGCCACCTGTCATTCTCCCCTGTGTAGAAACAGTGATCATACGGTTCTACTATGTAGGACCGTTGATCACTGTTCCTACAGCTCAAGCCACAACCAATCACAGTTAGAATCACGCCCCGAGGGACACACACAGCCCCTCCCTCTCAAAAAAAAGTTAACCCCCTTCACTGCCAGTGTAATTTTACAGTAACAGTGCATATGTATAGCACTGATTACTGTAGAAATGTCACTGGTAACCCCAAAAGTGTCAAAAATGTCAGTCAAGGGTCCGATCTGTCTGCCGCAATTTTGCAGTACCGCAAAAAAAATCGCAGATCGCCGCCATTACGCGTTGAAAAAAAAACTACAAAAACGACAAAAATCTTTCCCTTTGTTAGTAAACGCGATAACTTTTGCGCAAACCAATCAAAATACGCTTTTTTTTTACCAAACATATGTAGCATAAAACAAATTGGCCAAAAATGTTAAAAAATTTTGATTTTCACATTTTTTGGGGGAATTTCATATAAAAAATGTGAAAAATATTGCTATTTTTGCAAAATTGACGCTCTTTTTTTGTTTATAGCGCATGATCAAAAAATCGCACAGGTGATCAAATACCACCAAAAGAAAGCTCTGTTTGTGGGAAAAAAAGGAAGTCAAATTTGTTTAGGTACAGCGTCGCACGACTGCGCAATTGTCCGTTAAAGTCAACGCAGTGCCGAATCGCAAAATAGGCCCTGGTCAGGAAGGGGGTCAAATCTTCCGGGGGTTAAGTGGTTAAATAGCCGGTTTTAGACACGATTTGTCTAAAACCGGCCATTTGAGTTTCAATGGCCTGAAAAAAATGTTTGGTCAAAATGACTATTTTGGTCTCCAAGTGTCTAAAAAGCCTTTTTTAGTCAAAATAACTGCATTTGGTCACCAAAGGTCTGAAAAAAATGTAGTCAAAATTACTATATTTTTGTCTTTTAGAGCCTTAAAAAGCCGGTTTTAGACAAGATTTTAGACATTTGGCTCCAATGGCCTGAAAAAAATGTTTTGGTCAAAATGACTCTATTTTGGTCTCCAAGTGTCTAAAAAGCCTTTTTAGTCAAAATAACTGCATTTGGTCACCAAAGATCTGAAAAAAAATGTAGTCAAATTGACTGTATTTTTGTCTTTTAGTGCCTTGAAAAGCCGGTTTTAGACAAGATTTTAGATTTTTGGGCTCCAATGGCCTGAAAATTTTTTTTTGTTAAAATGACTCTATTTTGGTCTCCAAGTGTCTAAAAAAAGTCTTTTTTAGTATAAATAAATGCATTTGGTCAGCAAAGGTCTGAAAAAATTAGTCAAAATTAATGTTTTTTTGTCTTTTAGTGTCTTAAAAAGCCGGTTTTAGACCAGATTTGTCTAAAACCGGCCATTTGGGCTCCAATGGCCTGAAAAAAACTTTTTGGTCAAAATGACTCTATTTTGGTCTCCAAGTGTCTAAAAAGCCTTTTTTAGTCAAAATAACTGCATTTGGTCACCAAAGGTCTGAAAAATACTTTAGTCAAAATGACTATATTTTTGTCTTTTAAAGCCTTAAAAAGCCGGTTTTAGACAAGATTTTAGACATTTGGCTCCAATGGCCTGAAAAAAATGTTTTGGTCAAAAAAACTCTATTTTGGTCTCCAAGTGTCTAGAAAATCTTTTGTTAGTCAAAATAACGGCATTTGGTCACCAAAGGTCTGAAAAAAATTTAGTCAAAATTACTGTATTTTTTGTCTTTTACAGCCTTAAAAAGCCGGTTTTAGACAAGATTTGTTTTAAACCGGCCATTTGGGCTCGATTGGCCTGAAAAAAATGTTTTGGTCAAAATGACTCTAATTTGGTCTCCAAGTGTCTAAAAACCTTTCGTTAGTCAAAATAACGGCATTTGGTCACCAAAGGTCTGAAAAACAATTTAGTCAAAATGACTGTATTTTTGTCTTTTAGAGCCTTAAAAAGCCGGTTTAAGACAAGATTTGTCTAAAACCAGCCATTTTGGGCTCCAATGGCCTGAAAATAATTTTTTAGTTAAAATGACTGTATTTTGGTCTCCAAGTGTCTAAAAAGGCTTTTTAAGTCAAAATAACTGCATTTGGTCACTAAAGGTCTGAAAAAAAATTAAGTCCAAATGACTATATTTTTTTCTTTTAGAGCCTTAAAAAGCCGGTTTTAGACAAGATTTTAGACATTTGGCTCCAATAGCCTGAAAAAAATTTTTTGGGTCAAAATGACTCGATTTTGGCCTCCAAGAGTCTAAAAAGCCTTCCTTTTTTAGTCAAAATAACTGCATTTGGTCACCAAAGGTATGAAAAACACATTTAGTCAAATTGACTGTATTTTTGGCTTTTAGAGCCTTAAAAGGCGGGTTTTAGGCACGATTTTAGACATTTGGGCTCAAATGGCCTGAAAGATTTTTTTGGTCAAAATGACTCTATTTTGGTCTCCACGTGTCTAAAAAGCCTTTTTTAGTCAAAATAACTGCATTTGGTCACCAAAGGTCTGATAAAAAAAATTAGTCAAAATGACTGTATTTTTGTCTTTTAGAGCCTTAAAAAGACGGTTTTAGACAAGATTTGTCTATAACTGGCCATTTGGGCTCCAATTGCCTGAAAAAAATTCGGTCAAAATGACTCTATTTTGGTCTCCAAGTGTCTAAAAAGCCTTTTTTAGTCAAAATAACTGCATTTGGTAACCAAAGGTCTGAAAAAAATGTAGTCAAAATTACTATATTTTTGTCTTTTAGAGCCTTAAAAAGCCGGTTTTAGACAAGATTTTAGACATTTGGCTCCAATGGCCTGAAAAAAATGTTTTGGTCAAAATGAATCTATTTTGGTCACCAAGTGTCTAAAAAGCCTTTTTAGTCAAAATAACTGCATTTGGTCACCAAAGATCTGAAAAAAATTTAGTCAAATTGACTGTATTTTTGTCTTTTAGTGCCTTGAAAAGCTGGTTTTAGACAAGATTTTAGATTTTTGGGCTCCAATGGCCTGAAAATTTTTTTTGTTAAAATGACTCTATTTTGGTCTCCAAGTGTCTAAAAAAGTCTTTTTTAGTATAAATAAATGCATTTGGTCAGCAAAGGTCTGAAAAAATTAGTCAAAATTAAAGTATTTTTGTCTTTTAGTGTCTTAAAAAGCTGGTTTTAGACCAGATTTGTCTAAAACCGGCCATTTGGGCTCCAATGGCCTGAAAAAAACTTTTTGGTCAAAATGACTCTATTTTGGTCTCCAAGTGTCTAAAAAGCCTTTTTTAGTCAAAATAACTGCATTTGGTCACCAAAGGTCTGAAAAATACTATAGTCAAAATGACTATATTTTTGTCTTTTAAAGCCTTAAAAAGCCGGTTTAAGACAAGATTTTAGACATTTGGCTCCAATGGCCTGAAAAAAATGTTTTGGTCAGAAATACTCTATTTTGGTCTCCAAGTGTCTAAAAACCTTTTGTTAGTCAAAATAACGGCATTTGGTCACCAAAGGTCTGAAAAAAAATAATTAGTCAAAATTACTGTATTTTTTGTCTTTTACAGCCTTAAAAAGCCGGTTTTAGACAAGATTTGTTTAAAACCGGCCGTTTGGGCTCCAATGGCCTGAAAAAATGTTTTGGTCAAAATGACTCTTTTGGTCTCCAAGTGTCTAAAAACCTTTTGTTAGTCAAAATAACGGCATTTGGTCACCAAAGGTCTGAAAAAAAATTTAGTCAAAATGACTATATTTTTGTCTTTTAGAGCCTTAAAAAGCCGGTTTAAGACAAGATTTGTCTAAAACCGGCCATTTGGGCTCCAATGGCTTGAAAATTATTTTTTTAGTTAAAATGACTCTATTTTGGTCTCCAAGTGTCTAAAAAGCCTTTTTAAGTCAAAATAACTGCATTTGGTCACCAAAGGTCTGAAAAAAAATTAAGTCCAAATGTCTATATTTTTTTCTTTGAGAGCCTTAAAAAGCCGGTTTTAGGCACGATTTTAGACATTTGGGCTTAAATGGCCTGAAAGATTTTTTTGGTCAAAATGACTCTATTTTGGTCTCCAAGTGTCTAAAAAGCCTTTTTTAGTCAAAATATCTGCATTTGGTCACCAAAGGTCTGATAAAAAAATTAGTCAAAATGACTGCATCTTTGTCTTTTAGAGCCTTAAAAAGCCGGTTTAAGACAAGATTTGTCTAAAACCGGCCATTTGGGCTCCAATGGCCTGAAAATTATTTTTTAGTTAAAATGACTCTATTTCGGTCTCCAAGTGTCTAAAAAGCCTTTTTAAGTCAAAATAACTGCATTTGGTCACCAAAGGTCTGAAAAAAATTAAGTCCAAATGACTATATTTTTTCTTTGAGAGCCTTAAAAAGCCGGTTTTAGGCACGATTTTAGACATTTGGCTAAAATGGCCTGGAAAAAAATGTTTTGGTCAAAAATACTCTATTTTGGTCTCCAAGTGTCTAAAAACCTTTTGTTAGTCAAAATAACGGCATTTGGTCACCAAAGGTCTGAAAAAAAATAATTAGTCAAAATTACTGTATTTTTTGTCTTTTACAGCCTTAAAAAGCCGGTTTTAGACAAGATTTGTTTAAAACCGGCCGTTTGGGCTCCAATGGCCTGAAAAAAATGTTTTGGTCAAAATGACTCTATTTTGGTCTCCAAGTGTCTAAAAACCTTTTGTTAGTCAAAATAACGGCATTTGGTCACCAAAGGTCTGAAAAAAATTTAGTCAAAATGACTATATTTTTGTCTTTTAGAGCCTTAAAAAGCCGGTTTAAGACAAGATTTGTCTAAAACCGGCCATTTGGGCTCCAATGGCTTGAAAATTATTTTTTTAGTTAAAATGACTCTATTTTGGTCTCCAAGTGTCTAAAAAGCCTTTTTAAGTCAAAATAACTGCATTTGGTCACCAAAGGTCTGAAAAAAAATTAAGTCCAAATGTCTATATTTTTTTCTTTGAGAGCCTTAAAAAGCCGGTTTTAGGCACGATTTTAGACATTTGGCTAAAATGGCCTGGAAAAAAATGTTTTGGTCAAAAATACTCTATTTTGGTCTCCAAGTGTCTAAAAACCTTTTGTTATACAAAATAACGGCATTTGGTCACCAAAGGTCTGAAAAAAATTTAGTCAAAATGACTGTATTTTTTGTCTTTTAGAGCCTTAAAAATCCGGTTTTAGACAAGAGTTGTCTAAAACCGGCCATTTGGGCTCCAATGGCATGAAAAAATGTTTTTGGTCAAAATGACTCAATTTTGGTCTCCAAGTGTCTAAAAAGCCTTTTTTAGTCAAAATAACTGCATTTCGTCACCAAAGGTCTAAAAAAAAAATTAGTCAAAGTGTCTTTATTTTTGTCTTTTAGAGCCTTAACCACTTGCCGACTGCCGCACGAGTTTTTACGTCAGCAGTAAGCCCCTCACAGGCAAAGTGATGTTGATCCACGTTGCTAGCTTGTGAGGGTCTAGGGAGCGAGCGCGCGCCCCCCGGAGGCACGCTCCCGCGTGGTCACGGATCCCCCGCACGTGTGACCGGCGGACCCGATGTTCGCCGGTCACTCGGCGATCGTCACTGCAGAGGGAGAAAGTCAGGCGACTGATGTAAACAAGCCACCTGTCATTCTCCCCTGTGTAGAAACAGTGATCATACGGTTCTACTATGTAGGACCGTTGATCACTGTTCCTACAGCTCAAGCCACAACCAATCACAGTTAGAATCACGCCCCGAGGGACACACACAGCCCCTCCCTCTCAAAAAAAGTTAACCCCCTTCACTGCCAGTGTAATTTTACAGTAACAGTGCATATGTATAGCACTGATTACTGTAGAAATGTCACTGGTAACCCCAAAAGTGTCAAAAATGTCAGTCAAGGGTCCGATCTGTCTGCCGCAATTTTGCAGTACCGCAAAAAAAATCGCAGATCGCCGCCATTACGCGTTGAAAAAAAAACTACAAAAACGACAAAAATCTTTCCCTTTGTTAGTAAACGCGATAACTTTTGCGCAAACCAATCAAAATACGCTTTTTTTTTACCAAACATATGTAGCATAAAACAAATTGGCCAAAAATGTTAAAAAATTTTGATTTTCACATTTTTTGGGGGAATTTCATATAAAAAATGTGAAAAATATTGCTATTTTTGCAAAATTGACGCTCTTTTTTTGTTTATAGCGCATGATCAAAAAATCGCACAGGTGATCAAATACCACCAAAAGAAAGCTCTGTTTGTGGGAAAAAAAGGAAGTCAAATTTGTTTAGGTACAGCGTCGCACGACTGCGCAATTGTCCGTTAAAGTCAACGCAGTGCCGAATCGCAAAATAGGCCCTGGTCAGGAAGGGGGTCAAATCTTCCGGGGGTTAAGTGGTTAAATAGCCGGTTTTAGACACGATTTGTCTAAAACCGGCCATTTGAGTTTCAATGGCCTGAAAAAAATGTTTGGTCAAAATGACTATTTTGGTCTCCAAGTGTCTAAAAAGCCTTTTTTAGTCAAAATAACTGCATTTGGTCACCAAAGGTCTGAAAAAAATGTAGTCAAAATTACTATATTTTTGTCTTTTAGAGCCTTAAAAAGCCGGTTTTAGACAAGATTTTAGACATTTGGCTCCAATGGCCTGAAAAAAATGTTTTGGTCAAAATGACTCTATTTTGGTCTCCAAGTGTCTAAAAAGCCTTTTTAGTCAAAATAACTGCATTTGGTCACCAAAGATCTGAAAAAAAATGTAGTCAAATTGACTGTATTTTTGTCTTTTAGTGCCTTGAAAAGCCGGTTTTAGACAAGATTTTAGATTTTTGGGCTCCAATGGCCTGAAAATTTTTTTTTGTTAAAATGACTCTATTTTGGTCTCCAAGTGTCTAAAAAAGTCTTTTTTAGTATAAATAAATGCATTTGGTCAGCAAAGGTCTGAAAAAATTAGTCAAAATTAATGTTTTTTTGTCTTTTAGTGTCTTAAAAAGCCGGTTTTAGACCAGATTTGTCTAAAACCGGCCATTTGGGCTCCAATGGCCTGAAAAAAACTTTTTGGTCAAAATGACTCTATTTTGGTCTCCAAGTGTCTAAAAAGCCTTTTTTAGTCAAAATAACTGCATTTGGTCACCAAAGGTCTGAAAAATACTTTAGTCAAAATGACTATATTTTTGTCTTTTAAAGCCTTAAAAAGCCGGTTTTAGACAAGATTTTAGACATTTGGCTCCAATGGCCTGAAAAAAATGTTTTGGTCAAAAAAACTCTATTTTGGTCTCCAAGTGTCTAGAAAATCTTTTGTTAGTCAAAATAACGGCATTTGGTCACCAAAGGTCTGAAAAAAATTTAGTCAAAATTACTGTATTTTTTGTCTTTTACAGCCTTAAAAAGCCGGTTTTAGACAAGATTTGTTTTAAACCGGCCATTTGGGCTCGATTGGCCTGAAAAAAATGTTTTGGTCAAAATGACTCTAATTTGGTCTCCAAGTGTCTAAAAACCTTTCGTTAGTCAAAATAACGGCATTTGGTCACCAAAGGTCTGAAAAACAATTTAGTCAAAATGACTGTATTTTTGTCTTTTAGAGCCTTAAAAAGCCGGTTTAAGACAAGATTTGTCTAAAACCAGCCATTTTGGGCTCCAATGGCCTGAAAATAATTTTTTAGTTAAAATGACTGTATTTTGGTCTCCAAGTGTCTAAAAAGGCTTTTTAAGTCAAAATAACTGCATTTGGTCACTAAAGGTCTGAAAAAAAATTAAGTCCAAATGACTATATTTTTTTCTTTTAGAGCCTTAAAAAGCCGGTTTTAGACAAGATTTTAGACATTTGGCTCCAATAGCCTGAAAAAAATTTTTTGGGTCAAAATGACTCGATTTTGGCCTCCAAGAGTCTAAAAAGCCTTCCTTTTTTAGTCAAAATAACTGCATTTGGTCACCAAAGGTATGAAAAACACATTTAGTCAAATTGACTGTATTTTTGGCTTTTAGAGCCTTAAAAGGCGGGTTTTAGGCACGATTTTAGACATTTGGGCTCAAATGGCCTGAAAGATTTTTTTGGTCAAAATGACTCTATTTTGGTCTCCACGTGTCTAAAAAGCCTTTTTTAGTCAAAATAACTGCATTTGGTCACCAAAGGTCTGATAAAAAAAATTAGTCAAAATGACTGTATTTTTGTCTTTTAGAGCCTTAAAAAGACGGTTTTAGACAAGATTTGTCTATAACTGGCCATTTGGGCTCCAATTGCCTGAAAAAAATTCGGTCAAAATGACTCTATTTTGGTCTCCAAGTGTCTAAAAAGCCTTTTTTAGTCAAAATAACTGCATTTGGTAACCAAAGGTCTGAAAAAAATGTAGTCAAAATTACTATATTTTTGTCTTTTAGAGCCTTAAAAAGCCGGTTTTAGACAAGATTTTAGACATTTGGCTCCAATGGCCTGAAAAAAATGTTTTGGTCAAAATGAATCTATTTTGGTCACCAAGTGTCTAAAAAGCCTTTTTAGTCAAAATAACTGCATTTGGTCACCAAAGATCTGAAAAAAATTTAGTCAAATTGACTGTATTTTTGTCTTTTAGTGCCTTGAAAAGCTGGTTTTAGACAAGATTTTAGATTTTTGGGCTCCAATGGCCTGAAAATTTTTTTTGTTAAAATGACTCTATTTTGGTCTCCAAGTGTCTAAAAAAGTCTTTTTTAGTATAAATAAATGCATTTGGTCAGCAAAGGTCTGAAAAAATTAGTCAAAATTAAAGTATTTTTGTCTTTTAGTGTCTTAAAAAGCTGGTTTTAGACCAGATTTGTCTAAAACCGGCCATTTGGGCTCCAATGGCCTGAAAAAAACTTTTTGGTCAAAATGACTCTATTTTGGTCTCCAAGTGTCTAAAAAGCCTTTTTTAGTCAAAATAACTGCATTTGGTCACCAAAGGTCTGAAAAATACTATAGTCAAAATGACTATATTTTTGTCTTTTAGAGCCTTAAAAAGCCGGTTTAAGACAAGATTTGTCTAAAACCGGCCATTTGGGCTCCAATGGCTTGAAAATTATTTTTTTAGTTAAAATGACTCTATTTTGGTCTCCAAGTGTCTAAAAAGCCTTTTTAAGTCAAAATAACTGCATTTGGTCACCAAAGGTCTGAAAAAAAATTAAGTCCAAATGTCTATATTTTTTTCTTTGAGAGCCTTAAAAAGCCGGTTTTAGGCACAATTTTAGACATTTGGGCTTAAATGGCCTGAAAGATTTTTTTGGTCAAAATGACTCTATTTTGGTCTCCAAGTGTCTAAAAAGCCTTTTTTAGTCAAAATATCTGCATTTGGTCACCAAAGGTCTGATAAAAAAATTAGTCAAAATGACTGCATCTTTGTCTTTTAGAGCCTTAAAAAGCCGGTTTAAGACAAGATTTGTCTAAAACCGGCCATTTGGGCTCCAATGGCCTGAAAATTATTTTTTAGTTAAAATGACTCTATTTCGGTCTCCAAGTGTCTAAAAAGCCTTTTTAAGTCAAAATAACTGCATTTGGTCACCAAAGGTCTGAAAAAAATTAAGTCCAAATGACTATATTTTTTCTTTGAGAGCCTTAAAAAGCCGGTTTTAGGCACGATTTTAGACATTTGGCTAAAATGGCCTGGAAAAAAATGTTTTGGTCAAAAATACTCTATTTTGGTCTCCAAGTGTCTAAAAACCTTTTGTTAGTCAAAATAACGGCATTTGGTCACCAAAGGTCTGAAAAAAAATAATTAGTCAAAATTACTGTATTTTTTGTCTTTTACAGCCTTAAAAAGCCGGTTTTAGACAAGATTTGTTTAAAACCGGCCGTTTGGGCTCCAATGGCCTGAAAAAAATGTTTTGGTCAAAATGACTCTATTTTGGTCTCCAAGTGTCTAAAAACCTTTTGTTAGTCAAAATAACGGCATTTGGTCACCAAAGGTCTGAAAAAAATTTAGTCAAAATGACTATATTTTTGTCTTTTAGAGCCTTAAAAAGCCGGTTTAAGACAAGATTTGTCTAAAACCGGCCATTTGGGCTCCAATGGCTTGAAAATTATTTTTTTAGTTAAAATGACTCTATTTTGGTCTCCAAGTGTCTAAAAAGCCTTTTTAAGTCAAAATAACTGCATTTGGTCACCAAAGGTCTGAAAAAAAATTAAGTCCAAATGTCTATATTTTTTTCTTTGAGAGCCTTAAAAAGCCGGTTTTAGGCACGATTTTAGACATTTGGCTAAAATGGCCTGGAAAAAAATGTTTTGGTCAAAAATACTCTATTTTGGTCTCCAAGTGTCTAAAAACCTTTTGTTATACAAAATAACGGCATTTGGTCACCAAAGGTCTGAAAAAAATTTAGTCAAAATGACTGTATTTTTTGTCTTTTAGAGCCTTAAAAATCCGGTTTTAGACAAGAGTTGTCTAAAACCGGCCATTTGGGCTCCAATGGCATGAAAAAATGTTTTTGGTCAAAATGACTAAATTTTGGTCTCCAAGTGTCTAAAAAGCCTTTTTTAGTCAAAATAACTGCATTTCGTCACCAAAGGTCTAAAAAAAAAATTAGTCAAAGTGTCTTTATTTTTGTCTTTTAGAGCCTTAACCACTTGCCGACTGCCGCACGAGTTTTTACGTCAGCAGTAAGCCCCTCACAGGCAAAGTGATGTTGATCCACGTTGCTAGCTTGTGAGGGTCTAGGGAGCGAGCGCGCGCCCCCCGGAGGCACGCTCCCGCGTGGTCACGGATCCCCCGCACGTGTGACCGGCGGACCCGATGTTCGCCGGTCACTCGGCGATCGTCACTGCAGAGGGAGAAAGTCAGGCGACTGATGTAAACAAGCCACCTGTCATTCTCCCCTGTGTAGAAACAGTGATCATACGGTTCTACTATGTAGGACCGTTGATCACTGTTCCTACAGCTCAAGCCACAACCAATCACAGTTAGAATCACGCCCCGAGGGACACACACAGCCCCTCCCTCTCAAAAAAAGTTAACCCCCTTCACTGCCAGTGTAATTTTACAGTAACAGTGCATATGTATAGCACTGATTACTGTAGAAATGTCACTGGTAACCCCAAAAGTGTCAAAAATGTCAGTCAAGGGTCCGATCTGTCTGCCGCAATTTTGCAGTACCGCAAAAAAAATCGCAGATCGCCGCCATTACGCGTTGAAAAAAAAACTACAAAAACGACAAAAATCTTTCCCTTTGTTAGTAAACGCGATAACTTTTGCGCAAACCAATCAAAATACGCTTTTTTTTTACCAAACATATGTAGCATAAAACAAATTGGCCAAAAATGTTAAAAAATTTTGATTTTCACATTTTTTGGGGGAATTTCATATAAAAAATGTGAAAAATATTGCTATTTTTGCAAAATTGACGCTCTTTTTTTGTTTATAGCGCATGATCAAAAAATCGCACAGGTGATCAAATACCACCAAAAGAAAGCTCTGTTTGTGGGAAAAAAAGGAAGTCAAATTTGTTTAGGTACAGCGTCGCACGACTGCGCAATTGTCCGTTAAAGTCAACGCAGTGCCGAATCGCAAAATAGGCCCTGGTCAGGAAGGGGGTCAAATCTTCCGGGGGTTAAGTGGTTAAATAGCCGGTTTTAGACACGATTTGTCTAAAACCGGCCATTTGAGTTTCAATGGCCTGAAAAAAATGTTTGGTCAAAATGACTATTTTGGTCTCCAAGTGTCTAAAAAGCCTTTTTTAGTCAAAATAACTGCATTTGGTCACCAAAGGTCTGAAAAAAATGTAGTCAAAATTACTATATTTTTGTCTTTTAGAGCCTTAAAAAGCCGGTTTTAGACAAGATTTTAGACATTTGGCTCCAATGGCCTGAAAAAAATGTTTTGGTCAAAATGACTCTATTTTGGTCTCCAAGTGTCTAAAAAGCCTTTTTAGTCAAAATAACTGCATTTGGTCACCAAAGATCTGAAAAAAAATGTAGTCAAATTGACTGTATTTTTGTCTTTTAGTGCCTTGAAAAGCCGGTTTTAGACAAGATTTTAGATTTTTGGGCTCCAATGGCCTGAAAATTTTTTTTTGTTAAAATGACTCTATTTTGGTCTCCAAGTGTCTAAAAAAGTCTTTTTTAGTATAAATAAATGCATTTGGTCAGCAAAGGTCTGAAAAAATTAGTCAAAATTAATGTTTTTTTGTCTTTTAGTGTCTTAAAAAGCCGGTTTTAGACCAGATTTGTCTAAAACCGGCCATTTGGGCTCCAATGGCCTGAAAAAAACTTTTTGGTCAAAATGACTCTATTTTGGTCTCCAAGTGTCTAAAAAGCCTTTTTTAGTCAAAATAACTGCATTTGGTCACCAAAGGTCTGAAAAATACTTTAGTCAAAATGACTATATTTTTGTCTTTTAAAGCCTTAAAAAGCCGGTTTTAGACAAGATTTTAGACATTTGGCTCCAATGGCCTGAAAAAAATGTTTTGGTCAAAAAAACTCTATTTTGGTCTCCAAGTGTCTAGAAAATCTTTTGTTAGTCAAAATAACGGCATTTGGTCACCAAAGGTCTGAAAAAAATTTAGTCAAAATTACTGTATTTTTTGTCTTTTACAGCCTTAAAAAGCCGGTTTTAGACAAGATTTGTTTTAAACCGGCCATTTGGGCTCGATTGGCCTGAAAAAAATGTTTTGGTCAAAATGACTCTAATTTGGTCTCCAAGTGTCTAAAAACCTTTCGTTAGTCAAAATAACGGCATTTGGTCACCAAAGGTCTGAAAAACAATTTAGTCAAAATGACTGTATTTTTGTCTTTTAGAGCCTTAAAAAGCCGGTTTAAGACAAGATTTGTCTAAAACCAGCCATTTTGGGCTCCAATGGCCTGAAAATAATTTTTTAGTTAAAATGACTGTATTTTGGTCTCCAAGTGTCTAAAAAGGCTTTTTAAGTCAAAATAACTGCATTTGGTCACTAAAGGTCTGAAAAAAAATTAAGTCCAAATGACTATATTTTTTTCTTTTAGAGCCTTAAAAAGCCGGTTTTAGACAAGATTTTAGACATTTGGCTCCAATAGCCTGAAAAAAATTTTTTGGGTCAAAATGACTCGATTTTGGCCTCCAAGAGTCTAAAAAGCCTTCCTTTTTTAGTCAAAATAACTGCATTTGGTCACCAAAGGTATGAAAAACACATTTAGTCAAATTGACTGTATTTTTGGCTTTTAGAGCCTTAAAAGGCGGGTTTTAGGCACGATTTTAGACATTTGGGCTCAAATGGCCTGAAAGATTTTTTTGGTCAAAATGACTCTATTTTGGTCTCCACGTGTCTAAAAAGCCTTTTTTAGTCAAAATAACTGCATTTGGTCACCAAAGGTCTGATAAAAAAAATTAGTCAAAATGACTGTATTTTTGTCTTTTAGAGCCTTAAAAAGACGGTTTTAGACAAGATTTGTCTATAACTGGCCATTTGGGCTCCAATTGCCTGAAAAAAATTCGGTCAAAATGACTCTATTTTGGTCTCCAAGTGTCTAAAAAGCCTTTTTTAGTCAAAATAACTGCATTTGGTAACCAAAGGTCTGAAAAAAATGTAGTCAAAATTACTATATTTTTGTCTTTTAGAGCCTTAAAAAGCCGGTTTTAGACAAGATTTTAGACATTTGGCTCCAATGGCCTGAAAAAAATGTTTTGGTCAAAATGAATCTATTTTGGTCACCAAGTGTCTAAAAAGCCTTTTTAGTCAAAATAACTGCATTTGGTCACCAAAGATCTGAAAAAAATTTAGTCAAATTGACTGTATTTTTGTCTTTTAGTGCCTTGAAAAGCTGGTTTTAGACAAGATTTTAGATTTTTGGGCTCCAATGGCCTGAAAATTTTTTTTGTTAAAATGACTCTATTTTGGTCTCCAAGTGTCTAAAAAAGTCTTTTTTAGTATAAATAAATGCATTTGGTCAGCAAAGGTCTGAAAAAATTAGTCAAAATTAAAGTATTTTTGTCTTTTAGTGTCTTAAAAAGCTGGTTTTAGACCAGATTTGTCTAAAACCGGCCATTTGGGCTCCAATGGCCTGAAAAAAACTTTTTGGTCAAAATGACTCTATTTTGGTCTCCAAGTGTCTAAAAAGCCTTTTTTAGTCAAAATAACTGCATTTGGTCACCAAAGGTCTGAAAAATACTATAGTCAAAATGACTATATTTTTGTCTTTTAAAGCCTTAAAAAGCCGGTTTAAGACAAGATTTTAGACATTTGGCTCCAATGGCCTGAAAAAAATGTTTTGGTCAGAAATACTCTATTTTGGTCTCCAAGTGTCTAAAAACCTTTTGTTAGTCAAAATAACGGCATTTGGTCACCAAAGGTCTGAAAAAAAATAATTAGTCAAAATTACTGTATTTTTTGTCTTTTACAGCCTTAAAAAGCCGGTTTTAGACAAGATTTGTTTAAAACCGGCCGTTTGGGCTCCAATGGCCTGAAAAAATGTTTTGGTCAAAATGACTCTTTTGGTCTCCAAGTGTCTAAAAACCTTTTGTTAGTCAAAATAACGGCATTTGGTCACCAAAGGTCTGAAAAAAAATTTAGTCAAAATGACTATATTTTTGTCTTTTAGAGCCTTAAAAAGCCGGTTTAAGACAAGATTTGTCTAAAACCGGCCATTTGGGCTCCAATGGCTTGAAAATTATTTTTTTAGTTAAAATGACTCTATTTTGGTCTCCAAGTGTCTAAAAAGCCTTTTTAAGTCAAAATAACTGCATTTGGTCACCAAAGGTCTGAAAAAAAATTAAGTCCAAATGTCTATATTTTTTTCTTTGAGAGCCTTAAAAAGCCGGTTTTAGGCACGATTTTAGACATTTGGGCTTAAATGGCCTGAAAGATTTTTTTGGTCAAAATGACTCTATTTTGGTCTCCAAGTGTCTAAAAAGCCTTTTTTAGTCAAAATATCTGCATTTGGTCACCAAAGGTCTGATAAAAAAATTAGTCAAAATGACTGCATCTTTGTCTTTTAGAGCCTTAAAAAGCCGGTTTAAGACAAGATTTGTCTAAAACCGGCCATTTGGGCTCCAATGGCCTGAAAATTATTTTTTAGTTAAAATGACTCTATTTCGGTCTCCAAGTGTCTAAAAAGCCTTTTTAAGTCAAAATAACTGCATTTGGTCACCAAAGGTCTGAAAAAAATTAAGTCCAAATGACTATATTTTTTCTTTGAGAGCCTTAAAAAGCCGGTTTTAGGCACGATTTTAGACATTTGGCTAAAATGGCCTGGAAAAAAATGTTTTGGTCAAAAATACTCTATTTTGGTCTCCAAGTGTCTAAAAACCTTTTGTTAGTCAAAATAACGGCATTTGGTCACCAAAGGTCTGAAAAAAAATAATTAGTCAAAATTACTGTATTTTTTGTCTTTTACAGCCTTAAAAAGCCGGTTTTAGACAAGATTTGTTTAAAACCGGCCGTTTGGGCTCCAATGGCCTGAAAAAAATGTTTTGGTCAAAATGACTCTATTTTGGTCTCCAAGTGTCTAAAAAGCCTTTTTTTTCAAAATAACTGAATTTGGTCACCAAAGGTCTGAAAAATACTTTAGTCAAAATGACTGTATTTTTGTCTTTTAGAGCCTTAAAAAGCCGGTTTTAGACAAGATTTTAGACATTTGGCTCCAATGGCCTGAAAAAAATGTTTTGGTCAAAAATACTCTATTTTGGTCTCCAAGTGTCTAAAAACCTTTTGTTAGTCAAAATAACGGCATTTGGTCACCAAAGCTCTGAAAAAAATTTAGTCAAAATTACTGTATTTTTTGTCTTTTACAGCCTTAAAAAGACGGTTTTAGACAAGATTTGTTTAAAACCGGCCATTTGGGCTCCAATGGCCTGAAAAAAATGTTTTGGTCAAAATGACTCTATTTTGGTCTCCAAGTGTCTAAAAACCTTTTGTTAGTCAAAATAACGGCATTTGGTCACCAAAGGTCTGAAAAAAAATTTAGTCAAAATGACTATATTTTTGTCTTTTAGAGCCTTAAAAAGCCGGTTTAAGACAAGATTTGTCTTAAACCAGCCATTTGGGCTCCAATGGCTTGAAAATTATTTTTTTAGTTAAAATGACTCTATTTTGGTCTCCAAGTGTCTAAAAAGCCTTTTTAAGTCAAAATAACTGCATTTGGTCACCAAAGGTCTGAAAAAAAATTAAGTCCAAATGTCTATATTTTTTTCTTTGAGAGCCTTAAAAAGCCGGTTTTAGGCACGATTTTAGACATTTGGGCTTAAATGGCCTGAAAGATTTTTTTGGTCAAAATGACTCTATTTTGGTCTCCA
Organism: Pelophylax lessonae; assembly: GCF_965119305.1. Taxonomy (NCBI): domain Eukaryota; kingdom Metazoa; phylum Chordata; class Amphibia; order Anura; family Ranidae; genus Pelophylax; species Pelophylax lessonae. The sequence continues at coordinate 247,552,260 of NC_138772.1, forward strand.
AGTGTCTAAAAAGCCTTTTTTAGTCAAAATATCTGCATTTGGTCACCAAAGGTCTGATAAAAAAATTAGTCAAAATGACTGCATTTTTGTCTTTTAGAGCCTTAAAAAGCCGGTTTTAGACAACATTTTAGACATTTGGCTCCAATGGCCTGAAAAAAATGTTTTGGTCAAAAATACTCTAGTTTGGTCTCCAAGTGTCTAAAAACGGCATTTGGTCACCAAAGGTCTGAAAAAAAAATTAGTCAAAATTACTGTATTTTTTGTCTTTTACAGCCTTAAAAAGCCGGTTTTAGACAAGATTTGTTTAAAACCGGCAATTTGGGCTCCAATGGCCTGAAAAAAATGTTTTGGTCAAACTGACTCTATTTTGGTCTCCAAGTGTCTAAAGACTTTTGTTAGTCAAAATAACGGCATTTGGTCACCAAAGGTCTGAAAAACAAACTTAGTCAAAATGACTGTATTTTTGTCTTTTAGAGCCTTAAAAAGCCGGTTTAAGACAAGATTTGTCTAAAACCGGCCATTTGGGCTCCAATGGCCTGAAAATTATTTTTTAGTTAAAATGACTCTATTTCGGTCTCCAAGTGTCTAAAAAGCCTTTTTAAGTCAAAATAACTGCATTTGGTCACCAAAGGTCTGAAAAAAATTAAGTCCAAATGACTATATTTTTTCTTTGAGAGCCTTAAAAAGCCGGTTTTAGGCACGATTTTAGACATTTGGCTAAAATGGCCTGGAAAAAAATGTTTTGGTCAAAAATACTCTATTTTGGTCTCCAAGTGTCTAAAAACCTTTTGTTAGTCAAAATAACGGCATTTGGTCACCAAAGGTCTGAAAAAAATTTAGTCAAAATGACTGTATTTTTTGTCTTTTAGAGCCTTAAAAATCCGGTTTTAGACAAGAGTTGTCTAAAACCGGCCATTTGGGCTCCAATGGCATGAAAAAATGTTTTTGGTCAAAATGACTCAATTTTGGTCTCCAAGTGTCTAAAAAGCCTTTTTTAGTCAAAATAACTGCATTTCGTCACCAAAGGTCTAAAAAAAAATTAGTCAAAGTGTCTTTATTTTTGTCTTTTAGAGCCTTAACCACTTGCCGACTGCCGCACGAGTTTTTACGTCAGCAGTAAGCCCCTCACAGGCAAAGTGATGTTGATCCACGTTGCTAGCTTGTGAGGGTCTAGGGAGCGAGCGCGCGCCCCCGGAGGCACGCTCCCGTGTGGTCACGGATCCCCCGCACGTGTGACCGGCGGACCCGATGTTCGCCGGTCACTCGGCGATCGTCACTGCAGAGGGAGAAAGTCAGGCGACTGATGTAAACAAGCCACCTGTCATTCTCCCCTGTGTAGAAACAGTGATCATACGGTTCTACTATGTAGGACCGTTGATCACTGTTCCTACAGCTCAAGCCACAACCAATCACAGTTAGAATCACGCCCCGAGGGACACACACAGCCCCTCCCTCTCAAAAAAAAGTTAACCCCCTTCACTGCCAGTGTAATTTTACAGTAACAGTGCATATGTATAGCACTGATTACTGTAGAAATGTCACTGGTAACCCCAAAAGTGTCAAAAATGTCAGTCAAGGGTCCGATCTGTCTGCCGCAATTTTGCAGTACCGCAAAAAAAATCGCAGATCGCCGCCATTACGCGTTGAAAAAAAAACTACAAAAACGACAAAAATCTTTCCCTTTGTTAGTAAACGCGATAACTTTTGCGCAAACCAATCAAAATACGCTTTTTTTTACCAAACATATGTAGCATAAAACAAATTGGCCAAAAATGTTAAAAAATTTTGATTTTCACATTTTTTGGGGGAATTTCATATAAAAAATGTGAAAAATATTGCTATTTTTGCAAAATTGACGCTCTTTTTTTGTTTATAGCGCATGATCAAAAAATCGCACAGGTGATCAAATACCACCAAAAGAAAGCTCTGTTTGTGGGAAAAAAAGGAAGTCAAATTTGTTTAGGTACAGCGTCGCACGACTGCGCAATTGTCCGTTAAAGTCAACGCAGTGCCGAATCGCAAAATAGGCCCTGGTCAGGAAGGGGGTCAAATCTTCCGGGGGTTAAGTGGTTAAATAGCCGGTTTTAGACACGATTTGTCTAAAACCGGCCATTTGAGTTTCAATGGCCTGAAAAAAATGTTTGGTCAAAATGACTATTTTGGTCTCCAAGTGTCTAAAAAGCCTTTTTTAGTCAAAATAACTGCATTTGGTCACCAAAGGTCTGAAAAAAATGTAGTCAAAATTACTATATTTTTGTCTTTTAGAGCCTTAAAAAGCCGGTTTTAGACAAGATTTTAGACATTTGGCTCCAATGGCCTGAAAAAAATGTTTTGGTCAAAATGACTCTATTTTGGTCTCCAAGTGTCTAAAAAGCCTTTTTAGTCAAAATAACTGCATTTGGTCACCAAAGATCTGAAAAAAAATGTAGTCAAATTGACTGTATTTTTGTCTTTTAGTGCCTTGAAAAGCCGGTTTTAGACAAGATTTTAGATTTTTGGGCTCCAATGGCCTGAAAAATTTTTTTGTTAAAATGACTCTATTTTGGTCTCCAAGTGTCTAAAAAAGTCTTTTTTAGTATAAATAAATGCATTTGGTCAGCAAAGGTCTGAAAAAATTAGTCAAAATTAATGTTTTTTTGTCTTTTAGTGTCTTAAAAAGCCGGTTTTAGACCAGATTTGTCTAAAACCGGCCATTTGGGCTCCAATGGCCTGAAAAAAACTTTTTGGTCAAAATGACTCTATTTTGGTCTCCAAGTGTCTAAAAAGCCTTTTTTAGTCAAAATAACTGCATTTGGTCACCAAAGGTCTGAAAAATACTTTAGTCAAAATGACTATATTTTTGTCTTTTAAAGCCTTAAAAAGCCGGTTTTAGACAAGATTTTAGACATTTGGCTCCAATGGCCTGAAAAAAATGTTTTGGTCAAAAAAACTCTATTTTGGTCTCCAAGTGTCTAGAAAATCTTTTGTTAGTCAAAATAACGGCATTTGGTCACCAAAGGTCTGAAAAAAATTTAGTCAAAATTACTGTATTTTTTGTCTTTTACAGCCTTAAAAAGCCGGTTTTAGACAAGATTTGTTTTAAACCGGCCATTTGGGCTCGATTGGCCTGAAAAAAATGTTTTGGTCAAAATGACTCTAATTTGGTCTCCAAGTGTCTAAAAACCTTTCGTTAGTCAAAATAACGGCATTTGGTCACCAAAGGTCTGAAAAACAATTTAGTCAAAATGACTGTATTTTTGTCTTTTAGAGCCTTAAAAAGCCGGTTTAAGACAAGATTTGTCTAAAACCAGCCATTTTGGGCTCCAATGGCCTGAAAATAATTTTTTAGTTAAAATGACTGTATTTTGGTCTCCAAGTGTCTAAAAAGGCTTTTTAAGTCAAAATAACTGCATTTGGTCACTAAAGGTCTGAAAAAAAATTAAGTCCAAATGACTATATTTTTTTCTTTTAGAGCCTTAAAAAGCCGGTTTTAGACAAGATTTTAGACATTTGGCTCCAATAGCCTGAAAAAAATTTTTTGGGTCAAAATGACTCGATTTTGGCCTCCAAGAGTCTAAAAAGCCTTCCTTTTTTAGTCAAAATAACTGCATTTGGTCACCAAAGGTATGAAAAACACATTTAGTCAAATTGACTGTATTTTTGTCTTTTAGAGCCTTAAAAGGCGGGTTTTAGGCACGATTTTAGACATTTGGGCTCAAATGGCCTGAAAGATTTTTTTGGTCAAAATGACTCTATTTTGGTCTCCTCGTGTCTAAAAAGCCTTTTTTAGTCAAAATAACTGCATTTGGTCACCAAAGGTCTGATAAAAAAAATTAGTCAAAATGACTGTATTTTTGTCTTTTAGAGCCTTAAAAAGACGGTTTTAGACAAGATTTGTCTATAACTGGCCATTTGGGCTCCAATTGCCTGAAAAAAATTCGGTCAAAATGACTCTATTTTGGTCTCCAAGTGTCTAAAAAGCCTTTTTTAGTCAAAATAACTGCATTTTGTAACCAAAGGTCTGAAAAAAATGTAGTCAAAATTACTATATTTTTGTCTTTTAGAGCCTTAAAAAGCCGGTTTTAGACAAGATTTTAGACATTTGGCTCCAATGGCCTGAAAAAAATGTTTTGGTCAAAATGAATCTATTTTGGTCACCAAGTGTCTAAAAAGCCTTTTTAGTCAAAATAACTGCATTTGGTCAACAAAGATCTGAAAAAAATTTAGTCAAATTGACTGTATTTTTGTCTTTTAGTGCCTTGAAAAGCTGGTTTTAGACAAGATTTTAGATTTTTGGGCTCCAATGGCCTGAAAATTTTTTTTGTTAAAATGACTCTATTTTGGTCTCCAAGTGTCTAAAAAAGTCTTTTTTAGTATAAATAAATGCATTTGGTCAGCAAAGGTCTGAAAAAATTAGTCAAAATTAAAGTATTTTTGTCTTTTAGTGTCTTAAAAAGCTGGTTTTAGACCAGATTTGTCTAAAACCGGCCATTTGGGCTCCAATGGCCTGAAAAAAACTTTTTGGTCAAAATGACTCTATTTTGGTCTCCAAGTGTCTAAAAAGCCTTTTTTAGTCAAAATAACTGCATTTGGTCACCAAAGGTCTGAAAAATACTATAGTCAAAATGACTATATTTTTGTCTTTTAAAGCCTTAAAAAGCCGGTTTTAGACAAGATTTTAGACATTTGGCTCCAATGGCCTGAAAAAAATGTTTTGGTCAGAAATACTCTATTTTGGTCTCCAAGTGTCTAAAAACCTTTTGTTAGTCAAAATAACGGCATTTGGTCACCAAAGGTCTGAAAAAAAATAATTAGTCAAAATTACTGTATTTTTTGTCTTTTACAGCCTTAAAAAGCCGGTTTTAGACAAGATTTGTTTAAAACCGGCAATTTGGGCTCCAATGGCCTGAAAAAAATGTTTTGGTCAAAATGACTCTATTTTGGTCTCCAAGTGTCTAAAAACTTTTGTTAGTAAAAATAACGGCATTTGGTCACCAAAGGTCTGAAAAACAAACTTAGTCAAAATGACTGTATTTTTGTCTTTTAGAGCCTTAAAAAGCCGGTTTAAGACAAGATTTGTCTAAAACCGGCCATTTGGGCTCCAATGGCCTGAAAATTATTTTTTAGTTAAAATGACTCTATTTCGGTCTCCAAGTGTCTAAAAAGCCTTTTTAAGTCAAAATAACTGCATTTGGTCACCAAAGGTCTGAAAAAAATTAAGTCCAAATGACTATATTTTTTCTTTGAGAGCCTTAAAAAGCCGGTTTTAGGCACGATTTTAGACATTTGGCTAAAATGGCCTGGAAAAAAATGTTTTGGTCAAAAATACTCTATTTTGGTCTCCAAGTGTCTAAAAACCTTTTGTTAGTCAAAATAACGGCATTTGGTCACCAAAGGTCTGAAAAAAAATTTAGTCAAAATGACTGTATTTTTTGTCTTTTAGAGCCTTAAAAATCTGGTTTTAGACAAGAGTTGTCTAAAACCGGCCATTTGGGCTCCAATGGCATGAAAAAATGTTTTTGGTCAAAATGACTCAATTTTGGTCTCCAAGTGTCTAAAAAGCCTTTTTTAGTCAAAATAACTGCATTTCGTCACCAAAGGTCTAAAAAAAAAATTAGTCAAAGTGTCTTTATTTTTGTCTTTTAGAGCCTTAACCACTTGCCGACTGCCGCACGAGTTTTTACGTCAGCAGTAAGCCCCTCACAGGCAAAGTGATGTTGATCCACGTTGCTAGCTTGTGAGGGTCTAGGGAGCGAGCGCGCGCCCCCGGAGGCACGCTCCCGCGTGGTCACGGATCCCCCGCACGTGTGACCGGCGGACCCGATGTTCGCCGGTCACTCGGCGATCGTCACTGCAGAGGGAGAAAGTCAGGCGACTGATGTAAACAAGCCACCTGTCATTCTCCCCTGTGTAGAAACAGTGATCATACGGTTCTACTATGTAGGACCGTTGATCACTGTTCCTACAGCTCAAGCCACAACCAATCACAGTTAGAATCACGCCCCGAGGGACACACACAGCCCCTCCCTCTCAAAAAAAAGTTAACCCCCTTCACTGCCAGTGTAATTTTACAGTAACAGTGCATATGTATAGCACTGATTACTGTAGAAATGTCACTGGTAACCCCAAAAGTGTCAAAAATGTCAGTCAAGGGTCCGATCTGTCTGCTGCAATTTTGCAGTACCGCAAAAAAAATCGCAGATCGCCGCCATTACGCGTTGAAAAAAAAACTACAAAAACGACAAAAATCTTTCCCTTTGTTAGTAAACGCGATAACTTTTGCGCAAACCAATCAAAATACGCTTTTTTTTTACCAAACATATGTAGCATAAAACAAATTGGCCAAAAATGTTAAAAAATTTTGATTTTCACATTTTTTGGGGGAATTTCATATAAAAAATGTGAAAAATATTGCTATTTTTGCAAAATTGACGCTCTTTTTTTGTTTATAGCGCATGATCAAAAAATCGCACAGGTGATCAAATACCACCAAAAGAAAGCTCTGTTTGTGGGAAAAAAAGGAAGTCAAATTTGTTTAGGTACAGCGTCGCACGACTGCGCAATTGTCCGTTAAAGTCAACGCAGTGCCGAATCGCAAAATAGGCCCTGGTCAGGAAGGGGGTCAAATCTTCCGGGGGTTAAGTGGTTAAATAGCCGGTTTTAGACACGATTTGTCTAAAACCGGCCATTTGAGTTTCAATGGCCTGAAAAAAATGTTTGGTCAAAATGACTATTTTGGTCTCCAAGTGTCTAAAAAGCCTTTTTTAGTCAAAATAACTGCATTTGGTCACCAAAGGTCTGAAAAAAATGTAGTCAAAATTACTATATTTTTGTCTTTTAGAGCCTTAAAAAGCCGGTTTTAGACAAGATTTTAGACATTTGGCTCCAATGGCCTGAAAAAAATGTTTTGGTCAAAATGACTCTATTTTGGTCTCCAAATGTCTAAAAAGCCTTTTTAGTCAAAATAACTGCATTTGGTCACCAAAGATCTGAAAAAAAATGTAGTCAAATTGACTGTATTTTTGTCTTTTAGTGCCTTGAAAAGCCGGTTTTAGACAAGATTTTAGATTTTTGGGCTCCAATGGCCTGAAAATTTTTTTTGTTAAAATGACTCTATTTTGGTCTCCAAGTGTCTAAAAAAGTCTTTTTTAGTATAAATAAATGCATTTGGTCAGCAAAGGTCTGAAAAAATTAGTCAAAATTAATGTTTTTTTGTCTTTTAGTGTCTTAAAAAGCCGGTTTTAGACCAGATTTGTCTAAAACCGGCCATTTGGGCTCCAATGGCCTGAAAAAAACTTTTTGGTCAAAATGACTCTATTTTGGTCTCCAAGTGTCTAAAAAGCCTTTTTTAGTCAAAATAACTGCATTTGGTCACCAAAGGTCTGAAAAATACTTTAGTCAAAATGACTATATTTTTGTCTTTTAAAGCCTTAAAAAGCCGGTTTTAGACAAGATTTTAGACATTTGGCTCCAATGGCCTGAAAAAAATGTTTTGGTCAAAAAAACTCTATTTTGGTCTCCAAGTGTCTAGAAAATCTTTTGTTAGTCAAAATAACGGCATTTGGTCACCAAAGGTCTGAAAAAAATTTAGTCAAAATTACTGTATTTTTTGTCTTTTACAGCCTTAAAAAGCCGGTTTTAGACAAGATTTGTTTTAAACCGGCCATTTGGGCTCGATTGGCCTGAAAAAAATGTTTTGGTCAAAATGACTCTAATTTGGTCTCCAAGTGTCTAAAAACCTTTCGTTAGTCAAAATAACGGCATTTGGTCACCAAAGGTCTGAAAAACAATTTAGTCAAAATGACTGTATTTTTGTCTTTTAGAGCCTTAAAAAGCCGGTTTAAGACAAGATTTGTCTAAAACCAGCCATTTTGGGCTCCAATGGCCTGAAAATAATTTTTTAGTTAAAATGACTGTATTTTGGTCTCCAAGTGTCTAAAAAGGCTTTTTAAGTCAAAATAACTGCATTTGGTCACTAAAGGTCTGAAAAAAAATTAAGTCCAAATGACTATATTTTTTTCTTTTAGAGCCTTAAAAAGCCGGTTTTAGACAAGATTTTAGACATTTGGCTCCAATAGCCTGAAAAATTTTTTTTGGGTCAAAATGACTCGATTTTGGCCTCCAAGAGTCTAAAAAGCCTTCCTTTTTTAGTCAAAATAACTGCATTTGGTCACCAAAGGTATGAAAAACACATTTAGTCAAATTGACTGTATTTTTGTCTTTTAGAGCCTTAAAAGGCGGGTTTTAGGCACGATTTTAGACATTTGGGCTCAAATGGCCTGAAAGATTTTTTTGGTCAAAATGACTCTATTTTGGTCTCCACGTGTCTAAAAAGCCTTTTTTAGTCAAAATAACTGCATTTGGTCACCAAAGGTCTGATAAAAAAAATTAGTCAAAATGACTGTATTTTTGTCTTTTAGAGCCTTAAAAAGACGGTTTTAGACAAGATTTGTCTATAACTGGCCATTTGGGCTCCAATTGCCTGAAAAAAATTCGGTCAAAATGACTCTATTTTGGTCTCCAAGTGTCTAAAAAGCCTTTTTTAGTCAAAATAACTGCATTTGGTAACCAAAGGTCTGAAAAAAATTTCGTCAAAATGACTATATTTTTGTCTTTTAGAGCCTTAAAAAGCCGGTTTTAGACAAGATTTTAGACATTTGGCTCCAATGGCCTGAAAAAAATGTTTTGGTCAAAATGAATCTATTTTGGTCACCAAGTGTCTAAAAAGCCTTTTTAGTCAAAATAACTGCATTTGGTCAACAAAGATCTGAAAAAAATTTAGTCAAATTGACTGTATTTTTGTCTTTTAGTGCCTTGAAAAGCTGGTTTTAGACAAGATTTTAGATTTTTGGGCTCCAATGGCCTGAAAATTTTTTTTGTTAAAATGACTCTATTTTGGTCTCCAAGTGTCTAAAAAAGTCTTTTTTAGTATAAATAAATGCATTTGGTCACCAAAGGTCTGGAAAAAATTAGTCAAAATTAAAGTATTTTTGTCTTTTAGTGTCTTAAAAAGCTGGTTTTAGACCAGATTTGTCTAAAACCGGCCATTTGGGCTCCAATGGCCTGAAAAAAACTTTTTGGTCAAAATGACTCTATTTTGGTCTCCAAGTGTCTAAAAAGCCTTTTTTAGTCAAAATAACTGCATTTGGTCACCAAAGGTCTGAAAAATACTATAGTCAAAATGACTATATTTTTGTCTTTTAAAGCCTTAAAAAGCCGGTTTTAGACAAGATTTTAGACATTTGGCTCCAATGGCCTGAAAAAAATGTTTTGGTCAGAAATACTCTATTTTGGTCTCCAAGTGTCTAAAAACCTTTTGTTAGTCAAAATAACGGCATTTGGTCACCAAAGGTCTGAAAAAAAATAATTAGTCAAAATTACTGTATTTTTTGTCTTTTACAGCCTTAAAAAGCCGGTTTTAGACAAGATTTGTTTAAAACCGGCAATTTGGGCTCCAATGGCCTGAAAAAAATGTTTTGGTCAAAATGACTCTATTTTGGTCTCCAAGTGTCTAAAAACTTTTGTTAGTAAAAATAACGGCATTTGGTCACCAAAGGTCTGAAAAACAAACTTAGTCAAAATGACTGTATTTTTGTCTTTTAGAGCCTTAAAAAGCCGGTTTAAGACAAGATTTGTCTAAAACCGGCCATTTGGGCTCCAATGGCCTGAAAATTATTTTTTAGTTAAAATGACTCTATTTCGGTCTCCAAGTGTCTAAAAAGCCTTTTTAAGTCAAAATAACTGCATTTGGTCACCAAAGGTCTGAAAAAAATTAAGTCCAAATGACTATATTTTTTCTTTGAGAGCCTTAAAAAGCCGGTTTTAGGCACGATTTTAGACATTTGGCTAAAATGGCCTGGAAAAAAATGTTTTGGTCAAAAATACTCTATTTTGGTCTCCAAGTGTCTAAAAACCTTTTGTTAGTCAAAATAACGGCATTTGGTCACCAAAGGTCTGAAAAAAATTTAGTCAAAATGACTGTATTTTTTGTCTTTTAGAGCCTTAAAAATCTGGTTTTAGACAAGAGTTGTCTAAAACCGGCCATTTGGGCTCCAATGGCATGAAAAAATGTTTTTGGTCAAAATGACTCAATTTTGGTCTCCAAGTGTCTAAAAAGCCTTTTTTAGTCAAAATAACTGCATTTCGTCACCAAAGGTCTAAAAAAAAAATTAGTCAAAGTGTCTTTATTTTTGTCTTTTAGAGCCTTAACCACTTGCCGACTGCCGCACGAGTTTTTACGTCAGCAGTAAGCCCCTCACAGGCAAAGTGATGTTGATCCACGTTGCTAGCTTGTGAGGGTCTAGGGAGCGAGCGCGCGCCCCCGGAGGCACGCTCCCGCGTGGTCACGGATCCCCCGCACGTGTGACCGGCGGACCCGATGTTCGCCGGTCACTCGGCGATCGTCACTGCAGAGGGAGAAAGTCAGGCGACTGATGTAAACAAGCCACCTGTCATTCTCCCCTGTGTAGAAACAGTGATCATACGGTTCTACTATGTAGGACCGTTGATCACTGTTCCTACAGCTCAAGCCACAACCAATCACAGTTAGAATCACGCCCCGAGGGACACACACAGCCCCTCCCTCTCAAAAAAAAGTTAACCCCCTTCACTGCCAGTGTAATTTTACAGTAACAGTGCATATGTATAGCACTGATTACTGTAGAAATGTCACTGGTAACCCCAAAAGTGTCAAAAATGTCAGTCAAGGGTCCGATCTGTCTGCTGCAATTTTGCAGTACCGCAAAAAAAATCGCAGATCGCCGCCATTACGCGTTGAAAAAAAAACTACAAAAACGACAAAAATCTTTCCCTTTGTTAGTAAACGCGATAACTTTTGCGCAAACCAATCAAAATACGCTTTTTTTTTACCAAACATATGTAGCATAAAACAAATTGGCCAAAAATGTTAAAAAATTTTGATTTTCACATTTTTTGGGGGAATTTCATATAAAAAATGTGAAAAATATTGCTATTTTTGCAAAATTGACGCTCTTTTTTTGTTTATAGCGCATGATCAAAAAATCGCACAGGTGATCAAATACCACCAAAAGAAAGCTCTGTTTGTGGGAAAAAAAGGAAGTCAAATTTGTTTAGGTACAGCGTCGCACGACTGCGCAATTGTCCGTTAAAGTCAACGCAGTGCCGAATCGCAAAATAGGCCCTGGTCAGGAAGGGGGTCAAATCTTCCGGGGGTTAAGTGGTTAAATAGCCGGTTTTAGACACGATTTGTCTAAAACCGGCCATTTGAGTTTCAATGGCCTGAAAAAAATGTTTGGTCAAAATGACTATTTTGGTCTCCAAGTGTCTAAAAAGCCTTTTTTAGTCAAAATAACTGCATTTGGTCACCAAAGGTCTGAAAAAAATGTAGTCAAAATTACTATATTTTTGTCTTTTAGAGCCTTAAAAAGCCGGTTTTAGACAAGATTTTAGACATTTGGCTCCAATGGCCTGAAAAAAATGTTTTGGTCAAAATGACTCTATTTTGGTCTCCAAATGTCTAAAAAGCCTTTTTAGTCAAAATAACTGCATTTGGTCACCAAAGATCTGAAAAAAAATGTAGTCAAATTGACTGTATTTTTGTCTTTTAGTGCCTTGAAAAGCCGGTTTTAGACAAGATTTTAGATTTTTGGGCTCCAATGGCCTGAAAATTTTTTTTGTTAAAATGACTCTATTTTGGTCTCCAAGTGTCTAAAAAAGTCTTTTTTAGTATAAATAAATGCATTTGGTCAGCAAAGGTCTGAAAAAATTAGTCAAAATTAATGTTTTTTTGTCTTTTAGTGTCTTAAAAAGCCGGTTTTAGACCAGATTTGTCTAAAACCGGCCATTTGGGCTCCAATGGCCTGAAAAAAACTTTTTGGTCAAAATGACTCTATTTTGGTCTCCAAGTGTCTAAAAAGCCTTTTTTAGTCAAAATAACTGCATTTGGTCACCAAAGGTCTGAAAAATACTTTAGTCAAAATGACTATATTTTTGTCTTTTAAAGCCTTAAAAAGCCGGTTTTAGACAAGATTTTAGACATTTGGCTCCAATGGCCTGAAAAAAATGTTTTGGTCAAAAAAACTCTATTTTGGTCTCCAAGTGTCTAGAAAATCTTTTGTTAGTCAAAATAACGGCATTTGGTCACCAAAGGTCTGAAAAAAATTTAGTCAAAATTACTGTATTTTTTGTCTTTTACAGCCTTAAAAAGCCGGTTTTAGACAAGATTTGTTTTAAACCGGCCATTTGGGCTCGATTGGCCTGAAAAAAATGTTTTGGTCAAAATGACTCTAATTTGGTCTCCAAGTGTCTAAAAACCTTTCGTTAGTCAAAATAACGGCATTTGGTCACCAAAGGTCTGAAAAACAATTTAGTCAAAATGACTGTATTTTTGTCTTTTAGAGCCTTAAAAAGCCGGTTTAAGACAAGATTTGTCTAAAACCAGCCATTTTGGGCTCCAATGGCCTGAAAATAATTTTTTAGTTAAAATGACTGTATTTTGGTCTCCAAGTGTCTAAAAAGGCTTTTTAAGTCAAAATAACTGCATTTGGTCACTAAAGGTCTGAAAAAAAATTAAGTCCAAATGACTATATTTTTTTCTTTTAGAGCCTTAAAAAGCCGGTTTTAGACAAGATTTTAGACATTTGGCTCCAATAGCCTGAAAAAATTTTTTTGGGTCAAAATGACTCGATTTTGGCCTCCAAGAGTCTAAAAAGCCTTCCTTTTTTAGTCAAAATAACTGCATTTGGTCACCAAAGGTATGAAAAACACATTTAGTCAAATTGACTGTATTTTTGTCTTTTAGAGCCTTAAAAGGCGGGTTTTAGGCACGATTTTAGACATTTGGGCTCAAATGGCCTGAAAGATTTTTTTGGTCAAAATGACTCTATTTTGGTCTCCACGTGTCTAAAAAGCCTTTTTTAGTCAAAATAACTGCATTTGGTCACCAAAGGTCTGATAAAAAAAATTAGTCAAAATGACTGTATTTTTGTCTTTTAGAGCCTTAAAAAGACGGTTTTAGACAAGATTTGTCTATAACTGGCCATTTGGGCTCCAATTGCCTGAAAAAAATTCGGTCAAAATGACTCTATTTTGGTCTCCAAGTGTCTAAAAAGCCTTTTTTAGTCAAAATAACTGCATTTGGTAACCAAAGGTCTGAAAAAAATTTCGTCAAAATGACTATATTTTTGTCTTTTAGAGCCTTAAAAAGCCGGTTTTAGACAAGATTTTAGACATTTGGCTCCAATGGCCTGAAAAAAATGTTTTGGTCAAAATGAATCTATTTTGGTCACCAAGTGTCTAAAAAGCCTTTTTAGTCAAAATAACTGCATTTGGTCAACAAAGATCTGAAAAAAATTTAGTCAAATTGACTGTATTTTTGTCTTTTAGTGCCTTGAAAAGCTGGTTTTAGACAAGATTTTAGATTTTTGGGCTCCAATGGCCTGAAAATTTTTTTTGTTAAAATGACTCTATTTTGGTCTCCAAGTGTCTAAAAAAGTCTTTTTTAGTATAAATAAATGCATTTGGTCACCAAAGGTCTGAAAAAATTAGTCAAAATTAAAGTATTTTTGTCTTTTAGTGTCTTAAAAAGCTGGTTTTAGACCAGATTTGTCTAAAACCGGCCATTTGGGCTCCAATGGCCTGAAAAAAACTTTTTGGTCAAAATGACTCTATTTTGGTCTCCAAGTGTCTAAAAAGCCTTTTTTAGTCAAAATAACTGCATTTGGTCACCAAAGGTCTGAAAAATACTATAGTCAAAATGACTATATTTTTGTCTTTTAAAGCCTTAAAAAGCCGGTTTTAGACAAGATTTTAGACATTTGGCTCCAATGGCCTGAAAAAAATGTTTTGGTCAGAAATACTCTATTTTGGTCTCCAAGTGTCTAAAAACCTTTTGTTAGTCAAAATAACGGCATTTGGTCACCAAAGGTCTGAAAAAAAATAATTAGTCAAAATTACTGTATTTTTTGTCTTTTACAGCCTTAAAAAGCCGGTTTTAGACAAGATTTGTTTAAAACCGGCAATTTGGGCTCCAATGGCCTGAAAAAAATGTTTTGGTCAAAATGACTCTATTTTGGTCTCCAAGTGTCTAAAAACTTTTGTTAGTAAAAATAACGGCATTTGGTCACCAAAGGTCTGAAAAACAAACTTAGTCAAAATGACTGTATTTTTGTCTTTTAGAGCCTTAAAAAGCCGGTTTAAGACAAGATTTGTCTAAAACCGGCCATTTGGGCTCCAATGGCCTGAAAATTATTTTTTAGTTAAAATGACTCTATTTCGGTCTCCAAGTGTCTAAAAAGCCTTTTTAAGTCAAAATAACTGCATTTGGTCACCAAAGGTCTGAAAAAAATTAAGTCCAAATGACTATATTTTTTCTTTGAGAGCCTTAAAAAGCCGGTTTTAGGCACGATTTTAGACATTTGGCTAAAATGGCCTGGAAAAAAATGTTTTGGTCAAAAATACTCTATTTTGGTCTCCAAGTGTCTAAAAACCTTTTGTTAGTCAAAATAACGGCATTTGGTCACCAAAGGTCTGAAAAAAATTTAGTCAAAATGACTGTATTTTTTGTCTTTTAGAGCCTTAAAAATCTGGTTTTAGACAAGAGTTGTCTAAAACCGGCCATTTGGGCTCCAATGGCATGAAAAAATGTTTTTGGTCAAAATGACTCAATTTTGGTCTCCAAGTGTCTAAAAAGCCTTTTTTAGTCAAAATAACTGCATTTCGTCACCAAAGGTCTAAAAAAAAAATTAGTCAAAGTGTCTTTATTTTTGTCTTTTAGAGCCTTAACCACTTGCCGACTGCCGCACGAGTTTTTACGTCAGCAGTAAGCCCCTCACAGGCAAAGTGATGTTGATCCACGTTGCTAGCTTGTGAGGGTCTAGGGAGCGAGCGCGCGCCCCCGGAGGCACGCTCCCGCGTGGTCACGGATCCCCCGCACGTGTGACCGGCGGACCCGATGTTCGCCGGTCACTCGGCGATCGTCACTGCAGAGGGAGAAAGTCAGGCGACTGATGTAAACAAGCCACCTGTCATTCTCCCCTGTGTAGAAACAGTGATCATACGGTTCTACTATGTAGGACCGTTGATCACTGTTCCTACAGCTCAAGCCACAACCAATCACAGTTAGAATCACGCCCCGAGGGACACACACAGCCCCTCCCTCTCAAAAAAAAGTTAACCCCCTTCACTGCCAGTGTAATTTTACAGTAACAGTGCATATGTATAGCACTGATTACTGTAGAAATGTCACTGGTAACCCCAAAAGTGTCAAAAATGTCAGTCAAGGGTCCGATCTGTCTGCTGCAATTTTGCAGTACCGCAAAAAAAATCGCAGATCGCCGCCATTACGCGTTGAAAAAAAAACTACAAAAACGACAAAAATCTTTCCCTTTGTTAGTAAACGCGATAACTTTTGCGCAAACCAATCAAAATACGCTTTTTTTTTACCAAACATATGTAGCATAAAACAAATTGGCCAAAAATGTTAAAAAATTTTGATTTTCACATTTTTTGGGGGAATTTCATATAAAAAATGTGAAAAATATTGCTATTTTTGCAAAATTGACGCTCTTTTTTTGTTTATAGCGCATGATCAAAAAATCGCACAGGTGATCAAATACCACCAAAAGAAAGCTCTGTTTGTGGGAAAAAAAGGAAGTCAAATTTGTTTAGGTACAGCGTCGCACGACTGCGCAATTGTCCGTTAAAGTCAACGCAGTGCCGAATCGCAAAATAGGCCCTGGTCAGGAAGGGGGTCAAATCTTCCGGGGGTTAAGTGGTTAAATAGCCGGTTTTAGACACGATTTGTCTAAAACCGGCCATTTGAGTTTCAATGGCCTGAAAAAAATGTTTGGTCAAAATGACTATTTTGGTCTCCAAGTGTCTAAAAAGCCTTTTTTAGTCAAAATAACTGCATTTGGTCACCAAAGGTCTGAAAAAAATGTAGTCAAAATTACTATATTTTTGTCTTTTAGAGCCTTAAAAAGCCGGTTTTAGACAAGATTTTAGACATTTGGCTCCAATGGCCTGAAAAAAATGTTTTGGTCAAAATGACTCTATTTTGGTCTCCAAATGTCTAAAAAGCCTTTTTAGTCAAAATAACTGCATTTGGTCACCAAAGATCTGAAAAAAAATGTAGTCAAATTGACTGTATTTTTGTCTTTTAGTGCCTTGAAAAGCCGGTTTTAGACAAGATTTTAGATTTTTGGGCTCCAATGGCCTGAAAATTTTTTTTGTTAAAATGACTCTATTTTGGTCTCCAAGTGTCTAAAAAAGTCTTTTTTAGTATAAATAAATGCATTTGGTCAGCAAAGGTCTGAAAAAATTAGTCAAAATTAATGTTTTTTTGTCTTTTAGTGTCTTAAAAAGCCGGTTTTAGACCAGATTTGTCTAAAACCGGCCATTTGGGCTCCAATGGCCTGAAAAAAACTTTTTGGTCAAAATGACTCTATTTTGGTCTCCAAGTGTCTAAAAAGCCTTTTTTAGTCAAAATAACTGCATTTGGTCACCAAAGGTCTGAAAAATACTTTAGTCAAAATGACTATATTTTTGTCTTTTAAAGCCTTAAAAAGCCGGTTTTAGACAAGATTTTAGACATTTGGCTCCAATGGCCTGAAAAAAATGTTTTGGTCAAAAAAACTCTATTTTGGTCTCCAAGTGTCTAGAAAATCTTTTGTTAGTCAAAATAACGGCATTTGGTCACCAAAGGTCTGAAAAAAATTTAGTCAAAATTACTGTATTTTTTGTCTTTTACAGCCTTAAAAAGCCGGTTTTAGACAAGATTTGTTTTAAACCGGCCATTTGGGCTCGATTGGCCTGAAAAAAATGTTTTGGTCAAAATGACTCTAATTTGGTCTCCAAGTGTCTAAAAACCTTTCGTTAGTCAAAATAACGGCATTTGGTCACCAAAGGTCTGAAAAACAATTTAGTCAAAATGACTGTATTTTTGTCTTTTAGAGCCTTAAAAAGCCGGTTTAAGACAAGATTTGTCTAAAACCAGCCATTTTGGGCTCCAATGGCCTGAAAATAATTTTTTAGTTAAAATGACTGTATTTTGGTCTCCAAGTGTCTAAAAAGGCTTTTTAAGTCAAAATAACTGCATTTGGTCACTAAAGGTCTGAAAAAAAATTAAGTCCAAATGACTATATTTTTTTCTTTTAGAGCCTTAAAAAGCCGGTTTTAGACAAGATTTTAGACATTTGGCTCCAATAGCCTGAAAAATTTTTTTTGGGTCAAAATGACTCGATTTTGGCCTCCAAGAGTCTAAAAAGCCTTCCTTTTTTAGTCAAAATAACTGCATTTGGTCACCAAAGGTATGAAAAACACATTTAGTCAAATTGACTGTATTTTTGTCTTTTAGAGCCTTAAAAGGCGGGTTTTAGGCACGATTTTAGACATTTGGGCTCAAATGGCCTGAAAGATTTTTTTGGTCAAAATGACTCTATTTTGGTCTCCACGTGTCTAAAAAGCCTTTTTTAGTCAAAATAACTGCATTTGGTCACCAAAGGTCTGATAAAAAAAATTAGTCAAAATGACTGTATTTTTGTCTTTTAGAGCCTTAAAAAGACGGTTTTAGACAAGATTTGTCTATAACTGGCCATTTGGGCTCCAATTGCCTGAAAAAAATTCGGTCAAAATGACTCTATTTTGGTCTCCAAGTGTCTAAAAAGCCTTTTTTAGTCAAAATAACTGCATTTGGTAACCAAAGGTCTGAAAAAAATTTCGTCAAAATGACTATATTTTTGTCTTTTAGAGCCTTAAAAAGCCGGTTTTAGACAAGATTTTAGACATTTGGCTCCAATGGCCTGAAAAAAATGTTTTGGTCAAAATGAATCTATTTTGGTCACCAAGTGTCTAAAAAGCCTTTTTAGTCAAAATAACTGCATTTGGTCAACAAAGATCTGAAAAAAATTTAGTCAAATTGACTGTATTTTTGTCTTTTAGTGCCTTGAAAAGCTGGTTTTAGACAAGATTTTAGATTTTTGGGCTCCAATGGCCTGAAAATTTTTTTTGTTAAAATGACTCTATTTTGGTCTCCAAGTGTCTAAAAAAGTCTTTTTTAGTATAAATAAATGCATTTGGTCACCAAAGGTCTGAAAAAATTAGTCAAAATTAAAGTATTTTTGTCTTTTAGTGTCTTAAAAAGCTGGTTTTAGACCAGATTTGTCTAAAACCGGCCATTTGGGCTCCAATGGCCTGAAAAAAACTTTTTGGTCAAAATGACTCTATTTTGGTCTCCAAGTGTCTAAAAAGCCTTTTTTAGTCAAAATAACTGCATTTGGTCACCAAAGGTCTGAAAAATACTATAGTCAAAATGACTATATTTTTGTCTTTTAAAGCCTTAAAAAGCCGGTTTTAGACAAGATTTTAGACATTTGGCTCCAATGGCCTGAAAAAAATGTTTTGGTCAGAAATACTCTATTTTGGTCTCCAAGTGTCTAAAAACCTTTTGTTAGTCAAAATAACGGCATTTGGTCACCAAAGGTCTGAAAAAAAATAATTAGTCAAAATTACTGTATTTTTTGTCTTTTACAGCCTTAAAAAGCCGGTTTTAGACAAGATTTGTTTAAAACCGGCAATTTGGGCTCCAATGGCCTGAAAAAAATGTTTTGGTCAAAATGACTCTATTTTGGTCTCCAAGTGTCTAAAAACTTTTGTTAGTAAAAATAACGGCATTTGGTCACCAAAGGTCTGAAAAACAAACTTAGTCAAAATGACTGTATTTTTGTCTTTTAGAGCCTTAAAAAGCCGGTTTAAGACAAGATTTGTCTAAAACCGGCCATTTGGGCTCCAATGGCCTGAAAATTATTTTTTAGTTAAAATGACTCTATTTCGGTCTCCAAGTGTCTAAAAAGCCTTTTTAAGTCAAAATAACTGCATTTGGTCACCAAAGGTCTGAAAAAAATTAAGTCCAAATGACTATATTTTTTCTTTGAGAGCCTTAAAAAGCCGGTTTTAGGCACGATTTTAGACATTTGGCTAAAATGGCCTGGAAAAAAATGTTTTGGTCAAAAATACTCTATTTTGGTCTCCAAGTGTCTAAAAACCTTTTGTTAGTCAAAATAACGGCATTTGGTCACCAAAGGTCTGAAAAAAATTTAGTCAAAATGACTGTATTTTTTGTCTTTTAGAGCCTTAAAAATCTGGTTTTAGACAAGAGTTGTCTAAAACCGGCCATTTGGGCTCCAATGGCATGAAAAAATGTTTTTGGTCAAAATGACTCAATTTTGGTCTCCAAGTGTCTAAAAAGCCTTTTTTAGTCAAAATAACTGCATTTCGTCACCAAAGGTCTAAAAAAAAAATTAGTCAAAGTGTCTTTATTTTTGTCTTTTAGAGCCTTAACCACTTGCCGACTGCCGCACGAGTTTTTACGTCAGCAGTAAGCCCCTCACAGGCAAAGTGATGTTGATCCACGTTGCTAGCTTGTGAGGGTCTAGGGAGCGAGCGCGCGCCCCCGGAGGCACGCTCCCGCGTGGTCACGGATCCCCCGCACGTGTGACCGGCGGACCCGATGTTCGCCGGTCACTCGGCGATCGTCACTGCAGAGGGAGAAAGTCAGGCGACTGATGTAAACAAGCCACCTGTCATTCTCCCCTGTGTAGAAACAGTGATCATACGGTTCTACTATGTAGGACCGTTGATCACTGTTCCTACAGCTCAAGCCACAACCAATCACAGTTAGAATCACGCCCCGAGGGACACACACAGCCCCTCCCTCTCAAAAAAAAGTTAACCCCCTTCACTGCCAGTGTAATTTTACAGTAACAGTGCATATGTATAGCACTGATTACTGTAGAAATGTCACTGGTAACCCCAAAAGTGTCAAAAATGTCAGTCAAGGGTCCGATCTGTCTGCTGCAATTTTGCAGTACCGCAAAAAAAATCGCAGATCGCCGCCATTACGCGTTGAAAAAAAAACTACAAAAACGACAAAAATCTTTCCCTTTGTTAGTAAACGCGATAACTTTTGCGCAAACCAATCAAAATACGCTTTTTTTTTACCAAACATATGTAGCATAAAACAAATTGGCCAAAAATGTTAAAAAATTTTGATTTTCACATTTTTTGGGGGAATTTCATATAAAAAATGTGAAAAATATTGCTATTTTTGCAAAATTGACGCTCTTTTTTTGTTTATAGCGCATGATCAAAAAATCGCACAGGTGATCAAATACCACCAAAAGAAAGCTCTGTTTGTGGGAAAAAAGGAAGTCAAATTTGTTTAGGTACAGCGTCGCACGACTGCGCAATTGTCCGTTAAAGTCAACGCAGTGCCGAATCGCAAAATAGGCCCTGGTCAGGAAGGGGGTCAAATCTTCCGGGGGTTAAGTGGTTAAATAGCCGGTTTTAGACACGATTTGTCTAAAACCGGCCATTTGAGTTTCAATGGCCTGAAAAAAATGTTTGGTCAAAATGACTATTTTGGTCTCCAAGTGTCTAAAAAGCCTTTTTTAGTCAAAATAACTGCATTTGGTCACCAAAGGTCTGAAAAAAATGTAGTCAAAATTACTATATTTTTGTCTTTTAGAGCCTTAAAAAGCCGGTTTTAGACAAGATTTTAGACATTTGGCTCCAATGGCCTGAAAAAAATGTTTTGGTCAAAATGACTCTATTTTGGTCTCCAAATGTCTAAAAAGCCTTTTTAGTCAAAATAACTGCATTTGGTCACCAAAGATCTGAAAAAAAATGTAGTCAAATTGACTGTATTTTTGTCTTTTAGTGCCTTGAAAAGCCGGTTTTAGACAAGATTTTAGATTTTTGGGCTCCAATGGCCTGAAAATTTTTTTTGTTAAAATGACTCTATTTTGGTCTCCAAGTGTCTAAAAAAGTCTTTTTTAGTATAAATAAATGCATTTGGTCAGCAAAGGTCTGAAAAAATTAGTCAAAATTAATGTTTTTTTGTCTTTTAGTGTCTTAAAAAGCCGGTTTTAGACCAGATTTGTCTAAAACCGGCCATTTGGGCTCCAATGGCCTGAAAAAAACTTTTTGGTCAAAATGACTCTATTTTGGTCTCCAAGTGTCTAAAAAGCCTTTTTTAGTCAAAATAACTGCATTTGGTCACCAAAGGTCTGAAAAATACTTTAGTCAAAATGACTATATTTTTGTCTTTTAAAGCCTTAAAAAGCCGGTTTTAGACAAGATTTTAGACATTTGGCTCCAATGGCCTGAAAAAAATGTTTTGGTCAAAAAAACTCTATTTTGGTCTCCAAGTGTCTAGAAAATCTTTTGTTAGTCAAAATAACGGCATTTGGTCACCAAAGGTCTGAAAAAAATTTAGTCAAAATTACTGTATTTTTTGTCTTTTACAGCCTTAAAAAGCCGGTTTTAGACAAGATTTGTTTTAAACCGGCCATTTGGGCTCGATTGGCCTGAAAAAAATGTTTTGGTCAAAATGACTCTAATTTGGTCTCCAAGTGTCTAAAAACCTTTCGTTAGTCAAAATAACGGCATTTGGTCACCAAAGGTCTGAAAAACAATTTAGTCAAAATGACTGTATTTTTGTCTTTTAGAGCCTTAAAAAGCCGGTTTAAGACAAGATTTGTCTAAAACCAGCCATTTTGGGCTCCAATGGCCTGAAAATAATTTTTTAGTTAAAATGACTGTATTTTGGTCTCCAAGTGTCTAAAAAGGCTTTTTAAGTCAAAATAACTGCATTTGGTCACTAAAGGTCTGAAAAAAAATTAAGTCCAAATGACTATATTTTTTTCTTTTAGAGCCTTAAAAAGCCGGTTTTAGACAAGATTTTAGACATTTGGCTCCAATAGCCTGAAAAATTTTTTTTGGGTCAAAATGACTCGATTTTGGCCTCCAAGAGTCTAAAAAGCCTTCCTTTTTTAGTCAAAATAACTGCATTTGGTCACCAAAGGTATGAAAAACACATTTAGTCAAATTGACTGTATTTTTGTCTTTTAGAGCCTTAAAAGGCGGGTTTTAGGCACGATTTTAGACATTTGGGCTCAAATGGCCTGAAAGATTTTTTTGGTCAAAATGACTCTATTTTGGTCTCCACGTGTCTAAAAAGCCTTTTTTAGTCAAAATAACTGCATTTGGTCACCAAAGGTCTGATAAAAAAAATTAGTCAAAATGACTGTATTTTTGTCTTTTAGAGCCTTAAAAAGACGGTTTTAGACAAGATTTGTCTATAACTGGCCATTTGGGCTCCAATTGCCTGAAAAAAATTCGGTCAAAATGACTCTATTTTGGTCTCCAAGTGTCTAAAAAGCCTTTTTTAGTCAAAATAACTGCATTTGGTAACCAAAGGTCTGAAAAAAATTTCGTCAAAATGACTATATTTTTGTCTTTTAGAGCCTTAAAAAGCCGGTTTTAGACAAGATTTTAGACATTTGGCTCCAATGGCCTGAAAAAAATGTTTTGGTCAAAATGAATCTATTTTGGTCACCAAGTGTCTAAAAAGCCTTTTTAGTCAAAATAACTGCATTTGGTCAACAAAGATCTGAAAAAAATTTAGTCAAATTGACTGTATTTTTGTCTTTTAGTGCCTTGAAAAGCTGGTTTTAGACAAGATTTTAGATTTTTGGGCTCCAATGGCCTGAAAATTTTTTTTGTTAAAATGACTCTATTTTGGTCTCCAAGTGTCTAAAAAAGTCTTTTTTAGTATAAATAAATGCATTTGGTCACCAAAGGTCTGAAAAAATTAGTCAAAATTAAAGTATTTTTGTCTTTTAGTGTCTTAAAAAGCTGGTTTTAGACCAGATTTGTCTAAAACCGGCCATTTGGGCTCCAATGGCCTGAAAAAAACTTTTTGGTCAAAATGACTCTATTTTGGTCTCCAAGTGTCTAAAAAGCCTTTTTTAGTCAAAATAACTGCATTTGGTCACCAAAGGTCTGAAAAATACTATAGTCAAAATGACTATATTTTTGTCTTTTAAAGCCTTAAAAAGCCGGTTTTAGACAAGATTTTAGACATTTGGCTCCAATGGCCTGAAAAAAATGTTTTGGTCAGAAATACTCTATTTTGGTCTCCAAGTGTCTAAAAACCTTTTGTTAGTCAAAATAACGGCATTTGGTCACCAAAGGTCTGAAAAAAAATAATTAGTCAAAATTACTGTATTTTTTGTCTTTTACAGCCTTAAAAAGCCGGTTTTAGACAAGATTTGTTTAAAACCGGCAATTTGGGCTCCAATGGCCTGAAAAAAATGTTTTGGTCAAAATGACTCTATTTTGGTCTCCAAGTGTCTAAAAACTTTTGTTAGTAAAAATAACGGCATTTGGTCACCAAAGGTCTGAAAAACAAACTTAGTCAAAATGACTGTATTTTTGTCTTTTAGAGCCTTAAAAAGCCGGTTTAAGACAAGATTTGTCTAAAACCGGCCATTTGGGCTCCAATGGCCTGAAAATTATTTTTTAGTTAAAATGACTCTATTTCGGTCTCCAAGTGTCTAAAAAGCCTTTTTAAGTCAAAATAACTGCATTTGGTCACCAAAGGTCTGA
This sequence comes from Pelophylax lessonae, assembly GCF_965119305.1. Lineage (NCBI taxonomy): Eukaryota > Metazoa > Chordata > Amphibia > Anura > Ranidae > Pelophylax > Pelophylax lessonae. The sequence continues at coordinate 247,575,666 of NC_138772.1, forward strand.
AAAAAATTAAGTCCAAATGACTATATTTTTTCTTTGAGAGCCTTAAAAAGCCGGTTTTAGGCACGATTTTAGACATTTGGCTAAAATGGCCTGGAAAAAAATGTTTTGGTCAAAAATACTCTATTTTGGTCTCCAAGTGTCTAAAAACCTTTTGTTAGTCAAAATAACGGCATTTGGTCACCAAAGGTCTGAAAAAAATTTAGTCAAAATGACTGTATTTTTTGTCTTTTAGAGCCTTAAAAATCTGGTTTTAGACAAGAGTTGTCTAAAACCGGCCATTTGGGCTCCAATGGCATGAAAAAATGTTTTTGGTCAAAATGACTCAATTTTGGTCTCCAAGTGTCTAAAAAGCCTTTTTTAGTCAAAATAACTGCATTTCGTCACCAAAGGTCTAAAAAAAAAATTAGTCAAAGTGTCTTTATTTTTGTCTTTTAGAGCCTTAACCACTTGCCGACTGCCGCACGAGTTTTTACGTCAGCAGTAAGCCCCTCACAGGCAAAGTGATGTTGATCCACGTTGCTAGCTTGTGAGGGTCTAGGGAGCGAGCGCGCGCCCCCGGAGGCACGCTCCCGCGTGGTCACGGATCCCCCGCACGTGTGACCGGCGGACCCGATGTTCGCCGGTCACTCGGCGATCGTCACTGCAGAGGGAGAAAGTCAGGCGACTGATGTAAACAAGCCACCTGTCATTCTCCCCTGTGTAGAAACAGTGATCATACGGTTCTACTATGTAGGACCGTTGATCACTGTTCCTACAGCTCAAGCCACAACCAATCACAGTTAGAATCACGCCCCGAGGGACACACACAGCCCCTCCCTCTCAAAAAAAAGTTAACCCCCTTCACTGCCAGTGTAATTTTACAGTAACAGTGCATATGTATAGCACTGATTACTGTAGAAATGTCACTGGTAACCCCAAAAGTGTCAAAAATGTCAGTCAAGGGTCCGATCTGTCTGCTGCAATTTTGCAGTACCGCAAAAAAAATCGCAGATCGCCGCCATTACGCGTTGAAAAAAAAACTACAAAAACGACAAAAATCTTTCCCTTTGTTAGTAAACGCGATAACTTTTGCGCAAACCAATCAAAATACGCTTTTTTTTTACCAAACATATGTAGCATAAAACAAATTGGCCAAAAATGTTAAAAAATTTTGATTTTCACATTTTTTGGGGGAATTTCATATAAAAAATGTGAAAAATATTGCTATTTTTGCAAAATTGACGCTCTTTTTTTGTTTATAGCGCATGATCAAAAAATCGCACAGGTGATCAAATACCACCAAAAGAAAGCTCTGTTTGTGGGAAAAAAAGGAAGTCAAATTTGTTTAGGTACAGCGTCGCACGACTGCGCAATTGTCCGTTAAAGTCAACGCAGTGCCGAATCGCAAAATAGGCCCTGGTCAGGAAGGGGGTCAAATCTTCCGGGGGTTAAGTGGTTAAATAGCCGGTTTTAGACACGATTTGTCTAAAACCGGCCATTTGAGTTTCAATGGCCTGAAAAAAATGTTTGGTCAAAATGACTCTATTTTGGTCTCCAAGTGTCTAAAAAGCCTTTTTTAGTCAAAATAACTGCATTTGGTCACCAAAGGTCTGAAAAAAATGTAGTCAAAATTACTATATTTTTGTCTTTTAGAGCCTTAAAAAGCCGGTTTTAGACAAGATTTTAGACATTTGGCTCCAATGGCCTGAAAAAAATGTTTTGGTCAAAATGACTCTATTTTGGTCTCCAAGTGTCTAAAAAGCCTTTTTAGTCAAAATAACTGCATTTGGTCACCAAAGATCTGAAAAAAAATGTAGTCAAATTGACTGTATTTTTGTCTTTTAGTGCCTTGAAAAGCCGGTTTTAGACAAGATTTTAGATTTTTGGGCTCCAATGGCCTGAAAATTTTTTTTGTTAAAATGACTCTATTTTGGTCTCCAAGTGTCTAAAAAAGTCTTTTTTAGTATAAATAAATGCATTTGGTCAGCAAAGGTCTGAAAAAATTAGTCAAAATTAATGTTTTTTTGTCTTTTAGTGTCTTAAAAAGCCGGTTTTAGACCAGATTTGTCTAAAACCGGCCATTTGGGCTCTAATGGCCTGAAAAAAACTTTTTGGTCAAAATGACTCTATTTTGGTCTCCAAGTGTCTAAAAAGCCTTTTTTAGTCAAAATAACTGCATTTGGTCACCAAAGGTCTGAAAAATACTTTAGTCAAAATGACTATATTTTTGTCTTTTAAAGCCTTAAAAAGCCGGTTTTAGACAAGATTTTAGACATTTGGCTCCAATGGCCTGAAAAAAATGTTTTGGTCAAAAAAACTCTATTTTGGTCTCCAAGTGTCTAGAAAATCTTTTGTTAGTCAAAATAACGGCATTTGGTCACCAAAGGTCTGAAAAAAATTTAGTCAAAATTACTGTATTTTTTGTCTTTTACAGCCTTAAAAAGCCGGTTTTAGACAAGATTTGTTTTAAACCGGCCATTTGGGCTCGATTGGCCTGAAAAAAATGTTTTGGTCAAAATGACTCTAATTTGGTCTCCAAGTGTCTAAAAACCTTTCGTTAGTCAAAATAACGGCATTTGGTCACCAAAGGTCTGAAAAACAATTTAGTCAAAATGACTGTATTTTTGTCTTTTAGAGCCTTAAAAAGCCGGTTTAAGACAAGATTTGTCTAAAACCAGCCATTTTGGGCTCCAATGGCCTGAAAATAATTTTTTAGTTAAAATGACTGTATTTTGGTCTCCAAGTGTCTAAAAAGGCTTTTTAAGTCAAAATAACTGCATTTGGTCACTAAAGGTCTGAAAAAAAATTAAGTCCAAATGACTATATTTTTTTCTTTTAGAGCCTTAAAAAGCCGGTTTTAGACAAGATTTTAGACATTTGGCTCCAATAGCCTGAAAAAATTTTTTTGGGTCAAAATGACTCGATTTTGGCCTCCAAGAGTCTAAAAAGCCTTCCTTTTTTAGTCAAAATAACTGCATTTGGTCACCAAAGGTATGAAAAACACATTTAGTCAAATTGACTGTATTTTTGTCTTTTAGAGCCTTAAAAGGCGGGTTTTAGGCACGATTTTAGACATTTGGGCTCAAATGGCCTGAAAGATTTTTTTTGTCAAAATGACTCTATTTTGGTCTCCACGTGTCTAAAAAGCCTTTTTTAGTCAAAATAACTGCATTTGGTCACCAAAGGTCTGATAAAAAAAATTAGTCAAAATGACTGTATTTTTGTCTTTTAGAGCCTTAAAAAGACGGTTTTAGACAAGATTTGTCTATAACTGGCCATTTGGGCTCCAATTGCCTGAAAAAAATTCGGTCAAAATGACTCTATTTTGGTCTCCAAGTGTCTAAAAAGCCTTTTTTAGTCAAAATAACTGCATTTGGTAACCAAAGGTCTGAAAAAAATTTCGTCAAAATGACTATATTTTTGTCTTTTAGAGCCTTAAAAAGCCGGTTTTAGACAAGATTTTAGACATTTGGCTCCAATGGCCTGAAAAAAATGTTTTGGTCAAAATGAATCTATTTTGGTCACCAAGTGTCTAAAAAGCCTTTTTAGTCAAAATAACTGCATTTGGTCAACAAAGATCTGAAAAAAATTTAGTCAAATTGACTGTATTTTTGTCTTTTAGTGCCTTGAAAAGCTGGTTTTAGACAAGATTTTAGATTTTTGGGCTCCAATGGCCTGAAAATTTTTTTTGTTAAAATGACTCTATTTTGGTCTCCAAGTGTCTAAAAAAGTCTTTTTTAGTATAAATAAATGCATTTGGTCACCAAAGGTCTGGAAAAAATTAGTCAAAATTAAAGTATTTTTGTCTTTTAGTGTCTTAAAAAGCTGGTTTTAGACCAGATTTGTCTAAAACCGGCCATTTGGGCTCCAATGGCCTGAAAAAAACTTTTTGGTCAAAATGACTCTATTTTGGTCTCCAAGTGTCTAAAAAGCCTTTTTTAGTCAAAATAACTGCATTTGGTCACCAAAGGTCTGAAAAATACTATAGTCAAAATGACTATATTTTTGTCTTTTAAAGCCTTAAAAAGCCGGTTTTAGACAAGATTTTAGACATTTGGCTCCAATGGCCTGAAAAAAATGTTTTGGTCAGAAATACTCTATTTTGGTCTCCAAGTGTCTAAAAACCTTTTGTTAGTCAAAATAACGGCATTTGGTCACCAAAGGTCTGAAAAAAAATAATTAGTCAAAATTACTGTATTTTTTGTCTTTTACAGCCTTAAAAAGCCGGTTTTAGACAAGATTTGTTTAAAACCGGCAATTTGGGCTCCAATGGCCTGAAAAAAATGTTTTGGTCAAAATGACTCTATTTTGGTCTCCAAGTGTCTAAAAACTTTTGTTAGTAAAAATAACGGCATTTGGTCACCAAAGGTCTGAAAAACAAACTTAGTCAAAATGACTGTATTTTTGTCTTTTAGAGCCTTAAAAAGCCGGTTTAAGACAAGATTTGTCTAAAACCGGCCATTTGGGCTCCAATGGCCTGAAAATTATTTTTTAGTTAAAATGACTCTATTTCGGTCTCCAAGTGTCTAAAAAGCCTTTTTAAGTCAAAATAACTGCATTTGGTCACCAAAGGTCTGAAAAAAATTAAGTCCAAATGACTATATTTTTTCTTTGAGAGCCTTAAAAAGCCGGTTTTAGGCACGATTTTAGACATTTGGCTAAAATGGCCTGGAAAAAAATGTTTTGGTCAAAAATACTCTATTTTGGTCTCCAAGTGTCTAAAAACCTTTTGTTAGTCAAAATAACGGCATTTGGTCACCAAAGGTCTGAAAAAAATTTAGTCAAAATGACTGTATTTTTTGTCTTTTAGAGCCTTAAAAATCTGGTTTTAGACAAGAGTTGTCTAAAACCGGCCATTTGGGCTCCAATGGCATGAAAAAATGTTTTTGGTCAAAATGACTCAATTTTGGTCTCCAAGTGTCTAAAAAGCCTTTTTTAGTCAAAATAACTGCATTTCGTCACCAAAGGTCTAAAAAAAAAATTAGTCAAAGTGTCTTTATTTTTGTCTTTTAGAGCCTTAACCACTTGCCGACTGCCGCACGAGTTTTTACGTCAGCAGTAAGCCCCTCACAGGCAAAGTGATGTTGATCCACGTTGCTAGCTTGTGAGGGTCTAGGGAGCGAGCGCGCGCCCCCGGAGGCACGCTCCCGCGTGGTCACGGATCCCCCGCACGTGTGACCGGCGGACCCGATGTTCGCCGGTCACTCGGCGATCGTCACTGCAGAGGGAGAAAGTCAGGCGACTGATGTAAACAAGCCACCTGTCATTCTCCCCTGTGTAGAAACAGTGATCATACGGTTCTACTATGTAGGACCGTTGATCACTGTTCCTACAGCTCAAGCCACAACCAATCACAGTTAGAATCACGCCCCGAGGGACACACACAGCCCCTCCCTCTCAAAAAAAAGTTAACCCCCTTCACTGCCAGTGTAATTTTACAGTAACAGTGCATATGTATAGCACTGATTACTGTAGAAATGTCACTGGTAACCCCAAAAGTGTCAAAAATGTCAGTCAAGGGTCCGATCTGTCTGCTGCAATTTTGCAGTACCGCAAAAAAAATCGCAGATCGCCGCCATTACGCGTTGAAAAAAAAACTACAAAAACGACAAAAATCTTTCCCTTTGTTAGTAAACGCGATAACTTTTGCGCAAACCAATCAAAATACGCTTTTTTTTTACCAAACATATGTAGCATAAAACAAATTGGCCAAAAATGTTAAAAAATTTTGATTTTCACATTTTTTGGGGGAATTTCATATAAAAAATGTGAAAAATATTGCTATTTTTGCAAAATTGACGCTCTTTTTTTGTTTATAGCGCATGATCAAAAAATCGCACAGGTGATCAAATACCACCAAAAGAAAGCTCTGTTTGTGGGAAAAAAAGGAAGTCAAATTTGTTTAGGTACAGCGTCGCACGACTGCGCAATTGTCCGTTAAAGTCAACGCAGTGCCGAATCGCAAAATAGGCCCTGGTCAGGAAGGGGGTCAAATCTTCCGGGGGTTAAGTGGTTAAATAGCCGGTTTTAGACACGATTTGTCTAAAACCGGCCATTTGAGTTTCAATGGCCTGAAAAAAATGTTTGGTCAAAATGACTATTTTGGTCTCCAAGTGTCTAAAAAGCCTTTTTTAGTCAAAATAACTGCATTTGGTCACCAAAGGTCTGAAAAAAATGTAGTCAAAATTACTATATTTTTGTCTTTTAGAGCCTTAAAAAGCCGGTTTTAGACAAGATTTTAGACATTTGGCTCCAATGGCCTGAAAAAAATGTTTTGGTCAAAATGACTCTATTTTGGTCTCCAAATGTCTAAAAAGCCTTTTTAGTCAAAATAACTGCATTTGGTCACCAAAGATCTGAAAAAAAATGTAGTCAAATTGACTGTATTTTTGTCTTTTAGTGCCTTGAAAAGCCGGTTTTAGACAAGATTTTAGATTTTTGGGCTCCAATGGCCTGAAAATTTTTTTTGTTAAAATGACTCTATTTTGGTCTCCAAGTGTCTAAAAAAGTCTTTTTTAGTATAAATAAATGCATTTGGTCAGCAAAGGTCTGAAAAAATTAGTCAAAATTAATGTTTTTTTGTCTTTTAGTGTCTTAAAAAGCCGGTTTTAGACCAGATTTGTCTAAAACCGGCCATTTGGGCTCCAATGGCCTGAAAAAAACTTTTTGGTCAAAATGACTCTATTTTGGTCTCCAAGTGTCTAAAAAGCCTTTTTTAGTCAAAATAACTGCATTTGGTCACCAAAGGTCTGAAAAATACTTTAGTCAAAATGACTATATTTTTGTCTTTTAAAGCCTTAAAAAGCCGGTTTTAGACAAGATTTTAGACATTTGGCTCCAATGGCCTGAAAAAAATGTTTTGGTCAAAAAAACTCTATTTTGGTCTCCAAGTGTCTAGAAAATCTTTTGTTAGTCAAAATAACGGCATTTGGTCACCAAAGGTCTGAAAAAAATTTAGTCAAAATTACTGTATTTTTTGTCTTTTACAGCCTTAAAAAGCCGGTTTTAGACAAGATTTGTTTTAAACCGGCCATTTGGGCTCGATTGGCCTGAAAAAAATGTTTTGGTCAAAATGACTCTAATTTGGTCTCCAAGTGTCTAAAAACCTTTCGTTAGTCAAAATAACGGCATTTGGTCACCAAAGGTCTGAAAAACAATTTAGTCAAAATGACTGTATTTTTGTCTTTTAGAGCCTTAAAAAGCCGGTTTAAGACAAGATTTGTCTAAAACCAGCCATTTTGGGCTCCAATGGCCTGAAAATAATTTTTTAGTTAAAATGACTGTATTTTGGTCTCCAAGTGTCTAAAAAGGCTTTTTAAGTCAAAATAACTGCATTTGGTCACTAAAGGTCTGAAAAAAAATTAAGTCCAAATGACTATATTTTTTTCTTTTAGAGCCTTAAAAAGCCGGTTTTAGACAAGATTTTAGACATTTGGCTCCAATAGCCTGAAAAAATTTTTTTGGGTCAAAATGACTCGATTTTGGCCTCCAAGAGTCTAAAAAGCCTTCCTTTTTTAGTCAAAATAACTGCATTTGGTCACCAAAGGTATGAAAAACACATTTAGTCAAATTGACTGTATTTTTGTCTTTTAGAGCCTTAAAAGGCGGGTTTTAGGCACGATTTTAGACATTTGGGCTCAAATGGCCTGAAAGATTTTTTTGGTCAAAATGACTCTATTTTGGTCTCCACGTGTCTAAAAAGCCTTTTTTAGTCAAAATAACTGCATTTGGTCACCAAAGGTCTGATAAAAAAAATTAGTCAAAATGACTGTATTTTTGTCTTTTAGAGCCTTAAAAAGACGGTTTTAGACAAGATTTGTCTATAACTGGCCATTTGGGCTCCAATTGCCTGAAAAAAATTCGGTCAAAATGACTCTATTTTGGTCTCCAAGTGTCTAAAAAGCCTTTTTTAGTCAAAATAACTGCATTTGGTAACCAAAGGTCTGAAAAAAATTTCGTCAAAATGACTATATTTTTGTCTTTTAGAGCCTTAAAAAGCCGGTTTTAGACAAGATTTTAGACATTTGGCTCCAATGGCCTGAAAAAAATGTTTTGGTCAAAATGAATCTATTTTGGTCACCAAGTGTCTAAAAAGCCTTTTTAGTCAAAATAACTGCATTTGGTCAACAAAGATCTGAAAAAAATTTAGTCAAATTGACTGTATTTTTGTCTTTTAGTGCCTTGAAAAGCTGGTTTTAGACAAGATTTTAGATTTTTGGGCTCCAATGGCCTGAAAATTTTTTTTGTTAAAATGACTCTATTTTGGTCTCCAAGTGTCTAAAAAAGTCTTTTTTAGTATAAATAAATGCATTTGGTCACCAAAGGTCTGAAAAAATTAGTCAAAATTAAAGTATTTTTGTCTTTTAGTGTCTTAAAAAGCTGGTTTTAGACCAGATTTGTCTAAAACCGGCCATTTGGGCTCCAATGGCCTGAAAAAAACTTTTTGGTCAAAATGACTCTATTTTGGTCTCCAAGTGTCTAAAAAGCCTTTTTTAGTCAAAATAACTGCATTTGGTCACCAAAGGTCTGAAAAATACTATAGTCAAAATGACTATATTTTTGTCTTTTAAAGCCTTAAAAAGCCGGTTTTAGACAAGATTTTAGACATTTGGCTCCAATGGCCTGAAAAAAATGTTTTGGTCAGAAATACTCTATTTTGGTCTCCAAGTGTCTAAAAACCTTTTGTTAGTCAAAATAACGGCATTTGGTCACCAAAGGTCTGAAAAAAAATAATTAGTCAAAATTACTGTATTTTTTGTCTTTTACAGCCTTAAAAAGCCGGTTTTAGACAAGATTTGTTTAAAACCGGCAATTTGGGCTCCAATGGCCTGAAAAAAATGTTTTGGTCAAAATTACTCTATTTTGGTCTCCAAGTGTCTAAAAACTTTTGTTAGTAAAAATAACGGCATTTGGTCACCAAAGGTCTGAAAAACAAACTTAGTCAAAATGACTGTATTTTTGTCTTTTAGAGCCTTAAAAAGCCGGTTTAAGACAAGATTTGTCTAAAACCGGCCATTTGGGCTCCAATGGCCTGAAAATTATTTTTTAGTTAAAATGACTCTATTTCGGTCTCCAAGTGTCTAAAAAGCCTTTTTAAGTCAAAATAACTGCATTTGGTCACCAAAGGTCTGAAAAAAATTAAGTCCAAATGACTATATTTTTTCTTTGAGAGCCTTAAAAAGCCGGTTTTAGGCACGATTTTAGACATTTGGCTAAAATGGCCTGGAAAAAAATGTTTTGGTCAAAAATACTCTATTTTGGTCTCCAAGTGTCTAAAAACCTTTTGTTAGTCAAAATAACGGCATTTGGTCACCAAAGGTCTGAAAAAAATTTAGTCAAAATGACTGTATTTTTTGTCTTTTAGAGCCTTAAAAATCTGGTTTTAGACAAGAGTTGTCTAAAACCGGCCATTTGGGCTCCAATGGCATGAAAAAATGTTTTTGGTCAAAATGACTCAATTTTGGTCTCCAAGTGTCTAAAAAGCCTTTTTTAGTCAAAATAACTGCATTTCGTCACCAAAGGTCTAAAAAAAAAATTAGTCAAAGTGTCTTTATTTTTGTCTTTTAGAGCCTTAACCACTTGCCGACTGCCGCACGAGTTTTTACGTCAGCAGTAAGCCCCTCACAGGCAAAGTGATGTTGATCCACGTTGCTAGCTTGTGAGGGTCTAGGGAGCGAGCGCGCGCCCCCGGAGGCACGCTCCCGCGTGGTCACGGATCCCCCGCACGTGTGACCGGCGGACCCGATGTTCGCCGGTCACTCGGCGATCGTCACTGCAGAGGGAGAAAGTCAGGCGACTGATGTAAACAAGCCACCTGTCATTCTCCCCTGTGTAGAAACAGTGATCATACGGTTCTACTATGTAGGACCGTTGATCACTGTTCCTACAGCTCAAGCCACAACCAATCACAGTTAGAATCACGCCCCGAGGGACACACACAGCCCCTCCCTCTCAAAAAAAAGTTAACCCCCTTCACTGCCAGTGTAATTTTACAGTAACAGTGCATATGTATAGCACTGATTACTGTAGAAATGTCACTGGTAACCCCAAAAGTGTCAAAAATGTCAGTCAAGGGTCCGATCTGTCTGCTGCAATTTTGCAGTACCGCAAAAAAAATCGCAGATCGCCGCCATTACGCGTTGAAAAAAAAACTACAAAAACGACAAAAATCTTTCCCTTTGTTAGTAAACGCGATAACTTTTGCGCAAACCAATCAAAATACGCTTTTTTTTTACCAAACATATGTAGCATAAAACAAATTGGCCAAAAATGTTAAAAAATTTTGATTTTCACATTTTTTGGGGGAATTTCATATAAAAAATGTGAAAAATATTGCTATTTTTGCAAAATTGACGCTCTTTTTTTGTTTATAGCGCATGATCAAAAAATCGCACAGGTGATCAAATACCACCAAAAGAAAGCTCTGTTTGTGGGAAAAAAAGGAAGTCAAATTTGTTTAGGTACAGCGTCGCACGACTGCGCAATTGTCCGTTAAAGTCAACGCAGTGCCGAATCGCAAAATAGGCCCTGGTCAGGAAGGGGGTCAAATCTTCCGGGGGTTAAGTGGTTAAATAGCCGGTTTTAGACACGATTTGTCTAAAACCGGCCATTTGAGTTTCAATGGCCTGAAAAAAATGTTTGGTCAAAATGACTCTATTTTGGTCTCCAAGTGTCTAAAAAGCCTTTTTTAGTCAAAATAACTGCATTTGGTCACCAAAGGTCTGAAAAAAATGTAGTCAAAATTACTATATTTTTGTCTTTTAGAGCCTTAAAAAGCCGGTTTTAGACAAGATTTTAGACATTTGGCTCCAATGGCCTGAAAAAAATGTTTTGGTCAAAATGACTCTATTTTGGTCTCCAAGTGTCTAAAAAGCCTTTTTAGTCAAAATAACTGCATTTGGTCACCAAAGATCTGAAAAAAAATGTAGTCAAATTGACTGTATTTTTGTCTTTTAGTGCCTTGAAAAGCCGGTTTTAGACAAGATTTTAGATTTTTGGGCTCCAATGGCCTGAAAATTTTTTTTGTTAAAATGACTCTATTTTGGTCTCCAAGTGTCTAAAAAAGTCTTTTTTAGTATAAATAAATGCATTTGGTCAGCAAAGGTCTGAAAAAATTAGTCAAAATTAATGTTTTTTTGTCTTTTAGTGTCTTAAAAAGCCGGTTTTAGACCAGATTTGTCTAAAACCGGCCATTTGGGCTCTAATGGCCTGAAAAAAACTTTTTGGTCAAAATGACTCTATTTTGGTCTCCAAGTGTCTAAAAAGCCTTTTTTAGTCAAAATAACTGCATTTGGTCACCAAAGGTCTGAAAAATACTTTAGTCAAAATGACTATATTTTTGTCTTTTAAAGCCTTAAAAAGCCGGTTTTAGACAAGATTTTAGACATTTGGCTCCAATGGCCTGAAAAAAATGTTTTGGTCAAAAAAACTCTATTTTGGTCTCCAAGTGTCTAGAAAATCTTTTGTTAGTCAAAATAACGGCATTTGGTCACCAAAGGTCTGAAAAAAATTTAGTCAAAATTACTGTATTTTTTGTCTTTTACAGCCTTAAAAAGCCGGTTTTAGACAAGATTTGTTTTAAACCGGCCATTTGGGCTCGATTGGCCTGAAAAAAATGTTTTGGTCAAAATGACTCTAATTTGGTCTCCAAGTGTCTAAAAACCTTTCGTTAGTCAAAATAACGGCATTTGGTCACCAAAGGTCTGAAAAACAATTTAGTCAAAATGACTGTATTTTTGTCTTTTAGAGCCTTAAAAAGCCGGTTTAAGACAAGATTTGTCTAAAACCAGCCATTTTGGGCTCCAATGGCCTGAAAATAATTTTTTAGTTAAAATGACTGTATTTTGGTCTCCAAGTGTCTAAAAAGGCTTTTTAAGTCAAAATAACTGCATTTGGTCACTAAAGGTCTGAAAAAAAATTAAGTCCAAATGACTATATTTTTTTCTTTTAGAGCCTTAAAAAGCCGGTTTTAGACAAGATTTTAGACATTTGGCTCCAATAGCCTGAAAAATTTTTTTTGGGTCAAAATGACTCGATTTTGGCCTCCAAGAGTCTAAAAAGCCTTCCTTTTTTAGTCAAAATAACTGCATTTGGTCACCAAAGGTATGAAAAACACATTTAGTCAAATTGACTGTATTTTTGTCTTTTAGAGCCTTAAAAGGCGGGTTTTAGGCACGATTTTAGACATTTGGGCTCAAATGGCCTGAAAGATTTTTTTGGTCAAAATGACTCTATTTTGGTCTCCACGTGTCTAAAAAGCCTTTTTTAGTCAAAATAACTGCATTTGGTCACCAAAGGTCTGATAAAAAAAATTAGTCAAAATGACTGTATTTTTGTCTTTTAGAGCCTTAAAAAGACGGTTTTAGACAAGATTTGTCTATAACTGGCCATTTGGGCTCCAATTGCCTGAAAAAAATTCGGTCAAAATGACTCTATTTTGGTCTCCAAGTGTCTAAAAAGCCTTTTTTAGTCAAAATAACTGCATTTGGTAACCAAAGGTCTGAAAAAAATGTAGTCAAAATTACTATATTTTTGTCTTTTAGAGCCTTAAAAAGCCGGTTTTAGACAAGATTTTAGACATTTGGCTCCAATGGCCTGAAAAAAATGTTTTGGTCAAAATGAATCTATTTTGGTCACCAAGTGTCTAAAAAGCCTTTTTAGTCAAAATAACTGCATTTGGTCACCAAAGATCTGAAAAAAATTTAGTCAAATTGACTGTATTTTTGTCTTTTAGTGCCTTGAAAAGCTGGTTTTAGACAAGATTTTAGATTTTTGGGCTCCAATGGCCTGAAAATTTTTTTTGTTAAAATGACTCTATTTTGGTCTCCAAGTGTCTAAAAAAGTCTTTTTTAGTATAAATAAATGCATTTGGTCAGCAAAGGTCTGAAAAAATTAGTCAAAATTAATGTTTTTTTGTCTTTTAGTGTCTTAAAAAGCCGGTTTTAGACCAGATTTGTCTAAAACCGGCCATTTGGGCTTCAATGGCCTGAAAAAAACTTTTTGGTCAAAATGACTCTATTTTGGTCTCCAAGTGTCTAAAAAGCCTTTTTTAGTCAAAATAACTGCATTTGGTCACCAAAGGTCTGAAAAATACTTTAGTCAAAATGACTATATTTTTGTCTTTTAAAGCCTTAAAAAGCCGGTTTTAGACAAGATTTTAGACATTTGGCTCCAATGGCCTGAAAAAAATGTTTTGGTCAAAATGACTCTATTTTGGTCTCCAAGTGTCTAAAAAGCCTTTTTAGTCAAAATAACTGCATTTGGTCACCAAAGATCTGAAAAAAAATGTAGTCAAATTGACTATTTTTGTCTTTTAGTGCCTTGAAAAGCCGGTTTTAGACAAGATTTTAGATTTTTGGGCTCCAATGGCCTGAAAATTTTTTTTGTTAAAATGACTCTATTTTGGTCTCCAAGTGTCTAAAAAAGTCTTTTTTAGTATAAATAAATGCATTTGGTCAGCAAAGGTCTGAAAAAATTAGTCAAAATTAATGTTTTTTTGTCTTTTAGTGTCTTAAAAAGCCGGTTTTAGACTAGATTTGTCTAAAACCGGCCATTTGGGCTCCAATGGCCTGAAAAAAACTTTTTGGTCAAAATGACTCTATTTTGGTCTCCAAGTGTCTAAAAAGCCTTTTTTAGTCAAAATAACTGCATTTGGTCACCAAAGGTCTGAAAAATACTTTAGTCAAAATGACTATATTTTTGTCTTTTAAAGCCTTAAAAAGCCGGTTTTAGACAAGATTTTAGACATTTGGCTCCAATGGCCTGAAAAAAATGTTTTGGTCAAAAAAACTCTATTTTGGTCTCCAAGTGTCTAGAAAATCTTTTGTTAGTCAAAATAACGGCATTTGGTCACCAAAGGTCTGAAAAAAATTTAGTCAAAATTACTGTATTTTTTGTCTTTTACAGCCTTAAAAAGCCGGTTTTAGACAAGATTTGTTTTAAACCGGCCATTTGGGCTCGATTGGCCTGAAAAAAATGTTTTGGTCAAAATGACTCTAATTTGGTCTCCAAGTGTCTAAAAACCTTTCGTTAGTCAAAATAACGGCATTTGGTCACCAAAGGTCTGAAAAACAATTTAGTCAAAATGACTGTATTTTTGTCTTTTAGAGCCTTAAAAAGCCGGTTTAAGACAAGATTTTAGACATTTGGCTCCAATGGCCTGAAAAAAATGTTTTGGTCAAAAAAACTCTATTTTGGTCTCCAAGTGTCTAGAAAATCTTTTGTTAGTCAAAATAACGGCATTTGGTCACCAAAGGTCTGAAAAAATTTTAGTCAAAATTACTGTATTTTTCGTCTTTTACAGCCTTAAAAAGCCGGTTTTAGACAAGATTTGTTTTAAACCGGCCATTTGGGCTCGATTGGCCTGAAAAAAATGTTTTGGTCAAAATGACTCTAATTTGGTCTCCAAGTGTCTAAAAACCTTTCGTTAGTCAAAATAACGGCATTTGGTCACCAAAGGTCTGAAAAACAATTTAGTCAAAATGACTGTATTTTTGTCTTTTAGAGCCTTAAAAAGCCGGTTTAAGACAAGATTTGTCTAAAACCAGCCATTTTGGGCTCCAATGGCCTGAAAATAATTTTTTAGTTAAAATGACTGTATTTTGGTCTCCAAGTGTCTAAAAAGGCTTTTTAAGTCAAAATAACTGCATTTGGTCACTAAAGGTCTGAAAAAAAATTAAGTCCAAATGACTATATTTTTTTCTTTTAGAGCCTTAAAAAGCCGGTTTTAGACAAGATTTTAGACATTTGGCTCCAATAGCCTGAAAAAAATTTTTTGGGTCAAAATGACTCGATTTTGGCCTCCAAGAGTCTAAAAAGCCTTCCTTTTTTAGTCAAAATAACTGCATTTGGTCACCAAAGGTATGAAAAACACATTTAGTCAAATTGACTGTATTTTTGTCTTTTAGAGCCTTAAAAGGCGGGTTTTAGGCACGATTTTAGACATTTGGGCTCAAATGGCCTGAAAGATTTTTTTGGTCAAAATGACTCTATTTTGGTCTCCACGTGTCTAAAAAGCCTTTTTTAGTCAAAATAACTGCATTTGGTCACCAAAGGTCTGATAAAAAAAATTTGTCAAAATGACTGTATTTTTGTCTTTTAGAGCCTTAAAAAGACGGTTTTAGACAAGATTTGTCTATAACTGGCCATTTGGGCTCCAATTGCCTGAAAAAAATTTTGTCAAAATGACTCTATTTTGGTCTCCAAGTGTCTAAAAAGCCTTTTTAGTCAAAATAACTGCATTTGGTAACCAAAGGTCTGAAAAAAATTTAGTCAAAATGACTATATTTTTGTCTTTTAGAGCCTTAAAATGCCGGTTTTAGACAAGATTTTAGACATTTGGCTACAATGGCCTGAAAAAAATGTTTTGGTCAAAATGACTCTATTTTGGTCTCCAAGTGTCTAAAAAGCCTTTTTAGTCACAATAAATGCATTTGGTCACCAAAGATCTGAAAAACATTTAGTCAAATTGACTGTATTTTTGTCTTTTAGAGCCTTGAAAAGCCGGTTTTAGACAAGATTTTAGATATTTGGGCTCCAATGGCCTGAAAATTTTTTTTGTTAAAATGACTCTATTTTGGTCTCCAAGTGTCTAAAAAAGCCTTTTTTAGTATAAATAACTGCATTTGGTCACCAAAGGTCTGAAAAAAATTAGTCAAAATGACTGTATTTTTGTCTTTTAGAGCCTTAAAAAGCCGGTTTTAGATAAGAGTTGTCTAAAACCGGCCATTTGGGCTCCAATGGCCTGAAAAAAATTTGTTGGTAAAAATGACTCAATTTTGGTCTCCAAGTGTCTAAAAAAGCCTTTTTTAGTCAAAATAACTGCATTTTGTCTAAAAAAATTAGTCAAAGTGACTTTATTTTTGTCTTTTAGAGCCTAAACCACTTGCCGACTGCCGCACGACTATTTACGTCGGCAGTAAGCCCCTCACAGGCAAAGTGATGTTGATCTATAGAATATAAATAAATCCGCGCTAAGGATTTCAGAGGATAAATTAAATGTGTGCACAGGTAAGTGTCGGCCTGTATAGTCCCCAAAAATTAGCCCACATGGGTTTTACTGACAGCTAAGAACGTAGTATTCTGTGGCTGAAGGTACATTAGGCATTCACACAGTATATAGAAGTAAGTGTCGGCATGTATAGGCCCCAAGAATTAGCTCACATGGGTTTACCTGAGAGCTAAGTATGTAGTATTTGGAGGCTGAAGGTACATTAGGCATTCACAGGATACAGAAGTAAGTGTCGGCCTGTATAGTCCCCAAAAATTAGCCCACATGGGTTTAACTGACAGCTAAGAATGTAGTATTCTGTGGCTGAAGGTACATTAGGCATTCACAGGATACAGAAGTAAGTGTCAGCCTGTATAGGCCCCAAAAATTAGCTCACATGGGTTTAACTGACAGCATAGAACCTAGTGTATTTGATGGCTGGAGGTACATTAGGCATTTCCAGTATACAGAAGTTAGTGTCAGCCTGTTTAGGCCCCAAAAATTATCTCACATGGGTTTAACTGACACCAAAGAACGTAGTGTAATTGATGGCTGAAGGTACATCAGGCATTCACAGTATACAGAAGTAAGTGTCGGCCTGCTTAGGCCCCAAAAATGAGCTCACATGGGTTTAACTGACAGCAAAGAACGTATTATTGGATGGCTAGAGGTACATCAGGCATTCACACAGTATACAGAAGTAAGTGTTGGCCTGTATAGGCCCCACAAATTGGTTCATGACTCTAAACTTGCTGGTCATTTTGGGGTTTCTAAAACAGAAGAACTCTTATCACGTACCTTTTGGTGGCCTGGGTACAAGAAGGATGTCAAGAGATATGTGGCCTCGTGTCTGACATGTGCTCGCAATAAGACACCCCGATCTTCTCCTCTGGGGTTACTTCAACCACTGCCTGTTCCATCAAGACCATGGGGGTCAATTTCTATGGATTTTGTGGTTGATCTTCCCCTTTCAAAAGGGATGACCACTATCCTGGTAGTTGTTGATCGTCTCACTAAGATGGCTCATTTCATACCAGTTAAAGGTGTACCCTCAGCGGAGCATACTGCAGAAGTAATGGTTCGAGAAGTTTTTAAACTACATGGAATTCCTGATGATGTAGTGTCCGACAGGGCAGTACAGTTTACCTCAAAATTTTGGAGAAATCTTTGCTCAGCTTTGGGTGTAACAATTAATCTTTCCTCAGCTTTTCATCGTCAGTCTAATGGTCAGACCGAGAGGACCAATCAAACTTTGGAGCAATACCTTCGATGTTTTGTGACTTATCTGCAGGATGATTGGGTTGACTATCTTCCTACAGCAGAGTTTGCTTATAATTAGAGTTGAGCGGACACCTGGATGTCCGTGTTCGGCGTGGTCGGCCGAACTTGAAAAAAAAGTCCGGGTCTATGACCCGGACTTTTTCCGAACTTTACCCGGACACCGAACCCCATTGAAGTCAATGGGGACCCGAACTTTCACGCACTAAAATGGCTCTAAAAAAACAATGGAAAGGGCTAGAGTGTTGCAAATGACAGCCAAATGTAGTTAAGAGCATGGCAAGTGATCTGCAAACAAATGTGGATAGGGAAATAACAAAAAAAACAGAAAAATAAAACAATTTTCTTCATCTGTGAAGGACGAGGCCCATATAGAGTAGGAGGGAGGTTGAGGTGGCGGTGGATGTGGCGGTGTAGGTGGAAGCGGCGGTGGAGGGGGACGAGGTGGCCAACACTGCTTTTTTTAGTCATTTTAAATTAGGGTACACCCCAAAAGAGTGAGAAAGATCAAAAATATAACAATGGCTGGGTAAGGTCGGTATCCATCTCTATTCTGCACAAGGTACGGAAAAATCCTGTGGGATCCATGCCTGGTTCATTTTAATGAACGTGAGCTAGTCCACATTGTCTCTGGACAGGCGGCTGCGCTTGTCTGTGATAACGCCCCCAGCCATGCTAAATACACGTTCAGATAATACACTTGCTGCAGGGCATGCCAGCACCTCCAAGGCGTAAAGGGCAAGCTCAGGCCATGTGCGCAATTTGGAGACCCAGAAGTTGAAGGGGGCAGACCCGTCATTCACTACATTTAGGCGTGTGCACACATACTGCTCCACCATGTTGGTGAAATGCTGCCTCCTGATAAGACGTTCCATATGAGCTGCTGGTGCTGCTGTTTGTTGTGGCGTGCTGACAAAGCTTTTCCACATTTCGGCCATGCTAACCCTGCCTTCTGAGGTGGTCTGAAAAAAAAATTAGTCAAAATTACTGTATTTTTTGTCTTTTACAGCCTTAAAAAGCCGGTTTTAGACAAGATTTGTTTAAAACCGGCCATTTGGGCTCGATTGGCCTGAAAAAAATGTTTTGGTCAAAATGACTCTATTTTGGTCTCCAAGTGTATAAAAACCTTTCGTTAGTCAAAATAACGGCATTTCGCCACCAAAGGTCTAAAAAAATTTAGTCAAAGTGACTTTATTTTTGTCTTTTAGAGCCTTAACCACTATATACGTCGGCAGTAAGCCCCTCACAGGCAAAGTGATGTTGATCTACGTTGCTAGCCTGTTAGGGTCTAGGGAGCGAGCGCGCGCCCCGGAGGCGAGCTCCCGCGTGGTCATGGATCCCCCGCACGTGTCCCCCGATGTCTGCCGGTCACTTGGCGATCCGACAGAGGGAGAAAGTCAGGCGACTGATGTAAACAAGCCCCCTGTCATTCTCCCCTGTGTAGAAACAGTGATCATACGGTTCTACTATGTAGGACCGTTGATCACTGTTCCTACAGCTCAAGCCACAGCCAATCACAGTTAGAATCACGCCCCTAGGGACACACACAGCCCCTCCCTCTCAAAAAAAGTTAACCCCTTCACTGCCAGTGTAATTTTACAGTAACAGTGCATATGTATAGCACTGATTACTGTAGAAATGTCACTGGTAACCCCGAAAGTGTCAAAAATGTCAGTCAAGGGTCCGGATCTGTCTGCCGCAATTTTGCAGTACCGCAAAAAAAAAATCGCAGATCGCCGCCATTACACGTTGAAAAAAACCAACAAAAATTACAAAAAATCTTTCCCTTTGTTAGTAAACGCGATAACTTTTGCGCACACCAATCAAAATACGCTTTTTGCGATTTTTTTACCAAACATGTAGCATAAACAAATTGGCCGAAAATGTTAAAAAACTTTGATTTTTACATTTTTTTGGTGAATTTCATATAAAAAAATGTGAAAAATATTGCTATTTTTGCAAAATTGACGCTCTTTTTTTGTTTATAGCGCATGATCAAAAAATCGCACAGGTGATCTTTTAGAGCCTTGAAAAGCCGGTTTTAGACAAGATTTTAGATTTTTGGGCTCCAATGGCCTGAAATTTTTTTGTTAAAATGACTCTATTTTGGTCTCCAAGTGTCGAAAAAAGCCTTTTTTAGCATAAATAAATGCATTTGGTCACCAAAGGTGTGAAAAAAGCTAGTCAAAATTAATGTATTTTAGTCTTTTAGTGTCTTAAAAAGCCGGTTTTAGACCAGATTTGTCTCCAATGGCCTGAAAAAAAATTTTTGGTCAAAATTACTCTATTTTGGTCTCCAAGTGTCTAAAAAGCCTTTTTTTTTTCAAAATAACTGAATTTGGTCACCAAAGGTCTGAAAAATACTTTAGTCAAAATGACTGTATTTTTGTCTTTTAGAGCCTTAAAAAGCCGGTTTTAGACAAGATTTTAGACATTTGGCTCCAATGGCCTGAAAAAAATGTTTTGGTCAAAAATACTCTATTTTGGTCTCCAAGTGTCTAAAAACCTTTTGTTAGTCAAAATAACGGCATTTGGTCACCAAAGGTCTGAAAAAAATTTAGTCAAAATTACTGTATTTTTTGTCTTTTACAGCCTTAAAAAGACGGTTTTAGACAAGATTTGTTTAAAACCGGCCATTTGGGCTCCAATGGCCTGAAAAAAATGTTTTGGTCAAAATGACTCTATTTTGGTCTCCAAGTGTCTAAAAACCTTTTGTTAGTCAAAATAACGGCATTTGGTCACCAAAGGTCTGAAAAAAAATTTAGTCAAAATGACTATATTTTTGTCTTTTAGAGCCTTAAAAAGCCGGTTTAAGACAAGATTTGTCTAAAACCGGCCATTTGGGCTCCAATGGCTTGAAAATTATTTTTTTAGTTAAAATGACTCTATTTTGGTCTTCAAGTGTCTAAAAAGCCTTTTTTAGTCAAAATATCTGCATTTGGTCACCAAAGGTCTGATAAAAAAATTAGTCAAAATGACTGCATTTTTGTCTTTTAGAGCCTTAAAAAGCCGGTTTTAGACAAGATTTGTCTATAACTGGCCATTTGGGCTCCAATTGCCTGAAAAAAATTCGGTCAAAATGACTCTATTTTGGTCTCCAAATGTCTAAAAAGCCTTTTTTAGTCACAATAAATAAATTTGGTCACCAAAGATCTGAAAAAAAATAGTCAAAATTAATGTATTGTTGTCTTTTAGTGTCTTAAAAAGCCGGTTTTAGACCAGATTTGTCTAAAACCGGCCATTTGGGCTCCAATGGCCTGAAAAAAATTTTTGGTCAAAATGACTCTACTTTGGTCTCCAAGTGTCTAAAAAGCCTTTTTTTGTCAAAATAACTGAATTTGGTCACCAAAGGTCTGAAAAATACTTTAGTCAAAATGACTGTATTTTTGTCTTTTAGAGCCTTAAAAAGCCGGTTTTAGACAAGATTTGTCTAAAACCGGCCACAATGGCCTGAAAAGAAATTTTCGGTCAAAATTACTCTGTTTTGGTCTCCAAGTGTCTAAAAATCGTTTTTTAGTCAAAATAACTGCATTTGGTCACCAAAGGTCAGAAAATTTTTTTTCGTCAAAATGACTATATTTTTGTCTTTTAGAGCCTTAAAAAGCCGGTTTTAGACAAGATTTTAGACATTTGGCTCCAATGGCCTGAAAAAAATGTTTTGGTCAAAAATACTCTAGTTTGGTCTCCAAGTGTCTAAAAACCTTTTGTTAGTCAAAATGACGGCATTTGGTCACCAAAGGTCTGAAAAAAAAATTAGTCAAAATTACTGTATTTTTTGTCTTTTACAGCCTTAAAAAGCCGGTTTTAGACAAGATTTGTTTAAAACCGGCAATTTGGGCTCCAATGGCCTGAAAAAAATGTTTTGGTCAAAATGACTCTATTTTGGTCTCCAAGTGTCTAAAAACTTTTGTTAGTCAAAATAACAGCATTTGGTCACTTAAAATATAGCCAAAAGGCTATATAAATATGTATGTAAATATGAAGTGGTGGCGCTGCTTATAAAGTGCAAATAGGTATATATAGATATATAAAATGAAAAGAATATAAAATGTAGAAACACAGATGTGATTGAGGAATAAAAATATAAATATAAATGGTGGATATGTAAATAGTGCCACAATATAGTGAAAATCCAACATAAAATGGTATTGGGAATGAGTTAATATGGAATATATGAAAAAATATAAAAAAGTAAAATGAAGTACAATATAAATAACCACCAAAGTGCGTAATATAAAGTGCAAAGTACTACAATATATATATCCTAGTATATACCTAAAATAATAATATCAGCATGTTGCAATAAAATGGTAAGAGAATAACTTAAAATAATAATACATAGGTGATGGTATAATATGAAAAAGTGTGCAAAAAGTGCAACAATTAAACTGGGTGTGCGGGAAACTTTTCCGGAAAAATAAATAAGAGTGCGGGAAACTATTTTTTCAAAGTGTAGCTAGAAGTGATGTGATCTAAATTCATGTGATAAATAAGTCCGTATAATAGTAAAGGTGCAAACAATATTATGGGCAAGCTAGATGTGCGAAGAAATATGAACTCCAAGGTGAAAATAAGAAATGGTATTCAATCAGATCAGCTGATAAAATAAGTCCATATATAGATGATTGTGCCCCGAGGAGTGGTGAATGAATAAGTATCCTGCGGTGACCCCCAAGGTGGGTGACTGGCGAGTGGCGGGGAAACCTCTAGTAGAAAAACCTACTCACCAGATGTACCTACCCCACACAGGGGTATAGGGCAGGTACTGTAGAAATATCCTGTTGGTCCTGGCTCTGGGTAGTAGTTCCCTTCCTGGGGGAGATGTAGTATAGGGTCCGCAGGGATATCCTAAAGTGGGATCCTATCCGATAGTAGGATATCCAACGATCCGTGGGGTGAACTGATATGGCCACTCAAAGGTATGTGGATGGAAGGATCATATAAATAGAAAAGAACTCGATAGTGTAATACCGTTTTTAAAGTTTATTCCTTCCAGCAGTAACATAAAAATGGGTACTCACATAGATAAAATCAGTAAACAGCGAGGTAGTGGCGTCCCGGAACGCAATGCGTTCCAACTGGAGACCGGAACCGGAAGTGACGTGACGGCGCTGTACGCGTTTCGTCATGTGAAGACGCTGCAGAAGACGTCACATGACGAAACGCGTACAGCGCCGTCACGTCACTTCCGGTTCCAGTCTCCAGTTGGAACGCATTGCGTTCCGGGACGCCACTACCTCGCTGTTTACTGATTTTATCTATGTGAGTACCCATTTTTATGTTACTGCTGGAAGGAATAAACTTTAAAAACGGTATTACACTATCGAGTTCTTTTCTATTTATATGATCCTTCCATCCACATACCTTTGAGTGGCCATATCAGTTCACCCCACCGATCGTTGGATATCCTACTATCGGATAGGATCCCACTTTAGGATATCCCTGCGGACCCTATACTACATCTCCCCCAGGAAGGGAACTACTACCCAGAGCCAGGACCAACAGGATATTTCTACAGTACCTGCCCTATACCCCTGTGTGGGGTAGGTACATCTGGTGAGTAGGTTTTTCTACTAGAGGTTTCCCCGCCACTCGCCAGTCACCCACCTTGGGGGTCACCGCAGGATACTTATTCATTCACCACTCCTCGAGGCACAATCATCTATATATGGACTTATTTTATCAGCTGATCTGATTGAATACCATTTCTTATTTTCACCTTGGAGTTCATATTTCTTCGCACATCTAGCTTGCCCATAATATTGTTTGCACCTTTACTATTATACGGACTTATTTATCACATGATGTTGATCTATGTTGCTAGCCTGTGAGGGTCTAGGGAGCGAGCGCACGCCCCCGGAGGCGAGCTCCCGCGTGGTCTTGGATCCTTGCACGTGTGACCGGCGGACCCGATGTCCGCCGGTCACTCGGCGATCGTCACTGCAGAGGGAGAAAGTCAGGCGACTGATGTAAACAAGCCGCCTGTCATTCTCCCCTGTGTAGAAACAGTGATCATACGGTTCTACTATGTAGGACCGTTGATCACTGTTCCTACAGCTCAAGCCACAGCCAATCACAGTTAGAATCATGCCACTAGGGACACACACAGCCCCTCCCTCTCAAAAAAAGTTAACCCCTTCACTGCCAGTGTAATTTTACTGGTACAGTGCATATGTATAGCACTAATTACTGTAGAAATGTCACTGGTAACCCCAAAAGTGTCAAAAATGTCAGTCAAGGGTCCGATCTGTCTGCCGCAATTTTGCAGTACCGCAAAAAAAATCGCAATTACGCGTTGAAAAAAAACCCAACAAAAATGACAAAAATCTTTCCCTTTGTTAGTAAACGCGATAACTTTTGCGCAAACCAATCAAAATATGCTTTTTGCGATTTTTTTACCAAACATATGTAGCATAAACAAATTGGCCAAAAATGTTAAAAAACTTTGATTTTTACATTTTTTTGGTGAATTTCATATAAAAAAATGTGAAAAATATTGCTATTTTTGCAAAATTGACGCTCTTTTTTTGTTTATAGCGCATGATCAAAAAATCGCACAGGTGATCTTTTAGAGCCTTGAAAAGCCGGTTTTAGACAAGATTTTAGATTTTTGGGCTCCAATGGCCTGAAATTTTTTTGTTAAAATGACTCTATTTTGGTCTCCAAGTGTCTAAAAAAGCCTTTTTTAGTATAAATAAATGCATTTGGTCACCAAAGGTCTGAAAAAAACTAGTCAAAATTAATGTATTTTTGTCTTTTAGTGTCTTAAAAAGCCGGTTTTAGACCAGATTTGTCTAAATCCGGCCATTTGGGCTCCAATGGCCTGAAAAAATTTTTTTGGTCAAAATGACTCTATTTTGGTCTCCAATTGTCTAAAAAGCCTTTTTTCCAAAATAACTGAATTTGGTCACCAAAGGTCTGAAAAATACTTTAGTCAAAATTACTGTATTTTTGTCTTTTAGAGCCTTAAAAAGCCGGTTTTAGACAAGATTTTAGACTTTTGGCTCCAATGGCCTGAAAAAAATGTTTTGGTCAAAAATACTCTATTTTGGTCTCCAAGTGTCTAAAAACCTTTTGTTAGTCAAAATAACGGCATTTGGTCACCAAAGGTCTGAAAAAAAATGTAGTCAAAATTACTGTATTTTTTGTCTTTTACAGCCTTAAAAAGACGGTTTTAGACAAGATTTGTTTAAAACCGGCCATTTGGGCTCCAATGGCCTGAAAAAAATGTTTTGGTCAAAATGACTCTATTTTGGTCTCCAAGTGTCTAAAAACCTTTTGTTAGTCAAAATAACGGCATTTGGTCACCAAAGGTCTGAAAAAAAATTTAGTCAAAATGACTTTATTTTTTTCTTTGAGAGCCTTAAAAAGCCGGTTTTAGACAAGATTTTAGACATTTGGCTCCAATAGCCTGAAGAAATTTTTTGGGTCAAAATGACTCGATTTTGGTCTCCAAGTGTCTAAAAAGCCTTCCTTTTTTAGTCAAAATAACTGCATTTGGTCACCAAAGGTATGAAAAACAAATTTAGTCAAATTGACTGTATTTTTGTCTTTTAGAGCCTTAAAACGCGGGTTTTAGGCACGATTTTAGACATTTGGGCTCAAATGGCCTGAAAGATTTTTTTGGTCAAATTGACTCTATTTTGGTCTCCAAGTGTCTAAAAAGCCTTTTTTAGTCAAAATATCTGCATTTGGTCACCAAAGGTCTGATAAAAAAAATTAGTCAAAATGACTGCATTTTTGTCTTTTAGAGCCTTAAAAAGCCGATTTTAGACAAGATTTGTCTAAAACTGGCCATTTGGGCTCCAATTGCCTGAAAAAACATTCGGTCAAAATGACTCTATTTTGGTCTCCAAGTGTCTAAAAAGCCTTTTTAGTCACAATAAATGCATTTGGTCACCAAAGATCTGAAAAAAACTAGTCAAAATTAATGTATTTTTGTCTTTTAGTGTCTTAAAAAGCCGGTTTTAGACCAGATTTGTCTAAAACCGGCCATTTGGGCTCCAATGGCCTGAAAAATTTTTTTGGTCAAAATTACTCTATTTTGGTCTCCAAGTGTCTAAAAAGCCTTTTTTGTCAAAATAACTGAATTTGGTCACCAAAGTTCTGAAAAATACTTTAGTCAAAATGACTGTATTTTTGTCTTTTAGAGCCTTAACCACTTGCCGACCGAGTACGGTAATAGTACTGCGGCAAAGTGGTTCGTTATCATCTGATGACGTAGTATTAACGTCGTCAGACACTCCCCCTTCTGGGCGGCGCTTGCGCGCCGCCGGAGGCTCGCTCCCGCTGTTTTCATTCACAGCGGGAGTCGGGCCAGGGGAGGAGCAGCGGCGATCGCCGCTGCTCTGCCCCGATCGCCGGGGATCTAGTGTGGAGATCCGCCCGCTGTGTGTAAACACAGCGGGCGGATCTCCATAGTGGCAGGGAGTGACAGATCGGACTGTTCAGCATAGCTGGACATCCGATCTGTCCATGACTCACTCAGTCACCTCCCCCCCCCACATGTCAGTAAGCACCAGGCATACATTAACCCCTCCCTCTCCAATAAAATTAACCCCTTCCCTGCCAGTGTCATTTTTACAGTAACAGTGCATATATATAGCACTGATTACTGCAGTAATGTCACTGGTAACCCCAAAAGTGTCAAAAATGTCAGTCAAGGGTCCGATCTGTCCGCCGCAATGTCGCAGTCCCACAAAAAAAATCGCAGATCGCCGCCATTACGCGTTAAAAAAAAAAACACCAAAAATGACAGAAATCTTTCCCTTTGTTAGTAAACGCAATAACTTTTGCGCAAACCAATCAAAATACGCTTATTGTGATTTTTTTTTACCAAACATAGGTAGCAGAAAACAAATTGGCCAAAATTTTTTTAAAAAATTGGTTTTTACACCTTTTTTGGGGGGAATTTCATATAAAAAAAATGTTAAAAATATTGTTATTTTTTCAAAACTAACGCTCTTTTTTTGTTTATAGCGCAAAAAGTAAAAATCGCACAGGTGATCAAATACCACCAAAAGAAAGCTCTGTTTGTGGGAAAAAAAGGACGTAAATTTCGTTTGGGTACGGCGTCGCACAACCGCACAATTGTCAGTTGAAGTCGCACATCGCCGAATCGCAAAAAGTGGCCTGGACGGAAGACAGCAAAATCCTCCGGTGGTAAAGTGGTTAAAAAGCCGGTTTTAGACAAGATTTGTCTAAAACCGGCCATTTGGGCTCCAATGGCCTGCAAAGAAATTTTCGGTCAAAATTACTCTGTTTTGGTCTCCAAGTGTCTAAAAATCGTTTTTTAGTCAAAATAACTGCATTTGGTCACCAAAGGTCAGAAAAAAAAATTTCGTCAAAATGACTATATTTTTGTCTTTTAGAGCCTTAAAAAGCCGGTTTTAGATAAGATTTTAGACATTTGGCTCCAATGGCCTGAAAAAAATGTTTTGGTCAAAAATACTCTATTTTGGTCTCCAAGTGTCTAAAAACCTTTTGTTAGTCAAAATAACGGCATTTGGTCACCAAAGTTCTGAAAAAAAAATTAGTCAAAATTACTATATTTTTTGTCTTTTACAGCCTTAAAAAGCCGGTTTTAGACAAGATTTGTTTAAAACCGGCAATTTGGGCTCCAATGGCCTGAAAAAAATGTTTTGGTGAAAATGACTCTATTTTGGTCTCCAAGTGTCTAAAAACCTTTTGTTAGTCAAAATAACGGCATTTGGTCACCAAAGGTCTGAAAAACAATTTAGTCAAAATGACTGTATTTTTGTCTTTTAGAGCCTTAAAAAGCCGGTTTAAGACAAGATTTGTCTAAAAACGGCCATTTGGGCTCCAATGGCCTGAAAATTATTTTTTAGTTAAAATGACTCTATTTCGGTCTCCAAGTGTCTAAAAAGCCTTTTTAAGTCAAAATAACTGCATTTGGTCACCAAAGGTCTGAAAAAAATTAAGTCCAAATGACTATATTTTTTCTTTGAGAGCCTTAAAAAGCCGGTTTTAGGCACGATTTTAGACATTTGGCTAAAATGGCCTGAAAAAAATGTTTTGGTCAAAAATACTCTATTTTGGTCTCCAAGTGTCTAAAAACCTTTTGTTAGTCAAAATAACGGCATTTGGTCACCAAAGGTCTGAAAAAAATTTAGTCAAAATTACTGTATTTTTTGTCTTTTAGAGCCTTAAAAATCCGGTTTTAGACAAGAGTTGTCTAAAACCGGCCATTTGGGCTCCAATGGCATGAAAAAATGTTTTTGGTCAAAATGACTCAATTTTGGTCTCCAAGTGTCTAAAAAGCCTTTTTTAGTCAAAATAACTGCATTTCGTCACCAAAGGTCTAAAAAAAAAAATTAGTCAAAGTGTCTTTATTTTTGTCTTTTAGAGCCTTAACCACTTGCCGACTGCCGCACGACTATTTACGTCGGCAGTAAGCCCCTCACAGGCAAAGTGATGTTGATCTACGTTGCTAGCTTGTGAGGGTCTAGGGAGCGAGCGCGCGCCCCCGGAGGCGCGCTCCCGCGTGGTCACAGATCCCCCGCACGTGTGACCGGCGGACCCGATGTTCGCTGGTCAGCGGCGATCGTCACTGCAGAGGGAGAAAGTCAGGCGACTGATGTAAACAAACCGCCTTTCATTCTCCCCTGTGTAGAAACAGTGATCATACGGTTCTACTATGTAGGACCGTTGATCACTGTTCCTACAGCTCAAGCCACAACCAATCACAGTTAGAATCACGCCCCGAGGGACACACACAGCCCCTCCCTCTCAAAAAAAGTTAACCCCCTTCACTGCCAGTGTAATTTTACAGTAACAGTGCATATGTATAGCACTGATTACTGTAGAAATGTCACTGGTAACCCCAAAAGTGTCAAAAATGTCAGTCAAGGGTCCGATCTGTCTGCCGCAATTTTGCAGTACCGCAAAAAAAATCGCAGATCGCCGCCATTACGCGTTGAAAAAAAAATAAAAAAAACAACAAAAATCTTTCCCTTTGTTAGTAAACGCGATAACTTTTGCGCAAACCAATCAAAATACGCTTTTTTTTACCAAACATATGTAGCATAAAACAAATTGGCCGAAAATGTTAAAAAATTTTGATTTTCACATTTTTTTGGGGAATTTCATGTAAAAAAAATGTGAAAAATATTGCTATTTTTGCAAAATTGACGCTTTTTTTTGTTTATAGCGCATGATCAAAAAATCGCACAGGTGATCAAATACCACCAAAAGAAAGCTCTGTTTGTGGGAAAAAAAGGAAGTCAAATTTGTTTAGGTACAGCGTCGCACGACCGCGCAATTGTCCGTTAAAGTCAACGCAGTGCCGAATCGCAAAATAGGCCCTGGTCAGGAAGGGGGTCAAATCTTCCGGGGGTTAAGTGGTAAATAGCCGGTTTTAGACACGATTTGTCTAAAACCGGCCATTTGAGTTTCAATGGCCTGAAAAAAATGTTTGGTCAAAATGACTCTATTTTTGTCTCCAAGTGTCTAAAAAGCCTTTTTTAGTCAAAATAACTGCATTTGGTCACCAAAGGTCTGATAAAAAAAATTGTCAAGATGACTGTATTTTTGTCTTTTAGAGCCTTAAAAAGCCGGTTTTGGACAAGATTTGTCTATAACTGGCCATTTGGGCTCCAATTGCCTGAAAAAAAAATCGGTCAAAATGACTCTATTTTGGTCTCCAAGTGTCTAAAAAGCCTTTTTTAGTCAAAATAACTGCATTTGGTAACCAAAGGTCTGAAAAAAAATGTAGTCAAAATTACTATATTTTTGTCTTTTAGAGCCTTAAAAAGCCGGTTTTAGACAAGATTTTAGACATTTGGCTCCAATGGCCTGAAAAAAATGTTTTGGTCAAAATGACTCTATTTTGGTCTCCAAGTGTCTAAAAAGCCTTTTTAGTCAAAATAACTGCATTTGGTCACGAAAGATCTGAAAAAAAATGTAGTCAAATTGACTGTATTTTTGTCTTTTAGTGCCTTGAAAAGCCGGTTTTAGACAAGATTTGTCTAAAACCGGCCATTTGGGCTCCAATGGCCTGAAAAGAAATTTTCGGTCAAAATTACTCTGTTTTGGTCTCCAAGTGTCTAAAAATCGTTTTTTAGTCAAAATAACTGCATTTGGTCACCAAAGGTCAGAAAAAAAATTTCGTCAAAATGACTATATTTTTGTCTTTTAAAGCCTTAAAAAGCCGGTTTTAGACAAGATTTTAGACATTTGGCTCCAATGGCCTGAAAAAAATGTTTTGGTCAAAAATACTCTATTTTGGTCTCCAAGTGTCTAAAAACCTTTTGTTAGTCAAAATAACGGCATTTGGTCACCAAAGGTCTGAAAAAGAAAATTAGTCAAAATTACTGCATTTTTTGTCTTTTACAGCCTTAACCGGTTGCCGACCGCCGCACGACTATATACTGCGGCGGTCAGCCCCGGCCAGGCAGAGTGACGTATCGGTACGTCACTCGCCTGTCACTGACTTGCGAGCCTATAGCGAGCGGGCGCGCGCCCGCCGAGGCGCGCGCCCGCCGCGGCTCGTTCACAGGCAAGTCAGAGCGTGTGACCGGCGGACTCGATGTCCGCCGGCCACACTACGATCGCTCCTGTGAAGGGAGAAAGACAGAGCAGCTTGTGTAAACAAGCTGCCTGTCAGTTCTCCCTGTGTAAAAGTAAAGATCTGACCGTTCTACTATGTAGAACGGTTGATCTTTGCTTTTACACCAATAGCAATGTCCCTACACAGTAGAAAGCACGCCCCTAGGACACACTTAACCCCTCCCTTCCCAATAAAGTTAACCCCTTCCCTGCCAGTGTCATTTTTGCAGTAACAGTGCATATGTATAGCACTGATTACTGCAGTAATGTCACTGGTAACCCCAAAAGTGTCAAAAATGTCAGTCAAGGGTCCGATCTGTCCGCCGCAATGTCGCAGTACCGAAAAAAAAATCGCAGATCGCCGCCATTACGCGTTAAAAAAAAAAACACCAAAAATGACAAAAATCTTTCTCTTTGTTAGTAAACGCGATAACTTTTGCGCAAACCAATCAAAATACGCTTTTTGCGATTTTTTTTACCAAACATAGGTAGCATAAAACAAATTGGCCGAAAAATGTTAAAAAATTTTGATTTTTACTTTTTTTTTTGGGGAATTTCATATAAAAAAATGTGAAAAATATTGTTATTTTTGCAAAATTTACGCTCTTTTTTTGTTTATAGCGCGTGATCAAAAAATCGCACAGGTGATCAAATACCACCAAAAGAAAGCTCTGTTTGTGGGAAAAAAAGGACGTCAAATTCGTTTAGGTACAGCGTCGCACGACCGCGCAATTGTCCGTTAAAGTCACGCAGTAAAAAATCGCAAAAAAACCCCTGGTCCTTTAGCAGCCAAATCCTCCGGGGCTTAAGTGGTTAAAAAGCTGGTTTTAGACAAGATTTGTTTAAAACCGGCAATTTGGGCTCCAATAGCCTGAAAAAAATGTTTTGGTCAAAATGACTCTATTTCGGTCTCCAAGTGTCTAAAAAGCCTTTTTAAGTCAAAATAACTGCATTTGGTCACCGAAGGTCTGAAAAAATTAAGTCCAAATGACTATATTTTTTTCTTTGAGAGCCTTAAAAAGCCGGTTTTAGGCACGATTTTAGACATTTGGCTAAAATGGCCTGAAAAAAATGTTTTGGTCAAAAATACTCTATTTTGGTCTCCAAGTGTCTAAAAACCTTTTGTTAGTCAAAATAACGGCATTTGGTCACCAAAGGTCTGAAAAAAATTTAGTCAAAATGACTGTAGTTTTTGTCTTTTAGAGCCTTTAAAAGCTGGTTTTAGACAAGATTTGTCTAAAACCGGCCATTTGGGCTCCAATGGCCTGAAAAGAAATTTTCGGTCAAAATTACTCTGTTTTGGTCTCCAAGTGTCTAAAAATCGTTTTTTAGTCAAAATAACTGCATTTGGTCACCAAAGGTTAGAAAAAAAATTTCGTCAAAATGACTATATTTTTGTCTTTTAGAGCCTTAAAAAGCCGGTTTTAGACAAGATTTTAGACATTTGGCTCCAATGGCCTGAAAAAAATGTTTTGGTCAAAAATACTCTATTTTGGTCTCCAAGTGTCTAAAAACCTTTTGTTAGTCAAAATAACGGCATTTGGTCACCAAAGGTCTGAAAAACAATTTAGTCAAAATGACTGTATTTTTGTCTTTTAGAGCCTTAAAAAGCCAGTTTAAGACAAGATTTGTCTAAAACCGGCCATTTGGGCTCCAATGGCCTGAAAATTATTTTTTAGTTAAAATGACTCTATTTCGGTCTCCAAGTGTCTAAAAAGCCTTTTTAAGTCAAAATAACTGCATTTGGTCACCAAAGGTCTGAAAAAATTAAGTCCAAATGACTATATTTTTTTCTTTGAGAGCCTTAAAAAGCCGGTTTTAGGCACGATTTTAGACATTTGGCTAAAATGGCCTGAAAAAAATGTTTTGGTCAAAAATACTCTATTTTGGTCTCCAAGTGTCTAAAAACCTTTTGTTAGTCAAAATAACGGCATTTGGTCACCAAAGGTCTGAAAAAAATGTAGTCAAAATGACTGTATTTTTTGTCTTTTAGAGCCTTAAAAAGCCGGTTTTAGACAAGATTTGTTTAAAACCGGCAATTTGGGCTCCAATGGCCTGAAAAAAATGTTTTGGTCAAAATGACTCTATTTTGGTCTCCAAGTGTCTAAAAACCTTTTGTTAGTCAAAATAACGGCATTTGGTCACCAAAGGTCTGAAAAACAATTTAGTCAAAATGACTGTATTTTTGTCTTTTAGAGCCTTAAAAAGCCAGTTTAAGACAAGATTTGTCTAAAACCGGCCATTTGGGCTCCAATGGCCTGAAAATTATTTTTTAGTTAAAATGACTCTATTTCGGTCTCCAAGTGTCTAAAAAGCCTTTTTAAGTCAAAATAACTGCATTTGGTCACCAAAGGTCTGAAAAAATTAAGTCCAAATGACTATATTTTTTTCTTTGAGAGCCTTAAAAAGCCGGTTTTAGGCACGATTTTAGACATTTGGCTAAAATGGCCTGAAAAAAATGTTTTGGTCAAAAATACTCTATTTTGGTCTCCAAGTGTCTAAAAACCTTTTGTTAGTCAAAATAACGGCATTTGGTCACCAAAGGTCTGAAAAAAATGTAGTCAAAATGACTGTATTTTTTGTCTTTTAGAGCCTTAAAAAGCCGGTTTTAGACAAGAGTTGTCTAAAACCGGCCATTTGGGCTCCAATGGCATGAAAAATTTTTTTGGTCAAAATGACTCAATTTTGGTCTCCAAGTGTCTAAAAAGCCTTTTTAGTCAAAATAACTGCATTTCGTCACCAAAGGTCTAAAAAAAAAATTAGTCAAAGTGTCTTTATTTTTGTCTTTTAGAGCCTTAACCACTTGCCGACTGCCGCACGACTATTTACGTCGGCAGTAAGCCCCTCACAGGCAAAGTGATGTTGATCTACGTTGCTAGCTTGTGAGGGTCTAGGGAGCGAGCGCGCGCCCCCGGAGGCGCGCTCCCGCGTGGTCACGGATCCCCGCACGTGTGACCGGCAGACCCGATGTTCGCCGGTCATTCGGCGATTGTCACTGCAGAGGGAGAAAGTCAGGTGACTGATATAAACAAGCCGCCTGTCATTCTCCCCTGTGTAGAAACAGTGATCATACGGTTCTACTATGTAGGACCGTTGATCACTGTTCCTACAGCTCAAGCCACAGCCAATCACAGTTAGAATCACGCCCCGAGGGACACACACAGCCCCTCCCTCTCAAAAAAAGTTAACCCCCTTCACTGCCAGTGTAATTTTACAGTAACAGTGCATATGTATAGCACTGATTACTGTAGAAATGTCACTGGTAACCCCAAAAGTGTCAAAAATGTCAGTCAAGGGTCCGATCTGTCTGCCGCAATTTTGCAGTACCGCAAAAGAAATCGCAGATCGCCGCCATTACGCGTTGAAAAAAAAAATACAAAAATGACAAAAATCTTTCCCTTTGTTAGTAAACGCGATAACTTTTGCGCAAACCAATCAAAATACGCTTTTTTTTTACCAAACATATGTAGCATAAAACAAATTGGCCGAAAATGTTAAAAAAATTTTGATTTTCACATTTTTTGGGGGAATTTCATATAAAAAAATGTGAAAAATATTGCTATTTTTGCAAAATTGACGCTCTTTTTTTGTTTATAGCGCATGATCAAAAAATCGCACAGGTGATCAAATACAACCAAAAGAAAGCTCTGTTTGTGGGAAAAAAGGAAGTCAAATTTGTTTAGGTACAGCGTCGCACGACCGCGCAATTGTCCGTTAAAGTCAACGCAGTGCCAAATTGCAAAATAGGCCCTGGTCAGGAAGGGGGTCAAATCTTCCTGGGGTTAAGTGGTTAAATAGCCGGTTTTAGACACGATTTGTCTAAAACCGGCCATTTGAGTTTCAATGGCCTGAAAAAAATGTTTGGTCAAAATGACTCTATTTTGGTCTCCAAGTGTCTAAAAAGCCTTTCTTAGTCAAAATAACTGCATTTGGTCACCAAAGGTCTGATAAAAAAAATTATCAAGATGACTGTATTTTTGTCTTTTAGAGCCTTAAAAAGCCGGTTTTAGACAAGATTTGTCTATAACTGGCCATTTGGGCTCCAATTGCCTGAAAAAAAAACCGGTCAAAATGACTCTATTTTGGTCTCCAAGTGTCTAAAAAGCCTTTTTTAGTCAAAATAACTGCATTTGGTAACCAAAGGTCTGAAAAAAAATGTAGTCAAAATTACTATATTTTTGTCTTTTAGAGCCTTAAAAAGCCGGTTTTAGACAAGATTTTAGACATTTGGCTCCAATGGCCTGAAAAAATGTTTTGGTCAAAATGAATCTATTTTGGTCTCCAAGTGTCTAAAAAGCCTTTTTAGTCAAAATAACTGCATTTGGTCACCAAAGATCTGAAAAAAAATTTAGTCAAATTGACTGTATTTTTGTCTTTTAGTGCCTTGAAAAGCCGGTTTTAGACAAGATTTTAGATTTTTGGGCTCCAATGGCCTGAAATTTTTTTTGTTAAAATGACTCTATTTTGGTCTCCAAGTGTCTAAAAAAGTCTTTTTTAGTATAAATAAATTTATTTGGTCAGGGTCAGCAAAGGTCTGAAAAAATTAGTCAAAATTAATGTATTTTTGTCTTTTAATGTCTTAAAAAGCCGGTTTTAGACCAGATTTGTCTAAAACCGGCCATTTGGGCTCCAATGGCCTGAAAAAAACTTTTTGGTCAAAATGACTCTATTTTGGTCTCCAAGTGTCTAAAAAGCCTTTTTTAGTCAAAATAACTGCATTTGGTCACCAAAGGTCTGAAAAATACTATAGTCAAAATGACTATATTTTTGTCTTTTAAAGCCTTAAAAAGCCGGTTTTAGACAAGATTTTAGACATTTGGCTCCAATGGCCTGAAAAAAATGTTTTGGTCAGAAATACTCTATTTTGGTCTCCAAGTGTCTAAAAACCTTTTGTTAGTCAAAATAACGGCATTTGGTCACCAAAGGTCTGAAAAAAAAATTAGTCAAAATTACTGTATTTTTTGTCTTTTACAGCCTTAAAAAGCTGGTTTTAGACAAGATTTGTTTAAAACCGGCCATTTGGGCTCGATTGGCCTGAAAAAAATGTTTTGGTCAAAATGACTCTATTTTGGTCTCCAAGTGTATAAAAACCTTTCGTTAGTCAAAATAACGGCATTTCGTCACCAAAGGTCTAAAAAAATTTAGTCAAAGTGACTTTATTTTTGTCTTTTAGAGCCTTAACCACTATATACGTTGGCAGTAAGCCCCTCACAGGCAAAGTGATGTTGATCTACGTTGCTAGCCTGTTAGGGTCTAGGGAGCGAGCGCGCGCCCCGGAGGCGAGCTCCCGCGTGGTCATGGATCCCCCGCACGTGTCCCCCGATGTCCGCCGGTCACTTGGCAATCCGACAGAGGGAGAAAGTCAGGCGACTGATGTAAACAAGCCCCCTGTCATTCTCCCCTGTGTAGAAACAGTGATCATACGGTTCTACTATGTAGGACCGTTGATCACTGTTCCTACAGCTCAAGCCACAGCCAATCACAGTTAGAATCACGCCTCTAGGGACACACACAGCCCCTCCCTCTCAAAAAAAGTTAACCCCTTCACTGCCAGTGTAATTTTACAGTAACAGTGCATATGTATAGCACTGATTACTGTAGAAATGTCACTGGTAACCCCAAAAGTGTCAAAAATGTCAGTCAAGGGTCCGATCTGTCTGCCGCAATTTTGCAGTACCGCAAAAAAAAATTCGCAGATCGCCGCCATTACACGTTGAAAAAAAACCAACAAAAATTACAAAAAATCTTTCCCTTTGTTAGTAAACGCGATAACTTTTGCGCACACCAATCAAAATACGCTTTTTGCGATTTTTTTACCAAACATGAAGCATAAACAAATTGGCCGAAAATGTTAAAAAACTTTGATTTTTACATTTTTTTGGTGAATTTCATATAAAAAAATGTGAAAAATATTGCTATTTTTGCAAAATTGACGCTCTTTTTTTGTTTATAGCGCATGATCAAAAAATCGCACAGGTGATCTTTTAGAGCCTTGAAAAGCCGGTTTTAGACAAGATTTTAGATTTTTGGGCTCCAATGGCCTGAAATTTTTTTTGTTAAAATGACTCTATTTTGGTCTCCAAGTGTCGAAAAAAGCCTTTTTTAGTATAAATAAATGCATTTGGTCACCAAAGGTCTGAAAAAAAGCTAGTCAAAATTAATGTATTTTAGTCTTTTAGTGTCTTAAAAAGCCGGTTTTAGACCAGATTTGTCTCCAATGGCCTGAAAAAAAATTTTTGGTCAAAATGACTCTATTTTGGTCTCCAAGTGTCTAAAAAGCCTTTTTTTTCAAAATAACTGAATTTGGTCACCAAAGGTCTGAAAAATACTTTAGTCAAAATGACTGTATTTTTGTCTTTTAGAGCCTTAAAAAGCCGGTTTTAGACAAGATTTTAGACATTTGGCTCCAATGGCCTGAAAAAAATGTTTTGGTCAAAAATACTCTATTTTGGTCTCCAAGTGTCTAAAAACCTTTTGTTAGTCAAAATAACGGCATTTGGTCACCAAAGGTCTGAAAAAAATTTAGTCAAAATTACTGTATTTTTTGTCTTTTACAGCCTTAAAAAGACGGTTTTAGACAAGATTTGTTTAAAACCGGCCATTTGGGCTCCAATGGCCTGAAAAAAATGTTTTGGTCAAAATGACTCTATTTTGGTCTCCAAGTGTCTAAAAACCTTTCGTTAGTCAAAATAACGGCATTTGGTCACCAAAGGTCTGAAAAAAAATTTAGTCAAAATGACTATATTTTTGTCTTTTAGAGCCTTAAAAAGCCGGTTTAAGACAAGATTTGTCTAAAACCGGCCATTTGGGCTCCAATGGCTTGAAAATTATTTTTTTAGTTAAAATGACTCTATTTTGGTCTCCAAGTGTCTAAAAAGCCTTTTTAAGTCAAAATAACTGCATTTGGTCACCAAAGGTCTGAAAAAAAATTAAGTCCAAATGTCTATATTTTTTTCTTTGAGAGCCTTAAAAAGCCGGTTTTAGGCACGATTTTAGACATTTGGGCTTAAATGGCCTGAAAGATTTTTTTGGTCAAAATGACTCTATTTTGGTCTCCAAGTGTCTAAAAAGCCTTTTTTAGTCAAAATATCTGCATTTGGTCACCAAAGGTCTGATAAAAAAATTAGTCAAAATGACTGCATTTTTGTCTTTTAGAGCCTTAAAAAGCCGGTTTTAGACAAGATTTGTCTATAACTGGCCATTTGGGCTCCAATGGCCTGAAAAAATTTTTTGGTCAAAATGACTCTACTTTGGTCTCCAAGTGTCTAAAAAGCCTTTTTTTTGTCAAAATAACTGAATTTGGTCACCAAAGGTCTGAAAAATACTTTAGTCAAAATGACTGTATTTTTGTCTTTTAGAGCCTTAAAAAGCCGGTTTTAGACAAGATTTGTCTAAAACCGGCCACAATGGCCTGAAAAGAAATTTTCAGTCAAAATTACTCTGTTTTGGTCTCCAAGTGTCTAAAAATCGTTTTTTAGTCAAAATAACTGCATTTGGTCACCAAAGGTCAGAAAAAAACATTTCGTCAAAATGACTATATTTTTGTCTTTTAGAGCCTTAAAAAGCCGGTTTTAGACAAGATTTTAGACATTTGGCTCCAATGGCCTGAAAACAATGTTTTGGTCAAAAATACTCTAGTATGGTCTCCAAGTGTCTAAAAACCTTTTGTTAGTCAAAATAACGGCATTTGGTCACCAAAGGTCTGAAAAAAAATTAGTCAAAATTACTGTATTTTTTGTCTTTTACAGCCTTAAAAAGCCGGTTTTAGACAAGATTTGTTTAAAACCGGCAATTTGGGCTCCAATGGCCTGAAAAAAATGTTTTGGTCAAAATGACTCTATTTTGGTCTCCAAGTGTCTAAAAACTTTTGTTAGTCAAAATAACGGCATTTGGTCACCAAAGGTCCGAAAAACAAACTTAGTCAAAATGACTGTATTTTTGTCTTTTAGAGCCTTAAAAAGCCGGTTTAAGACAAGATTTGTCTAAAACCGGCCATTTGGGCTCCAATGGCCTGAAAATTATTTTTTAGTTAAAATGACTCTATTTCGGTCTCCAAGTGTCTAAAAAGCCTTTTTAAGTCAAAATAACTGCATTTGGTCACCAAACGTCTATAAAAAATTAAGTCCAAATGAGTATATTTTTTCTTTGAGAGCCTTAAAAAGCCGGTTTTAGGCACGATTTTAGACATTTGGCTAAAATGGCCTGGAAAAAAATGTTTTGGTCAAAAATACTCTATTTTGGTCTCCAAGTGTCTAAAAACCTTTTGTTAGTCAAAATAACGGCATTTGGTCACCAAAGGTCTGAAAAAAAATTAGTCAAAATGACTGTATTTTTTGTCTTTTAGAGCCTTAAAAATCCGATTTTAGACAAGAGTTGTCTAAAGCCGGCCATTTGGGCTCCAATGGCATGAAAAAATGTTTTTGGTCAAAATGACTCAATTTTGGTCTCCAAGTGTCTAAAAAGCCTTTTTTAGTCAAAATAACTGCATTTACAATCACAGTTAGAATCACGCCCCGAGGGACACACACAGCCCCTCCCTCTCAAAAAAAGTTAACCCCCTTCACTGCCAGTGCAATTTTACAGTAACAGTGCATATGTATAGCACTGATTACTGTAGAAATGTCACTGGTAACCCCAAAAGTGTCAAAAATGTCAGTCAAGGGTCCGATCTGTCTGCCGCAATTTTGCAGTACCACAAAAAAAATCGCAGATCGCCGCCATTACGCGTTGAAAAAAAAACTACAAAAACAACAAAAATCTTTCCCTTTGTTAGTAAACGCGATAACTTTTGTGCAAACCAATCAAAATACGCTTTTTTTTTACCAAACATATGTAGCATAAAACAAATTGGCCGAAAATGTTAAAAAATTTTGATTTTCACATTTTTTTGGGGAATTTCATGTAAAAAAAGGTGAAAAATATTGCTATTTTTGCAAAATTGACGCTTTTTTTTGTTTATAGCGCATGATCAAAAAATCGCACAGGTGATCAAATACCACCAAAAGAAAGCTCTGTTTGTGGGAAAAAAAGGAAGTCAAATTTGTTTAGGTACAGCGTCGCACGACCGCGCAATTGTCCGTTAAAGTCAACGCAGTGCCGAATCGCAAAATAGGCCCTGGTCAGGAAGGGTGTCAAATCTTCCGGGGGTTAAGTGGTAAATAGCCGGTTTTAGACACGATTTGTCTAAAACCGGCCATTTGAGTTTCAATGGCCTGAAAAAAATGTTTGGTCAAAATGACTCTATTTTTGTCTCCAAGTGTCTAAAAAGCCTTTTTTAGTCAAAATAACTGCATTTGGTCACCAAAGGTCTGATAAAAAAAATTGTCAAGATGACTGTATTTTTGTCTTTTAGAGCCTTAAAAAGCCGGTTTTAGACAAGATTTGTCTATAACTGGCCATTTGGGCTCCAATTGCCTGAAAAAAAATCGGTCAAAATGACTCTATTTTGGTCTCCAAGTGTCTAAAAAGCCTTTTTTAGTCATAATAACTGCATTTGGTCACCAAAGGTCTGAAAAAAAGCTAGTCAAAATTAATGTATTTTAGTCTTTTAG
Organism: Pelophylax lessonae; assembly: GCF_965119305.1. Classification (NCBI taxonomy): domain Eukaryota; kingdom Metazoa; phylum Chordata; class Amphibia; order Anura; family Ranidae; genus Pelophylax; species Pelophylax lessonae. The sequence continues at coordinate 247,615,029 of NC_138772.1, forward strand.
TGTCTTAAAAAGCCGGTTTTAGACCAGATTTGTCTCCAATGGCCTGAAAAAAAATTTTTGGTCAAAATGACTCTATTTTGGTCTCCAAGTGTCTAAAAAGCCTTTTTTTTCAAAATAACTGAATTTGGTCACCAAAGGTCTGAAAAATACTTTAGTCAAAATGACTGTATTTTTGTCTTTTAGAGCCTTAAAAAGCCGGTTTTAGACAAGATTTTAGACATTTGGCTCCAATGGCCTGAAAAAAATGTTTTGGTCAAAAATACTCTATTTTGGTCTCCAAGTGTCTAAAAACCTTTTGTTAGTCAAAATAACGGCATTTGGTCACCAAAGGTCTGAAAAAAAATGTAGTCAAAATTACTGTATTTTTTGTCTTTTACAGCCTTAAAAAGACGGTTTTAGACAAGATTTGTTTAAAACCGGCCATTTGGGCTCCAATGGCCTGAAAAAAATGTTTTGGTCAAAATGACTCTATTTTGGTCTCCAAGTGTCTAAAAACCTTTTGTTAGTCAAAATAACGGCATTTGGTCACCAAAGGTCTGAAAAAAAATTTAGTCAAAATGACTTTATTTTTTTCTTTGAGAGCCTTAAAAAGCCGGTTTTAGACAAGATTTTAGACATTTGGCTCCAATAGCCTGAAGAAATTTTTTGGGTCAAAATGACTCGATTTTGGTCTCCAAGTTTCTAAAAAGCCTTCCTTTTTTAGTCAAAATAACTGCATTTGGTCACCAAAGGTATGAAAAACAAATTTAGTCAAATTGACTGTATTTTTGTCTTTTAGAGCCTTAAAACGCGGGTTTTAGGCACGATTTTAGACATTTGGGCTCAAATGGCCTGAAAGATTTTTTTGGTCAAAATGACTCTTTTTTGGTCTCCAAGTGTCTAAAAAGCCTTTTTTAGTCAAAATATCTGCATTTGGTCACCAAAGGTCTGATAAAAAAAAATTAGTCAAAATGACTGCATTTTTGTCTTTTAGAGCCTTAAAAAGTAGGGTTGAGCGAACACCTAGATGTCCGTGTTCGACGGGTTCGGCCGAACTTTAAAAAAAAGTCCGGGTCCGTGTCCCGGACTTTTACCGAACTTTTCCCGGACACCGAACCCCATTGAAGTCAATGGGGACCCGAACTTTAAGGCACTAAAATGGCTCTAAAACACCAAAGGAAAGGGCTAGAGTGCTGCAAATGGCAGCAAAACGTAATTAAGAGCATGGCAAGTGCTCTGCAAACAAATGTGGATAGGGAAATAACTTAAAACAACAAAAAAAAACAGAAAAATAAAACAATGTTCTTCTTCATCTCTGAAGGACGAGGCCCATATGGAGTAGGAGGGAGGTTGAGGTGGTGGTGGATGTGGCGGTGACTAGACATATGCCGGTTTTCGGTAATTCGATATATCGCGGTATTGCATAGCCACGGTATTGTTATTGTGGCATTTTTAAAATACCGAGTTTCTCTGTCAAGTCTGCCTGACTTGTGAATTGATACATTTCAGTGAGCTGGATGACTCATTCACTCACTCAGCTAACACCTTTCAGCATTAAGTCTCCTAACTATAAACAAAAATGATTACATTTGTATCTTTTCCTTCCCTCTGCCAGGGAGAAAGGAAGTTTAACCTCTTAAAGACTGGATCTTTTTCTGACACTTGCTGTTTGCAAGTTAAAATCAGTTTTTTTTTTGCTAGAAAAGTACTTAGAACCCCCAAACATTTTATATATTTTTTTAGCAGAGACCCTACAGAATAAAATGGCGATTGTTGTAATATTTTATGTCACACTGTATTTGCGCAGCAGTCTTTCAAACGCAATGATTAGACTTTAATGAATAAAAAAAAAAAAAAAAACGTAACAGTAAAGTTATCCCAATTTTTTTTTTTTTGTTACACAGAGAATCGTGAGAGAATCGTGATCTTTATTCCAAGCTAAAAAATCGTGATTCTCATTTTGGCCAGAATCGTGCAGCTCTAATAAATATATATATACACACACACACGCCTAGCAGCCCACATTACATTATTATATAGCCATCAAGCAGTGTCTGGCCTACCTGGTGATGACTGGTCCTGGCGCTCTGATCCGATGGCCTGGTCTTTAAAGGGGCAAATCCTTGCGATCCAGAAGTGGTTAAACCTGCAGGAGGACCGGTGTTTTTATCTATTAATGACTTTACTATTGCTTTAGGCCTGGTTCACATGTATGCGGGTTGGTGGTTCACATGTATGCGGGTTGGCGGTTCACATGTATGCGGGTTGGCGGCCCACATTTGCACAGGCATAGCAGCCCATTGATTTGAACGGGCTGCTATGCCCTCATTTTCCGCAGAAAAAAGGTGCATGCAGCATTTTTTTTAAATTCAGTGGCCTTGAAATCCATCCTGCTTTTGCACCATGCGACTAACCTGCAGTTCCTGCTCTGGCAAGCTTTCTGCATTTTTTGTATACGTGGGCACGGCATTTAAAAATAAACAGTTTGCGTGTGCAGCAACGGCAGGTAAGTCGCATGGTGCAAAAGAAGGATGGATTTCATGGCCACTGCATTTTTTTAAATTCTGCATGCACCTTTTTTCAGCTGAAAACGCAGGCATAGCAGCTCAAGCCCATTCACATCAATGGGCTGCTATGCCTGTGCAAATGTGGGCCCCCAACCCGCATACATGTGAACCAGGCCTAAAGCAATAGTAAAGTCATTAATAGATAAAAACACCGGTCCTCCTGCAGGTTTAACCAATTAATGACTTTACTATTGCTTTAGGCCTGGTTCACATGTATGCGGGTTGGGGGCCCACATTTGCACAGGCATAGCAGCCCATTGATGTGAATGGGCTTGAGCTGCTATGCCTGCGTTTTCAGCTGAAAAAAGGTGCATGCAGAATTTAAAAAAATGCAGTGGCCATGAAATCCATCCTTCTTTTGCACCATGCGACTTACCTGCCGTTGCTGCACACGCAAACTGTTTATTTTTAAATGCCGTGCCCACGTATACAAAAAATGCAGAAAGCTTGCCAGAGCAGGAACTGCAGGTTAGTCGCATGGTGCAAAAGCAGGATGGATTTCAAGGCCACTGAATTTTAAAAAAATGCTGCATGCACCTTTTTTCTGCGGAAAATGAGGGCATAGCAGCCCATTCAAATCAATGGGCTGCTATGCCTGTGCAAATGTGAACCACCAACCCGCATACATGTGAACCAGGCCTAAAGCAATAGTAAAGTAATTTATAAACAACACCTCCTTCAGGTTTAACCACTTCTTGACCACAAGGATTTGCCCTCTTAATGACCAGGCCATCGGATCGGAGCCGAGCGCCAGAACCAGTTATCACCAGTTAGGCCAGACACTGCTTGATGACCTATTTTAGGCCTGGTTCACAGAGTCTGTACTGACTGACTATATAATAATGTGCATAAGTGAACCAAAGCCCCTAAATTCAGCAATGAAATTGAAGTGAGGTGGAAATTTAATAATTTAAATTTAATAATAGAATACCGTGATAATACCGTATACCGTGGCAAAACCTTAATCAATTAATCGCAGCATGAAAATCTGATACCGTCACAAGCCTAGCGGTGACATAGGCGTGCGCACAGGGTGTGCTGGGTGTGCCTGGGCACACCCTAATCACCTAGGGCACATAGCATTGCCAGTGAGGAGATGGGAAAGATCTCCCTGGGACCTGCTCTGCTCTATTTCTCCTTGCCTACAGGTACATGGCCCCGATACATTACTCTCCCTGCTGGCAAACACATGCATGTGTATTTCAACTTTGGGGTGCACACCTTAATGCAATAGGCTGCGCACACCTATGGGCGGTGTAGGTGGAAGCGGCGGTGGAGGAGGACCAGGGCCGGATTAACAGCATCATGGGCTTGGTGCTGAGGATTTTGAAGGGCCTTAAGGGCCGTGCCTTGCCATGCACCCAGAGGAGGAAGGGTGCAGCCATGCATGCCTAATTCAACATGGGATGCTGTCTCTGAAGCCCATAAACACATCCATGCATCGCCAACTGTCCCTCCTTGTCCGGCCTTCACGCTGTGTGGGGAGGTTCTGAGGGTGCTGCCTGGGGAAGCGAGCATAGAAGCCAGACTTCTGTGTTTACAAGTGACAGAAGAGCGGTAACAGTGAATATGGCCAACCCGGGGCCTATATAAAAGGTAGGGGCCTGGAGCTGCAGCTCCAATAGCCCCTACATTAATCTGGCCCTGAGGAGGAGGACGAGGTAGCCAACACTGCTTCTTTTCAAAAATTTTAAATGAGGGTACACCCCAAAAGAGTGAGAAAGAGCAAAAATGGAACAATGGGTGGGTAAGGTCGGTATCCATTGCTATTCTGCATAAGGTACGGAAAAGTCCCGTGGGATCCATGCCTGGTTCATTTTAATGAACGTGAGCTTGTCCACATTGTCTCTGGACAGGCGGCTGCGCTTGTCTGTTATAACGCCCCCAGCCGTGCTAAATACCCGTTCAGATAATACACTGGCTGCAGGGCACGCCAGCACCTCCAAGGCGTAAAGGGCAAGCTCAAGCCATGTGCCCAATTTGGAGACCCAGAAGTTGAAGGGGGCAGACCCGTCATTCACTACATGTAGGCGTGTGCACACATACTGCTCCACCATGTTGGTAAAATGCTGCCTCCTGCTAAGACGTTCCATCTGAGCTGCTGGTGCTGCTGTTTGTTGTGGCGTGCTGACAAAGCTTTTCCACATTTCGGCCATGCTAACCCTGCCTTCTGAGGTGCTGGCGGTGCCCTGGTTGCGTTGGCGACCTCCTCCTCCTCCTCCTCTGCCTTGTGCTTCCACTGTGGCCCCGCTGTCAGATGGGAATGCCAGCAGCATGGCGTCTACCAGCGTGCGCTTGTACTCGCGCATCTTGCGATCGCGCTCCAGTGAGTGAATTAAGGACGGTACGTTGTCCTTGTAACGGGGATCCAGCAGCGTGGCCACCCAGTAATCAGCACAAGTTAGAATGTGGGCAACTCGGCGGTCGTTGTGGAGACACTGCAGCATGTAATCGCTCATGTGTGCCAGGCTGCCCAGAGGCAACGAAAGGCTGTCCTCTGTGGGAGGTGTATCGTCCGTGTCCTCTGTATCCCCCCAGCCACGCACCAGTGATGGCCATGAGCTGGCCTGGGTGCCACCCTGCTGTGAACATGGTTCCATCTCCTCCTCCAGCTCCTCCTCCTCCTCATCCTCCTCATCCTCCAGAACTGTGCCCCTGCTGGACAATTGCGTCCCTGGCGTTTGCGTGTGCAGGAACCCACCCTCGGAGCCCCTTGCGAATGACTGCCCTGAAAGCCTTGGAAATGTTACCTCTTCATCCTCCTCCTCCTCCTCATCCTGTGCCACATCCTCTTCCATCATCGCCCGAATTGTTTTTTCAAGGAGGCATGGAAGTGGGATAGTTAAGCTGAGAACGGCGTCATTGCCACTGGCCATGTTGGTGGAGTACTCAAAACAGCGCAACAAGGCACACAGGTCTCGCATGGAGGCCCAGTTAAATTAAATAGCGGAATAGAAAATATGATCCAAAAAAAGTGTATGTATATCACACGTACACAACCACACTGGGCCCCAATTACTATTGTTTGTACCCCTAAAAGGCTAGATGAGGAGTAGGGGGAGTATGGAACAGGCAGCACCCTCAAACCTTCAGAAGTATGAGATGAACCCCAACAACTTGGAAAGGTGGATCTCTCTCACACGTACCGACACAGACTATCCCGCAATTCAATTGATCCTCAAAGGTTTTTATTGAATAGCGGAATAGGAAATATGATCAAAAAAAGTGTATGTATCTCGCACGTACACAACCACACTAGGCCCCAATTACTATTGTTTGTACCCCTAAAAGGCTAGATGAGGAGTAGGGGGGGTATGGAACAGGCAGCACCCTCAAACCTTCAGAAGTATGAGATGAACCCCAACAACTTGGAAAGGTGGATCTCTCTCACACGTACCGACACAGACTATCCCGCAATTCAATTGATCCTCAAAGGTTTTTATTGAATAGCGGAATAGGAAATATGATCAAAAAAAGTGTATGTATCTCGCACGTACACAACCACACTAGGCCCCAATTACTATTGTTTGTACCCCTAAAAGGCTAGATGAGGAGTAGGGGGGGTATGGAACAGGCAGCACCCTCAAACCTTCAGAAGTATGAGATGAACCCCAACAACTTGGAAAGGTGGATCTCTCTCACACGTACCGACACAGACTATCCCCCAATTTAACTGATCCCCAAAGGTTTTTGATTAAATAGCGGAATAGAAAATATGATCCCAAAAAAGTGTATGTATATCACACGTACACAACCACACTGGGCCCCAATTACTATTGTTTGTACCCCTAAAAGGCTAGATGAGGAGTAGGGGGAGTATGGAACAGGCAGCACCTTCAAACCTTCAGAAGTATGAGATGAACCCCAACAACTTGGAAAGGTGGATCTCTCTCACACGTACCGACACAGACTATCCCGCAATTCAATTGATCCTCAAAGGTTTTTATTGAATAGCGGAGTAGGAAATATGATCAAAAAAAGTGTATGTATCTCGCACGTACACAACCACACTAGGCCCCAATTACTATTGTTTGTACCCCTAAAAGGCTAGATGAGGAGTAGGGGGGGTATGGAACAGGCAGCACCCTCAAACCTTCAGAAGTATGAGATGAACCCCAACAACTTGGAAAGGTGGATCTCTCTCACACGTACCGACACAGACTATCCCCCAATTTAACTGATCCCCAAAGGTTTTTGATTAAATAGCGGAATAGAAAATCTGATCCCAAAAAAGTGTATGTATATCACACGTACACAACCACACTGGGCCCCAATTACTATTGTTTGTACCCCTAAAAGGCTAGATGAGGAGTAGGGGGAGTATGGAACAGGCAGCACCCTCAAACCTTCAGAAGTATGAGATGAACCCCAACAACTTGGAAAGGTGGATCTCTCTCACACGTACCAACACAGACTATCCCCCAATTTAACTGATCCCCAAAGGTTTTTGATTAAATAGCGGAATAGAAAATATGATCCAAAAAAAGTGTATGTATATCACACGTACACAACCACACTAGGCCCCAATTACTATTGTTTGTACCCCTAAAAGGCTAGATGAGGAGTAGGGGGAGTATGGAACAGGCAGCACCCTCAAACCTTCAGAAGTATGAGATGAACCCCAACAACTTGGAAAGGTGGATCTCTCTCACACGTACCGACACAGACTATCCCCCAATTTAACTGATCCCCAAAGGTTTTTGATTAAATAGCGGAATAGAAAATATGATCCAAAAAAAGTGTATGTATATCACACGTACACAACCACACTAGGCCCCAATTACTATTGTTTGTACCCCTAAAAGGCTAGATGAGGAGTAGGGGGGGTATGGAACAGGCAGCACCCTCAAACCTTCAGAAGTATGAGATGAACCCCAACAACTTGGAAAGGTGGATCTCTCTCACACGTACCAACACAGACTATCCCCCAATTTAACTGATCCCCAAAGGTTTTTGATTAAATAGCGGAATAGAAAATATGATCCCAAAAAAGTGTATGTATATCACACGTACACAACCACACTAGGCCCCAATTACTATTGTTTGTACCCCTAAAAGGCTAGGAGTAGGGGGAGTATGGAACAGGCAGCACCCTCAAACCTTCAGAAGTATGAGATGAACCCCAACAACTTGGAAAGGTGGATCTCTCTCACACGTACCAACACAGACTATCCCCCAATTTAACTGATCCCCAAAGGTTTTTGATTAAATAGCGGAATAGAAAATATGATCCAAAAAAAGTGTATGTATATCACACGTACACAACCACACTAGGCCCCAATTACTATTGTTTGTACCCCTAAAAGGCTAGGAGTAGGGGGAGTATGGAACAGGCAGCACCCTCAAACCTTCAGAAGTATGAGATGAACCCCAACAACTTGGAAAGGTGGATCTCTCTCACACGTACCAACACAGACTATCCCCCAATTTAACTGATCCCCAAAGGTTTTTGATTAAATAGCGGAATAGAAAATATGATCCCAAAAAAGTGTATGTATATCACACGTACACAACCACACTAGGCCCCAATTACTATTGTTTGTACCCCTAAAAGGCTAGGAGTAGGGGGAGTATGGAACAGGCAGCACCCTCAAACCTTCAGAAGTATGAGATGAACCCCAACAACTTGGAAAGGTGGATCTCTCTCACACGTACCAACACAGACTATCCCCCAATTTAACTGATCCCCAGAGGTTTTTGATTAAATAGCGGAATAGAAAATATGATCCCAAAAAAGTGTATGTATATCACACGTACACAACCACACTAGGCCCCAATTACTATTGTTTGTACCCCTAAAAGGCTAGGAGTAGGGGGAGTATGGAACAGGCAGCACCCTCAAACCTTCAGAAGTATGAGATGAACCTCAACAACTTGGAAAGGTGGATCTCTCTCACACGTACCAACACAGACTATCCCCCAATTTAACTGATCCCCAAAGGTTTTTGATTAAATAGCGGAATAGAAAATATGATCCAAAAAAAGTGTATGTATATCACACGTACACAACCACACTAGGCCCCAATTACTATTGTTTGTACCCCTAAAAGGCTAGATGAGGAGTAGGGGGAGTATGGAACAGGCAGCACCCTCAAACCTTCAGAAGTATGAGATGAACCCCAACAACTTGGAAAGGTGGATCTCTCTCACACGTACCGACACAGACTATCCCCCAATTTAACTGATCCCCAAAGGTTTTTGATTAAATAGCGGAATAGAAAATATGATCCAAAAAAAGTGTATGTATATCACACGTACACAACCACACTAGGCCCCAATTACTATTGTTTGTACCCCTAAAAGGCTAGATGAGGAGTAGGGGGGGTATGGAACAGGCAGCACCCTCAAACCTTCAGAAGTATGAGATGAACCCCAACAACTTGGAAAGGTGGATCTCTCTCACACGTACCAACACAGACTATCCCCCAATTTAACTGATCCCCAAAGGTTTTTGATTAAATAGCGGAATAGAAAATATGATCCCAAAAAAGTGTATGTATATCACACGTACACAACCACACTAGGCCCCAATTACTATTGTTTGTACCCCTAAAAGGCTAGGAGTAGGGGGAGTATGGAACAGGCAGCACCCTCAAACCTTCAGAAGTATGAGATGAACCCCAACAACTTGGAAAGGTGGATCTCTCTCACACGTACCAACACAGACTATCCCCCAATTTAACTGATCCCCAAAGGTTTTTGATTAAATAGCGGAATAGAAAATATGATCCAAAAAAAGTGTATGTATATCACACGTACACAACCACACTAGGCCCCAATTACTATTGTTTGTACCCCTAAAAGGCTAGGAGTAGGGGGAGTATGGAACAGGCAGCACCCTCAAACCTTCAGAAGTATGAGATGAACCCCAACAACTTGGAAAGGTGGATCTCTCTCACACGTACCAACACAGACTATCCCCCAATTTAACTGATCCCCAAAGGTTTTTGATTAAATAGCGGAATAGAAAATATGATCCCAAAAAAGTGTATGTATATCACACGTACACAACCACACTAGGCCCCAATTACTATTGTTTGTACCCCTAAAAGGCTAGGAGTAGGGGGAGTATGGAACAGGCAGCACCCTCAAACCTTCAGAAGTATGAGATGAACCCCAACAACTTGGAAAGGTGGATCTCTCTCACACGTACCAACACAGACTATCCCCCAATTTAACTGATCCCCAGAGGTTTTTGATTAAATAGCGGAATAGAAAATATGATCCCAAAAAAGTGTATGTATATCACACGTACACAACCACACTAGGCCCCAATTACTATTGTTTGTACCCCTAAAAGGCTAGGAGTAGGGGGAGTATGGAACAGGCAGCACCCTCAAACCTTCAGAAGTATGAGATGAACCTCAACAACTTGGAAAGGTGGATCTCTCTCACACGTACCAACACAGACTATCCCCCAATTTAACTGATCCCCAAAGGTTTTTGATTAAATAGCGGAATAGAAAATATGATCCCAAAAAAGTGTATGTATATCACACGTACACAACCACACTAGGCCCCAATTACTATTGTTTGTACCCCTAAAAGGCTAGGAGTAGGGGGAGTATGGAACAGGCAGCACCCTCAAACCTTCAGAAGTATGAGATGAACCCCAACAACTTGGAAAGGTGGATCTCTCTCACACGTACCAACACAGACTATCCCCCAATTTAACTGATCCCCAAAGGTTTTTGATTAAATAGCGGAATAGAAAATATGATCCCAAAAAAGTGTATGTATATCACACGTACACAACCACACTAGGCCCCAATTACTATTGTTTGTACCCCTAAAAGGCTAGATGAGGAGTAGGGGGAGTATGGAACAGGCAGCACCCTCAAACCTTCAGTATGAGATTGTGTTCACTGTACCCCACAAAGATTGAGTTCACTGCACCCCACAATGATTGTGTTCACTGCACCCCACAAAGATTGTGTTCACTGCACCTCACAAAGATTGTGTTCACTGTACCCCCCAAAGATTGTGTTCACTGCACCCCACAAAGATTCTGTTCACTGTACCCCACAAAGATTGTGTTCACTGCACCCCAAAAAGATTGTGTTCACTGCACCCCAAAAAGGATGTTGTTCACTGCACCCCAAAAAGGATGTTGTTCACTCCACCCCAAAAAGATTGTGTTCACTGCACCCCACAAAGATTGTGTTCACTGCACCCCAAAAAGATTGTGTTCACTGCACCCCAAAAATGATTTTGTTCACTGCACCCCAAAAAGGATTTTGTTCACTGCACCCCAAAAAGGATGTTGTTCACTCCACCCCAAAAAGATTGTGTTCACTGCACCCCAAAAAGATTGTGTTCACTGCACCCCACAAAGGATTTTGTTCACTGCACCCCAAAAAGATTGTGTTCACTGCACCCCAAAAAGGATGTTGTTCACTGCACCCCAAAAAGGATTTTGTTCACTGCACCCCAAAAAGATTGTGTTCACTGCACCCCACAAAGGATTTTGTTCACTGCACCCCACAAAGATTGTGTTCACTGCACACCAAAAAGGATTGTGTTCACTGCACCCCAAAAAGATTTTGTTCACTGCACCCCAAAAAGATTGTGTTCACTGCAGCCCAAAAAGATTGTGTTCACTGCAGCCCAAAAAGATTGTGTTCACTGCAGCCCAAAAAGATTGTGTTCACTGCAGCCCAAAAAGATTGTGTTCACTGCAGCTCACACACAGAAAAATGGATGTGGATCACTGACACCTGCCTATCTCCAATCCCACACCACACAGCAATATCGATTGTAGTTTGTAGAACACAGTTTCCCTAAAATTCAGCAGACTCTGTCCCTAACAGGATTGAGAAGAGATCGTAGATCAGGATTGAGTGCAGACCCCACCCCCCACACAGCAATATCGATTGTAGTTTGTAGAAGACACTGACCCTATATAATTCAGCAGACTCTATCCCTAAAATGCCTACAACTCGCCCTGCCTAAACACTCCGACCTGTCCCTCAATTCTATCCGGACACAAATGGTTTTTTCCTGCCTATCTTTCCCTAATCAGCAGCCAGCACGTTGATGTGTGCTCTGTCCCTGAATCTAAGCAGCATAATGACGCCGCTGCGGCTGCCTCGAACTTATAAAGACTTGGTCACATGCTTCAGACGGCCAATCACAGCTACTGAGACATTTGCAGGCATGGCTGGGATGGCTTAAGGCACACCAGTTAAACGATTGTTGATTGGCTGTTGAAAGCCCGCCATGAAAAGAGCGCCAAAGCATGCAAAACCCGGAAATAAAACGACCGAACACGGATTTTTACCCGAACATACAGTAAAGTGTCCGTGTCCGTGTTCGGGTACAAAAAATCCAATTATTCGGTACGAACACGAATAATACAGTCCGTGTTCGCTCAACACTATTAAAAAGCCGATTTTAGACAAGATTTGTCTATAACTGGCCATTTGGGCTCCAATTGCCTGAAAAAACATTCGGTCAAAATGACTCTATTTTGGTCTCCAAGTGTCTAAAAAGCCTTTTTTAGTCACAATAAATGCATTTGGTCACCAAAGATCTGAAAAAAACTGGTCAAAATTAATGTATTTTTGTCTTTTAGTGTCTTAAAAAGCCGGTTTTAGACCAGATTTGTCTAAAACCGGCCATTTGGGCTCCAATGGCCTGAAAAAAACTTTTTGGTCAAAATGACTCTATTTTGGTCTCCAAGTGTCTAAAAAGACTTTTTTAGTCAAAATAACTGCATTTGGTCACCAAAGGTCTGAAAAATACTTTAGTCAAAATGACTATATTTTTGTCTTTTAAAGCCTTAAAAAGCCAGTTTTAGACAAGATTTTAGACATTTGGCTCCAATGGCCTGAAAAAAATGTTTTGGTCAGAAATACTCTATTTTGGTCTCCAAGTGTCTAAAAAATCTTTTGTTAGTCAAAATAACGGCATTTGGTCACCAAAGGTCTGAAAAAAATTTAGTCAAAATTACTGTATTTCTTGTCTTTTACAGCCTTAAAAAGCCGGTTTTAGACAAGATTTGTCTAAAACCAGTGATTTTGGGCTCCAATGGCCTGAAAATAATTTTTTAGTTAAAATGACTGTATTTTGGTCTCCAAGTGTCTAAAAAGGCTTTTTAAGTCAAAATAACTGCATTTGGTCACTAAAGGTCTGAAAAAAAATTAAGTCCAAATGACTATATTTTTTTCTTTTAGAGCCTTAAAAAGCCGGTTTTAGACAAGATTTTAGACATTTGGCTCCAATAGCATGAAAAAAAATTTTTGGGTCAAAATGACTCGATTTTGGCCTCCAAGAGTCTAAAAAGCCTTCCTTTTTTAGTCAAAATAACTGCATTTGGTCACCAAAGGTACACATTTAGTCAAATTGACTGTATTTTTGTCTTTTAGAGCCTTAAAACGCGGGTTTTAGGCACGATTTTAGACATTTGGGCTCAAATGGCCTGAAAGATTTTTTGGTCAAAATGACTCTATTTTGGTCTCCACGTGTCTAAAAAGCCTTTTTTAGTCAAAATAACTGCATTTGGTCACCAAAGGTCTGATAAAAAAAATTAGTCAAAATGACTGTATTTTTGTCTTTTAGAGCCTTAAAAAGACGGTTTTAGACAAGATTTGTCTATAACTGGCCATTTGGGCTCCAATTGCCTGAAAAAAAAAACGGTCAAAATGACTCTATTTTGGTCTCCAAGTGTCTAAAAAGCCTTTTTAGTCAAAATAACTGCATTTGGTAACCAAAGGTCTGAAAAAAATTTAGTCAAAATGACTATATTTTTGTCTTTTAGAGCCTTAAAATGCCGGTTTTAGACAAGATTTTAGACATTTGGCTACAATGGCCTGAAAAAAATGTTTTGGTCAAAATGACTCTATTTTCGTCTCCAAGTGTCTAAAAAGCCTTTTTAGTCACAATAAATGCATTTGGTCACCAAAGATCTGAAAAACATTTAGTCAAATTGACTGTATTTTTGTCTTTTAGAGCCTTGAAAAGCCGGTTTTAGACAAGATTTTAGATATTTGGGCTCCAATGGCCTGAAAATTTTTTTGTTAAAATGACTCTATTTTGGTCTCCAAGTGTCTAAAAAAGCCTTTTTTAGTATAAATAACTGCATTTGGTCACCAAAGGTCTGAAAAAAAAAATAGTCAAAATGACTGTATTTTTGTCTTTTAGAGCCTTAAAAAGCCGGTTTTAGATAAGAGTTGTCTAAAACCGGCCATTTGGGCTCCAATGGCCTGAAAAAAATTTGTTGGTAAAAATGACTCAATTTTGGTCTCCAAGTGTCTAAAAAAGCCTTTTTAGTCAAAATAACTGCATTTTGTCACCAAAGGTCTAAAAAAATTAGTCAAAGTGACTTTATTTTTGTCTTTTAGAGCCTAAACCACTTGCCGACTGCCGCACGACTATTTACGTCGGCAGTAAGCCCCTCACAGGCAAAGTGATGTTGATCTATGTTGCTAGCCTGTGAGGGTCTAGGGAGCGAGCGCACGCCCCCGGAGGCGAGCTCCCGCGTGGTCTTGGATCCTTGCACGTGTGACCGGCGGACGGCGATCGTCACTGCAGAGGGAGAAAGTCAGGCGACTGATGTAAACAAGCCGCCTGTCATTCTCCCCTGTGTAGAAACAGTGATCATACGGTTCTACTATGTAGGACCGTTGATCACTGTTCCTACAGCTCAAGCCACAGCCAATCACAGTTAGAATCACGCCCCTAGGGACACACACAGCCCCTCCCTCTCAAAAAAGTTAACCCCTTCACTGCCAGTGTAATTTTACTGGTACAGTGCATATGTATAGCACTAATTACTGTAGAAATGTCACTGGTAACCCCGAAAGTGTCAAAAATGTCAGTCAAAGGTCCGATCTGTCTTCCGCAATTTTACAGTACCACAAAAAAAAATCGCAATTACGCGTTGAAAAAAAACCCAACAAAAATGACAAAAATCTTTCCCTTTGTTAGTAAACGCGATAACTTTTGCGCAAACCAATCAAAATATGCTTTTTGCGATTTTTTTACCAAACATATGCAGCATAAACAAATTGGCAGAAAATGTTAAAAAACTTTGATTTTTACATTTTTTTGGTGAATTTCATATAAAAAAATGTGAAAAATATTGCTATTTTTGCAAAATTGACGCTCTTTTTTTGTTTATAGCGCATGATCAAAAAATCGAACAGGTGATCTTTTAGAGCCTTGAAAAGCCGGTTTTAGACAAGATTTTAGATTTTTGGGCTCCAATGGCCTGAAATTTTTTTGTTAAAATGACTCTATTTTGGTCTCCAAGTGTCTAAAAAAGCCTTTTTTAGTATAAATAAGTGCATTTGGTCACCAAAGGTCTGAAAAAAAATAGTCAAAATTAATGTATTTTTGTCTTTTAGTGTCTTAAAAAGCCGGTTTTAGACCAGATTTGTCTAAAACCGGCCATTTGGGCTCCAATGGCCTGAAAATTTTTTTGGGTCAAAATGACTCTATTTTGGTCTCCAAGTGTCTAAAAAGCCTTTTTTTCCAAAATAACTGAATTGGGTCACCAAAGGTCTGAAAAATACTTTAGTCAAAATTACTGTATTTTTGTCTTTTAGAGCCTTAAAAAGCCGGTTTTAGACAAGATTTTAGACATTTGGCTCCAATGGCCTGAAAAAAATGTTTTGGTCAAAAATACTCTATTTTGGTCTCCAAGTGTCTAAAAACCTTTTGTTAGTCAAAATAACGGCATTTGGTCACCAAAGGTCTGAAAAAAAATGTAGTCAAAATTACTGTATTTTTTGTCTTTTACAGCCTTAAAAAGACGGTTTTAGACAAGATTTGTTTAAAACCGGCCATTTGGGCTCCAATGGCCTGAAAAAAATGTTTTGGTCAAAATGACTCTATTTTGGTCTCCAAGTGTCTAAAAACCTTTTGTTAGTCAAAATAACGGCATTTGGTCACCAAAGGTCTGAAAAAAAATTTAGTCAAAATGACTTTATTTTTTTCTTTGAGAGCCTTAAAAAGCCGGTTTTAGACAAGATTTTAGACATTTGGCTCCAATAGCCTGAAGAAATTTTTTGGGTCAAAATGACTCGATTTTGGTCTCCAAGTGTCTAAAAAGAATTCTTTTTTTAGTCAAAATAACTGCATTTGGTCACCAAAGGTATGAAAAACAAATTTAGTCAAATTGACTGTATTTTTGTCTTTTAGAGCCTTAAAACGCGGGATTTAGGCACGATTTTAGACATTTGGGCTCAAATGGCCTGAAAGATTTTTTTGGTCAAAATGACTCTATTTTGGTCTCCAAGTGTCTAAAAAGCCTTTTTTAGTCAAAATATCTGCATTTGGTCACCAAAGGTCTGATAAAAAAAATTAGTCAAAATGACATGCATTTTTGTCTTTTAGAGCCTTAAAAAGCCGATTTTAGACAAGATTTGTCTATAACTGGCCATTTGGGCTCCAATTGCCTGAAAAAACATTCGGTCAAAATGACTCTATTTTGGTCTCCAAGTGTCTAAAAAGCCTTTTTTAGTCACAATAAATGCATTTGGTCACCAAAGATCTGAAAAAAACTAGTCAAAATTAATGTATTTTTGTCTTTTAGTGTCTTAAAAAGCCGGTTTTAGACCAGATTTGTCTAAAACCGGCCATTTGGGCTCCAATGGCCTGAAAAATTTTTTTGGTCAAAATGACTCTATTTTGGTCTCCAAGTGTCTAAAAACCTTTTGTTAGTCAAAATAACGGCATTTGGTCACCAAAGGTCTGAAAAAAAATGTAGTCAAAATTACTGTATTTTTTGTCTTTTACAGCCTTAAAAAGACGGTTTTAGACAAGATTTGTTTAAAACCGGCCATTTGGGCTCCAATGGCCTGAAAAAAATGTTTTGGTCAAAATGACTCTATTTTGGTCTCCAAGTGTCTAAAAACCTTTTGTTAGTCAAAATAACGGCATTTGGTCACCAAAGGTCTGAAAAAAAATTTAGTCAAAATGACTTTATTTTTTTCTTTGAGAGCCTTAAAAAGCCGGTTTTAGACAAGATTTTAGACATTTGGCTCCAATAGCCTGAAGAAATTTTTTGGGTCAAAATGACTCGATTTTGGTCTCCAAGTGTCTAAAAAGCCTTCCTTTTTTAGTCAAAATAACTGCATTTGGTCACCAAAGGTATGAAAAACAAATTTAGTCAAATTGACTGTATTTTTGTCTTTTCGAGCCTTAAAACGCGGGTTTTAGGCACGATTTTAGACATTTGGGCTCAAATGGCCTGAAAGATTTTTTTGGTCAAAATGACTCTATTTTGGTCTCCAAGTGTCTAAAAAGCCTTTTTTAGTCAAAATATCTGCATTTGGTCACCAAAGGTCTGATAAAAAAAATTAGTCAAAATGACTGCATTTTTGTCTTTTAGAGCCTTAAAAAGCCGATTTTAGACAAGATTTGTCTATAACTGGCCATTTGGGCTCCAATTGCCTGAAAAAACATTCGGTCAAAATGACTCTATTTTGGTCTCCAAGTGTCTAAAAAGCCTTTTTTAGTCACAATAAATGCATTTGGTCACCAAAGATCTGAAAAAAACTAGTCAAAATTAATGTATTTTTGTCTTTTAGTGTCTTAAAAAGCCGGTTTTAGACCAGATTTGTCTAAAACCGGCCATTTGGGCTCCAATGGCCTGAAAAATTTTTTTGGTCAAAATGACTCTATTTTGGTCTCCAAGTGTCTAAAAAGCCTTTTTTTGTCAAAATAACTGAATTTGGTCACCAAAGTTCTGAAAAATACTTTAGTCAAAATGACTGTATTTTTGTCTTTTAGAGCCTTAACCACTTGCCGACCGAGTACGGTAATAGAACTGCGGCAAAGTGGTTCGTTATCGTCTGACGACGTAGTATTAACGTCGTCAGACACTCCCCCTTCTGGGCGGCGCTTGCGCGCCGCCGGAGGCTCGCTCCCGCTGTTTTCATTCACAGCGGGAGTCGGGCCAGGGGAGGAGCAGCGGCGATCACCGCTGCTCTGCCCCGATCGCCGGGGATCTAGTGTGGAGATCCGCTCGCTGTGTGTAAACACAGCGGGCGGATCTCCATAATGACAGGGAGTGACAGATCGGACTGTTCAGCATAGCTGGACATCCGATCTGTCCATGACTCACTCAGTCACCTCCCCCCCCCACACGTCAGTAAGCACCAGGCATACATTAACCCCTCCCTCTCCAATAAAATTAACCCCTTCCCTGCCAGTGTCATTTTTACAGTAACAGTGCATATATATAGCACTGATTACTGCAGTAATGTCACTGGTAACCCCAAAAGTGTCAAAAATGTCAGTCAAGGGTCCGATCTGTCCGCCGCAATGTCGCAGTCCCACAAAAAAAATCGCAGATCGCCGCCATTACGCGTTAAAAAAAAAAACACCAAAAATGACAGAAATCTTTCCCTTTGTTAGTAAACGCAATAACTTTTGCGCAAACCAATCAAAATACGCTTATTGTGATTTTTTTTACCAAACATAGGTAGCAGAAAACAAATTGGCCAAAAATTTTTAAAAAAATTGGTTTTTACATCTTTTTTGGGGGGAATTTCATATAAAAAAATGTTAAAAATATTGTTATTTTTTCAAAATAAACGCTCTTTTTTTGTTTATAGCGCAAAAAGTAAAAATCGCACAGGTGATCAAATACCACCAAAATAAAGCTCTGTTTGTGGGAAAAAAAGGACGTAAATTTCGTTTGGGTACGGCGTCGCACGACCGCGCAATTGTCAGTTGAAGTCGCACATCGCCGAATCGCAAAAAGTGGCCTGGACGGAAGACAGCAAAATCCTCCGGTGGTAAAGTGGTTAAAAAGCCGGTTTTAGACAAGATTTGTCTAAAACCGGCCATTTGGGCTCCAATGGCCTGAAAAGAAATTTTCGGTCAAAATTACTCTGTTTTGGTCTCCAAGTGTCTAAAAATCGTTTTTTAGTCAAAATAACTGCATTTGGTCACCAAAGGTCAGAAAAAATTTTTTCTTTAAAATGACTATATTTTTGTCTTTTAGAGCCTTAAAAAGCCGGTTTTAGACAAGATTTTAGACATTTGGCTCCAATGGCCTGAAAACAATGTTTTGGTCAAAAATACTGTATTTTGGTCTCCAAGTGTCTAAAAACCTTTTGTTAGTCAAAATAACGGCATTTGGTCACCAAAGTTCTGAAAAAAAATTAGTCAAAATTACTGTATTTTTTGTCTTTTACAGCCTTAAAAAGCCGGTTTTAGACAAGATTTGTTTAAAACCGGCAATTTGGGCTCCAATGGCCTGAAAAAAATGTTTTGGTCAAAATGACTCTATTTTGGTCTCCAAGTGTCTAAAAACCTTTTGTTAGTCAAAATAACGGCATTTGGTCACCAAAGGTCTGAAAAACAATTTAGTCAAAATGACTGTATTTTTGTCTTTTAGAGCCTTAAAAAGCCGGTTTAAGACAAGATTTGTCTAAAACCGGCCATTTGGGCTCCAATGGCCTGAAAATTATTTTTTAGTTAAAATGACTCTATTTCGGTCTCCAAGTGTCTAAAAAGCCTTTTTAAGTCAAAATAACTGCATTTGGTCACCAAAGGTCTGAAAAAAATTAAGTCCAAATTACTCTATTTTTTCTTTGAGAGCCTTAAAAAGCCGGTTTAAGGCACGATTTTAGACATTTGGCTAAAATGGCCTGAAAAAAATGTTTTGGTCACAAAATACTCTATTTTGGTCTCCAAGTGTCTAAAAACCTTTTGTTAGTCAAAATAACGGCATTTGGTCACCAAAGGTCTGAAAAAAATTTAGTCAAAATGACTGTATTTTTTTGTCTTTTAGAGCCTTAAAAATCCGGTTTTAGACAACAGTTGTCTAAAACCGGCCATTTGGGCTCCAATGGCATGAAAAAATGTTTTTGGTCAAAATGACTCAGTTTTGGTCTCCAAGTGTCTAAAAAGCCTTTTTTAGTCAAAATAACTGCATTTCGTCACCAAAGGTCTAAAAAAAAAATTAGTCAAAGTGTCTTTATTTTTGTCTTTTAGAGCCTTAACCACTTGCCGACTGCCGCACGACTATTTACGTCGGCAGTAAGCACCTCACAGGCAAAGTGATGTTGATCTACGTTGCTAGCTTGTGAGGGTCTAGGGAGCGAGCACGCGCCCCCGGAGGCGCGCCCCCGGAGGCGCGCTCCCGCGTGGTCACAGATCCCCCGCACGTGTGACCGGCGGACCCGATGTTCGCTGGTCACTCGGCGATCGTCACTGCAGAGGGAGAAAGTCAGGCGACTGATGTAAACAAGCCGCCTTTCATTCTCCCCTGTGTAGAAACAGTGATCATACGGTTCTACTATGTAGGACCGTTGATCACTGTTCCTACAGCTCAAGCCACAACCAATCACAGTTAGAATCACGCCCCGAGGGACACACACAGCCCCTCCCTCTCAAAAAAAGTTAACCCCCTTCACTGCCAGTGTAATTTTACAGTAACAGTGCATATGTATAGCACTGATTACTGTAGAAATGTCACTGGTAACCCCAAAAGTGTCAAAAATGTCAGTCAAGGGTCCGATCTGTCTGCCGCAATTTTGCAGTACCGCAAAAAAAATCGCAGATCGCCGCCATTACGCGTTGAAAAAAAACCTACAAAAACAACAAAAATCTTTCCCTTTGTTAGTAAACGCGATAACTTTTGCGCAAACCAATCAAAATACGCTTATTTTTTTTACCAAACATATGTAGCATAAAACAAATTGGCCGAAAATGTTAAAAAATTTTGATTTTCACATTTTTTTGGGGAATTTCATGTAAAAAAAGGTGAAAAATATTGCTATTTTTGCAAAATTGACGTTTTTTTTTGTTTATAGTGCATGATCAAAAAATCGCACAGGTGATCAAATACCACCAAAAGAAAGCTCTGTTTGTGGGAAAAAAAGGAAGTCAAATTTGTTTAGGTACAGCGTCGCACGACCGCGCAATTGTCCGTTAAAGTCAACGCAGTGCCGAATCGCAAAATAGGCCCTGGTCAGGAAGGGGGTCAAATCTTCCGGGGGTTAAGTGGTAAATAGCCGGTTTTAGACACGATTTGTCTAAAACCGGCCATTTGAGTTTCAATGGCCTGAAAAAAATGTTTGGTCAAAATGACTATTTTTGTCTCCAAGTGTCTAAAAAGCCTTTTTTAGTCAAAATAACTGCATTTGGTCACCAAAGGTCTTATAAAAAAATTGTCAAGATGACTGTATTTTTGTCTTTTAGAGCCTTAAAAAGCCGGTTTTAGACAAGATTTGTCTATAACTGGCCTTTTGGGCTCCAATTGCCTGAAAAAAAATCGGTCAAAATGACTCTATTTTGGTCTCCAAGTGTCTAAAAAGCCTTTTTTAGTCAAAATAACTGCATTTGGTAACCAAAGGTCTGAAAAAAAATGTAGTCAAAATTACTATATTTTTGTCTTTTAGAGCCTTAAAAAGCCGGTTTTAGACAAGATTTTAGACATTTGGCTCCAATGGCCTGAAAAAAATGTTTTGGTCAAAATGACTCTATTTTGGTCTCCAAGTGTCTAAAAAGCCTTTTTAGTCAAAATAACTGCATTTGGTCACCAAAGATCTGAAAAAGAATTTAGTCAAATTGACTGTATTTTTGTCTTTTAGTGCCTTGAAAAGCCGGTTTTAGACAAGATTTTAGATTTTTGGGCTCCAATGGCCTGAAAAATTTTTTTGTTAAAATGACTCTATTTTGGTCTCCAAGTGTCTAAAAACGTCTTTTTGGTCAGCAAAGGTCTGAAAAAATTAGTCAAAATTAATGTATTTTTGTCTTTTAGTGTCTTAAAAAGCCGGTTTTAGACCAGATTTGTCTAAAACCGGCCATTTGGGCTCCAATGGCCTGAAAAAAACTTTTTGGTCAAAATGACTCTATTTTGGTCTCCAAGTGTCTAAAAAGCCTTTTTTAGTCAAAATAACTGCATTTGGTCACCAAAGGTCTGAAAAATACTTTAGTCAAAATGACTATATTTTTGTCTTTTAAAGCCTTAAAAAGCCGGTTTTAGACAAGATTTTGGACATTTGGCTCCAATGGCCTGAAAAAAATGTTTTGGTCAGAAATACTCTATTTTGGTCTCCAAGTGTCTAAAAAATCTTTTGTTAGTCAAAATAACGGCATTTGGTCACCAAAGGTCTGAAAAAAATTTAGTCAAAATTACTGTATTTTTTGTCTTTTACAGCCTTAAAAGCCGGTTTTAGACAAGATTTGTTTAAAACCGGCCATTTGGGCTCGATTGGCCTGAAAAAATGTTTTGGTCAAAATGACTCTATTTTGGTCTCCAAGTGTCTAAAAACCTTTCGTTAGTCAAAATAACGGCATTTGGTCACCAAAGGTCTGAAAAACAATTTAGTCAAAATGACTGTATTTTTGTCTTTTAGAGCCTTAAAAAGCCGGTTTTAGACAAGATTTGTCTATAACTGGCCATTTGGGCTCCAATTGCCTGAAAAAAAATCGGTCAAAATGACTCTATTTTGGTCTCCAAGTGTCTAAAAAGCCTTTTTTTCCAAAATAACTGAATTTGGTCACCAAAGGTCTGAAAAATACTTTAGTCAAAATTACTGTATTTTTGTCTTTTAGAGCCTTAAAAAGCCGGTTTTAGACAAGATTTTAGACATTTGGCTCCAATGGCCTGAAAAAAATGTTTTGGTCAAAAATACTCTATTTTGGTCTCCAAGTGTCTAAAAACCTTTTGTTAGTCAAAATAACGGCATTTGGTCACCAAAGGTCTGAAAAAAAATGTAGTCAAAATTACTGTATTTTTTGTCTTTTACAGCCTTAAAAAGACGGTTTTAGACAAGATTTGTTTAAAACCGGCCATTTGGGCTCCAATGGCCTGAAAAAAATGTTTTGGTCAAAATGACTCTATTTTGGTCTCCAAGTGTCTAAAAACCTTTTGTTAGTCAAAATAACGGCATTTGGTCACCAAAGGTCTGAAAAAAAATTTAGTCAAAATGACTTTATTTTTTTCTTTGAGAGCCTTAAAAAGCCGGTTTTAGACAAGATTTTAGACATTTGGCTCCAATAGCCTGAAGAAATTTTTTGGGTCAAAATGACTCGATTTTGGTCTCCAAGTGTCTAAAAAGCCTTCCTTTTTTAGTCAAAATAACTGCATTTGGTCACCAAAGGTATGAAAAACAAATTTAGTCAAATTGACTGTATTTTTGTCTTTTAGAGCCTTAAAACGCGGGTTTTAGGCACGATTTTAGACATTTGGGCTCAAATGGCCTGAAAGATTTTTTTGGTCAAAATGACTCTATTTTGGTCTCCAAGTGTCTAAAAAGCCTTTTTTAGTCAAAATATCTGCATTTGGTCACCAAAGGTCTGATAAAAAAATTAGTCAAAATGACTGCATTTTTGTCTTTTAGAGCCTTAAAAAGCCGATTTTAGACAAGATTTGTCTATAACTGGCCATTTGGGCTCCAATTGCCTGAAAAAACATTCGGTCAAAATGACTCTATTTTGGTCTCCAAGTGTCTAAAAAGCCTTTTTTAGTCTCAATAAATGCATTTGGTCACCAAAGATCTGAAAAAAACTATTCAAAATTAATGTATTTTTGTCTTTTAGTGTCTTAAAAAGCCGGTTTTAGACCAGATTTGTCTAAAACCGGCCATTTGGGCTCCAATGGCCTGAAAAAAACTTTTTGGTCAAAATGACTCTATTTTGGTCTCCAAGTGTCTAAAAAGCCTTTTTTAGTCAAAATAACTGCATTTGGTCACCAAAGGTCTGAAAAATACTTTAGTCAAAATGACTATATTTTTGTCTTTTAAAGCCTTAAAAAGCCGGTTTTAGACAAGATTTTAGACATTTGGCTCCAATGGCCTGAAAAAAAATGTTTTGGTCAGAAATACTCTATTTTGGTCTCCAAGTGTCTAAAAAATCTTTTGTTAGTCAAAATAACGGCATTTGGTCACCAAAGGTCTGAAAAAAATTTAGTCAAAATTACTGTATTTCTTGTCTTTTACAGCCTTAAAAAGCCGGTTTTAGACAAGATTTGTTTAAAACCGGCCATTTGGGCTCGATTGGCCTGAAAAAAATGTTTTGGTCAAAATGACTCTATTTTGGTCTCCAAGTGTCTAAAAACCTTTCGTTAGTCAAAATAACGGCATTTGGTCACCAAAGGTCTGAAAAACAATTAAGTCAAAATGACTGTATTTTTGTCTTTTAGAGCCTTAAAAAGCCGGTTTAAGACAAGATTTGTCTAAAACCAGCCATTTTGGGCTCCAATGGCCTGAAAATAATTTTTTAGTTAAAATGACTGTATTTTGGTCTCCAAGTGTCTAAAAAGGCTTTTTAAGTCAAAATAACTGCATTTGGTCACTAAAGGTATGAAAAAAAATTAAGTCCAAATGACTATATTTTTTTCTTTTAGATCCTTAAAAAGCCGGTTTTAGACAAGATTTTAGACATTTGGCTCCAATAGCCTGAAAATAAAATTTTTGGGTCAAAATGACTCGATTTTGGCCTCCAAGAGTCTAAAAAGCCTTCCTTTTTTAGTCAAAATAACTGCATTTGGTCACCAAAGGTACACATTTAGTCAAATTGACTGTATTTTTGTCTTGTAGAGCCTTAAAACGCGGGTTTTAGGCACGATTTTAGACATTTGGGCTCAAATGGCCTGAAAGATTTTTTTGGTCAAAATGACTCTATTTTGGTCTCCACGTGTCTAAAAAGCCTTTTTTAGTCAAAATAACTGCATTTGGTCACCAAAGGTCTGATAAAAAAAATTAGTCAAAATGACTGTATTTTTGTCTTTTAGAGCCTTAAAAAGACGGTTTTAGACAAGATTTGTCTAAAACTGGCCATTTGGGCTCCAATTGCCTGAAAAAAATTCGGTCAAAATGACTCTATTTTGGTCTCCAAGTGTCTAAAAAGCCTTTTTAGTCAAAATAACTGCATTTGGTAACCAAAGGTCTGAAAAAAATTTTAGTCAAAATGACTATATTTTTGTCTTTTAGAGCCTTAAAATGCCGGTTTTAGACAAGATTTTAGACATTTGGCTACAATGGCCTGAAAAAAATGTTTTGGTCAAAATGACTCTATTTTCGTCTCCAAGTGTCTAAAAAGCCTTTTTAGTCACAATAAATGCATTTGGTCACCAAAGATCTGAAAAACGTTTAGTCAAATTGACTGTATTTTTGTCTTTTAGAGCCTTGAAAAGCCGGTTTTAGACAAGATTTTAGATATTTGGGCTCCAATGGCCTGAAAATTTTTTTGTTAAAATGACTCTATTTTGGTCTCCAAGTGTCTAAAAAAGCCTTTTTTAGTATAAATAACTGCATTTGGTCACCAAAGGTCTGAAAAAAATAGTCAAAATGACTGTATTTTTGTCTTTTAGAGCCTTAAAAAGCCGGTTTTAGATAAGAGTTGTCTAAAACCGGCCATTTGGGCTCCAATGGCCTGAAAAAAATTTGTTGGTAAAAATGACTCAATTTTGGTCTCCAAGTGTCTAAAAAAGCCTTTTTTAGTCAAAATAACTGCATTTTGTCACCAAAGGTCTAAAAAAATTAGTCAAAGTGACTTTATTTTTGTCTTTTAGAGCCTAAACCACTTGCCGACTGCCGCACGACTATTTACGTCGGCAGTAAGCCCCTCACAGGCAAAGTGATGTTGATCTATGTTGCTAGCCTGTGAGGGTCTAGGGAGCGAGCGCACGCCCTCGGAGGCGAGCTCCCGCGTGGTCTTGGATCCTTGCACGTGTGACCGGCAGACCCGATGTCCGCCGGTCACTCGGCGATCGTCACTGCAGAGGGAGAAAGTCAGGCGACTGATGTAAACAAGCTGCCTGTCATTCTCCCCTGTGTAGAAACAGTGATCATACGGTTCTACTATGTAGGACCGTTGATCACTGTTCCTACAGCTCAAGCCACAGCCAATCACAGTTAGAATCACGCCCCTAGGGACACACACAGCCCCTCCCTCTCAAAAAAGTTAACCCCTTCACTGCCAGTGTAATTTTACTGGTACAGTGCATATGTATAGCACTAATTACTGTAGAAATGTCACTGGTAACCCCGAAAGTGTCAAAAATGTCAGTCAAGGGTCCGATCTGTCTGCCGCAATTTTACAGTACCGCAAAAAAAATCGCAATTACGCGTTGAAAAAAAACCCAACAAAAATGACAAAAATCTTTCCCTTTGTTAGTAAACGCGATAACTTTTGCGCAAACCAATCAAAATATGCTTTTTGCGATTTTTTTTTCCAAACATATGCAGCATAAACAAATTGGCCGAAAATGTTAAAAAACTTTGATTTTTACATTTTTTTGGTGAATTTCATATAAAAAAATGTGAAAAATATTGCTATTTTTGCAAAATTGACGCTCTTTTTTTGTTTATAGCGCATGATCAAAAAATCGCACAGGTGATCTTTTAGAGCCTTGAAAAGCCGGTTTTAGACAAGATTTTAGATTTTTGGGCTCCAATGGCCTGAAATTTTTTTGTTAAAATGACTCTATTTTGGTCTCCAAGTGTCTAAAAAAGCCTTTTTTAGTATAAATAAATGCATTTGGTCACCAAAGGTCTGAAAAAAACTAGTCAAAATTAATGTATTTTTGTCTTTTAGTGTCTTAAAAAGCCGGTTTTAGACCAGATTTGTCTAAAACCGGCCATTTGGGCTCCAATGGCCTGAAAAAGTTTTTTGGTCAAAATGACTCTATTTTGGTCTCCAAGTGTCTAAAAAGCCTTTTTTTCCAAAATAACTGAATTTGGTCACCAAAGGTCTGAAAAATACTTTAGTCAAAATTACTGTATTTTTGTCTTTTAGAGCCTTAAAAAGCCGGTTTTAGACAAGATTTTAGACATTTGGCTCCAATGGCCTGAAAAAAATGTTTTGGTCAAAAATACTCTATTTTGGTCTCCAAGTGTCTAAAAACCTTTTGTTAGTCAAAATAACGGCTAAAAAGCCTTTTTTAGTCAAAATATCTGCATTTGGTCACCAAAGGTCTGATAAAAAAAATTAGTCAAAATGACTGCATTTTTGTCTTTTAGAGCCTTAAAAAGCCGATTTTAGACAAGATTTGTCTATAACTGGCCATTTGGGCTCCAATTGCCTGAAAAAACATTCGGTCAAAATGACTCTATTTTGGTCTCCAAGTGTCTAAAAAGCCTTTTTTAGTCACAATAAATGCATTTGGTCACCAAAGATCTGAAAAAAACTAGTCAAAATTAATGTATTTTTGTCTTTTAGTGTCTTAAAAAGCCGGTTTTAGACCAGATTTGTCTAAAACCGGCCATTTGGGCTCCAATGGCCTGAAAAATTTTTTTGGTCAAAATTACTCTATTTTGGTCTCCAAGTGTCTAAAAAGCCTTTTTTGTCAAAATAACTGAATTTGGTCACCAAAGTTCTGAAAAATACTTTAGTCAAAATGACTGTATTTTTGTCTTTTAGAGCCTTAACCACTTGCCGACCGAGTACGGTAATAGTACTGCGGCAAAGTGGTTCGTTATCATCTGATGACGTAGTATTAATGTCGTCAGACACTCCCCCTTCTGGGCGGCGCTTGCGCGCCGCCGGAGGCTCGCTCCCGCTGTTTTCATTCACAGCGGGAGTCGGGCCAGGGGAGGAGCAGCGGCGATCGCCGCTGCTCTGCCCCGATCGCCGGGGATCTAGTGTGGAGATCCGCCCGCTGTGTGTAAACACAGCGGGCGGATCTCCATAGTGACAGGGAGTGACAGATCGGACTGTTCAGCATAGCTGGACATCCGATCTGTCCATGACTCACTCAGTCACCTCCCCCCCCCCCACACGTCAGTAAGCACCAGGCATGCATTAACCCCTCCCTCTCCAATAAAATTAACCCCTTCCCTGCCAGTGTCATTTTTACAGTAACAGTGCATATATATAGCACTGATTACTGCAGTAATGTCACTGGTAACCCCAAAAGTGTCAAAAATGTCAGTCAAGGGTCCGATCTGTCCGCCGCAATGTCGCAGTCCCACAAAAAAAATCGCAGATCGCCGCCATTACGCGTTAAAAAAAAACACCAAAAATGACAGAAATCTTTCCCTTTGTTAGTAAACGCAATAACTTTTGCGCAAACCAATCAAAATACGCTTATTGTGATTTTTTTTTACCAAACATAGGTAGCAGAAAACAAATTGGCCAAAAATTTTTTAAAAAATTGGTTTTTACATCTTTTTTGGGGGGAATTTCATATAAAAAATGTTAAAAATATTGTTATTTTTTCAAAATAAACGCTATTTTTTTGTTTATAGCGCAAAAAGTAAAAATCGCACAGGTGATCAAATACCACCAAAAGAAAGCTCTGTTTGTGGGAAAAAAAGGACGTAAATTTCGTTTGGGTACGGCATCGCACGACCGCGCAATTGTCAGTTGAAGTCGCACATCGCCGAATCGCAAAAAGTGGCCTGGACGGAAGACAGCAAAATCTTCCGGTGGTAAAGTGGTTAAAAAGCCGGTTTTAGACAAGATTTGTCTAAAACCGGCCATTTGGGCTCCAATGGCCTGAAAAGAAATTTTCGGTCAAAATTACTCTGTTTTGGTCTCCAAGTGTCTAAAAATCGTTTTTTAGTCAAAATAACTGCATTTGGTCACCAAAGGTCAGAAAAAAAAATTTCGTCAAAATGACTATATTTTTGTCTTTTAGAGCCTTAAAAAGCCGGTTTTAGATAAGATTTTAGACATTTGGCTCCAATGGCCTGAAAAAAATGTTTTGGTCAAAAATACTCTATTTTGGTCTCCAAGTGTCTAAAAACCTTTTGTTAGTCAAAATAACGGCATTTGGTCACCAAAGTTCTGAAAAAAAAATTAGTCAAAATTACTGTATTTTTTCTTTTACAGCCTTAAAAAGCCGGTTGTAGACAAGATTTGTTTAAAACCGGCAATTTGGGCTCCAATGGCCTGAAAAAAATGTTTTGGTCAAAATGACTCTATTTTGGTCTCCAAGTGTCTAAAAACCTTTTGTTAGTCAAAATAACGGCATTTGGTCACCAAAGGTCTGAAAAACAATTTAGTCAAAATGACTGTATTTTTGTCTTTTAGAGCCTTAAAAAGCCGGTTTAAGACAAGATTTGTCTAAAACCGGCCATTTTGGCTCCAATGGCCTGAAAATTATTTTTTAGTTAAAATGACTATTTCGGTCTCCAAGTGTCTAAAAAGCCTTTTTAAGTCAAAATAACTGCATTTGGTCACCAAAGGTCTGAAAAAAATTAAGTCCAAATGACTATATTTTTTCTTTGAGAGCCTTAAAAAGCAGGTTTTAGGCACGATTTTAGACATTTGGCTAAAATGGCCTGAAAAAAATGTTTTGGTCAAAAATACTCTATTTTGGTCTCCAAGTGTCTAAAAACCTTTTGTTAGTCAAAATAACGGCATTTGGTCACCAAAGGTCTGAAAAAAATTTAGTCAAAATGACTGTATTTTTTGTCTTTTAGAGCCTTAAAAATCCGGTTTTAGACAAGAGTTGTCTAAAACCGGCCATTTGGGCTCCAATGGCATGAAAAAATGTTTTTGGTCAAAATGACTCAATTTTGGTCTCCAAGTGTCTAAAAAGCCTTTTTTAGTCAAAATAACTGCATTTCGTCACCAAAGGTCTAAAAAAAAAAAAATTAGTCAAAGTGTCTTTATTTTTGTCTTTTAGAGCCTTAACCACTTGCCGACTGCCGCACGACTATTTACGTCGGCAGTAAGCCCCTCACAGGCAAAGTGATGTTGATCTACGTTGCTAGCTTGTGAGGGTCTAGGGAGCGAGCGCGCGCCCCCGGAGGCGCGCTCCCGCGTGGTCACAGATCCCCCGCACGTGTGACCGGCGGACCCGATGTTCGCTGGTCACTCGGCGATCGTCACTGCAGAGGGAGAAAGTCAGGCGACTGATGTAAACAAACCGCCTTTCATTCTCCCCTGTGTAGAAACAGTGATCATACGGTTCTACTATGTAGGACCGTTGATCACTGTTCCTACAGCTCAAGCCACAACCAATCACAGTTAGAATCACGCCCCGAGGGACACACACAGCCCCTCCCTCTCAAAAAAAGTTAACCCCCTTCACTGCCAGTGTAATTTTACAGTAACAGTGCATATGTATAGCACTGATTACTGTAGAAATGTCACTGGTAACCCCAAAAGTGTCAAAAATGTCAGTCAAGGGTCCGATCTGTCTGCCGCAATTTTGCAGTACCGCAAAAAAAATCGCAGATCGCCGCCATTACGCGTTGAAAAAAAAATAAAAAAAACAACAAAAATCTTTCCCTTTGTTAGTAAACGCGATAACTTTTGCGCAAACCAATCAAAATACGCTTTTTTTTTACCAAACATATGTAGCATAAAACAAATTGGCCGAAAATGTTAAAAAATTTTGATTTTCACATTTTTTTGGGGAATTTCATGTAAAAAAATGTGAAAAATATTGCTATTTTTGCAAAATTGACGCTTTTTTTTGTTTATAGCGCATGATCAAAAAATCGCACAGGTGATCAAATACCACCAAAAGAAAGCTATGTTTGTGGGAAAAAAAGGAAGTCAAATTTGTTTAGGTACAGCGTCGCACGACCGCGCAATTGTCCGTTAAAGTCAACGCAGTGCTGAATCGCAAAATAGGCCCTGGTCAGGAAGGGGGTCAAATCTTCCGGGGGTTAAGTGGTAAATAGCCGGTTTTAGACACGATTTGTCTAAAACCGGCCATTTGAGTTTCAATGGCCTGAAAAAAATGTTTGGTCAAAATGACTCTATTTTTGTCTCCAAGTGTCTAAAAAGCCTTTTTTAGTCAAAATAACTGCATTTGGTCACCAAAGGTCTGATAAAAAAAATTGTCAAGATGACTGTATTTTTGTCTTTTAGAGCCTTAAAAAGCCGGTTTTAGACAAGATTTGTCTATAACTGGCCATTTGGGCTCCAATTGCCTGAAAAAAAATCGGTCAAAATGACTCTATTTTGGTCTCCAAGTGTCTAAAAAGCCTTTTTTAGTCAAAATAACTGCATTTGGTAACCAAAGGTCTGAAAAAAAATGTAGTCAAAATTACTATATTTTTGTCTTTTAGAGCCTTAAAAAGCCGGTTTTAGACAAGATTTTAGACATTTGGCTCCAATGGCCTGAAAAAAATGTTTTGGTCAAAATGACTCTATTTTGGTCTCCAGGTGTCTAAAAAGCCTTTTTAGTCAAAATAACTGCATTTGGTCACGAAAGATCTGAAAAAAATGTAGTCAAATTGACTGTATTTTTGTCTTTTAGTGCCTTGAAAAGCCGGTTTTAGACAAGATTTGTCTAAAACCGGCCATTTGGGCTCCAATGGCCTGAAAAGAAATTTTCGGTCAAAATTACTCTGTTTTGGTCTCCAAGTGTCTAAAAATCGTTTTTTAGTCAAAATAACTGCATTTGGTCACCAAAGGTCAGAAAAAAATTTCGTCAAAATGACTATATTTTTGTCTTTTAAAGCCTTAAAAAGCCGGTTTTAGACAAGATTTTAGACATTTGGCTCCAATGGCCTGAAAAAAATGTTTTGGTCAAAAATACTCTATTTTGGTCTCCAAGTGTCTAAAAACCTTTTGTTAGTCAAAATAACGGCATTTGGTCACCAAAGGTCTGAAAAAGAAAATTAGTCAAAATTACTGCATTTTTTGTCTTTTACAGCCTTAAAAAGCTGGTTTTAGACAAGATTTGTTTAAAACCGGCAATTTGGGCTCCAATGGCCTGAAAAAAATGTTTTGGTGAAAATGACTCTATTTTGGTCTCCAAGTGTCTAAAAACCTTTTGTTAGTCAAAATAACGGCATTTGGTCACCAAAGGTCTGAAAAACAATTTAGTCAAAATGACTGTATTTTTGTCTTTTAGAGCCTTAAAAAGCCGGTTTAAGACAAGATTTGTCTAAAACCGGCCATTTGGGCTCCAATGGCCTGAAAATTATTTTTTAGTTAAAATGACTCTATTTTGGTCTCCAAGTGTCTAAAAAGCCTTTTTAAGTCAAAATAACTGCATTTGGTCACCAAAGGTCTGATAAAAAAAATTGTCAAGATGACTGTATTTTTGTCTTTTAGAGCCTTAAAAAGCCGGTTTTAGACAAGATTTGTCTATAACTGGCCATTTGGGCTCCAATTGCCTGAAAAAAAATCGGTCAAAATGACTCTATTTTTGTCTCCAAGTGTCTAAAAAGCCTTTTTTAGTCAAAATAATTGCATTTGGTAACCAAAGGTCTGAAAAAAAATGTAGTCAAAATTACTATATTTTTGTCTTTTAGAGCCTTAAAAAGCCGGTTTTAGACAAGATTTTAGACATTTGGCTCCAATGGCCTGAAAAAATGTTTTGGTCAAAATGAATCTATTTTGGTCTCCAAGTGTCTAAAAAGCCTTTTTAGTCAAAATAACTGCATTTGGTCACCAAAGATCTGAAAAAAATTTAGTCAAATTGACTGTATTTTTGTCTTTTAGTGCCTTGAAAAGCCGGTTTTAGACAAGATTTTAGATTTTTGGGCTCCAATGGCCTGAAAATTTTTTTGTTAAAATGACTCTATTTTGGTCTCCAAGTGTCTAAAAAAGTCTTTTTTAGTATAAATAAATTTATTTGGTCAGCAAAGGTCTGAAAAAATTAGTCAAAATTAATGTATTTTTGTCTTTTAATGTCTTAAAAAGCCGGTTTTAGACCAGATTTGTCTAAAACCGGCCATTTGGGCTCCAATGGCCTGAAAAAAACTTTTTGGTCAAAATGACTCTATTTTGGTCTCCAAGTGTCTAAAAAGCCTTTTTTAGTCAAAATAACTGCATTTGGTCACCAAAGGTCTGAAAAATACTATAGTCAAAATGACTATATTTTTGTCTTTTAAAGCCTTAAAAAGCCGGTTTTAGACAAGATTTTAGACATTTGGCTCCAATGGCCTGAGAAAAATGTTTTGGTCAGAAATACTCTATTTTGGTCTCCAAGTGTCTAAAAACCTTTTGTTAGTCAAAATAACGGCATTTGGTCACCAAAGGTCTGAAAAAAAAATTAGTCAAAATTACTGTATTTTTTGTCTTTTACAGCCTTAAAAAGCCGGTTTTAGACAAGATTTGTTTAAAACCGGCCATTTGGGCTCGATTGGCCTGAAAAAAATGTTTTGGTCAAAATGACTCTATTTTGGTCTCCAAGTGTATAAAAACCTTTCGTTAGTCAAAATAACGGCATTTCGTCACCAAAGGTCTAAAAAAATTTAGTCAAAGTGACTTTATTTTTGTCTTTTAGAGCCTTAACCACTATATACGTTGGCAGTAAGCCCCTCACAGGCAAAGTGATGTTGGTCTACGTTGCTAGCCTGTTAGGGTCTAGGGAGCGAGCGCGCGCCCCGGAGGCGAGCTCCCGCGTGGTCATGGATCCCCCGCACGTGTCCCCCGATGTCCGCCGGTCACTTGGCAATCCGACAGAGGGAGAAAGTCAGGCGACTGATGTAAACAAGCCCCCTGTCATTCTCCCCTGTGTAGAAACAGTGATCATACGGTTCTACTATGTAGGACCGTTGATCACTGTTCCTACAGCTCAAGCCACAGCCAATCACAGTTAGAATCACGCCCCTAGGGACACACACAGCCCCTCCCTCTCAAAAAAGTTAACCCCTTCACTGCCAGTGTAATTTTACAGTAACAGTGCATATGTATAGCACTGATTACTGTAGAAATGTCACTGGTAACCCCGAAAGTGTCAAAAATGTCAGTCAAGGGTCCGATCTGTCTGCCGCAATTTTGCAGTACCGCAAAAAAAAAATTCGCAGATCGCCGCCATTACACGTTGAAAAAAAACCAACAAAAATTACAAAAAATCGTTCCCTTTGTTAGTAAACGCGATAACTTTTGCGCACACCAATCAAAATACGCTTTTTGCGATTTTTTTTACCAAACATGTAGCATAAACAAATTGGCCGAAAATGTTAAAAAACTTTGATTTTTACATTTTTTTGGTGAATTTCATATAAAAAAATGTGAAAAATATTGCTATTTTTGCAAAATTGACGCTCTTTTTTTGTTTATAGCGCATGATCAAAAAATCGCACAGGTGATCTTTTAGAGCCTTGAAAAGCCGGTTTTAGACAAGATTTTAGATTTTTGGGCTCCAATGGCCTGAAATTTTTTTTGTTAAAATGACTCTATTTTGGTCTCCAAGTGTCGAAAAAAGCCTTTTTTAGTATAAATAAATGCATTTGGTCACCAAAGGTCTGAAAAAAAGCTAGTCAGAATTAATGTATTTTAGTCTTTTAGTGTCTTAAAAAGCCGGTTTTAGACCAGATTTGTCTCCAATGGCCTGAAAAAAAATTTTTGGTCAAAATGACTCTATTTTGGTCTCCAAGTGTCTAAAAAGCCTTTTTTTTCAAAATAACTGAATTTGGTCACCAAAGGTCTGAAAAATACTTTAGTCAAAATGACTGTATTTTTGTCTTTTAGAGCCTTAAAAAGCCGGTTTTAGACAAGATTTGTTTAAAACCGGCCATTTGGGCTCCAATGGCCTGAAAAAAATGTTTTGGTCAAAAATACTCTATTTTGGTCTCCAAGTGTCTAAAAACCTTTTGTTAGTCAAAATAACGGCATTTGGTCACCAAAGGTCTGAAAAAAATTTAGTCAAAATTACTGTATTTTTTGTCTTTTACAGCCTTAAAAAGACGGTTTTAGACAAGATTTGTTTAAAACCGGCCATTTGGGCTCCAATGGCCTGAAAAAAATGTTTTGGTCAAAATGACTCTATTTTGGTCTCCAAGTGTCTAAAAACCTTTTGTTAGTCAAAATAACGGCATTTGGTCACCAAAGGTCTGAAAAAAAATTTAGTCAAAATGACTATATTTTTGTCTTTTAGAGCCTTAAAAAGCCGGTTTAAGACAAGATTTGTCTAAAACCGGCCATTTGGGCTCCAATGGCTTGAAAATTATTTTTTTTAGTTAAAATGACTCTATTTTGGTCTCCAAGTGTCTAAAAAGCCTTTTTAAGTCAAAATAACTGCATTTGGTCACCAAAGGTCTGAAAAAAATTAAGTCCAAATGTCTATATTTTTTTCTTTGAGAGCCTTAAAAAGCCGGTTTTAGGCACGATTTTAGACATTTGGGCTTAAATGGCCTGAAAGATTTTTTTGGTCAAAATGACTCTATTTTGGTCTCCAAGTGTCTAAAAAGCCTTTTTTAGTCAAAATATCTGCATTTGGTCACCAAAGGTCTGATAAAAAAATTAGTCAAAATGACTGCATCTTTGTCTTTTAGAGCCTTAAAAAGCTGGTTTTAAACAAGATTTGTCTATAACTGGCCATTTGGGCTCCAATTGCCTGAAAAAAAATTCGGTCAAAATGACTCTATTTTGGTCTCCAAATGTCTAAAAAGCCTTTTTTAGTCACAATAAATGCATTTGGTCACCAAAGATCTGAAAAAAATAGTCAAAATTAATGTATTGTTGTCTTTTAGTGTCTTAAAAAGCCGGTTTTAGACCAGATTTGTCTAAAACCGGCCATTTGGGCTCCAATGGCCTGAAAAATTTTTTTGGTCAAAATGACTCTACTTTGGTCTCCAAGTGTCTAAAAAGCCTTTTTTTGTCAAAATAACTGAATTTGGTCACCAAAGGTCTGAAAAATACTTTAGTCAAAATGACTGTATTTTTGTCTTTTAGAGCCTTAAAAAGCCGGTTTTAGACAAGATTTGTCTAAAACCGGCCACAATGGCCTGAAAAGAAATTTTCAGTCAAAATTACTCTGTTTTGGTCTCCAAGTGTCTAAAAATCGTTTTTTAGTCAAAATAACTGCATTTGGTCACCAAAGGTCAGAAAAAAAAATTTCGTCAAAATGACTATATTTTTGTCTTTTAGAGCCTTAAAAAGCCGGTTTTAGACAAGATTTTAGACATTTGGCTCCAATGGCCTGAAAACAATGTTTTGGTCAAAAATACTCTAGTATGGTCTCCAAGTGTCTAAAAACCTTTTGTTAGTCAAAATAACGGCATTTGGTCACCAAAGGTCTGAAAAAAAATTAGTCAAAATTACTGTATTTTTTGTCTTTTACAGCCTTAAAAAGCCGGTTTTAGACAAGATTTGTTTAAAACCGGCAATTTGGGCTCCAATGGCCTGAAAAAAATGTTTTGGTCAAAATGACTCTATTTTGGTCTCCAAGTGTCTAAAAACTTTTGTTAGTCAAAATAACGGCATTTGGTCACCAAAGGTCTGAAAAACAAACTTAGTCAAAATGACTGTATTTTTGTCTTTTTGAGCCTTAAAAAGCCGGTTTAAGACAAGATTTGTCTAAAACCGGCCATTTGGGCTCCAATGGCCTGAAAATTATTTTTTAGTTAAAATGACTCTATTTCGGTCTCCAAGTGTCTAAAAAGCCTTTTTAAGTCAAAATAACTGCATTTGGTCACCAAAGGTCTGAAAAAAATTAAGTCCAAATGACTATATTTTTTCTTTGAGAGCCTTAAAAAGCCGGTTTTAGGCACGATTTTAGACATTTGGCTAAAATGGCCTGGAAAAAAATGTTTTGGTCAAAAATACTCTATTTTGGTCTCCAAGTGTCTAAAAACCTTTTGTTAGTCAAAATAACGGCATTTGGTCACCAAAGGTCTGAAAAAAAATTAGTCAAAATGACTGTATTTTTTGTCTTTTAGAGCCTTAAAAATCCAATTTTAGACAAGAGTTGTCTAAAGCCGGCCATTTGGGCTCCAATGGCATGAAAAAATGTTTTTGGTCAAAATTACTCAATTTTGGTCTCCAAGTGTCTAAAAAGCCTTTTTTAGTCAAAATAACTGCATTTCGTCACCAAAGGTCTAAAAAAAAAATTAGTCAAAGTGTCTTTATTTTTGTCTTTTAGAGCCTTAACCACTTGCCGACTGCCGCACGAGTTTTTACGTCGGCAGTAAGCCCCTCACAGGCAAAGTGATGTTGATCTACGTTGCTAGCTTGTGAGGGTCTAGGGAGCGAGCGCGCGCCCCCGGAGGCACGCTCCCGCGTGGTCACGGATCCCCCTCACGTGTGACCGGCGGACCCGATGTTCGCCGGTCACTCGGCGATCGTCACTGCAGAGGGAGAAAGTCAGGCGACTGATGTAAACAAGCCACCTGTCAATCTCCCCTGTGTAGAAACAGTGATCATACGGTTCTACTATGTAGGACCGTTGATCACTGTTCCTACAGCTCAAGCCACAACCAATCACAGTTAGAATCACGCCCCGAGGGACACACACAGCCCCTCCCTCTCAAAAAAAGTTAACCCCCTTCACTGCCAGTGCAATTTTACAGTAACAGTGCATATGTATAGCACTGATTACTGTAGAAATGTCACTGGTAACCCCAAAAGTGTCAAAAATGTCAGTCAAGGGTCCGATCTGTCTGCCGCAATTTTGCAGTACCACAAAAAAAATCGCAGATCGCCGCCATTACGCGTTGAAAAAAAAACTACAAAAACAACAAAAATCTTTCCCTTTGTTAGTAAACGCGATAACTTTTGCGCAAACCAATCAAAATACGCTTTTTTTTTACCAAACATATGTAGCATAAAACAAATTGGCCGAAAATGTTAAAAAATTTTGATTTTCACATTTTTTTGGGGAATTTCATGTAAAAAAATGTGAAAAATATTGCTATTTTTGCAAAATTGACGCTTTTTTTTGTTTATAGCGCATGATCAAAAAATCGCACAGGTGATCAAATACCACCAAAAGAAAGCTCTGTTTGTGGGAAAAAAAGGAAGTCAAATTTGTTTAGGTACAGCGTCGCACGACCGCGCAATTGTCCGTTAAAGTCAACGCAGTGCCGAATCGCAAAATAGGCCCTGGTCAGGAAGGGGGTCAAATCTTCCGGGGGTTAAGTGGTAAATAGCCGGTTTTAGACACGATTTGTCTAAAACCGGCCATTTGAGTTTCAATGGCCTGAAAAAAATGTTTGGTCAAAATGACTCTATTTTTGTCTCCAAGTGTCTAAAAAGCCTTTTTTAGTCAAAATAACTGCATTTGGTCACCAAAGGTCTGATAAAAAAAATTGTCAAGATGACTGTATTTTTGTCTTTTAGAGCCTTAAAAAGCCGGTTTTAGACAAGATTTGTCTATAACTGGCCATTTGGGCTCCAATTGCCTGAAAAAAAATCGGTCAAAATGACTCTATTTTGGTCTCCAAGTGTCTAAAAAGCCTTTTTTAGTCAAAATAACTGCATTTGGTAACCAAAGGTCTGAAAAAAAATGTAGTCAAAATTACTATATTTTTGTCTTTTAGAGCCTTAAAAAGCCGGTTTTAGACAAGATTTTAGACATTTGGCTCCAATGGCCTGAAAAAAATGTTTTGGTCAAAATGACTCTATTTTGGTCTCCAGGTGTCTAAAAAGCCTTTTTAGTCAAAATAACTGCATTTGGTCACGAAAGATCTGAAAAAAAAATTAGTCAAATTGACTGTATTTTTGTCTTTTAGTGCCTTGAAAAGCCGGTTTTAGACAAGATTTTAGATTTTTGGGCTCCAATGGCCTGACATTTTTTTTGTTAAAATGACTCTATTTTGGTCTCCAAGTGTCTAAAAAAGCCTTTTTTAGTATAAATAACTGCATTTGGTCACCAAAGGTCTGAAAAAATTAGTCAAAATGACTGTATTTTTGTCTTTTAGAGCCTTAAAAAGCCGGTTTTAGATAAGAGTTGTCTAAAACCGGCCATTTGGGCTCCAATGGCCTGAAAAAAAATTGTTGGTAAAAATGACTCAATTTTGGTCTCCAAGTGTCTAAAAAAGCCTTTTTTAGTCAAAATAACTGCATTTTGTCACCAAAGGTCTAAAAAAATTAGTCAAAGTGACTTTATTTTTGTCATTTAGAGCCTAAACCACTTGCCGACTGCCGCACGACTATTTACGTCGGCAGTAAGCCCCTCACAGGCAAAGTGATGTTGATCTATGTTGCTAGCCTGTGAGGGTCTAGGGAGCGAGCGCACGCCCCCGGAGGCGAGCTCCCGCGTGGTCTTGGATCCTTGCACGTGTGACCGGCGGACCCGATGTCCGCCGGTCACTCGGCGATCGTCACTGCAGAGGGAGAAAGTCAGGCGACTGATGTAAACAAGCCACCTGTCATTCTCCCCTGTGTAGAAACAGTGATCATACGGTTCTACTATGTAGGACCGTTGATCACTGTTCCTACAGCTCAAGCCACAGCCAATCACAGTTAGAATCACGCCCCTAGGGACACACACAGCCCCTCCCTCTCAAAAAAGTTAACCCCTTCACTGCCAGTGTAATTTTACTGGTACAGTGCATATGTATAGCACTAATTACTGTAGAAATGTCACTGGTAACCCCGAAAGTGTCAAAAATGTCAGTCAAGGGTCCGATCTGTCTGCCGCAATTTTGCAGTACCGCAAAAAAAATCGCAATTACGTGTTGAAAAAAAACCCAACAAAAATGACAAAAATCTTTCCCTTTGTTAGTAAACGCGATAACTTTTGCGCAAACCAATCAAAATATGCTTTTTGCGATTTTTTTTACCAAACATATGCAGCATAAACAAATTGGCCGAAAATGTTAAAAAACTTTGATTTTTACATTTTTTTGGTGAATTTCATATAAAAAAATGTGAAAAATATTGCTATTTTTGCAAAATTGACGCTTTTTTTTGTTTATAGCGCATGATCAAAAAATCGCACAGGTGATCTTTTAGAGCCTTGAAAAGCCGGTTTTAGACAAGATTTTAGATTTTTGGGCTCCAATGGCCTGAAATTTTTTTGTTAAAATGACTCTATTTTGGTCTCCAAGTGTCTAAAAAAGCCTTTTTTAGTATAAATAAATGCATTTGGTCACCAAAGGTCTGAAAAAAACTAGTCAAAATTAATGTATTTTTGTCTTTTAGTGTCTTAAAAAGCCGGTTTTAGACCAGATTTGTCTAAAACCGGCCATTTGGGCTCCAATGGCCTGAAAAATTTTTTTGGGTCAAAATGACTCTATTTTGGTCTCCAAGTGTCTAAAAAGCCTTTTTTTCCAAAATAACTGAATTTGGTCACCAAAGGTCTGAAAAATACTTTAGTCAAAATTACTGTATTTTTGTCTTTTAGAGCCTTAAAAAGCCGGTTTTAGACAAGATTTTAGACATTTGGCTCCAATGGCCTGAAAAAAATGTTTTGGTCAAAATGACTCTATTTTGGTCTCCAGGTGTCTAAAAAGCCTTTTTAGTCAAAATAACTGCATTTGGTCACGAAAGATCTGAAAAAAAACTTTAGTCAAATTGACTGTATTTTTGTCTTTTAGTGCCTTGAAATGCCGGTTTTAGACAAGATTTTAGATTTTTGGGCTCCAATGGCCTGAATTTTTTTTTGTTAAAATTACTCTATTTTGGTCTCCAAGTGTCTAAAAAAGCCTTTTTTAGTATAAATAACTGCATTTGGTCACCAAAGGTCTGAAAAAATTAGTCAAAATGACTGTATTTTTGTCTTTTAGAGCCTTAAAAAGCCGGTTTTAGATAAGAGTTGTCTAAAACCGGCCATTTGGGCTCCAATGGCCTGAAAAAAAATTGTTGGTAAAAATGACTCAATTTTGGTCTCCAAGTGTCTAAAAAAGCCTTTTTTAGTCAAAATAACTGCATTTTGTCACCAAAGGTCTAAAAAAATTAGTCAAAGTGACTTTATTTTTGTCTTTTAGAGCCTAAACCACTTGCCGACTGCCGCACGACTATTTACGTCGGCAGTAAGCCCCTCACAGGCAAAGTGCTGTTGATCTATGTTGCTAGCCTGTGAGGGTCTAGGGAGCGAGCGCACGCCCCCGGAGGCGAGCTCCCGCGTGGTCTTGGATCCTTGCACGTGTGACCGGCGGACCCGATGTCCGCCGGTCACTCGGCGATCGTCACTGCAGAGGGAGAAAGTCAGGCGACTGATGTAAACAAGCCACCTGTCATTCTCCCCTGTGTAGAAACAGTGATCATACGGTTCTACTATGTAGGACCGTTGATCACTGTTCCTACAGCTCAAGCCACAGCCAATCACAGTTAGAATCACGCCCCTAGGGACACACACAGCCCCTCCCTCTCAAAAAAGTTAACCCCTTCACTGCCAGTGTAATTTTACTGGTACAGTGCATATGTATAGCACTAATTACTGTAGAAATGTCACTGGTAACCCCGAAAGTGTCAAAAATGTCAGTCAAGGGTCCGATCTGTCTGCCGCAATTTTGCAGTACCGCAAAAAAAATCGCAATTACGTGTTGAAAAAAAACCCAACAAAAATGACAAAAATCTTTCCCTTTGTTAGTAAACGCGATAACTTTTGCGCAAACCAATCAAAATATGCTTTTTGCGATTTTTTTTACCAAACATATGCAGCATAAACAAATTGGCCGAAAATGTTAAAAAACTTTGATTTTTACATTTTTTTGGTGAATTTCATATAAAAAAATGTGAAAAATATTGCTATTTTTGCAAAATTGACGCTCTTTTTTTGTTTATAGCGCATGATCAAAAAATCGCACAGGTGATCTTTTAGAGCCTTGAAAAGCCGGTTTTAGACAAGATTTTAGATTTTTGGGCTCCAATGGCCTGAAATTTTTTTGTTAAAATGACTCTATTTTGGTCTCCAAGTGTCTAAAAAAGCCTTTTTTAGTATAAATAAATGCATTTGGTCACCAAAGGTCTGAAAAAAACTAGTCAAAATTAATGTATTTTTGTCTTTTAGTGTCTTAAAAAGCCGGTTTTAGACCAGATTTGTCTAAAACCGGCCATTTGGGCTCCAATGGCCTGAAAAATTTTTTTTGGTCAAAATGACTCTATTTTGGTCTCCAAGTGTCTAAAAAGCCTTTTTTTCCAAAATAACTGAATTTGGTCACCAAAGGTCTGAAAAATACTTTAGTCAAAATTACTGTATTTTTGTCTTTTAGAGCCTTAAAAAGCCGGTTTTAGACAAGATTTTAGACATTTGGCTCCAATGGCCTGAAAAAAATGTTTTGGTCAAAAATACTCTATTTTGGTCTC
Organism: Pelophylax lessonae; assembly: GCF_965119305.1. Taxonomy (NCBI): domain Eukaryota; kingdom Metazoa; phylum Chordata; class Amphibia; order Anura; family Ranidae; genus Pelophylax; species Pelophylax lessonae. The sequence goes on from NC_138772.1 coordinate 247,656,371, forward strand.
CAAGTGTCTAAAAACCTTTTGTTAGTCAAAATAACGGCATTTGGTCACCAAAGGTCTGAAAAAAAATGTAGTCAAAATTACTGTATTTTTTGTCTTTTACAGCCTTAAAAAGACGGTTTTAGACAAGATTTGTTTAAAACCGGCCATTTGGGCTCCAATGGCCTGAAAAAAATGTTTTGGTCAAAATGACTCTATTTTGGTCTCCAAGTGTCTAAAAACCTTTTGTTAGTCAAAATAACGGCATTTGGTCACCAAAGGTCTGAAAAAAAATTTAGTCAAAATGACTTTATTTTTTTCTTTGAGAGCCTTAAAAAGCCGGTTTTAGACAAGATTTTAGACATTTGGCTCCAATAGCCTGAAGAAATTTTTTGGGTCAAAATGACTCGATTTTGGTCTCCAAGTGTCTAAAAAGCCTTCCTTTTTTAGTCAAAATAACTGCATTTGGTCACCAAAGGTATGAAAAACAAATTTAGTCAAATTGACTGTATTTTTGTCTTTTAGAGCCTTAAAACGCGGGTTTTAGGCACGATTTTAGACATTTGGGCTCAAATGGCCTGAAAGATTTTTTTGGTCAAAATGACTCTATTTTGGTCTCCAAGTGTCTAAAAAGCCTTTTTTAGTCAAAATATCTGCATTTGGTCACCAAAGGTCTGATAAAAAAAATTAGTCAAAATGACTGCATTTTTGTCTTTTAGAGCCTTAAAAAGCCGATTTTAGACAAGATTTGTCTATAACTGGCCATTTGGGCTCCAATTGCCTGAAAAAACATTCGGTCAAAATGACTCTATTTTGGTCTCCAAGTGTCTAAAAAGCCTTTTTTAGTCACAATAAATGCATTTGGTCACCAAAGATCTGAAAAAAACTAGTCAAAATTAATGTATTTTTGTCTTTTAGTGTCTTAAAAAGCCGGTTTTAGACAAGATTTGTCTAAAACCGGCCATTTGGGCTTCAATGGCCTGAAAAAAACTTTTTGGTCAAAATGACTCTATTTTGGTCTCCAAGTGTCTAAAAAGCCTTTTTTAGTCAAAATAACTGCATTTGGTCACCAAAGGTCTGAAAAATACTTTAGTCAAAATGACTATATTTTTGTCTTTTAAAGCCTTAAAAAGCCGGTTTTAGACAAGATTTTAGACATTTGGCTCCAATGGCCTGAAAAAAATGTTTTGGTCAGAAATACTCTATTTTGGTCTCCAAGTGTCTAAAAAATCTTTTGTTAGTCAAAATAACGGCATTTGGTCACCAAAGGTCTGAAAAAAATTTAGTCAAAATTACTGTATTTCTTGTCTTTTACAGCCTTAAAAAGATGGTTTTAGACAAGATTTGTTTAAAACCGGCCATTTGGGCTCGATTGGCCTGAAAAAAATGTTTTGGTCAAAATGACTCTATTTTGGTCTCCAAGTGTCTAAAAACCTTTCGTTAGTCAAAATAACGGCATTTGGTCACCAAAGGTCTGAAAAACAATTTAGTCAAAATGACTGTATTTTTGTCTTTTAGAGCCTTAAAAAGCCGGTTTAAGACAAGATTTGTCTAAAACCAGCCATTTTGGGCTCCAATGGCCTGAAAATAATTTTTTAGTTAAAATGACTGTATTTTGGTCTCCAAGTGTCTAAAAAGGCTTTTTAAGTCAAAATAACTGCATTTGGTCACTAAAGGTCTGAAAAAAAATTAAGTCCAAATGACTATATTTTTTTCTTTTAGAGCCTTAAAAAGCCGGTTTTAGACAAGATTTTAGAGATTTGGCTCCAATAGCCTGAAAAAAAATTTTTGGGTCAAAATGACTCGATTTTGGCCTCCAAGAGTCTAAAAAGCCTTCCTTTTTTAGTCAAAATAACTGCATTTGGTCACCAAAGGTACACATTTAGTCAAATTGACTGTATTTTTGTCTTTTAGAGCCTTAAAACGCGGGTTTTAGGCACGATTTTAGACATTTGGGCTCAAATGGCCTGAAAGATTTTTTTGGTCAAAATGACTCTATTTTGGTCTCCACGTGTCTAAAAAGCCTTTTTTAGTCAAAATAACTGCATTTGGTCACCAAAGGTCTGATAAAAAAAATTAGTCAAAATGACTGTATTTTTGTGTTTTAGAGCCTTAAAAAGACGGTTTTAGACAAGATTTGTCTATAACTGGCCATTTGGGCTCCAATTGCCTGAAAAAAATTCGGTCAAAATGACTCTATTTTGGTCTCCAAGTGTCTAAAAAGCCTTTTTAGTCAAAATAACTGCATTTGGTAACCAAAGGTCTGAAAAAAATTTAGTCAAAATGACTATATTTTTGTCTTTTAGAGCCTTAAAATGCCGGTTTTAGACAAGATTTTAGACATTTGGCTACAATGGCCTGAAAAAAATGTTTTGGTCAAAATGACTCTATTTTCGTCTCCAAGTGTCTAAAAAGCCTTTTTAGTCACAATAAATGCATTTGGTCACCAAAGATCTGAAAAACATTTAGTCAAATTGACTGTATTTTTGTCTTTTAGAACCTTAAAAAGCCGGTTTTAGACAAGATTTTAGATATTTGGGCTCCAATGGCCTGAAAATTTTTTTGTTAAAATGACTCTATTTTGGTCTCCAAGTGTCTAAAAAAGCCTTTTTTAGTATAAATAACTGCATTTGGTCACCAAAGGTCTGAAAAAAATAGTCAAAATGACTGTATTTTTGTCTTTTAGAGCCTTAAAAAGCCGGTTTTAGATAAGAGTTGTCTAAAACCGACCATTTGGGCTCCAATGGCCTGAAAAAAAATTGTTGGTAAAAATGACTCAATTTTGGTCTCCAAGTGTCTAAAAAAGCCTTTTTTAGTCAAAATAACTGCATTTTGTCACCAAAGGTCTAAAAAATTAGTCAAAGTGACTTTATTTTTGTCTTTTAGAGCCTAAACCACTTGCCCACTGCCGCACGACTATTTACGTCGGCAGTAAGCCCCTCACAGGCAAAGTGATGTTGATCTATGTTGCTAGCCTGTGAGGGTCTAGGGAGCGAGCGCACGCCCCCGGAGGCGAGCTCCCGCGTGGTCTTGGATCCTTGCACGTGTGACCGGCGGACCCGATGTCCGCCGGTCACTCGGCGATCGTCACTGCAGAGGGAGAAAGTCAGGCGACTGATGTAAACAAGCCGCCTGTCATTCTCCCCTGTGTAGAAACAGTGATCATACGGTTCTACTATGTAGGACCGTTGATCACTGTTCCTACAGCTCAAGCCACAGCCAATCACAGTTAGAATCACGCCCCTAGGGACACACACAGCCCCTCCCTCTCAAAAAAGTTAACCCCTTCACTGCCAGTGTAATTTTACTGGTACAGTGCATATGTATAGCACTAATTACTGTAGAAATGTCACTGGTAACCCCGAAAGTGTCAAAAATGTCAGTCAAGGGTCCGATCTGTCTGCCGCAATTTTGCAGTACCGCAAAAAAAATCGCAATTACGCGTTGAAAAAAACCCAACAAAAATGACAAAAATCTTTCCCTTTGTTAGTAAACGCGATAACTTTTGCGCAAACCAATCAAAATATGCTTTTTGCGATTTTTTTACCAAACATATGCAGCATAAACAAATTGGCCGAAAATGTTAAAAAACTTTGATTTTTAAATTTTTTTGGTGAATTTCATATAAAAAAATGTGAAAAATATTGCTTTTTTTGCAAAATTGACGCTCTTTTTTTGTTTATAGCGCATGATCAAAAAATCGCACAGGTGATCTTTTAGAGCCTTGAAAAGCCGGTTTTAGACAAGATTTTAGATTTTTGGGCTCCAATGGCCTGAAATTTTTTTGTTAAAATGACTCTATTTTGGTCTCCAAGTGTCTAAAAAAGCCTTTTTTAGTATAAATAAATGCATTTGGTCACCAAAGGTCTGAAAAAAACTAGTCAAAATTAATGTATTTTTGTCTTTTAGTGTCTTAAAAAGCCGGTTTTAGACCAGATTTGTCTAAAACCGGCCATTTGGGCTCCAATGGCCTGAAAAAGTTTTTTGGTCAAAATGACTCTATTTTGGTCTCCAAGTGTCTAAAAACCTTTTGTTAGTCAAAATAACGGCATTTGGTCACCAAAGGTCTGAAAAAAAATGTAGTCAAAATTACTGTATTTTTTGTCTTTTACAGCCTTAAAAAGACGGTTTTAGACAAGATTTGTTTAAAACCGGCCATTTGGGCTCCAATGGCCTGAAAAAAATGTTTTGGTCAAAATGACTCTATTTTGGTCTCCAAGTGTCTAAAAACCTTTTGTTAGTCAAAATAACGGCATTTGGTCACCAAAGGTCTGAAAAAAAATTTAGTCAAAATGACTTTATTTTTTTCTTTGAGAGCCTTAAAAAGCCGGTTTTAGACAAGATTTTAGACATTTGGCTCCAATAGCCTGAAGAAATTTTTTGGGTCAAAATGACTCGATTTTGGTCTCCAAGTTTCTAAAAAGCCTTCCTTTTTTAGTCAAAATAACTGCATTTGGTCACCAAAGGTATGAAAAACAAATTTAGTCAAATTGACTGTATTTTTGTCTTTTAGAGCCTTAAAACGCGGGTTTTAGGCACGATTTTAGACATTTGGGCTCAAATGGCCTGAAAGATTTTTTTGGTCAAAATTACTCTATTTTGGTCTCCAAGTGTCTAAAAAGCCTTTTTTAGTCAAAATATCTGCATTTGGTCACCAAAGGTCTGATAAAAAAAATTAGTCAAAATGACTGCATTTTTGTCTTTTAGAGCCTTAAAAAGCCGATTTTAGACAAGATTTGTCTATAACTGGCCATTTGGGCTCCAATTGCCTGAAAAAACATTCGGTCAAAATGACTCTATTTTGGTCTCCAAGTGTCTAAAAAGCCTTTTTTAGTCACAATAAATGCATTTGGTCACCAAAGATCTGAAAAAAACTAGTCAAAATTAATGTATTTTTGTCTTTTAGTGTCTTAAAAAGCCGGTTTTAGACCAGATTTGTCTAAAACCGGCCATTTGGGCTCCAATGGCCTGAAAAATTTTTTTGGTCAAAATGACTCTATTTTGGTCTCCAAGTGTCTAAAAAGCCTTTTTTTGTCAAAATAACTGAATTTGGTCACCAAAGTTCTGAAAAATACTTTAGTCAAAATGACTGTATTTTTGTCTTTTAGAGCCTTAACCACTTGCCGACCGAGTACGGTAATAGTACTGCGGCAAAGTGGTTCGTTATCGTCTGACGACGTAGTATTAACGTCGTCAGACACTCCCCCTTCTGGGCGGCGCTTGCGCGCCGCCGGAGGCTCGCTCCCGCTGTTTTCATTCACAGCGGGAGTCGGGCCAGGGGAGGAGCAGCGGCGATCACCGCTGCTCTGCCCCGATCGCCGGGGATCTAGTGTGGAGATCCGCTCGCTGTGTGTAAACACAGCGGGCGGATCTCCATAGTGACAGGGAGTGACAGATCGGACTGTTCAGCATAGCTGGACATCCGATCTGTCCATGACTCACTCAGTCACCTCCCCCCCCCCACACGTCAGTAAGCACCAGGCATACATTAACCCCTCCCTCTCCAATAAAATTAACCCCTTCCCTGCCAGTGTCATTTTTACAGTAACAGTGCATATATATAGCACTGATTACTGCAGTAATGTCACTGGTAACCCCAAAAGTGTCAAAAATGTCAGTCAAGGGTCCGATCTGTCCGCCGCAATGTCGCAGTCCCACAAAAAAAATCGCAGATCGCCGCCATTACGCGTTAAAAAAAAAAAACACCAAAAATGACAGAAATCTTTCCCTTTGTTAGTAAACGCAATAACTTTTGCGCAAACCAATCAAAATACGCTTATTGTGATTTTTTTTACCAAACATAGGTAGCAGAAAACAAATTGGCCAAAAATTTTTTAAAAAATTGGTTTTTACATCTTTTTTGGGGGGAATTTCATATAAAAAAATGTTAAAAATATTGTTATTTTTTCAAAATAAACGCTCTTTTTTTGTTTATAGCGCAAAAAGTAAAAATCGCACAGGTGATCAAATACCACCAAAATAAAGCTCTGTTTGTGGGAAAAAAAGGACGTAAATTTCGTTTGGGTACGGTGTCGCACGACCGCGCAATTGTCAGTTGAAGTCGCACATCGCCGAATCGCAAAAAGTGGCCTGGACAGAAGACAGCAAAATCCTCCGGTGGTAAAGTGGTTAAAAAGCCGGTTTTAGACAAGATTTGTCTAAAACCGGCCATTTGGGCTCCAATGGCCTGAAAAGAAATTTTCGGTCAAAATTACTCTGTTTTGGTCTCCAAGTGTCTAAAAATCGTTTTTTAGTCAAAATAACTGCATTTGGTCACCAAAGGTCAGAAAAAAAATTTTCTTTAAAATGACTATATTTTTGTCTTTTAGAGCCTTAAAAAGCCGGTTTTAGACAAGATTTTAGACATTTGGCTCCAATGGCCTGAAAACAATGTTTTGGTCAAAAATACTCTATTTTGGTCTCCAAGTGTCTAAAAACCTTTTGTTAGTCAAAATAACGGCATTTGGTCACCAAAGTTCTGAAAAAAAATTAGTCAAAATTACTGTATTTTTTGTCTTTTACAGCCTTAAAAAGCCGGTTTTAGACAAGATTTGTTTAAAACCGGCAATTTGGGCTCCAATGGCCTGAAAAAAATGTTTTGGTCAAAATGACTCTATTTTGGTCTCCAAGTGTCTAAAAACCTTTTGTTAGTCAAAATAACGGCATTTGGTCACCAAAGGTCTGAAAAACAATTTAGTCAAAATGACTGTATTTTTGTCTTTTAGAGCCTTAAAAAGCCGGTTTAAGACAAGATTTGTCTAAAACCGGCCATTTGGGCTCCAATGGCCTGAAAATTATTTTTTAGTTAAAATGACTCTATTTCGGTCTCCAAGTGTCTAAAAAGCCTTTTTAAGTCAAAATAACTGCATTTGGTCACCAAAGGTCTGAAAAAAATTAAGTCCAAATGACTCTATTTTTTCTTTGAGAGCCTTAAAAAGCCGGTTTAAGGCACGATTTTAGACATTTGGCTAAAATGGCCTGAAAAAAATGTTTTGGTCAAAAATACTCTATTTTGGTCTCCAAGTGTCTAAAAACCTTTTGTTAGTCAAAATAACGGCATTTGGTCACCAAAGGTCTGAAAAAAATTTAGTCAAAATGACTGTATTTTTTGTCTTTTAGAGCCTTAAAAATCCGGTTTTAGACAAGAGTTGTCTAAAACCGGCCATTTGGGCTCCAATGGCATGAAAAAATGTTTTTGGTCAAAATGACTCAGTTTTGGTCTCCAAGTGTCTAAAAAGCCTTTTTTAGTCAAAATAACTGCATTTCGTCACCAAAGGTCTAAAAAAAAAAATTAGTCAAAGTGTCTTTATTTTTGTCTTTTAGAGCATTAACCACTTGCCGACTGCCGCACGACTATTTACGTCAGCAGTAAGCCCCTCACTGACAAAGTGATGTTGATCTACGTTGCTAGCTTGTGAGGGTCTAGGGAGCGAGCACGCGCCCCCGGAGGCGCGCTCCCGCGTGGTCACAGATCCCCCGCACGTGTGACCGGCGGACCCGATGTTCGCTGGTCACTCGGCGATCGTCACTGCAGAGGGAGAAAGTCAGGCGACTGATGTAAACAAGCCGCCTTTCATTCTCCCCTGTGTAGAAACAGTGATCATACGGTTCTACTATGTAGGACCGTTGATCACTGTTCCTACAGCTCAAGCCACAACCAATCACAGTTAGAATCACGCCCCGAGGGACACACACAGCCCCTCCCTCTCAAAAAAAGTTAACCCCCTTCACTGCCAGTGTAATTTTACAGTAACAGTGCATATGTATAGCACTGATTACTGTAGAAATGTCACTGGTAACCCCAAAAGTGTCAAAAATGTCAGTCAAGAGTCCGATCTGTCTCCCGCAATTTTGCAGTACCGCAAAAAAAATCGCAGATCGCCGCCATTACGCGTTGAAAAAAAAACTACAAAAACAACAAAAATCTTTCCCTTTGTTAGTAAACGCGATAACTTTTGCGCAAACCAATCAAAATACGCTTATTCTTTTTTACCAAACATATGTAGCATAAAACAAATTGGCCGAAAATGTTAAAAAATTTTGATTTTCACATTTTTTTGGGGAATTTCATGTAAAAAAAGGTGAAAAATATTGCTATTTTTGCAAAATTGACGCTTTTTTTTGTTTATAGTGCATGATCAAAAAATCGCACAGGTGATCAAATACCACCAAAAGAAAGCTCTGTTTGTGGGAAAAAAAGGAAGTCAAATTTGTTTAGGTACAGCGTCGCACGACCGCGCAATTGTCCGTTAAAGTCAACGCAGTGCCGAATCGCAAAATAGGCCCTGGTAAGGAAGGGGGTCAAATCTTCCGGGGGTTAAGTGGTAAATAGCCGGTTTTAGACACGATTTGTCTAAAACCGGCCATTTGAGTTTCAATGGCCTGAAAAAAATGTTTGGTCAAAATGACTCTATTTTTGTCTCCAAGTGTCTAAAAAGCCTTTTTTAGTCAAAATAACTGCATTTGGTCAAAATAACTGCATTTGGTCTTATAAAAAAATTGTCAAGATGACTGTATTTTTGTCTTTTAGAGCCTTAAAAAGCCGGTTTTAGACAAGATTTGTCTATAACTGGCCTTTTGGGCTCCAATTGCCTGAAAAAAAATCGGTCAAAATGACTCTATTTTGGTCTCCAAGTATCTAAAAAGCCTTTTTTAGTCAAAATAACTGCATTTGGTAACCAAAGGTCTGAAAAAAAATGTAGTCAAAATTACTATATTTTTGTCTTTTAGAGCCTTAAAAAGCCGGTTTTAGACAAGATTTTAGACATTTGGCTCCAATGGCCTGAAAAAAATGTTTTGGTCAAAATGACTCTATTTTGGTCTCCAAGTGTCTAAAAAGCCTTTTTAGTCAAAATAACTGCATTTGGTCACCAAAGATCTGAAAAAAAATTTAGTCAAATTGACTGTATTTTTGTCTTTTAGTGCCTTGAAAAGCCGGTTTTAGACAAGATTTTAGATTTTTGGGCTCCAATGGCCTGAAAATTTTTTTTGTTAAAATGACTCTATTTTGGTCTCCAAGTGTCTAAAAACGTCTTTTTGGTCAGCAAAGGTCTGAAAAAATTAGTCAAAATTAATGTATTTTTGTCTTTTAGTGTCTTAAAAAGCCGGTTTTAGACCAGATTTGTCTAAAACCGGCCATTTGGGCTCCAATGGCCTGAAAAAAACTTTTTGGTCAAAATGACTCTATTTTGGTCTCCAAGTGTCTAAAAAGCCTTTTTTAGTCAAAATAACTGCATTTGGTCACCAAAGGTCTGAAAAATACTTTAGTCAAAATGACTATATTTTTGTCTTTTAAAGCCTTAAAAAGCCGGTTTTAGACAAGATTTTAGACATTTGGCTCCAATGGCCTGAAAAAAATGTTTTGGTCAGAAATACTCTATTTTGGTCTCCAAGTGTCTAAAAAATCTTTTGTTAGTCAAAATAACGGCATTTGGTCACCAAAGGTCTGAAAAAAATTTAGTCAAAATTACTGTATTTTTTGTCTTTTACAGCCTTAAAAGCCGGTTTTAGACAAGATTTGTTTAAAACCGGCCATTTGGGCTCGATTGGCCTGAAAAAATGTTTTGGTCAAAATGACTCTATTTTGGTCTCCAAGTGTCTAAAAACCTTTCGTTAGTCAAAATAACGGCATTTGGTCACCAAAGGTCTGAAAAACAATTTAGTCAAAATGACTGTATTTTTGTCTTTTAGAGCCTTAAAAAGCCGGTTTTAGACAAGATTTGTCTATAACTGGCCATTTGGGCTCCAATTGCCTGAAAAAAAATCGGTCATAATGACTCTATTTTGGTCTCCAAGTGTCTAAAAAGCCTTTTTTAGTCAAAATAACTGCATTTGGTAACCAAAGGTCTGAAAAAAAATGTAGTCAAAATTACTATATTTTTGTCTTTTAAGAGCCTTAAAAAGCCGGTTTTAGACAAGATTTTAGACATTTGGCTCCAATGGCCTGAAAAAATTTTTTTGGTCAAAATGACTGTATTTTGGTCTCCAAGTGTCTAAAAAGCCTTTTTAGTCAAAATAACTGCATTTGGTCACGAAAGATCTGAAAAAAAATTTAGTCAAATTGACTGTATTTTTGTCTTTTAGTGCCTTGAAAAGCCGGTTTTAGACAAGATTTTAGATTTTTGGGCTCCAATGGCCTGAAAAATTTTTTTGTTAAAATGACTCTATTTTGGTCTCCAAGTGTCTAAAAAAGTCTTTTTTAGTATAAATAAATGCATTTGGTCAGCAAAGGTCTGAAAAAATTAGTCAAAATTAATGTATTTTTGTCTTTTAGTGTCTTAAAAAGCCGGTTTTAGACCAGATTTGTCTAAAACCGGCCATTTGGGCTGAAAAATACTTTAGTCAAAATGACTATATTTTTGTCTTTTAAAGCCTTAAAAAGCCGGTTTTAGACAAGATTTTAGACATTTGGCTCCAATGGCCTGAAAAAAATGTTTTGGTCAGAAATACTCTATTTTGGTCTCCAAGTGTCTAAAAAATCTTTTGTTAGTCAAAATAACGGCATTTGGTCACCAAAGGTCTGAAAAAAATTTAGTCAAAATTACTGTATTTTTTGTCTTTTACAGCCTTAAAAGCCGGTTTTAGACAAGATTTGTTTAAAACCGGCCATTTGGGCTCGATTGGCCTGAAAAAATGTTTTGGTCAAAATGACTCTATTTTGGTCTCCAAGTGTCTAAAAACCTTTCGTTAGTCAAAATAACGGCATTTGGTCACCAAAGGTCTGAAAAACAATTTAGTCAAAATGACTGTATTTTTGTCTTTTAGAGCCTTAAAAAGCCGGTTTAAGACAAGATTTGTCTAAAACCAGCCATTTGGGCAACAATGGCCTGAAAATAATTTTTTTAGTTAAAGCCTAAAAAGCCTTTTTAAGTCAAAATAACTGCATTTGGTCACAAAAGGTCTGAAAAAAAATTATGTCCAAATGACTATATTTTTTTCTTTTAGAGCCTTAAAAAGCCGGTTTTAGACAAGATTTTAGACATTTGGCTCCAATAGCCTGAAAAAATTTTTTGGGTCAAAATGACTCGATTTTGGCCTCCAAGAGTCTAAAAATCATTCCTTTTTTAGTCAAAATAACTGAATTTGGTCACCAAAGGTATGAAAAACACATTTAGTCAAATTGACTGTATTTTTGTCTTTTAGAGCCTTAAAACGCGGGTTTTAGGCACGATTTTAGACATTTGGGCTCAAATGGCCTGAAAGGTTTTTTTGGTCAAAATGACTCTATTTTGGTCTCCACGTGTCTAAAAAGCCTTTTTTAGTCAAAATAACTGCATTTGGTCACCAAAGGTCTGAAAAAAAACATTAGTCAAAATTACTGTATTTTTTGTCTTTTACAGCCTTAAAAAGCCGGTTTTAGACAAGATTTGTTTAAAACCGGCCATTTGGGCTCGATTGGCCTGAAAAAATGTTTTGGTCAAAATGACTCTATTTTGGTCTCCAAGTGTCTAAAAACCTTTCGTTAGTCAAAATAACGGCATTTGGTCACCAAAGGTCTGAAAAACAATTTAGTCAAAATGACTGTATTTTTGTCTTTTAGAGCCTTAAAAAGCCGGTTTAAGACAAGATTTGTCTAAAACCAGCCATTTGGGCAACAATGGCCTGAAAATAATTTTTTTAGTTAAAATGACTCTATTTTGGTCTCCAAGTGTCTAAAAAGCCTTTTTAAGTCAAAATAACTGCATTTGGTCACAAAAGGTCTGAAAAAAAATTAAGTCCAAATGACTATATTTTTTTCTTTTAGAGCCTTAAAAAGCCGGTTTTAGACAAGATTTTAGACATTTGGCTCCAATAGCCTGAAAAAATTTTTTGGGTCAAAATGACTCGATTTTGGCCTCCAAGAGTCTAAAAAGCATTCCTTTTTTAGTCAAAATAACTGAATTTGGTCACCAAAGGTATGAAAAACACATTTAGTCAAATTGACTGTATTTTTGTCTTTTAGAGCCTTAAAACGCGGGTTTTAGGCACGATTTTAGACATTTGGGCTCAAATGGCCTGAAAGGTTTTTTTGGTCAAAATGACTCTATTTTGGTCTCCACGTGTCTAAAAAGCCTTTTTTAGTCAAAATAACTGCATTTGGTCACCAAAGGTCTGATAAAAAAAATTAGTCAAAATGACTGTATTTTTGTCTTTTAGAGCCTTAAAAAGACGGTTTTAGACAAGATTTGTCTATAACTGGCCATTTGGGCTCCAATTGCCTGAAAAAAATTCGGTCAAAATGACTCTATTTTGGTCTCCAAGTGTCTAAAAAGCCTTTTTAGTCAAAATAACTGCATTTGGTAACCAAAGGTGTGAGAAAAAATTTAGTCAAAATGACTATATTTTTGTCTTTTAGAGCCTTAAAATGCTGGTTTTAGACAAAATTTTAGACATTTGGCTCCAATGGCCTTAAAAAATGTTTTGGTCAAAATGACTCTATTTTGGTCTCCAAGTGTCTAAAAGGCCTTTTTAGTCACAATAAATGCATTTGGTCACCAAAGATCTGAAAAACATTTAGTCAAATTGACTGTTTTTTTTTCTTTTAGAGCCTTGAAAAGCCGGTTTTAGACAAGATTTTAGATATTTGGGCTCCAATGGCCTGAAATTTTTTTTGTTAAAATGACTCTATTTTGGTCTCCAAGTGTCTAAAAAAGCCTTTTATAGTATAAATAACTGCATTTGGTCACCAAAGGTCTGAAAAAAATTTGTCAAAATGACTGTATTTTTGTCTTTTAGAGCCTTAAAAAGCCGGTTTTAGATAAGAGTTGTCTAAAACCGGCCCTTTGGGCTCCAATGGCCTGAAAAAAATTTGTTGGTGAAAATTACTCAATTTTGGTCTCCAAGTGTCTAAAAAAGCCTTTTTTAGTCAAAATAACTGCATTTTGTCACCAAAGGTCTAAAAAAAATTAGTCAAAGTGACTTTATTTTTGTCTTTTAGAGCCTAAACCACTTGCCGACTGCCGCACGACTATTTACATCGGCAGTAAGCCCCTCACAGGCAAAGTGATGTTGATCTATGTTGCTAGCCTGTGAGGGTCTAGGGAGCGAGCGCGCGCCCCCGGAGGCGAGCTCCCGCGTGGTCTTGGATCCTTGCAAGTGTGACCGGCGGACCCGATGTCCGCCGGTCACTCGGCGATCGTCACTGCAGAGGGAGAAAGTCAGGCGACTGTTGTAAACAAGCCGCCTGTCAGTCTCCCCTGTGTAGAAACAGTGATCATACGTTTCTACTTTGTAGGACTGTTGATCACTGTTCCTACAGCTCAAGCCACAGCCAATCACAGTTAGAATCACGCCCCTAGGGACACACACAGCCCCTCCCTCTAAAAAAAGTTAACCCCTTCACTGCCAGTGTAATTTTACAGGTACAGTGCATATGTATAGCACTAATTACTGTAGAAATGTCACTGGTAACCCCCGAAAGTGTCAAAAATGTCAGTCAAGGGTCCGATCTTTCTGCCGCAATTTTGCGGTACCGCAAAAAAAATATCAATTACGCGTTGAAAAAAAAACCAACAAAAATGACAAAAATCTTTCCCTTTGTTAGTAAACGCGATAACTTTTGCGCAAACCAATCAAAATACGCTTTTTGCGATTTTTTTTACCAAACATATGTAGCATAAACAAATTGGCCGAAAATGTTAAAAAACTTTGATTTTTACATTTTTTTGGTGAATTTCATATAAAAAAATGTGTAAAAATATTGCTATTTTTGCAAAATTGAAGCCCTTTTTTTGTTTATAGCGCATGATCAAAAAATCGCACAGGTGATCTTTTAGAGCCTTGAAAAGCCGGTTTTAGACAAGATTTTAGATTTTTGGGCTCCAATGGCCTGAAATTTTTTTGTTAAAATGAATCTATTTTGGTCTCCAAGTGTCTAAAAAAGCCTTTTTTAGTATAAATAAATGCATTTGGTCACCAAAGGTCTGAAAAAAACTAGTCAAAATTAATGTATTTTTGTCTTTTAGTGTCTTAAAAAGCCGGTTTTAGACCAGATTTGTCTAAAACCGGCCATTTGGGCTCCAATGGCCTGAAAAAAACTTTTTGGTCAAAATGACTCTATTTTGGTCTCCAAGTGTCTAAAAAGCCTTTTTTAGTCAAAATAACTGCATTTGGTCACCAAAGGTCTGAAAAATACTTTAGTCAAAATGACTATATTTTTGTCTTTTAAAGCCTTAAAAAGCCGGTTTTAGACAAGATATTAGACATTTGGCTCCAATGGCCTGAAAAAAATGTTTTGGTCAAAAATACTCTATTTTGGTCTCCAAGTGTCTAAAAACCTTTTGTTAGTCAAAATAACGGCATTTGGTCACCAAAGGTGTGAAAAAAAATTTAGTCAAAATTACTGTATTTTTTGTCTTTTACAGCCTTAAAAAGACGGTTTTAGACAAGATTTGTTTAAAACCGACCATTTGGGCTCCAATGGCCTGAAGAAATTTTTTGGGTCAAAATGACTCGATTTTGGTCTCCAAGTGTCTAAAAAGCCTTCCTTTTTTAGTCAAAATAACTGCATTTGGTCACCAAAGGTATGAAAAACAAATTTAGTCAAATTGACTGTATTTTTGTCTATTAGAGCCATAAAACGCGGGTTTTAGGCACGATTTTAGACATTTGGGCTCAAATGGCCTGAAAGATTTTTTTGGTCAAAATGACTCTATTTTGGTCTCCAAGTGTCTAAAAAGCCTTTTTTTAGTCAAAATATCTGCATTTGGTCACCAAAGGTCTGATAAAAAAATTAGTCAAAATGACTGCATTTTTGTCTTTTAGAGCCTTAAAAAGCCGGTTTTAGACAAGATTTGTCTATAACTGGCCATTTGGGCTCCAATTGCCTGAAAAAAAAATCGGTCAAAATGACTCTATTTTGGTCTCCAGGTGTCTAAAAAGCCTTTTTTAGTCACAATAAATGCATTTGGTCACCAAAGATCTGAAAAAAACTAGTCAAAATTAATGTATTTTTGTCTTTTAGTGTCTTAACCGCCTTAGCGGTATCCCCGAGCGTGACTCGGGGTAGGAATTTTCTGCTATTAGCGGTATCCCCGAGTCACGCTCAGGGTCAATGGGCAGAGCGTGCAGACAGCGCAGCGGAGCTTCTCTTACCTTATCCTGGCGATCCAGCGATGAGCTCTCATTGCTGTGACCGCCAGCCGAGATCTCCGCCACTCGTCTGTCGGTATGATGACTTCCTAGTTCCGTTCCCTGCAGCAGCAATGCTGCATGGGAGTGGAACTAGGGAAGGAAATTCAAAAAAAAAAAAACGTTGCACAAAACACATAACACATTTTATATTATATATATGCATATATGTTTATATGTATATATATATATATATATATATATATATACCTACATACACACACACATATATATATATATATATATATATATAAAATTATATTATTGATTCGACTATAATTCATGCGTTATATATATATATATATATATATATATATATACACACACACATATATATATAATATATAACGCATGAATTATAATCTAATCAATAATATAATTTTAATATAATTTTATTATATATATTATATATTAAATAATAAAATAATAAAATTTTTAATAATAATATTTTGTGTTTCAAATTTATCACATCTGGGATGTCTACTAGAGTCTTGTTTTGGTCAGGTTTAAGTCAGTAATTACTAAGAATTGTAGGCCTATAATACATAACGCCAAATTTCCATGAAAAGAATTGTACCGCTTTTGGAACAGAATTCCTGACAGAATCATATCAATTTTCGGTCAAAATTACTCTGTTTTGGTCTCCAAGTGTCTAAAAATCATTTTTTAGCCGAAATAACTGCATTTGGTCACCAAAGGTCAGAAAAAAAATTTCGTCAAAATGACTATATTTTTGTCTTTTAGAGCCTTAAAAAGGCGTTTTTAGGCATGATTAGTTGGTGGTCTCCAAAGAAAAGGTTCGAGGTTGCAGGGAGAAATACAGCTGGCAGGCGTTGCGAAAGGCTTGGAATTTACCGCAAACCCCCAGAATATTTTTTTCGGGAGCAGGAACTCGAGGTTCTGGTGGCAGCATCACTACGGTAGGGCCAAAAGCAGGTGCAGAGAGTGCTGCAGCAGGAGAGGAAGCAGATAATACAGGAGGATCCCCCTGAAGTGTCGTAGAGCACAGCCGTTCCTCTAGCTGTGTGTAGCCGTCTTGAAGCGACTTTACGGTTTGAGACAGGGCTGCGAGGTGTTGGCAGATCTCTTCCAACCGTGAGGCTTCTCTTGCAGGCTCCGTCATGGCTGATTTGTACTGTTAGGGATACAAGTGGTAGCCTGATGGCAGAGGAAGGCCCCACGTGTGCCAGAGGGCGGAGCTTAGACGGGAACCCCCAAGGTAAGTGACACAGGCTAACCTGAGTTGCGGAATCTAAGTATCCACCAGTTTTCGCAAGAGCCTCTAGTGGGGAGGATGGATTTTGCTGCGTGTGGATACCAGGTCGCAGTCCACAGGGTCGCCCCACCAAGGGAGAAGCCGGTCATGATCCGAAGGCAGATAAGCAGACAAGGGAGATCCGAGAGAATGGTCAAACAAGCCGGGGGTCAGGACGGGCAGCAGGTCAACAAGGTCAGGAACAAGCCAAAGGTCAAAACGGATATCAAACAGGTAACAGGAAGCAGGCTTCAGGAACACAGGAAAAGTCAGAAAAGACACAGTGCTTCTGAGCTGTTTAAATAAGGCAGCCTCTTTGCCAATTACTGCAATTAGTCTGCTCTAGGTTAACCCTTGCAGATTCATGACAGCACATCAGTGTGCTCAGGAAGCATTCCTAACAGCGGCCAATACGGTAGGCTTCGTTATATACCCGCAGCAGCACGGGCACCAACTGTTCAGCGTATCGGCTTTAAACCTCCGACGGGATACCATCAGCCCCTGGAGATTTACCAGGCTTAGTAGATTTCAAGGCCGCATAAAGTTTGTTTTCCGTAAGGGGGGCCCCAAGCACAGCCACGTCCCAGGCAGACAGAGAAGGCAAATCACAGGAAGCTAAAAAAATCGGCAATTTCTCGTGAGTCAGCCGAGATCTTAGAGGAGTAAAGATCAGCATAAAACTTCCCAAGTACTCTCCGTATGTCAGCCGTGGCGTGCCAGAGCACCCCCTGAGGATCCTTAATCTGGGGTATAAATGCCGCAGGCTGCTGCGAGCGAACCAGCATGGCCAACATATGACCCGTGTTTTCTCCCTTCTCAAAATACCTCTGCTGCAAGAAGAAGTGCTTGTTTTCAGCCTTTTGAATCGAGACCGACTTGGCCATAGATTGGGCAGCCAGCCACGACATCTGAGTATCATCTGACGGGTCCCTATCATAAGTTTCCTCCGCTCTAGTCACTGCGTCCAACACAGTATTCTCCCATTGCCTGGTGTCCGTTTTAATGACATTAACCGTAGGTATAAACTGACCTCCCATGAATGCCTTAGCCGCATCCCACACCACCCCCACCTCTGCGGATTCCAAATTGTCAGCAAAAAAGGACGTTAGTTTGGGTGGCAGGGGATCAGGACTAGGAAAGAGCGTCAGCCAGAATGCATTGAGTTTCCAAAGGGATTTTCCCGCCACGACCACCAGAGGCAGTAGCGAACCATTACCCAGCCCCAGATCTATCCTAGACAATCCCAAGTGTGACGCCGAGAAGCACGAAAATTTTCATACCTCAGGGTGGCCCATCCTCCAGACATCTGTCAGTCCGAGTTCACCCACCAACCGAGCAAGGGGCATAGCCCCCCCGGCCAGCATAGGTCCACCGGAGTGAGAGGAAAACCTATCCCAGGCAGAGTCAAGTACAGCAGTAAAGTCCCCCAACATCAGCAGGGGCACATCAGGAAGTTGAGCAATATGTGGCACGATAAGTTTAAGTACCCCTGCAGAATACGGGGGGGGGGCACAAGTACACACCTAAGGCTTGCTAGTTGGCAGGATAAAACAAACCGGCCCTCAGGGTCAATCACAGACTTTGAGCATAGAAACCGTACCCCCTTCTTAATCAAAATACACACCCTCTCGAATAAGTGGAGTAAACAGAGTGGAACTGGTGACTAAATACGCTAGGAGCTAGACACGGGGAAGTGGAAGGAGACATATGGGTCTCCTGCAGGCAAACCACATCTGCCTGCAGGCGTTTGATGGTGCGGAGCACCGCTGTCCTCTTTACCGGGTTGCCGAGGCCCCGCACATTCCAGGACATCACACAAATATTATCAGCCATAGTCAAAATGTAGCCATACACAGAGCATCAGGCAACCCGGCCAGGGAGGCGAAAGAGGGCACCCAGAAAGGGTGAACCCACTACACCCCATCGGCACAGCCCAGCTATATAGAGAGAGCAACAGGAGTAGTCGCCCAGCCCACACAGTACCGGTGCAGCCCCAGCATAGAGAACAGTCAATAGAAACATCCACAGCATAGGGTAAAATAATAGCAGTAGAGCGACAAAGTACATGCAGGAAAAGAAAAAATCGAACCAAAGTCCAGGACCAGAAAAAAGGCAAAAAGGGGGGAACAAAAAGGCAATACACGTCTGCCACGTGTGGGGGAAGGGACGAGTCAATAGGGCATGTCCAGTCACGACCAAGGGGGGGAAACCGGAGAGGGACCACCGATGCAAGTGTAGTCTCCTCAAAATTAGCAACCATTTGAGAGGTAGCAACCATTAGTGCAGCAGAAGAGCTCCCATTATAACAGGAAAAGTGTGTGTAACATCAAGTGCCAAGTATAGGCAGGAGAACAGAAAGGATCCATGACCGGCCGAAAAGAGTACAAAAGTTCCAAAAAGTAGAAACGATCCTCAAAGGTCTTCTCGCCTGGGGGAAGTGGCCGCCCGCAGGGCCCCACCATTAGCATCCAGCCATTGAACAGCAGCAGAAGGCTTATCAAAGAACAACACCTCATCCCGGGCCACCACCTGGAGCCTGGAAGGGTACAGCATAGCGTATTGAACATTCAAGTCCCGCAATCTCCTCTTGACCTCTACGAATTTTGCACGCTGTTTCTGCACCACCGCAGAGTAATCGGGAAACAGGGAGATCCTTGAGTTGTCAATCTTGAGCCTCCTCTGCATTCCCCTGGCTTTAGTAATTGAGGAATTTGAAGATGAAAGTGCGCGGGGGGGGGCTCCAGGAGGAAGAGGTCGCATAGGCACCCTATGAGCACGTTCCACCGAAAACATGGAAGTAAAGGATTCTTGCCCAAAAGTAGAGAGCAGCCATTGTTCAATGAAAGCCACAGGATCTTTACCTTCCACCCGCTCAGGGATCCCAATTGCTCTGATATTACTCCGTCTCTGTAAGATTCCGGTACCTCCGGTACCCTTAATCACCACTTTTCTCTGTAATGCGTCCCACCTTTCTCTTCAGGTGGTACGCATATACCTTTAAGAACGATGCTGTCACTGCTGAGCGCCGCAGAGCGGCTATTTTAACCGCTGGCGGTCTCACTCACATTGTTCGTTCAACCTGCCTTGTTATCCACATGCTTTCAAGCCTGTCTCTCGATCGGAACCTCCAGCTATTCCCTTTACCTGGAGCAGACCGGAACCTCGCTACTGATCCCTGTATCTCGCTACCGGACCATTCCTTATCTACTGGACTTCTCTAAACTACTAACATTACAAGTGATAAGTACCCCGCAGGGGAACCCTCTATAACCTTTTTGCACTATCTACCTATGCACAGTAAGGACTGTTACCACCTATCCATACTATCCTATCATCTGCACTGTTACATAGATTGCTAGCTCTTGAGCCTACTACCATCTATCATCTGCACTGCTGCATAGATTGCTAGCTCTCCTGTCTACTACTATCTATCCTTGCACTGGGTTAGTCTATCCTGTATTTGTCATCTGCTGTCCTCACCACCTGTTAGCTTACTCGATACTAACCTATCTGCATTCCTAAATACCATCTTGAACTCTCCTATACAAAACCTATCAAGTGATTACCATCCTTGTCACTGTTCACACCTGTCCCTTCAGCACATCACCTTCATACTATCATATACATACTATCACTCCAGGAACATCTCATTGAGTGTGTATATATCTGTATGTTGAAGCTGACAGGCCCACGGTGATGAGTCCTGGAGAGTTGGATCTGGTATTCAACACATCTCACATCTCATGACTACTGAGTGGAGATTTTGCAGCTGCAAATCCAGCCTATAATAAAAAACGCAGGAGCGTTACAGATTGAACAAACCTTAAAAATGGATTCAGCAGAATTACCCACTCAAGTGACACAATTAACACAACAAGTAAAAGCGTTAATACTTGCTCTGACTGACGTACAAGAAAAGAATCAGACTCTGACACAGCAGGTAACCCAGCTCTCACGACTTACTGCTGTTCAGCCTCCTGAACCTAAGCTTTTTAGACACTTGGAGACGAAAATAGAGTCATTTTGACCAAAACATTTTTTTCAGGCCATTGTAGCCAAATGTCTAAAATCTTGTCTAAAACCGGCATTTTAAGGCTCTAAAAGACAAAAATATAGTCATTTTGACTAAATTTTTTTCAGACCTTTGGTTACCAAATGCAGTTATTTTGACTAAAAAGGCTTTTTAGACACTTGGAGACCAAAATAGAGTCATTTTGACCGAATTTTTTTCAGGCAATTGGAGCCCAAATGGCCAGTTATAGACAAATCTTGTCTAAAACCGTCTTTTTAAGGCTCTAAAAGACAAAAATACAGTCATTTTGACTAATTTTTTTTATCAGACCTTTGGTGACCAAATGCAGTTATTTTGACTAAAAAAGGCTTTTTAGACACGTGGAGACCAAAATAGAGTCATTTTGACCAAAAAAATCTTTCAGGCCATTTGAGCCCAAATGTCTAAAATCGTGCCTAAAACCCGCGTTTTAAGGCTCTAAAAGACAAAAATACAGTCAATTTGACTAAATGTGTACCTTTGGTGACCAAATGCAGTTATTTTGACTAAAAAAGGAAGGCTTTTTAGACTCTTGGGGGCCAAAATCGAGTCATTTTGACCCAAAAAAATTTTTTCAGGCTATTGGAGCCAAATGTCTAAAATCTTGTCTAAAACCGGCTTTTTAAGGCTCTAAAAGAAAAAAATATAGTCATTTGGACTTAATTTTTTTTCAGACCTTTAGTGACCAAATGCAGTTATTTTGACTTAAAAAGCCTTTTTAGACACTTGGAGACCAAAATACAGTCATTTTAACTAAAAAATTATTTTCAGGCCATTGGAGCCCAAAATGGCTGGTTTTAGACAAATCTTGTCTTAAACCGGCTTTTTAAGGCTCTAAAAGACAAAAATACAGTCATTTTGACTAAATTGTTTATCAGACCTTTGGTGACCAAATGCCGTTATTTTGACTAACGAAAGGTTTTTAGACACTTGGAGACCAAATTAGAGTCATTTTGACCAAAACATTTTTTTCAGGCCAATCGAGCCCAAATGGCCGGTTTAAAACAAATCTTGTCTAAAACCGGCTTTTTAAGGCTGTAAAAGACAAAAAATACAGTAATTTTGACTAAATTTTTTCAGACCTTTGGTGACCAAATGCCGTTATTTTGACTAACAAAAGATTTTCTAGACATTTGGAGACCAAAATAGAGTTTTTTTGACCAAAACATTTTTTTCAGGCCATTGGAGCCAAATGTCTAAAATCTTGTCTAAAACGGGCTTTTTAAGGCTTTAAAAGACAAAAATATAGTCATTTTGACTAAAGTATTTTTCAGACCTTTGGTGACCAAATGCAGTTATTTTGACTAAAAAAGGCTTTTTAGACACTTGGAGACCAAAATAGAGTCATTTTGACCAAAAAGTTTTTTTCAGGCCATTGGAGCCCAAATGGCCGGTTTTAGACAAATCTGGTCTAAAACCGGATTTTTAAGGCTCTAAAAGACAAAAAATACAGTCATTTTGACTAAATTTTTTTCAGACCTTTGGTGACCAAATGCCGTTATTTTGACTAACAAAAGGTTTTTAGACACTTGGAGACCAAAATAGAGTATTTTTGACCAAAACATTTTTTTCCAGGCCATTTTAGCCAAATGTCTAAAATCGTGCCTAAAACCGGCTTTTTAAGGCTCTCAAAGAAAAAATATAGTCATTTGGACTTAATTTTTTTCAGACCTTTGGTGACCAAATGCAGTTATTTTGACTTAAAAAGGCTTTTTAGACACTTGGAGACCGAAATAGAGTCATTTTAACTAAAAAATAATTTTCAGGCCATTGGAGCCCAAATGGCCGGTTTTAGACAAATCTTGTCTTAAACTGGCTTTTTAAGGCTCTAAAAGACAAAAATACAGTCATTTTGACTAAGTTTGTTTTTCAGACCTTTGGTGACCAAATGCCGTTATTTTGACTAACAAAAGTTTTTAGACACTTGGAGACCAAAATAGAGTCATTTTGACCAAAACATTTTTTTCAGGCCATTGGAGCCCAAATTGCCGGTTTTAAACAAATCTTGTCTAAAACCGGCTTTTTAAGGCTGTAAAAGACAAAAAATACAGTAATTTTGACTAATTTTTTTTTCAGACCTTTGGTGACCAAATGCCGTTTTTAGACACTTGGAGACCAAACTAGAGTATTTTTGACCAAAACATTTTTTTCAGGCCATTGGAGCCAAATGTCTAAAATGTTGTCTAAAACCGGCTTTTTAAGGCTCTAAAAGACAAAAATGCAGTCATTTTGACTAATTTTTTTATCAGACCTTTGGTGACCAAATGCAGATATTTTGACTAAAAAAGGCTTTTTAGACACTTGGAGACCAAAATAGAGTCATTTTGACCAAAAAAATCTTTCAGGCCATTTAAGCCCAAATGTCTAAAATCTTGTCTAAAACCGGCTTTTTAAGGCTCTAAAAGAAAAAAATATAGTCATTTGGACTTAATTTTTTTTCAGACCTTTAGTGACCAAATGCAGTTATTTTGACTTAAAAAGCCTTTTTAGACACTTGGAGACCAAAATACAGTCATTTTAACTAAAAAATTATTTTCAGGCCATTGGAGCCCAAAATGGCTGGTTTTAGACAAATCTTGTCTTAAACCGGCTTTTTAAGGCTCTAAAAGACAAAAATACAGTCATTTTGACTAAATTGTTTATCAGACCTTTGGTGACCAAATGCCGTTATTTTGACTAACGAAAGGTTTTTAGACACTTGGAGACCAAATTAGAGTCATTTTGACCAAAACATTTTTTTCAGGCCAATCGAGCCCAAATGGCCGGTTTAAAACAAATCTTGTCTAAAACCGGCTTTTTAAGGCTGTAAAAGACAAAAAATACAGTAATTTTGACTAAATTTTTTCAGACCTTTGGTGACCAAATGCCGTTATTTTGACTAACAAAAGATTTTCTAGACATTTGGAGACCAAAATAGAGTTTTTTTGACCAAAACATTTTTTTCAGGCCATTGGAGCCAAATGTCTAAAATCTTGTCTAAAACGGGCTTTTTAAGGCTTTAAAAGACAAAAATATAGTCATTTTGACTAAAGTATTTTTCAGACCTTTGGTGACCAAATGCAGTTATTTTGACTAAAAAAGGCTTTTTAGACACTTGGAGACCAAAATAGAGTCATTTTGACCAAAAAGTTTTTTTCAGGCCATTGGAGCCCAAATGGCCGGTTTTAGACAAATCTGGTCTAAAACCGGATTTTTAAGGCTCTAAAAGACAAAAAATACAGTCATTTTGACTAAATTTTTTTCAGACCTTTGGTGACCAAATGCCGTTATTTTGACTAACAAAAGGTTTTTAGACACTTGGAGACCAAAATAGAGTATTTTTGACCAAAACATTTTTTTCCAGGCCATTTTAGCCAAATGTCTAAAATCGTGCCTAAAACCGGCTTTTTAAGGCTCTCAAAGAAAAAATATAGTCATTTGGACTTAATTTTTTTCAGACCTTTGGTGACCAAATGCAGTTATTTTGACTAAAAAAGGCTTTTTAGACACTTGGAGACCAAAATAGAGTCATTTTGACCAAAAAGTTTTTTTCAGGCCATTGGAGCCCAAATGGCCGGTTTTAGACAAATCTGGTCTAAAACCGGATTTTTAAGGCTCTAAAAGACAAAAAATACAGTCATTTTGACTAAATTTTTTTCAGACCTTTGGTGACCAAATGCCGTTATTTTGACTAACAAAAGGTTTTTAGACACTTGGAGACCAAAATAGAGTATTTTTGACCAAAACATTTTTTTCCAGGCCATTTTAGCCAAATGTCTAAAATCGTGCCTAAAACCGGCTTTTTAAGGCTCTCAAAGAAAAAATATAATCATTTGGACTTAATTTTTTTCAGACCTTTGGTGACCAAATGCCGTTATTTTGACTAACAAAAGTTTTTAGACACTTGGAGACCAAAATAGAGTCATTTTGACCAAAACATTTTTTTCAGGCCATTGGAGCCCAAATTGCCGGTTTTAAACAAATCTTGTCTAAAACCGGCTTTTTAAGGCTGTAAAAGACAAAAAATACAGTAATTTTGACTAATTTTTTTTTCAGACCTTTGGTGACCAAATGCCGTTTTTAGACACTTGGAGACCAAACTAGAGTATTTTTGACCAAAACATTTTTTTCAGGCCATTGGAGCCAAATGTCTAAAATGTTGTCTAAAACCGGCTTTTTAAGGCTCTAAAAGACAAAAATGCAGTCATTTTGACTAATTTTTTTATCAGACCTTTGGTGACCAAATGCAGATATTTTGACTAAAAAAGGCTTTTTAGACACTTGGAGACCAAAATAGAGTCATTTTGACCAAAAAAATCTTTCAGGCCATTTAAGCCCAAATGTCTAAAATCGTGCCTAAAACCGGCTTTTTAAGGCTCTCAAAGAAAAAAATATAGACATTTGGACTTAATTTTTTTTCAGACCTTTGGTGACCAAATGCAGTTATTTTGACTTAAAAAGGCTTTTTAGACACTTGGAGACCAAAATAGAGTCATTTTAACTAAAAAAATAATTTTCAAGCCATTGGAGCCCAAATGGCCGGTTTTAGACAAATCTTGTCTTAAACCGGCTTTTTAAGGCTCTAAAAGACAAAAATATAGTCATTTTGACTAAATTTTTTTTCAGACCTTTGGTGACCAAATGCCGTTATTTTGACTAACAAAAGGTTTTTAGACACTTGGAGACCAAAATAGAGTCATTTTGACCAAAACATTTTTTTCAGGCCATTGGAGCCCAAACGGCCGGTTTTAAACAAATCTTGTCTAAAACCGGCTTTTTAAGGCTGTAAAAGACAAAAAATACAGTAATTTTAACTAATTATTTTTTTTCAGACCTTTGGTGACCAAATGCCGTTATTTTGACTAACAAAAGGTTTTTAGACACTTGGAGACCAAAATAGAGTATTTCTGACCAAAACATTTTTTTCAGGCCATTGGAGCCAAATGTCTAAAATCTTGTCTAAAACCGGCTTTTTAAGGCTTTAAAAGACAAAAATATAGTCATTTTGACTATAGTATTTTTCAGACCTTTGGTGACCAAATGCAGTTATTTTGACTAAAAAAGGCTTTTTAGACACTTGGAGACCAAAATAGAGTCATTTTGACCAAAAAGTTTTTTTCAGGCCATTGGAGCCCAAATGGCCGGTTTTAGACAAATCTGGTCTAAAACCAGCTTTTTAAGACACTAAAAGACAAAAATACATTAATTTTGACTAATTTTTTCAGACCTTTGCTGACCAAATGCATTTATTTATACTAAAAAAGACTTTTTTAGACACTTGGAGACCAAAATAGAGTCATTTTAACAAAAAAAAATTTCAGGCCATTGGAGCCCAAAAATCTAAAATCTTGTCTAAAACCAGCTTTTCAAGGCACTAAAAGACAAAAATACAGTCAATTTGACTAAATTTTTTTCAGATCTTTGGTGACCAAATGCAGTTATTTTGACTAAAAAGGCTTTTTAGACACTTGGAGACCAAAATAGATTCATTTTGACCAAAACATTTTTTTCAGGCCATTGGAGCCAAATGTCTAAAATCTTGTCTAAAACCGGCTTTTTAAGGCTCTAAAAGACAAAAATATAGTAATTTTGACTACATTTTTTTTCAGACCTTTGGTTACCAAATGCAGTTATTTTGACTAAAAAAGGCTTTTTAGACACTTGGAGACCAAAATAGAGTCATTTTGACCATTTTTTTTCAGGCAATTGGAGCCCAAATGGCCAGTTATAGACAAATCTTGTCTAAAACCGGCTTTTTAAGGCTCTAAAAGACAAAAATACAGTCATCTTGACAATTTTTTTTTATCAGACCTTTGGTGACCAAATGCAGTTATTTTGACTAAAAAAGGCTTTTTAGACACTTGGAGACCAAAATAGAGTCATTTTGACCAAACATTTTTTTCAGGCCATTGAAACTCAAATGGCCGGTTTTAGACAAATCGTGTCTAAAACCGGCTATTTAACCACTTAACCCCCAGAAGATTTGACCCCCTTCCTGACCAGGGCCTATTTTGCAATTTGGCACTGCGTTGACTTTAATGGACAATTGCGCGGTAGTGCGACGCTGTACCTAAACAAATTTGACTTCCTTTTTTTCCCACAAACAGAGCTTTCTTTTGGTGGTATTTGATCACCTGTGCGATTTTTTGATCATGCGCTATAAACAAAAAAAGAGCGTCAATTTTGCAAAAATAGCAATATTTTTCACATTTTTTATATGAAATTCCCCCAAAAAATGTGAAAATCAAATTTTTTTTAACATTTTCGGCCAATTTGTTTTATGCTACATATGTTTGGTAAAAAAAAAGCGTATTTTGATTGGTTTGCGCAAAAGTTATCGCGTTTACTAACAAAGGGAAAGATTTTTGTCATTTTTGTAGTTTTTTTTTCAACGCGTAATGGCGGCGATCTGCGATTTCTTTTGCGGTACTGCAAAATTGCGGCAGACAGATCGGACCCTTGACTGACATTTTTGACACTTTTGGGGTTACCAGTGACATTTCTACAGTAATCAGTGCTATACATATGCACTGTTACTGTAAAATTACACTGGCAGTGAAGGGGGTTAACTTTTTTTGAGAGGGAGGGGCTGTGTGTGTCCCTCGGGGCATGATTCTAACTGTGATTGGCTGTGGCTTGAGCTGTAGGAACAGTGATCAACGGTCCTACATAGTAGAACCGTATGATCACTGTTTCTACACAGGGGAGAATGACAGGTGGCTTGTTTATATCAGTCACCTGACTTTCTCCCTCTGCAGTGACAATCGCCGAGTGACCGGCGAACATCGGGTCCGCCGGTCACACGTGCGGGGGATCCGTGACCACGCGGGAGCGCGCCTCCGGGGGCGCGCGCTCGCTCCCTAGACCCTCACAAGCTAGCAACGTAGATCAACATCACTTTGCCTGTGAGGGGCTTACTGCCGACGTAAATAGTCGTGCGGCAGTCGGCAAGTGGTTAAGGCTCTAAAAGACAAAAATAAAGACACTTTGACTAATTTTTTTTTTTAGACCTTTGGTGACGAAATGCAGTTATTTTGACTAAAAAGGCTTTTTAGACACTTGGAGACCAAAATTGAGTCATTTTGAACAAAAAAATTTTTTCATGCCATTGGAGCCCAAATGGCCGGTTTTAGACAACTCTTGTCTAAAACCGGCTTTTTAAGGCTCTAAAAGACAAAAAATACAGTCATTTTGACTAAATTTTTTTCAGACCTTTGGTGACCAAATGCCGTTATTTTGACTAACAAAAGGTTTTTAGACACTTGGAGACCAAAATAGAGTATTTTTGACCAAAACATTTTTTTCAGGCCATTTTAGCCAAATGTCTAAAATCGTGCCTAAAACCGGCTTTTTAAGGCTCTCAAAGAAAAAAATATAGTCATTTGGACTTAATTTTTTCAGACCTTTGGTGACCAAATGCAGTTATTTTGACTTAAAAAGGCTTTTTAGACACTTGGAGACCGAAATAGAGTCATTTTAACTAAAAAATAATTTTCAGGCCATTGGAGCCCAAATGGCCGGTTTTAGACAAATCTTGTCTTAAACCGGCTTTTTAAGGCTCTATAAGACAAAAATACAGTCATTTTGACTAAATTGTTTTTCAGACCTTTAGTGACCAAATGCTGTTATTTTGACTAACAAAAGTTTTTAGACACTTGGAGACCAAAATAGAGTCATTTTGACCAAAACATTTTTTTCAGGCCATTGGAGCCCAAATGGCCGGTTTTAAACAAATCTTGTCTAAAACCGGCTTTTTAAGGCTGTAAAAGACAAAAAATACAGTAATTTTGACTAAATTTTTTTTTCAGACCTTTGGTGACCAAATGCCGTCATTTTGACTAACAAAAGGTTTTTAGACACTTGGAGACCAAACTAGAGTATTTTTGACCAAAACATTTTTTTCAGGCCATTGGAGCCAAATGTCTAAAATCTTGTCTAAAACCGGCTTTTTAAGGCTCTAAAAGACAAAAATACAGTCATTTTGACTAAAGTATTTTTCAGACCTTTGGTGACCAAATTCAGTTATTTTGAAAAAAAAAAGGCTTTTTAGACACTTGGAGACCAAAATTGAGTCATTTTGATCAAAAAAAATTTTTCAGGCCATTGGAGACAAATCTGGTCTAAAACCGGCTTTTTAAGACACTAAAAGACTAAAATACATTAATTTTGACTAGCTTTTTTCAGACCTTTGGTGACCAAGTGCATTTATTTATACTAAAAAAGGCTTTTTTCGACACTTGGAGACCAAAATAGAGTCATTTTAACAAAAAAAATTTCAGGCCATTGGAGCCCAAAAATCTAAAATCTTGTCTAAAACCGGCTTTTCAAGGCTCTAAAAGATCAAATGTGCGATTTTTTGATCATGCGCTATAAACAAAAAAAGAGCGTCAATTTTGCAAAAATAGCAATATTTTTCACATTTTTTTTATATGAAATTCACCAAAAAAATGTAAAAATCAAAGTTTTTTAACATTTTCGGCCAATTTGTTTATGCTACATGTTTGGTAAAAAAATCGCAAAAAGTGTATTTTGATTGGTGTGCGCAAAAGTTATCGCGTTTACTAACAAAGGGAAAGATTTTTTGTAATTTTTGTTGGTTTTTTTTCAACGTGTAATGGCGGCGATCTGCGATTTTTTTTTGCGGTACTGCAAAATTGCGGCAGACAGATCGGACCCTTGACTGACATTTTTGACACTTTCGGGGTTACCAGTGACATTTCTACAGTAATCAGTGCTATACATATGCACTGTTACTGTAAAATTACACTGGCAGTGAAGGGGTTAACTTTTTTTGAGAGGGAGGGGCTGTGTGTGTCCCTAGGGGCGTGATTCTAACTGTGATTGGCTGTGGCTTGAGCTGTAGGAACAGTGATCAACGGTCCTACATAGTAGAACCGTATGATCACTGTTTCTACACAGGGGAGAATGACAGGGGGCTTGTTTACATCAGTCGCCTGACTTTCTCCCTCTGTCGGATCGCCAAGTGACCGCCAGACATCGGGGGACACGTGCGGGGGATCCATGACCACGCGGGAGCTCGCCTCCGGGGCGCGCGCTCGCTCCCTAGACCCTAACAGGCTAGCAACGTAGATCAACATCACTTTGCCTGTGAGGGGCTTACTGCCGACGTATATAGTGGTTAAGGCTCTAAAAGACAAAAATAAAGTCACTTTGACTAAATTTTTTTAGACCTTTGGTGGCGAAATGCCGTTATTTTGACTAACGAAAGGTTTTTATACACTTGGAGACCAAAATAGAGTCATTTTGACCAAAACATTTTTTTCAGGCCAATCGAGCCCAAATGGCCGGTTTTAAACAAATCTTGTCTAAAACCGGCTTTTTAAGGCTGTAAAAGACAAAAAATACAGTAATTTTGACTAATTTTTTTTTCAGACCTTTGGTGACCAAATGCAGTTA
The DNA here is from genome assembly GCF_965119305.1 of Pelophylax lessonae. Lineage (NCBI taxonomy): Eukaryota > Metazoa > Chordata > Amphibia > Anura > Ranidae > Pelophylax > Pelophylax lessonae. Next base: position 247,686,157 of record NC_138772.1, read on the forward strand.
TTTTGACTTAAAAAGGCTTTTTAGACACTTGGAGACCGAAATAGAGTCATTTTAACTAAAAAATAATTTTCAGGCCATTGGAGCCCAAATGGCCGGTTTTAGACAACTCTTGTCTAAAACCGGCTTTTTAAGGCTCTAAAAGACAAAAAATACAGTCATTTTGACTAAATTTTTTTCAGACCTTTGGTGACCAAATGCCGTTATTTTGACTAACAAAAGGTTTTTAGACACTTGGAGACCAAAATAGAGTATTTTTGACCAAAACATTTTTTTCAGGCCATTTTAGCCAAATGTCTAAAATCGTGCCTAAAACCGGCTTTTTAAGGCTCTCAAAGAAAAAAATATAGTCATTTGGACTTAATTTTTTCAGACCTTTGGTGACCAAATGCAGTTATTTTGACTTAAAAAGGCTTTTTAGACACTTGGAGACCGAAATAGAGTCATTTTAACTAAAAAATAATTTTCAGGCCATTGGAGCCCAAATGGCCGGTTTTACACAAATCTTGTCTTAAACCGGCTTTTTAAGGCTCTAAAAGACAAAAATACAGTCATTTTGACTAAATTGTTTTTCAGACCTTTGGTGACCAAATGCTGTTATTTTGACTAACAAAAGTTTTTAGACACTTGGAGACCAAAATAGAGTCATTTTGACCAAAACATTTTTTTCAGGCCATTGGAGCCCAAATTGCCGGTTTTAAACAAATCTTGTCTAAAACCGGCTTTTTAAGGCTGTAAAAGACAAAAAATACAGTAATTTTGACTAATTTTTTTTTCAGACCTTTGGTGACCAAATGCCGTTATTTTGACTAACAAAAGGTTTTTAGACACTTGGAGACCAAAATAGAGTATTTTTGACCAAAACATTTTTTTCAGGCCATTTTAGCCAAATGTCTAAAATCGTGCCTAAAACCGGCTTTTTAAGGCTCTCAAAGAAAAAAATATAGTCATTTGGACTTAATTTTTTCAGACCTTTGGTGACCAAATGCAGTTATTTTGACTTAAAAAGGCTTTTTAGACACTTGGAGACCGAAATAGAGTCATTTTAACTAAAAAATAATTTTCAGGCCATTGGAGCCCAAATGGCCGGTTTTACACAAATCTTGTCTTAAACCGGCTTTTTAAGGCTCTAAAAGACAAAAATATACAGTCATTTTGACTAAATTGTTTTTCAGACCTTTGGTGACCAAATGCTGTTATTTTGACTAACAAAAGTTTTTAGACACTTGGAGACCAAAATAGAGTCATTTTGACCAAAACATTTTTTTCAGGCCAATCGAGCCCAAATGGCCGGTTTTAAACAAATCTTGTCTAAAACCGGCTTTTTAAGGCTGTAAAAGACAAAAAATACAGTAATTTTGACTAATTTTTTTTTCAGACCTTTGGTGACCAAATGCCGTTATTTTGACTAACAAAAGGTTTTTAGACACTTGGAGACCAAAATAGAGTATTTCTGACCAAAACATTTTTTTCAGGCCATTGGAGCCAAATGTCTAAAATCTTGTCTAAAACCGGCTTTTTAAGGCTTTAAAAGACAAAAATATAGTCATTTTGACTATAGTATTTTTCAGACCTTTGGTGACCAAATGCAGTTATTTTGACTAAAAAAGGCTTTTTAGACACTTGGAGACCAAAATAGAGTCATTTTGACCAAAAAGTTTTTTTCAGGCCATTGGAGCCCAAATGGCCGGTTTTAGACAAATCTGGTCTAAAACTGGCTTTTTAAGACACTAAAAGACAAAAATACATTAATTTTGACTAATTTTTTCAGACCTTTGCTGACCAAATGCATTTATTTATACTAAAAAAGACTTTTTTAGACACTTGGAGACCAAAATAGAGTCATTTTAACAAAAAAAATTTTCAGGCCATTGGAGCCCAAAAATCTAAAATCTTGTCTAAAACCAGCTTTTCAAGGCACTAAAAGACAAAAATACAGTCAATTTGACTAAATTTTTTTTCAGATCTTTGGTGACCAAATGCAGTTATTTTGACTAAAAAGGCTTTTTAGACACTTGGAGACCAAAATAGATTCATTTTGACCAAAACATTTTTTTCAGGCCATTGGAGCCAAATGTCAAAAATCTTGTCTAAAACCGGCTTTTTAAGGCTCTAAAAGACAAAAATATAGTAATTTTGACTACATTTTTTTTCAGACCTTTGGTTACCAAATGCAGTTATTTTGACTAAAAAAGGCTTTTTAGACACTTGGAGACCAAAATAGAGTCATTTTGACCGTTTTTTTTTCAGGCAATTGGAGCCCAAATGGCCAGTTATAGACAAATCTTGTCTAAAACCGGCTTTTTAAGGCTCTAAAAGACAAAAATACAGTCATCTTGACAATTTTTTTTATCAGACCTTTGGTGACCAAATGCAGTTATTTTGACTAAAAAAGGCTTTTTAGACACTTGGAGACCAATATAGAGTCATTTTGACCAAACATTTTTTTCAGGCCATTGAAACTCAAATGGCCGGTTTTAGACAAATCATGTCTAAAACCGGCTATTTAACCACTTAACCCCCGGAAGATTTGACCCCCTTCCTGACCAGGGCCTATTTTGCAATTTGGCACTGCGTTGACTTTAACGGACAATTGCGCGGTCGTGCGACGCTGTACCTAAACAAATTTGACTTCCTTTTTTTCCCACAAACAGAGCTTTCTTTTGGTGGTATTTGATCACCTGTGCGATTTTTTGATCATGCGCTATAAACAAAAAAAGAGCGTCAATTTTGCAAAAATAGCAATATTTTTCACATTTTTTTATATGAAATTCCCCCAAAAAATGTGAAAATAAAAATTTTTTTAACATTCTCGGCCAATTTGTTTTATGCTACATATGTTTGGTAAAAAAATGCGTATTTTGATTGGTTTGCGCAAAAGTTATCGCGTTTACTAACAAAGGGAAAGATTTTTGTCATTTTTGTAGTTTTTTTTTCAACGCGTAATGGCGGCGATCTGCGATTTCTTTTGCGGTACTGCAAAATTGCGGCAGACAGATCGGACCCTTGACTGACATTTTTGACACTTTTGGGGTTACCAGTGACATTTCTACAGTAATCAGTGCTATACATATGCACTGTTACTGTAAAATTACACTGGCAGTGAAGGGGGTTAACTTTTCTTGAGAGGGAAGGGCTGTGTGTGTCCCTCGGGGCATGATTCTAACTGTGATTGGCTGTGGCTTGAGCTGTAGGAACAGTGATCAACGGTCCTACATAGTAGAACCGTATGATCACTGTTTCTACACAGGGGAGAATGACAGGCGGCTTGTTTATATCAGTCACCTGACTTTCTCCCTCTGCAGTGACAATCGCCGAGTGACCGGCGAACATCGGGTCCGCCGGTCACACGTGCGGGGGATCCGTGACCACGCGGGAGCGCGCCTCCGGGGGCGCGCGCTCGCTCCCTAGACCCTCACAAGCTAGCAACGTAGATCAACATCACTTTGCCTGTGAGGGGCTTACTGCCGACGTAAATAGTCGTGCGGCAGTCGGCAAGTGGTTAAGGCTCTAAAAGACAAAAATAAAGACACTTTGACTAATTTTTTTTTTAGACCTTTGGTGACGAAATGCAGTTATTTTGACTAAAAAGGCTTTTTAGACACTTGGAGACCAAAATTGAGTCATTTTGACCAAAAAAAATTTTTCATGCCATTGGAGCCCAAATGGCCGGTTTTAGACAACTCTTGTCTAAAACCAGCTTTTTAAGGCTCTAAAAGACAAAAAATACAGTCATTTTGACTAAATTTTTTTCAGACCTTTGGTGACCAAATGCCGTTATTTTGACTAACAAAAGGTTTTTAGACACTTGGAGACCAAAATAGAGTATTTTTGACCAAAACATTTTTTTCAGGCCATTTTAGCCAAATGTCTAAAATCGTGCCTAAAACCGGCTTTTTAAGGCTCTCAAAGAAAAAAATATAGTCATTTGGACTTAATTTTTTCAGACCTTTGGTGACCAAATGCAGTTATTTTGACTTAAAAAGGCTTTTTAGACACTTGGAGACCGAAATAGAGTCATTTTAACTAAAAAATAATTTTCAGGCCATTGGAGCCCAAATGGCCGGTTTTAGACAAATCTTGTCTTAAACCGGCTTTTTAAGGCTCTAAAAGACAAAAATACAGTCATTTTGACTAAGTTTGTTTTTCAGACCTTTGGTGACCAAATGCTGTTATTTTGACTAACAAAAGTTTTTAGACACTTGGAGACCAAAATAGAGTCATTTTGACCAAAACATTTTTTTCAGGCCATTGGAGCCCAAATTGCCGGTTTTAAACAAATCTTGTCTAAAACCGGCTTTTTAAGGCTGTAAAAGACAAAAAATACAGTAATTTTGACTAATTTTTTTTTCAGACCTTTGGTGACCAAATGCCGTCATTTTGACTAACAAAAGGTTTTTAGACACTTGGAGACCAAACTAGAGTATTTTTGACCAAAACATTTTTTTCAGGCCATTGGAGCCAAATGTCTAAAATCTTGTCTAAAACCGGCTTTTTAAGGCTCTAAAAGACAAAAATATAGTCATTTTGACGAAATTTTTTTTTCTGACCTTTGGTGACCAAATGCAGTTATTTTGACTAAAAAACGATTTTTAGACACTTGGAGACCAAAACAGAGTATTTTCCAAGAACACATGACTCACCAGACAGCAGCAGTCTGGGTCATTATATATATCATCTGAAGAGGGCCCTATCCTACATTTGAATTATTGGATATGGAAAGGTTGGGAGACAAGGATTTCGGGCACTAAATTTTCATAAAATTGCTTTTTATTAAACAAACATTTTAAAAACATCTAATGATACAAGCAGATGAAAGAAATCTACATTGAACATGAGACCAGAAAACGGTCGACAGTATCAGATATAATCTTGCATGAGGTGCTAGACCTTCATATAGTATAGGAACAGTTGTGTACAGAACAAGTTGTATTATGCATACAAAACACCAAAACAGAGTAATTTTGACCGAAAATTTCTTTTCTGGCCATTGTGGCCGGTTTTAGACAAATCTTGTCTAAAACCGGCTTTTTAAGGCTCTAAAAGACAAAAATACAGTCATTTTGACTAAAGTATTTTTCAGACCTTTGGTGACCAAATTCAGTTATTTTGACAAAAAAAGGCTTTTTAGACACTTGGAGACCAAAGTAGAGTCATTTTGACCAAAAATTTTTTTCAGGCCATTGGAGCCCAAATGGCCGGTTTTAGACAAATCTGGTCTAAAACCGGCTTTTTAAGACACTAAAAGACAACAATACATTAATTTTGACTATTTTTTTTCAGATCTTTGGTGACCAAATTTATTTATTGTGACTAAAAAAGGCTTTTTAGACATTTGGAGACCAAAATAGAGTCATTTTGACCGAATTTTTTTCAGGCAATTGGAGCCCAAATGGCCAGTTATAGACAAATCTTGTCTAAAACCGGCTTTTTAAGGCTCTAAAAGACAAAAATGCAGTCATTTTGACTAATTTTTTTATCAGACCTTTGGTGACCAAATGCAGATATTTTGACTAAAAAAGGCTTTTTAGACACTTGGAGACCAAAATAGAGTCATTTTAACTAAAAAAATATTTTTCAAGCCATTGGAGCCCAAATGGCCGGTTTTAGACAAATCTTGTCTAAAACCGGCTTTTTAAGGCTCTAAAAGACAAAAATATAGTCATTTTGACTAAATTTTTTTTCAGACCTTTGGTGACCAAATGCCGTTATTTTGACTAACAAAAGGTTTTTAGACACTTGGAGACCAAAATAGAGTCATTTTGACCAAAACATTTTTTTCAGGCCATTGGAGCCCAAATGGCCGGTTTTAAACAAATCTTGTCTAAAACCGGCTTTTTAAGGCTGTAAAAGACAAAAAATACAGTAATTTTGACTAAATTTTTTTCAGACCTTTGGTGACCAAATGCCGTTATTTTGACTAACAAAAGGTTTTTAGACACTTGGAGACCAAAATAGAGTATTTTTGACCAAAACATTTTTTTCAGGCCATTGGAGCCAAATGTCTAAAATCTTGTCTAAAACCGGCTTTTTAAGGCTCTAAAAGACAAAAATACAGTCATTTTGACTAAAGTATTTTTCAGACCTTTGGTGACCAAATTCAGTTATTTTGAAAAAAACGGCTTTTTAGACACTTGGAGACCAAAATAGAGTCATTTTGACCAAAAAATTTTTTTCAGGCCATTGGAGACAAATCTGGTCTAAAACCGGCTTTTTAAGACACTAAAAGACTAAAATACATTAATTTTGACTAGCTTTTTTTCAGACCTTTGGTGACCAAATGCATTTATTTATACTAAAAAAGGCTTTTTTCGACACTTGGAGACCAAAATAGAGTCATTTTAACAAAAAAAATTTCAGGCCATTGGAGCCCAAAAATCTAAAATCTTGTCTAAAACCGGCTTTTCAAGGCTCTAAAAGATCAAATGTGCGATTTTTTGATCATGCGCTATAAACAAAAAAAGAGCGTCAATTTTGCAAAAATAGCAATATTTTTCACATTTTTTTATATGAAATTCACCAAAAAAATGTAAAAATCAAAGTTTTTTAACATTTTCGGCCAATTTGTTTATGCTACATGTTTGGTAAAAAAATCGCAAAAAGCGTATTTTGATTGGTGTGCGCAAAAGTTATCGCGTTTACTAACAAAGGGAAAGATTTTTTGTAATTTTTGTTGTTTTTTTTTCAACGTGTAATGGCGGCGATCTGCGATTTTTTTTTTGCGGTACTGCAAAATTGCGGCAGACAGATCGGACCCTTGACTGACATTTTTGACACTTTCGGGGTTACCAGTGACATTTCTACAGTAATCAGTGCTATACATATGCACTGTTACTGTAAAATTACACTGGCAGTGAAGGGGTTAACTTTTTTTGAGAGGGAGGGGCTGTGTGTGTCCCTAGGGGCGTGATTCTAACTGTGATTGGCTGTGGCTTGAGCTGTAGGAACAGTGATCAACGGTCCTACATAGTAGAACCGTATGATCACTGTTTCTACACAGGGGAGAATGACAGGGGGCTTGTTTACATCAGTCGCCTGACTTTCTCCCTCTGTCGGATCGCCAAGTGACCGCCAGACATCGGGGGACACGTGCGGGGGATCCATGACCACGCGGGAGCTCGCCTCCGGGGCGCGCGCTCGCTCCCTAGACCCTAACAGGCTAGCAACGTAGATCAACATCACTATGCCTGTGAGGGGCTTACTGCCGACGTATATAGTGGTTAAGGCTCTAAAAGACAAAAATAAAGTCACTTTGACTAAATTTTTTTAGACCTTTGGTGGCGAAATGCCGTTATTTTGACTAACGAAAGGTTTTTATACACTTGGAGACCAAAATAGAGTCATTTTGACCAAAACATTTTTTTCAGGCCAATCGAGCCCAAATGGCCGGTTTTAAACAAATCTTGTCTAAAACCGGCTTTTTAAGGCTGTAAAAGACAAAAAATGCAGTAATTTTGACTAATTTTTTTTTAGACCTTTGGTGACCAAATGCCGTTATTTTGACTAACAAAAGGTTTTTAGACACTTGGAGACCAAAATAGAGTATTTCTGACCAAAACATTTTTTTCAGGCCATTGGAGCCAAATGTCTAAAATCTTGTCTAAAACCGGCTTTTTAAGGCTTTAAAAGACAAAAATATAGTCATTTTGACTATAGTATTTTTCAGACCTTTGGTGACCAAATGCAGTTATTTTGACTAAAAAAGGCTTTTTAGACACTTGGAGACCAAAATAGAGTCATTTTGACCAAAAAGTTTTTTTCAGGCCATTGGAGCCCAAATGGCCGGTTTTAGACAAATCTGGTCTAAAACTGGCTTTTTAAGACACTAAAAGACAAAAATACATTAATTTTGACTAATTTTTTCAGACCTTTGCTGACCAAATGCATTTATTTATACTAAAAAAGACTTTTTTAGACACTTGGAGACCAAAATAGAGTCATTTTAACAAAAAAAATTTTCAGGCCATTGGAGCCCAAAAATCTAAAATCTTGTCTAAAACCAGCTTTTCAAGGCACTAAAAGACAAAAATACAGTCAATTTGACTAAATTTTTTTTCAGATCTTTGGTGACCAAATGCAGTTATTTTGACTAAAAAGGCTTTTTAGACACTTGGAGACCAAAATAGATTCATTTTGACCAAAACATTTTTTTCAGGCCATTGGAGCCAAATGTCTAAAATCTTGTCTAAAACCGGCTTTTTAAGGCTCTAAAAGACAAAAATATAGTAATTTTGACTACATTTTTTTTCAGACCTTTGGTTACCAAATGCAGTTATTTTGACTAAAAAAGGCTTTTTAGACACTTGGAGACCAAAATAGAGTCATTTTGACCGTTTTTTTTTTCAGGCAATTGGAGCCCAAATGGCCAGTTATAGACAAATCTTGTCTAAAACCGGCTTTTTAAGGCTCTAAAAGACAAAAATACAGTCATCTTGACAATTTTTTTTATCAGACCTTTGGTGACCAAATGCAGTTATTTTGACTAAAAAAGGCTTTTTAGACACTTGGAGACCAATATAGAGTCATTTTGACCAAACATTTTTTTCAGGCCATTGAAACTCAAATGGCCGGTTTTAGACAAATCGTGTCTAAAACCGGCTATTTAACCACTTAACCCCCGGAAGATTTGACCCCCTTCCTGACCAGGGCCTATTTTGCAATTTGGCACTGCGTTGACTTTAACGGACAATTGCGCGGTCGTGCGACGCTGTACCTAAACAAATTTGACTTCCTTTTTTTCCCACAAACAGAGCTTTCTTTTGGTGGTATTTGATCACCTGTGCGATTTTTTGATCATGCGCTATAAACAAAAAAAGAGCGTCAATTTTGCAAAAATAGCAATATTTTTCACATTTTTTTATATGAAATTCCCCCAAAAAATGTGAAAATAAAATTTTTTTTAACATTCTCGGCCAATTTGTTTTATGCTACATATGTTTGGTAAAAAAAAGCGTATTTTGATTGGTTTGCGCAAAAGTTATCGCGTTTACTAAGAAAAAGAAAAATTTTTGTCATTTTTGTAGTTTTTTTTTCAACGCGTAATGGCGGCGATCTGCGATTTCTTTTGCGGTACTGCAAAATTGCGGCAGACAGATCGGACCCTTGACTGACATTTTTGACACTTTTGGGGTTACCAGTGACATTTCTACAGTAATCAGTACTATACATATGCACTGTTACTGTAAAATTACACTGGCAGTGAAGGGGTTAACTTTTTTGAGAGGGAGGGCCTGTGTGTGTCCCTAGGGGCATGATTCTAACTGTGATTGGCTGTGGCTTGAGCTGTAGGAACAGTGATCAACGGTCCTACATAGTAGAACCATATGATCACTGTTTTCTACACAGGGGAGAATGACAGGCGGCTTGTTTATATCAGTCACCTGACTTTCTCCCTCTGCAGAGACGATCGCCGGACCCGATCACACGCGCGGGGGGCCCGTGACCACGCGGGAGCGCGCCTCCGGGGGTGTGCGCAGCTCCCTAGACCCTCACAGGCTAGCGACGTAGATCAACATCACTTTGCCTGTGAGGGGCTGACTGCCAATGTAAATAGTCATGCGGCAGTCAGGAAGTGGTTAAGGCTCTAAAATACAGTCACTTTGACTACATTTTTTTTAGACCTTTGGTAACGAAATGCAGTTATTTTGACTAAAAAAGGCTTTTTAGACACTTGGAGACCAAAATTGAGTAATTTTGCCCAAAAATTTTTTTTCAGGCCATTGGAGCCCAAATGGCCGGTTTTAGACAACTCTTGTCTAAAACCGGCTTTTTAGGGCTCTAAAAGACAAAAATACAGTCATTTTGACTAAAAAAAATTTCAGACCTTTGGTGACCAAATGCAGTTATTTTGTCTAAAATCGGCTTTTTAAGACTCTAAAAGACAAAAATACAGTCAGTTTGACTAAAAATCTTTTTCAGACCTTTGGTGACCAAATGCAGTTATTTTGACTTAAGCACTTAAGCCCCGAAAGATTTTACCCCCTTCCTGACCAGGGTTTTTTTTGCGATTTTTTACTGCGTGACTTTAACGGACAATTGCGCGGTCATGCGATGCTGTACCTAAACGAATTTGACGTCCTTTTTTTCCCACAAACAGAGCTTTCTTTTGGTGGTATTTGATCACCTGTGCGATTTTTTGATCATCTACTATAAACAAAAAAAGAGCATAAATTTTGCAAAAATAACAATATTTTTCACATTTTTGTATATGAAATTCCCCCAAAAAAATGTAAAAATCTAAATTTTTTAACATTTTTGGCCAATTTGTTTTATGCTACATATGTTTGGTAAAAAAAATCGCAAAAAGCGTATTTTGATTGGTTTGCACAAAAGTTATTGCGTTTACTAACAAAGGGAAAGACTTTTGTCATTTTTGGTGTTTTTTTTAACGAGTAATGGCGGTGATCTGCGTTTTTTTTTGCAGGACTGCGACATTGCGGCGGACATATCGGACCCTTGACTGACATTTTTGACACTTTTGGGGTTACCAGTGACATTACTACAGTAATCAGTGCTATAAATATGCACTGTTACTGTAAAAATGACATTGGCAGGGAAGGGGTTAACTGTATTGGAGAGGGAGGGGTTAAGTGTGTCCTAGGGGCGTGTTTCTAACTGTGATGGGACATGTCTACTATTGTAAAAACAGAGATCAACGGTTCTACATAGTAGAACCGTCTGATCTCCATTTTTACACAGGGGAGAATGACAGGCGCCTTGTTTACATAAGCCGCCTGACTTTCTCCCTCTCTACCGACGATCTCAGTGTGATCGGCGGACATCGGGTCCTCTGGTCACACGCGCTGACTCTTCAGTGAACGAGCCGGGGCGAGCGCGCGCCTCAGAAGGTGCGCGCTCGCCCGCTATTGGCTCACAAACTGGTGACAGGCTAGTGACGTATATATACATCACTTTGCCTGGCCAGGGCTGACCGCCGCAGTATATCTACTTGCGGCAGTTGGCAAGTGGTTAAAAAGGCTTTTCAGACACTTGGAGACCAAAATAGAGTCATTTTGACCAAAAAAAACTTTTTCAGGCCATTGGAGCCCAAATGGCCGGTTTAAAAAAAAAAAGGCTTTTGGAGACCAAAATAGAGTCATTTTGCTTTTTAGACACTTGGAGACCAAAATAGAGTCATTTTTACCCCAAAAAATTTTCAGGCCATTGGAGAGCAAAATGCAGTTATCTTGTCTAAAACCGGCTTTTTAAGACTCTAAAATACAAGAATACAGTCCTTTTGACTAAAAGTTTTTTTTCATTCACAGAATACAGAAGAAAGTGTTGGCCGTAAAATTAAATGCAGGTGAGGAGAAAGACCAGCGCTATGGATAAATTCTCAGAGACTTTATTGCATAAAAATAGGTTGCAGCCATCAACCAACCCCTAAAACATTAGGGGTCAAGTATCATATGGGAGGGAAGGTAGTTGGAAGTTTTATATATAAAGTAAAACCAACAGTGTATCCAGACCGTGGGGTAACTTTTAAGATATGTGCAAAATAAAGTGCCAGTGCAAAGAATATGTGTCGGCCATAAAAGGCCCCAAAAATTAGCCCACATGGGTTTACCTAACAGCTAAGAACGTAGTATTTGGTGGCTGAAGGTACATTAGGCATTCACAGGATAAAGAAGTAAGTGTCGGCCATAAAAGGCCCCAAAAATTAGCCCACATGGGTTTACCTAACAGCTAAGAATGTAGTATTTGGTGGCTGAAGGTACATTAGGCATTCACAGGATACAGAAGTATGTGTCGGCCTGTATAGTCCCCAAAAATTAGCCCACATGGGTTTTACTGACAGCTAAGAACGTAGTATTCTGTGGCTGAAGGTACATTAGGCATTCACACAGTATATAGAAGTAAGTGTCGGCATGTATAGGCCCCAAGAATTAGCTCACATGGGTTTACCTGAGAGCTAAGTATGTAGTATTTGGAGGCTGAAGGTACATTAGGCATTCACAGGATACAGAAGTAAGTGTCGGCCTGTATAGTCCCCAAAAATTAGCCCACATGGGTTTAACTGACAGCTAAGAATGTAGTATTCTGTGGCTGAAGGTACATTAGGCATTCACAGGATACAGAAGTAAGTGTCAGCCTGTATAGGCCCCAAAAATTAGCTCACATGGGTTTAACTGACAGCATAGAACCTAGTGTATTTGATGGCTGGAGGTACATTAGGCATTTCCAGTATACAGAAGTTAGTGTCAGCCTGTTTAGGCCCCAAAAATTATCTCACATGGGTTTAACTGACAGCAAAGAACGTATTATTGGATGGCTAGAGGTACATCAGGCATTCACACAGTATACAGAAGTAAGTGTTGGCCTGTATAGGCCCCACAAATTGGTTCATGACTCTAAACTTGCTGGTCATTTTGGGGTTTCTAAAACAGAAGAACTCTTATCACGTACCTTTTGGTGGCCTGGGTACAAGAAGGATGTCAAGAGATATGTGGCCTCGTGTCTGACATGTGCTCGCAATAAGACACCCCGATCTTCTCCTCTGGGGTTACTTCAACCACTGCCTGTTCCATCAAGACCATGGGGGTCAATTTCTATGGATTTTGTGGTTGATCTTCCCCTTTCAAAAGGGATGACCACTATCCTGGTAGTTGTTGATCGTCTCACTAAGATGGCTCATTTCATACCAGTTAAAGGTGTACCCTCAGCGGAGCATACTGCAGAAGTAATGGTTCGAGAAGTTTTTAAACTACATGGAATTCCTGATGATGTAGTGTCCGACAGGGCAGTACAGTTTACCTCAAAATTTTGGAGAAATCTTTGCTCAGCTTTGGGTGTAACAATTAATCTTTCCTCAGCTTTTCATCGTCAGTCTAATGGTCAGACCGAGAGGACCAATCAAACTTTGGAGCAATACCTTTGATGTTTTGTGACTTATCTGCAGGATGATTGGGTTGACTATCTTCCTACAGCAGAGTTTGCTTATAATTAGATTTGAGCGGACACCTGGATGTCCGTGTTCGGCGTGGTCGGCCGAACTTGAAAAAAAAGTCCGGGTCTATGACCCGGACTTTTTCCGAACTTTACCCGGACACCGAACCCCATTGAAGTCAATGGGGACCCGAACTTTCACGCACTAAAATGGCTCTAAAAAAACAATGGAAAGGGCTAGAGTGCTGCAAATGACAGCCAAATGTAGTTAAGAGCATGGCAAGTGATCTGCAAACAAATGTGGATAGGGAAATAACAAAAAAAACAGAAAAATAAAACAATTTTCTTCATCTGTGAAGGACGAGGCCCATATAGAGTAGGAGGGAGGTTGAGGTGGCGGTGGATGTGGCGGTGTAGGTGGAAGCGGCGGTGGAGGGGGACGAGGTGGCCAACACTGCTTTTTTTAGTCATTTTAAATTAGGGTACACCCCAAAAGAGTGAGAAAGATCAAAAATATAACAATGGCTGGGTAAGGTCGGTATCCATCTCTATTCTGCACAAGGTACGGAAAAATCCTGTGGGATCCATGCCTGGTTCATTTTAATGAACGTGAGCTAGTCCACATTGTCTCTGGACAGGCGGCTGCGCTTGTCTGTGATAACGCCCCCAGCCATGCTAAATACACGTTCAGATAATACACTTGCTGCAGGGCATGCCAGCACCTCCAAGGCGTAAAGGGCAAGCTCAGGCCATGTGCGCAATTTGGAGACCCAGAAGTTGAAGGGGGCAGACCCGTCATTCACTACATTTAGGCGTGTGCACACATACTGCTCCACCATGTTGGTGAAATGCTGCCTCCTGCTAAGACGTTCCATATGAGCTGCTGGTGCTGCTGTTTGTTGTGGCATGCTGACAAAGCTTTTCCACATTTCGGCCATGCTAACCCTGCCTTCTGAGGTGCTGGCGGTGCCTTGGTTGCGTTGGCGACCTCTTCCTCTTCCTCCTCCTCCTCTGCCTTGACCTTTGTGCTTCCACTGTGGCCCCGCTGTCAGGTGGGAATGCCAGCAGCATCGCGTCTACCAGCATGCGCTGGTACTCGTGCATCTTGCGATCACGCTCCAGTGAGTGAATTAAGGACGGTACGTTGTCCTTGTAATGGGGATCCAGCAGCTTGGCAACTCGGCGGTCGTTGTGGAGACACTGCAGCATGTAATCGCTCATGTGTGCCAGGCTGCCCAGAGGCAACGAAAGCTGTCCTCTTTGGGAGGTGTATCGTCTGTGTCCTCTGTATCCCCCCAGCCACGCACCAGTGATGGCCATGAGCTGGCCTGGGTGCCACCCTGCTGTGAACATGGTTCTATCTCCTCCTCCATCTCCTCCTCCTCATCCTCCAGAACTGTGCCCCTGCTGGACAATTGTGTACCTGGTGTTTGTGGGTGCAGGAACCCATCCTCTGAGCCACTTGTGAATGACTGCCCTGAAAGCCTTGGAAATCTTCCTCCTCCTCCTCCTCCTGTGCCACATCCTCTTCCATCATCGCCCGAATCGTTTTTTGAAGGAGGCATAGAAGTGGGATAGTTAAGCTGACAACGGCGTCATCGGCACTGGCCATGTTGGTGGAGTACTCAAAACAGCGCAACAAGGCACACAGGTCTCGCATGGAGGCCCAGTTATTGGTGGTGAAGTGGTGCTGTTCCGCAGAGCGACTCACGCGTGCATGGTGCAGCTAAAATTCCACTATGGCTTGCTGCTGCTCGCACAGACTTTCCAGCATGTGCAAGGTGGAGTTCCACCTTGTTGGCACGTCACATATGAGGCGGTGAGCGGGAAGGCCGAAGTTACGCTGCAGCACTGACAGGCGAGCAGCAGCAGGGTGAGAACGCCGAAAGTGCGCACAGACGGCCCGCACTTTCTGCAGCAGCTCTGACATATTGGGGTAATTTTTAAGGAACCTCTGCACCACCAAATTCAGCACATGCGCCAGGCAAGGGATGTGCGTCAAACCGGCTAGGCCCAGAGCTGCTATGAGATTTCACCCGTTATCGCACACCACCAGGCCGGGCTTGAGGCTCGCTGGCAGCAACCACTCATGGGTCTGCTGTGCCATGCTCCTCCACAACTCCTGTGTGTGGTTTTCCCCCAAACAGGCAAGTTTTAAAACTGCCTGCTGTCGTTTACCCCTGGCTGTGCTGAAGTTGGTGGTGAAGGTGTTACGCTGACCAGATGAGGAGGCGGTAGAGGATGAGGAAGCGGAGTAGGAGGAGTTAGGAACAGGAGGCAAACTGAAGCGCCCTGCAATCCTCGGTGGTGGAAGGAAATGCGCCAAATTGCTATCCGCCTCAGGCCCAGCCGCCACTGCATTTACCCAGTGTGCCGTTAGGGAGATATAATGCCCCTGACCGTGCTTACTGGTCCACGTATCGGTAGTTAGGTGAACCTTGCCACAGATGGCGTTGCGCAGTGCACACCTGATTTTTCCCCCACTTGGTTGTGCAGGGAAGGGATGGCTTGCCTGGAAAAGTAGTGGCGGCCGGGCACGATGTACTGTGGGACAGCCACTGACATAGGGCTTTTAAAACTGTGCGTCTCCACCAGACGGAATGACAGCATTTCAAAGGCCAAGAATTTTGAAATGAACGTAGTATTCTGTGGCTGAAGGTACATTAGGCATTCACAGGATACAGAAGTAAGTGTCGGCTATAAAAGGCCCCAGAAATTAGCCCACATGGGTTTACCTGACACTCACCTTCAGCCACAGAATACTACGTTCTTAGCTGTCAGTTAAACCCATGGCTAATTTTTGGGGCCGATACAGGCCGACACTTACTTCTGTACCATGTGAATGCCTAATGTACCTTCAGCCACCAAATACTACGTTCTTAGCTGTCAGGCTAATTTTTGGGGACTTTTATGGCCGACACTTACTTCTGTATCCTGTGAATGCCTAATGTACCTTCAGCCACAGAATACATTCATTTTGACAAAAAAATTCAGACCATTGGAGACCAAGTGCAGTTGTCTTGTCTAAAACCGGCTTTTAAAGACTCTAAAAGACAAAAATACAGTCATTTTGACTAAAACATTTTGTCAGACCTTTGGTGACTAAATGCAGTTATTTTGACTAAAGAAGGCTTTTTAGACACTTGGAGACCAAAATAGAGTCATTTAGTTACATAGTTACATAGTTACATAGTAGGTGAGGTTGAATAAAGACAATAGTCCATCTAGTTCAACCTGTGTAGGTGTGTGTGGCTGTAATCATCTCACATACCCCTGAATGTTTTGATCCTTGAGATGTAAGTCTAAGAGTCTTTTGAAAGCCACCATACTACCCGCAGAAACCACCTCTTGTGGTAGAGAATTCCACAATCTTGTTGCCCTAACAGTAAAGAACCCCCCGCGTTGCCTGAGGTTAAAATGCTTCTCCTCTAATCGCATTGTATGCCCTCAAGTCCTCATGCAATCCCTTCGAATGAACAGCTTTTTTTCTAAGCTGGGATCCCCATTAAGATATTTATAAATTGCTATCATGTCCCCCCTCAGACGTCTCTTCTCCAGGGAGAATAAATCGAGCGATTGTAGACGCTCTTCATAGTCAAGGTCCTCCAATCCCCTAATTAGTTTAGTTGCCCTTCTCTGGACTCTCTCCAGCTCCAACACATCCCTCCTGAGGACTGGCGACCAGAACTGGACGGAATACTCCAGATGCGGTCGGACCAGAGTTTTATAAAGTGGAAGGATTATAGTCTTATCTCTGGAATGCATCCCTTTCTTTATGCATGCTAATATTCTGTTGGCTTTGGAAGCTGCCGCTTGACATTGCATGCTGTTTCCTAATCTATCATCAACCAAGACTCCCAGATCCTTCTCCATTTTTGATTCCCCCAAGGGCTCCCCTCCTAACGTGTATTGTGTTTTTATGTTTTTAGTCCCCAAGTGCAAAACCTTGCACTTCTCCACGTTAAACCTCATTTGCCATGTCGTTGCCCACTCTGTTATTTTGTCCAGGTCATTCTGTAGGATATCTGCTTCATGTTGTGAAGTTATTGCCCTGCCCAATTTTGTGTCATCTGCAAAAACTGATATCGAACTACTGATCCCGACCTCAAGGTTGTTTATGAATAAATTGAACAAGGTTGGTCCCAAGACTGAGCCTTGGGGGACCCCGCTTACCACCTCAGACCAGTCTGAGTATGCGCTGTTTATTACTACCCTTTGGACACGCCATTTTAGCCAGTTCCGTATCCAAGAGCAAACCCTGCTATCGATACCTGCAGACCTTATTTTATAAATTAAGCGCTTGTGGGGAACTGTATCAAACGCCTTAGCGAAATCCAAGTACACCACATCCACTGGTCTCCCCCTATCTAGCTCACAGCTCACCTCCTCGTAGAATGTTAGGAGATTGGTTTGACAAGAACGCCCATTTGTAAACCCGTGCTGATTACTGCTGATGATGTTGTTGTCCTTAGCAAACTCTACGATATAGTCCCTTTTCATCCCCTCCAGAAATTTACATACTACTGATGTCAAACTGACAGGCCTATAATTTCCCGGGATATGCCTCTGGCCCTTTTTGAATATTGGAATCACGTTAGCTTTCTTCCAATCCCCTGGTACATCTCCTGTCCTAATACTGTCAGCAAAGATCAGGAACAGTGGTCTCGATATAACTTTACTGAGTTCCTTGAGTACTCTCGGATGTATGCCATCCGGTCCTGGTGATTTGTTTGTGTTAAGTTTATCCAGCCTTTCCCTGATTTCCCCCTCTGTTAGCCATGGTGGCAAGTCCTGTTTATTACTACTAACCATACAGTCATGGTCAGTGTACCCCTCCTTTTCCTGTGTAAAGACTGACGAGAAAAAAGCATTCAGCACGGTTGCTTTTTCAGTGTCCTCTGTAACCATCCTCCCATCATTGTTAATTATGTGTGCAATATGCTCTGCCTTAGTTTTTTTGCTGTTGATATATTTAAAGAATTTCTTTGGGTTTTTTTTTACTATCCTCTGCTATTTGTCTCTCAAAGTTGATTTTAGCCATCTTGATTTCTTGTTTACTTTTCTTATTTGCCTCCTTGTATTGCTCGAAAGCCGATACTGTGCCCTCTGATTTATACTTCTTGAAGGCCAATTTTTTCCCCCTAATAAGTTTTTTGACGCTACAGTTTAGCCAGCCAGGTTTGGCTTTGTCTCTTCTAAATTTATTTCCCATAGGAATGCACTGCAAGATGCCTTTGCATAATATGTTCCTAAAGCATTCCCATTTTTCCTCTGTGGTCAGGGATCCCAGGGTTTGGTCCCAGTTTACCCTTTCCATCATTGAGTACAATTTTGGAAAGTTTGCCCTTCTGAAGTTTAGGGTTCTTATGTTCCCCACTTGCCTTGTTATATTGTTATTTACACTAAATGTGATCATCCTGTGATCGCTAGAGCCCAGGTTGTCCTGGACTCCTACCTCCGAGATTATGTCTGGGTCATTAGTGAGCAATAGATCCAGGACTGCGTTTTCTCTGGTAGGGGAATCCACCAACTGTGACATGTAATTATCCAGTAAGGTTTCCGTGAATAGGCGGGCCTTCTGTGAGTGTGCAGTCCCCTCTTCCCAGTCAATGTCGGGGTAATTGAAGTCCCCCAATACGATGACTGATCCCAATTTTGCCACTTTACCCATTAGTGCTAAAAATTCCAGCTCTACCTCCTCCCCTTGCTTAGGTGGCCTATAGCAAACCCCCACAATTACTTTCCCCTTTTCTCCTTCCCTATGGAGTTCAACCCACACAGATTCTAAATCCATGCTCATCCCATCCGTAATGTCACTCCTTTCTATCACCTTTATATTGTTCTTGACATAGAGACATACCCCTCCCCCTCTTTTTCCTACCCTGTCCTTCCGGTACACCGAATACCCTTTGGATATTGGCCAGCCAGTCATGTGAGGGGTCGAACCAAGTCTCCGCTATTCCCACAATGTCTATGTCCTCCTCATGTACTAACATTTCCAACTCATCCATTT
The DNA here is from genome assembly GCF_965119305.1 of Pelophylax lessonae. NCBI lineage: Eukaryota > Metazoa > Chordata > Amphibia > Anura > Ranidae > Pelophylax > Pelophylax lessonae. The sequence goes on from NC_138772.1 coordinate 247,705,052, forward strand.
TATTAGCTAGGCTCCTGGCATTAGCATATACCCCTCTTAGTTTTAAGGAAGTTAAGCGCAATTGGCGGTTATTTTTATTCCTGTTTGGTCTGAGGTTCTCCCGCACAGACCTGCCAATTGACATTGTGGACCTGCTGTCGCTGCTGACACTACAGCTGCCTTCTGTCCTCTGCTCCCTCCTGACTGACTCTACTTCTGAGCCCTCCCCCCCGTCTCCTAGTTTAAAAGCCCCTCCAACTTGGTGGCCATCTTTCTCCCCAAAAGAGCTGTACCGTCCCCATTAAGGTGCAGCCCATCCTTACTAAAGAGCCGGTAGCCGACTGAGAAGTCAGCCCAGTTCTCCAGGAACCCAAACCCCTCCTTCCTACACCAATTCCTCAGCCACTTGTTAAGTTCCCTAATCTCCTTCTGCCTCTCCTGTGTGGCTCGAGGTACAGGCAGTATTTCAGAGAAAACCACCTTGGAGGTCCTTTTCCTCAATCTATTACCTAAGTCCCTGAAATCGTTCTTAAGGATCCTCCACCTACCTTTAACTTTGTCATTAGTGCCCACATGCACCATGACCGCTGGGTCATCCCCAGCCCCGCACAACAATCTGTCTGCCAGATCTGCGATGTGCCGAACTCGGGCGCCCGGTAAACAACAAACTGTTCGGTTCACGAGATCTTTTTTACAGATTGCCCTCTCTGTCCTCTTGATAATTGAGTCCCCAACTACCACAACCTTTCTAACCTTTCCTGAGTTACGGCCCCCTTCTTCCTGGAGCCATCCCTCCCCTGGCAGCTGGGGGAGGGTGCATGCTCCAGCTCTGCCACCCCTGAGCTGATATCCCCCTCAACCTGCAACTCGGCAGATTTGTTAGGGTGTACCAACTCAGGATTGGCCTCCCTGGCACTCCTCCCTCTACCCTTCCTAACCGTCACCCAGCTGCGTACCTCTGCTGCTTGCGTCGTCTCTACTCCTCCCTCCTCTATGCTGGCCCCTACCAGCGCCTGATAGGTAATGTCCAAGCTCCTTTCCAGGTTTTGACCAAAACCAATTTGACCAAAAACAATTTTTCAGGCCATTGGAGCCCAAATAAAGTTATCTTGTCTAAAAACAGGCTTTTTAAGGCTCTAAAAGACAAAAATACAGTAATTTTGACTAAATATTTTTTCAGACCTTTGGTGACCAAATGCAGTTATTCTGACTAAAAAGGCTTTTTAGACACTTGAAGACCAAAATAGAGTCATTTTGACCAAAAAAATTTTTTCAGGCAATTTGAGCCAAATGTCTAAAATCTTGCCTAAAACCGGCTGTTTAAGGCTCTACAAGACATAAATGTAGTCATTTTGACTACATTTTTTTTCAGACGTTTGGTGACCAAATGCAGTTATTAGATCGAGTTTCTCTCTCGGCCGGCGGGCAGATTTTTCCCCTCAAACCTTCAGCTGTCTCCGGAGCGCTTGCAGGATCTGCACCTGGCGGTGCGGGACCTGCGGGCCCAGGGAGTGGTGGTTCCGGTGCCTCATCGGGACAGATTCCGGGGGTTCTATTCCAATCTGTTTACTGTGCCCAGAAAGGAGGGCAAGGTAAGTCCGATTCTGGACTTGAAAGCGCTGAACCACTTTGTGCGGGTTCGCAAGTTCCGCATGGAATCCCTGCGATCAGTGGTAGCTGCTCTGGTTCCGGGGGAATTCATGGCCTCCATCGACTTGAAGGATGCGTACCTTCACATCCCCATTTTCGAGGGTCACCAGAGGTACCTTCGATTCGCCATTGCGGAGGATCATTACCAATTCGTGGCGTTGCCCTTTGGTCTCGCTTCGGCTCCGCGGGTTTTCACCAAGGTACTTGCGCCGGTTCTGGCTTTATTGAGAGCCCAGGGCATTTCTGTCCTGGGGTATCTGGTCGATATCCTGATTCGGTCTGCGACCAGTCAGGGCCTGGTGAACGACTTGTCCATCATGATGCAGACTCTGCAGGAGTTCGGGTGGACGATAAATTTTCCAAAGTCGACTCTGTGTCCGTCGGTTCGTCTTCCCTACCTGGGAATGATCCTGGACTCTGTTCAAGCGAAGGTCTTCCTGCCGGACGACAAGCTACGGATGCTTCAGGACGAAGTCACGTCCCTCAGGGACAATCAGTGCTCATCCCTCCGGACGTGTATGAGGTGTCTGGGATTGATGGTCTCGGCTTTCGAGGCGATTCCCTTCACCCAGTTTACACGCGGGGTCTCCAAGCAGAGATTCTGAACAAGTGGGACGGGCGACCGCAATCTCTGGATCTACGGATCTCATTGAGCCATCGCGCCAGAAGGGATCTTCTGTGGTGGCTCCGGTCCCCGGCGGTGTCGGGGGGCAAGTCTTTTCGTCCTTTCTCGTGGATGGTGATCACCACGGATGCCAGCCTGTCGGGCTGGGGTGGTGTTCTGGGCGTTCTGTCCGCCCAGGGAACTTGGTCGAAGGGGGAATCCTCCCTTCCGATCAACATTCTGGAATTGCGAGCGATATATCTCTGCCTTCTGCGTTGGACGGACAGGCTACAGGGCCATCCGGTTTGGGTGCAGACGGACAATGCCACAGCGGTGGCCTACATCAACCACCAAGGGGGCACCGGGAGTGCCCGCGCAGCTCGAGAAGTGGCCGACATTCTGTCTTGGGCCGAGACACACGTCCTGGCGATATCTGCAGTTCACATACCGGGGGTGGAGAATTGGCAGGCGGATTATCTGATTCGCCAGACCTTGGACCAGGGGGAATGGTCCCTTCACCCGGATGTCTTTCAGATGTTGTGCGAGAAGTGGGGTTTCCCAGATGTGGACCTGTTCGCGTCTCGTCTAAACAACAAGGTGGAAATGTTCGTGTCAAGGACGCGGGATCCTCGGGCAGACACATCAGACGCGTTAGTGGCGCCCTGGCGTCAGTATCGTCTGATGTAAGCCTTTCCACCGATTCAGCTGCTATCCAGGTTCCTTCGCAGGTTGGCCTCGGAACCGCACACGGTGATTCTGGTGGCGCCAGACTGGCCTCGCCGGTCTTGGTACGCAGACCTCGTGAATCTGGCAGTCGACGCTCCGTGGCGTCTGCCTCTTCGAGAAGATCTCCTGTCTCAAGGACCGATATTCCATCCTGCTTTACGGTCGCTGGCTTTAACGGCCTGGCTGTTGAAAGCCAGGTCCTGAAGGATAGGGGTCTCTCCCCTGAGGTTATTCCCACTTTGATCAAGGCTAGGAAGGCCTCTTCGGGTAAAATTTACTACCGCACTTGGAAGGCGTATTTTGCCTGGTGTGAGTCCAGGGGGTATTCCCCTCGGTATCGAGAGTGTTGGCTTTCCTTCAAACGGGCGTGGACCAGCGTTTGGCGTTGGCCACGATTAAGGGTCAGATTTCTGCGCTGGCCGTTCTTTTTCAACGCCCTGTGGCGTCTAATTCTTTGGTTAGCACCTTTGTTCAAGGGGTGCGACATCTGGTCCCTCCTAGGAGGGAACCTTTGCCTCCATGGGACTTGAACCTTGTTCTGTCCGTGTTGCAACATGCTCCTTTTGAAAAGATCAGGGAGATCTCATTGTCTATGTTGTCCAAGAAGGTCGCCTTTTTGGTGGCGATCACTTCGGCTCGCAGAGTGTCGGAGCTGGCAGCTTTGTCCTGCAGATCTCTGTATTTAGTGATTCACTTAGATAAGGTGGTCTTGCGACCTAACCCATCTTTTCTTCCGAAAAGGATCTCGGAATTTCACCTCAATGAGGACATTGTCTTGCCTTCGCTTTGCGCGAAGCCTAAACATCCGAAGGAGGTGGCTTTGCATTCCTTGGATGTTGTTCGGGCGATTAGGGTTTACCTGTCTTTGACTAAGTCCTTTCGCAAGTCGGATTCTCTATTTGTCCTTCCAGAGGGACCTCGGAAGGGCATGGCAGCTTCGGCTTCCACAATCGCCAAATGGATCAGACAGACCATTGAGCAGGCCTATGCTTTGAAGGGAAAGGTTCCTCCCTTACCTGTGAAGGCGCACTCTACCAGATCTCTGAGTACGTCTTGGGCCTGTCATCATCGGGCTTCTGTGGCCCAGGTGTGTAAGGCGGCGACTTGGTCGTCCGTTCACACCTTCTCCAAGTTCTACAAGGTGGCTGTTCAGGCATCGGCAGATGCTTCCTTTGGCAGTAAAGTTCTTAGTGCGGCAGTGCCTTAGGGTCCCTTGTTTGGGTCCTTGGCTGTTGGGATGTTTTTATCCCTAGGTTACTTGTTTTTCCTGGGTTGTTGCTCCTGTTGAGCATACTTTTTTTCATGTTGCCCAGTTGGTTTTCGTACCTTGGTAAGGTTCCCTTTTTTCTGATGTGGGTACTGCGTTACTTCAGGCGCGGCTGCGTTTTTTCCCACCCCTCATGTTTACACTGCTATGGGACGTCCCCATTAGTGATGAATATGAAGTGGCGGCGACTGTCGGAGGACGTAAGAGAAAACTGAATTTTTGTAAAAACTTACCTGTAAAATTCCTTTCTCTGAGTCCTCCGACAGTCGCCGCCCCCGCCCCTCTTTTGGGGTTTGTTTATGTACTCTACTGCTATGCTACTGAAACTGAGTTGGGAATGCAGGAAGCAAGGAGGTATTGACTGAGGGGACCACCCCCTAGGGGTGGGATATGCTAAAAGCTTTGATATTAACTATTTTGTTGCCTAGCTACTCCTGCGGAGCAAAGGTCAATAACCCCATTAGTGATGAATATGAAGTGGCGGCGACTGTCGGAGGACTCAGAGAAAGGAATTTTACAGGTAAGATTTTACAAAAATTCCGTTTTTTAAGGCTCTAAAAGGCAAAAATACAGTCATTTTGACTATTTTTTTTTATCAGACATTTGGTGAGGAAATGCAGTTATTTTGACTAAAAAAGGCTTTTTAAACACTTGGAGACCAAAATAGAGTAATTTTGACCAAAAAATTTTTCAGGCCATTGAAACTCAAATGGCCGGTTTTAGACAAATCTTGTCTAAAACCGGCTTCTTAACCACTTAAGCCCCAGAAGATTTTACCCCCTTCCTGACCAGGGCTTATTTTGCGATTCGGCACTGCGTTGACTTTAACGGACAATTGCACGGTCGTACGACGCTGTACCTAAACAAATCCTTTTTTTCCCACAAACAGAGCTTTCTTTTGGTGGTATTTGATCACCTGTGCGATTTTTTGATCATGCGCTAAAAACAAAAAAAGAGCGTCAATTTTGCAAAAATAGCAATATTTTTCAATTTTTTTTATATGAAATTCCCAAAAAAAATTTAAAAATCAAAATTTTTTAACATTTTCGGCCAATTTGTTTTATGCTACATATGTTTGGTAAAAAAAAATTGCAAAAAGCGCATTTTGATTGGTTTGCGCAAAAGTTATCGCGTTTACTAACAAAGGGAAAGATTTTTGTCATTTTTGTTGGTTTTTTTCAACGCGTAATGGCGGCGATCTGCAATTTTTTTGCGGTACTGCAAAATTGTGGCGGACAGATCGGACCCTTGACTGACATTTTTGACACTTTTGGGGTTACCAGTGACATTTCTACAGTAATCAGTGCTATACATATGCACCGTTACTGTAAAATTACACTGGCAGTGAAGGGGTTAACTTTTTTGAGAGGGAGGGGCTGTGTGTGTCCCTAGGGGCGTGATTCTAACTGTGATTGGCTGTGGCTTGAGCTGTAGGAACAGTGATCAACAGTCCTACATAGTAGAACCATATGATCACTGTTTCTACACAGGGGAGAATGACAGGCGGCTTGTTTACATCAGCCGTCTTACTTTCTCCCTCTGCAGAGACGATCACAGAGTGACCGGTGGACCCGATCACACGCGCGGGGGGCTCGTGACCACGCGGGAGCGCGCCTCCGGGGGCGTGCGCAGCTCCCTAGACCCTCACAGGCTAGCGACGTAGATCAACATCACTTTGCCTGTGAGGGCCTGACTGCCGATGTAAATAGTCATGCGGCAGTCAGGAAGCAGTTAAGGCTCTAAAATACAGTCACTTTGACTAAAGTTTTTTAGACCTTTGGTAACGAAATGCAGTTATTTTGACTAAAAAAGGCTTTTTAGACACTTTGAGACCAAAATTGAGTAATTTTACCCAAAAAAATTTTTTCAGGCCATTGGAGCCCAAATGGCCGGTTTTAGACAACTCTTGTCTAAAACCGGCTTTTTAGGGCTCTAAAAGACAAAAATACAGTCATTTTGACTAAAAAAATTTTCAGACCTTCGGTGACCAAATGTAGTTATCTTGTCTAAAACCGGCTTTTTAAGACTCTAAAAGACAAAAATACAGTCAGATTGACTAAAAATCTTTTTCAGACCTTTGGTGACCAAATGCAGTTATTTTGACTTAAGCACTTAAGCCCCGAAAGATTTTACCCCCTTCCTGACCAGGGGTTTTTTTGCGATTTTTTACTGCGTGACTTTAACTGACAATTGCGCGGTCATGCGATGCTGTACCTAAACAAATTTGACGTCCTTTTTTTCCCACAAACAGAGCTTTCTTTTGGTGGTATTTGATCACCTGTGCGATTTTTTGATCATCTACTATAAACAAAAAAAGAGCGTAAATTTTGCAAAAATAACAATATTTTTCACATTTTTTTATATGAAATTCCCCCAAAAAAATGTCAAAATCAAAATTTTTTAACATTTTTGGCCAATTTGTTTTATGCTACATATGTTTGGTAAAAAAAAATTGCAAAAAGTGTATTTTGATTGGTTTGCGCAAAAGTTATTGCGTTTACTAACAAAGGGAAAGATTTTTGTCATTTTTGGTGGTTTTTTTTAATGAGTAATGGCGGCGATCTGCGATTTTTTTTGCGGGACTGCGACATTGCGGCGGACAGATCGGACCCTTGACTGACATTTTTGACACTTTTGGGGTTACCAGTGACATTACTACAGTAATCAGTGCTATAAATATGCACTGTTACTGGCAGGGAAGGGGTTAACTGTATTGGAGAGGGAGGGGTTAAGTGTGTCCTAGGGGCGTGTTTCTAACTGTGATGGGACATGTCTACTATTGTAAAAACAGAGATCAACGGTTCTACATAGTAGAACCGTCTGATCTCCATTTTTACACAGGGGAGAATGACAGGCCGCTTGTTTACATAAGCCGCCTGACTTTCTCCCTCTCTACCGACGATCTCAGTGTGATCGGCGGACATAGGGTCCACTGGTCACACGAACGGACTCTTCAGTGAACGAGCCGGGGTGAGCACGCGCCTCACAAGGCGCGCTCGCCCGCTATTGGCTCACAAACCTGTGACAGGCTAGTGACGTATATATACATCACTTTGCCTGGCCGGGGCTGACCGCCGCAGTATATCTACTTGCGGCAGTCGGCAAGTGGTTAAAAAGGCTTTTTAGACACTTGGAGACCAAAATAGAGTCATTTTGACCAAAAAACAGTTATTCTGACTAAAAAAGGCTTTTTAGACACTTGGAGACCAAAGTAGAGTAATTTTGACCCAAAAAATTTTTTCAGGCCATTGGAGCCAAATGTCTAAAATCTTGCCTAAAATCAGTTTTTTAAGGCTCTACAAGACATAAATGTAGTCATTTTGACTTCATTTTTTTTCAGACATTTGGTGACCAAATGCAGTTATTTTTTTAAAAAAAAGGCTTTTTAGACACTTGGAGACCAAAATAGAGTCATTTTGACCAAAACAGGTTTTTTCAGGCCATTGGAGTCCAAATGGCCGATTTTAGACAAATCTTGTCTAAACCCAGCTTTTTAAGGCTCTAAAAGACAAAAATACAGTCATTTTGACTAAAATTGTTTTTCAGACCTTTGGTGACCAAATGCAGTTATTTTGACTAAAATAATCTTTTTAGACACTTGGAGACCAGAATACAGTCATTTTGACCCAAAAAAATTTTCAGACCATTGGAGACAAAATACAGTAATCTTGTCTAAAACCGGCTTTTTAAAACTCTAAAAGACAAAAATACAGTCATTTTGACTAAAAAAATATTTTTCAGACCTTTGGTGACCAAATGCAGTTATTTTGACCAAAAAAGGCTTTTAAGACACTTGGAGACCAAAATAGAGTCATTTTGACCAAAAACATTTTCAGGCCATTGGAGAGCATAATGCAGCTATCTTGACTAAAACAGGCTTTTTAAGACTCTAAAATACAAAATACAGTCATTTTGAATAAAACATTTTTTCATTCACAGGATACAGAAGTAAGTGTCGGCCGTAAAAGGCCCCAAAAATTAGCCCACATGGGTTTACCTGACAGCTAAGAAAGTAATATTTGGTGGCTGAAGGTACATTAGGCATTCACAGGGTACAGAAGTAAGTGTCGGCCTGTATAACCCCAAAAAATTAGCCCACATGGGTTTAATTGACAGCTAAGAACGTAGTATTCTTTGGCTGAAGGGGTACATTAGGCATTCACTGGATACAGAAGTAAGTGTCGGCCATAAAAGGCCCCAAAAAATAGCCCACAAGGGTTTACCTGACAGCTAAGAACATAGTATTCTGTGGCTGAAGGTACATTAGGCATTTACAGGATAAAGAAGTAAGTTTCGGCCATAAAAGGCCCCAAAAAAGTAGCCCAAATGGGTTTACCTGACAGCTAAGAACATAGTATTCTGTGGCTGAAGGTACATTAGGCATTCACAGGATAAAGAAGTAAGTGTCGGCCATAAAAGGCCCCAAAAATTAGCCCACATCAGTTTACCTGACAACTAAGAACGTAGTATTCGGTGGCTTGAGGTACATTAGGCATTCACACAGTATACAGAAGTAAGTGTCGGACTGTATAGGCCCCAAAAATTAGCTCACATGGGTTTAACTGACAGCAATGAACGTAGTGTATTTAATGGCTGGTGGTACATTAGGCATTCACAGTAGACAGAAGTAAGTGTTGGCCTTTATAGGCCCCAAACATTAGCTCACATGGGTTTAACTGACAGCACAGAACGTAGTATTTGATGGCTGGAGGTACATTAGGCTTTCACAGGATACAGAAGTAAGTGTCAGCCTGTATAGGCCCCATGACTTAGCTCACATGGGTTTAACTGACAGCAAAGAACATAGTGTATTTGATGGCTAGAGGTAAATTAGGCATTCACACAGGAGAAACAAAAAGAAAGCCAACGAATAACTTGAGGTGCCATCTTGCCATGGCCAAGTTCAAAGGGGTCGAGGGTGGCAGTGGTGACCGCCTATGGCCACATCACCCTGAACGCACCCGATCTTGTCAAATCTCGGAAGCTAAGCAGGGTCAGGCCTGGTTAGTACCTGGATGGGAGACCGCCTGGGAATACCAGGTGCTGTAGGCTTTTGGCTTTTCCTTTTATCGTTGGCTTTCTTTTTGTTTCTCCTGAGGTGCCATCTTGCCATGGCCAAGTTCAAAGGGGTCGAGGGTGGCATTTGTGATCGCCTACGGCCACATCACCCTGAAAGCGCCCAACCTCATCTGATCTCAGAAGCTAAGCAGGGTCGGGCCTGGTTAGTACCCAGATGGGAGACCACCTGGGAATACCAGGTGCTGTAGTCTTTTGGCTTTTCCTTTATTCGTTGGCTTTCTTTTTGTTTCTCCTGAGGTGCCATCTTGCCATGGCGAAGTTCAAAGGGGTCGAGGGGTTCCTGTGTTCCTGAAGCCTGCTTCCTGTTACCTGTTTGATATCCGTTTTGACCTTTGGCTTGTTCCTGACCTTGTTGACCTGCTGCCCGTCCTGACCCCCGGCTTGTTTGACCATTCTCTCAGATCTCCCTTGTCTGCTTATCTGCCTTCGGATCATGACCGGTTTCTCCCTTGGTGGGGCGACCCTGAGGACTGCGACCTGGTATCCACACGCAGCAAAATCCATCCTCTCCACTAGAGGCTCTGGCGAAAACCTGTGGATACTTAGATTCCGCACCTCAGGTTAGTCTGTGTCACTTACCTTGGGGGTTCCCGTCTAAGCTCCGCCCTCTGGCACACGTGGGGCCTTCCTCTGCCATCAGGCTACCACTTGTATCCCTAACAGTACAAGTCAGCCATGACGGAGCCTGCAAGAGAAGCCTCACCATTGGAAGAGATCTGCCAACACCTCGCAGCCCTGTCTCAAACCGTAAAGTCGCTTCAAGACGGCTACACACAGCTAGAGGAACGGCTGCGCTCTGACACTTCAGGGGGATCCTCCTGTATTATCTGCTTCCTCTCCTGCTGCAGCACTCTCTGCACCTGCTTCTGGCCCTACCGTAGTGATGCTACCACCAGAACCTCGAGTTCCTGCTCCCGAAAAATATTCAGGGGATCGCGGTAAATTCCGCGCCTTTCGCAATGCCTACCAGCTGTATTTCTCCCTGCAACCTCGAACCTTTTCTTTGGAGACCACCAAGGTGGGGTTTGCTCCTAGACAAGGGAGATTTGAGAGAATGGTCAAACAAGCCAGGGGTCAGGACGGGCAGCAGGTCAACAAGGTCAGGAACAAGCCAAAGGTCAAAACGGATATCAAACAGGTAACAGGAAGCAGGCTTCAGGAACACAGGAAGAGCTGCAGACAAGTCAGCAAAGACACAGTGCTTCTGAGCTGTTTAAATAAGACAGCCTGTTTGCCAATTACTGCAATTAGTCTGCTCTAGGTTAACCCTTTAGATTGCAGATTCATGACAGCACATCAGTGTGCTCAGGAAGCATTCCTAACAGCGGCCAATACGGAAGGCTTCGTTATATACCCGCAGCAGCACGGGCACCAACTGTTCAGCGTATCGGCTGTAAACCTCAGACGGGATACCATCAGCCCCCTGAGATTTACCAGGCTTAGTAGAATTTAAGGCCGCATAAAGTTTGTTTTCCGTAAGGGGGGCCCCAAGCACAGCCACGTCCCAGGCAGACAGAGAAGGCAAATCGCAGTAAGCCAAAAAAATCGGCAATTTCTCGTGAGTCAGCCGAAATCTTAGAGGAGTAAAGATCAGCATAAAACTTCCCAAGTACTCTCCGTATGTCAGCCGTGGCGTGCCAGAGCACCCCCTGAGGATCCTTAATCTGGGGTATAAATGCCGCAGGCTGCTGCGAGCGAACCAGCATGGCCAACATATGACCCATGTTTTCTCCCTTCTCAAAATATCTCTGCTGCAAGAAGAAGCGCTTGTTTTCAGCCTTTTGAATCGAGACAGACTTGGCCATAGATTGGGCAGCCAGCCACGACCTCTGAATATCATCTGACGGGTCCCTAACATAAGTTTCCTCCGCTCTAGTCACTGCGTCCAACACAGTATTCTCCCATTGCCTGGTGTCCGTTTTAATGGCATTAACTGTACGTATAAACTGACCTCCCATGAATGCCTTAGCCGCATCCCACGCCACCCCCACCTCTGCGGATTCCAAATTGTCAGCAAAAAAGGATGTTAGTTTGGGTGGCAGGGGATCAGGACTAGGAAAGAGCGTCAGCCAGAATGCATTGAGTTTCCAAAGGGATTTCCCCCTATTATCCAGGAGGGACAGACGGACCCAAAAGGGGGAATGATCAGACACCAACCGGGGTGCATAATCCGCCAAGACCACCAGAGGCAGTAGCGAACTATTACCCAGCCCCAGATCTATCCTAGACAATCCCGAGTGTGACGCCGAGAAGCACGAAAACTTTCGTACCTCAGGGTGGCCCATCCTCCAGACATCTGTCAGTCCGAGTTCACCCACCAACCGAGTAAGGGGCGTAGCCCCCCCGGCTAGCATAGGTCCACCGGAGTGAGAGGAAAACCTATCCCAGGCAGAGTCAAGTACAGCAGTAAAGTCCCCCAACATCAGCAGGGGCACATCAGAGCAGTATGTGGCATGATAAGTTTAAGTACCCCTGCAGAATACGGGGGGGGCACAAGTACACACCTAAGGCTTGCTAGTTTGCAGGATAAAACAAACCGGCCCTCAGGGTCAATCACAGACTTTGAGCATAGAAACCGAACCCCCTTCTTAATCAAAATAGACACCCCTCTCGAATAAGTGGAGTAAACAGAGTGGAACTGGTGACTAAATACGCTAGGAGCTAGACACGGGGAAGTGGAAGGAGACATATGGGTCTCCTGCAGGCAAACCACATCTGCCTGCAGGCGTTTGATGGTGCGGAGCACCACCATCCTCTTTACCGGGTTGCCGAGGCCCCGCACATTCCAGGACATCACACAAATATTATCAGCCATAGTCAAAATGTAGCCGTACACGGATCGTCAGGCAACCCGGCCAGGGAGGCGAAAGAGGGCACCCAGAAAGGGTGAACCCACTACACCCCATCAGCACAGCCCAGCTATATAGAGAGAGCAACAGGAGTAGTCGCCCAGCCCACACAGTACCGGTGCAGCCCCAGCATAGAGAACAGTCAATAGGAACATCCACAGCATAGGGTAAAATAATAGCAGTAGAGCGACAAAGTACATGCAGGAAAAGAAAAAATCGAACCAAAGTCCAGGACCAGAAAAAAGGCAAAAAGGGGGGAACAAAAAGGCAATACACGTCTGCCACGTGTGGGGGAAGGGATGAGTCAATAGGGCATGTCCAGTCACGACCAAGGGGGGGAAACCGGAGAGGGACCACCGATGCCAGTGTAGTCTCCTCAAAATTAGCAACCATGTGAGAGGTAGCAACCATTAGTGCAGCAGAAGAGCTCCCATCATAACAGGAAAAGTGTGTGTAACATCAAGTGCCAGGTATAGGTAGGAGAACCGAAAGGATCCATGACCGGCCGAAAAGAGTACAAAAGTTCCAAAAAGTAGAAACGATCCTCAAAGGTCTTCTCGCCGGGGGGAAGTGGCCGCCCGCAGGGCCCCACCATTAGCATCCAGCCATTGAACAGCAGCAGAAGGCTTGTCAAAGAACAACACCTCATCCCGGGCCACCACCGGGAGCCTGGAAGGGTACAGCATAGCGTATTGAACATTCAAGTCCCGCAATCTCCTCTTGACCTCTACGAATTTCGCACGCTGTTTCTGCACCACCGCAGAGTAATCGGGGAACAGGGGGATCCTTGAGTTGTCAATCTTGAGCCTCCCCTGCATTCCCCTGGCTTTAGTAATTGAGGAATTTGAAGATGAAAGTGCGCGGGGGGGGGGGGCTCCAGGAGGAAGAGGTCGCATAGGCGCCCTATGAGCACGTTCCACCGAAAACATGGAAGTAAAGGATTCTTGCCCAAAAGTAGAGAGCAGCCATTGTTCAATGAAAGCCACAGGATCTTTACCTTCCGCCCGCTCAGGGATCCCAATTGCTCTGATATTACTCCGTCTCATCCTATTCTCCAAGTCATCCAGACGTGCAGCTTGCTGGGCTGAGAGCAGGGCAGTATGTTTCACTTCCCTTTGCAAAGGCGCCATGTCATTGTCGGGGTTATTGGGGGTTGATTAAAATAATAATAGGTAAAAAGAAAAATGATTTTAAAAGCCATGTATATTTCATATTATGCATATATGAGATTCTGAACAGGATGGCGTCCATCTTGTTTTTAAGGTGAAACAAAGTTCATATATACTTGTTAAACAAAATGTCTCGTACAAGCTTACAAAAGAGCATAGAATTTCAACAATAGGGTCCTATACTTTCAGCAGACATTTCTATTTTCTTTTGTCATAAATAAGATTTCTTTTGACATCTCGATCAGATAAAACTTAGTCAGTCTGACGCTAAGTTAAGGGGGGTATCTCTGTCTGTCTATAAGTATATAACAATGGACAATACCCCAGTATATTCTAGCAGACATTTAAAGATGAACCATATACGTTTTCATAGATACATTATTATATGTGAGAAGATATTAGCTATAATTATGTTATTATATTATGTAAGGCATATACATATATATTTAGGAATATTGTATCACATTTTGGGTTTATATTCTCAGTAATAATCTTACTTAGAATTCTTTTTCTAATAAGTGTAAGGACATATGTATCTCGTCACTAGTTGCCTCATTTCAGAGAAGTCTAGTCTAAGTGCTCAAGGTGTTGTAAATCCTACAGGCCAGACATCTTAATTGACAGTGTAAGACATGGCCAAAGAAGTAATGGCTATTCACTAGCCAGAGGTCAGAGAGGTCATCAGATAAGGACATCACTTTACACTACTGACAACACACCTCACACTTACACCACACACGCTATTACATTTTTCAAAAGACTCATCCAGACATACTCCCTGATCCACATCATTCATCTGAAACTTGAAGGGAAGCCACCATCTTAAGAAAGGCATCCATCTTAGGACTCTGGTAACGATTTGAAGCTAGCAGCCATAAGTGTGGTAATTATGCCTTGCTGTATTATTTGATTTTATTCAACAATTGTTTATTCTTTCCTTATATGTTTTATATTGCATATTTAAGGGTAATGAGATTACAATCTCAGCCGTATAAGCCATAGTAGATTTTTCTCTAAAAAGCTGATTTTTGTTTTTATACATTTTTATTAATATCAGATTCAATGCATTATTTGCAATTTTAAGTCTTCCGTTTTGCATGGCTTATTCTCATTTCATCTGCAGTGGAATGACTTTGGCTATGTGATTACGCAGACCATTGTAGTCTGTTTATATAGAACATTAATTTATGGCTTATACTATACCTGGGAAGAAATGGTAATCTTGCTTTTGTTTTGGTTTCACTTTCACTTTGTTTCACTTTGTTTTACTTTCACTTTCATTATTGAGCTAAACATCACATTGCATTGATTATTTGAAGTTAGTATTTTTATGTAGAGTTATTTTTGTGTCACTTCTTGTTTGATCATATATTGTGTTTGCATGTCTTGAGAATAAATATTTTTATATATATTCCACGCTGTAGACTGTACTCACTAAGAATGGTATATGCTTTTAAAAAGAAATTAATCAATTAAAAAGAATTCACGACATTGATTTATGGCATAAGTGGAGACTCTCCTTTTTCACAGATCTTTGCTTATTAACCATAAATAAATACACTGCTATATTCAGAGCAGTATAAATATTCTGACATAAGTACGAGCGCAAGATATTTATTATTAAATATTCTTACATATAATGGAGGCCCTAGTGAGATAATTATTGATTTCTTACATATGCCAATCATAATATTGATCAGGTGACATAATCAATAACTTTAAAAAAAAAAAAAATTTTTTTTTTTTGGAATTTTTTTTATTAATTGTGAATGTGATAAAAATGCATTAAAAATGTCTACAGCAGGTAATGTTCATGCTGCCAACTCTGGCAAGGTGTGAATCCCTAGTGGTAATGCCACAACCCCAGTAAATTTGGCACAGATCATAAATGTGTGGAAACACCTCTCTGAGTCTGAAATGGTGGAATATGTAAATGCTGGTTAGAGTCATATATCAAAATCCTCAAAAGTCGGGCCAATAAAGGGCATCTGACATGGGTAGAGGACAACCTGTATGTATGTACTCACCAATAGCTTATCTAACACCAAAAGACGTCAGGAAGTGTGATCACATACTTTTTGAGTCATGGCCAATCTTACTGTATTTGTGTGAGGAACTGCACCAGAAGGCTCAGCAAAAAGGGATTAGTAAAGTTTCAATCTCAACTCCAAATAAATGAGAGAATGAGATTAGGAACCTCCTTGAGCAGGTGAAAGTGACCTCTAATGGGACACATAAGTTAAGAGAATGTAGCGTGAAACTGCAAAATAAAGTAGAATTGTGGCAGAAGTCTTATCAAGTAAGCTGTAATGAAAGTAACCATTGAAAGTGAAATGTAAATGATTAATGCAATAATTAGGAAGTTTTGAGCAAGGAAAAATGTTTTCTAGCAAAAAGTTGCCGAGTAATCAGCAGTGGAAAATTTTGAAAAAAAAAAAAATAAAAATGTAACAGTTCATGTCATGACAGGAACTCATAAGTAAATACATAGGAGAGTTCCAAAGGTCATGGTGTCCATACAAAAGGGTAATGCTTTAATTAGTCTTGCATTATAAATAATATGAAATAATTATTCATAGACCCAGATATGATTCCCAGTCTGTTGGTTAAGACCCAGACAAGGGGGGGGACCAGGCAAAGAGTCCCTGTCCCACCCCAGCCATATTCCTAAAATAGGAGGGCAGAAATTGGGCAGCCATGCATAAATAGGTATGAGTCATATCAGGTCACTGCAAAAAGACTAGCACCCCTAAAAAGACACCATGCACCTCCAGTTTTTTTTTTTTAACAAAGTTTTAAAAAGAGTACTGTCCTGATTTTGTTATGAAAGTGGTCCTTAAACATTATTGATCATCTTGAGGCCTATGAAAACAACTGTCTGTGTTGTGCCTGCAGGATGTCAATTAAAATGCAGCCCACATAAAAACCTTACTGCTGCTAGAGCTGTTATCTACAATTTAAAATGTAGACAGCACCAAGGCCCCATCATTATTTATTACTGTACTCAAAAGTGCCTAACACCCTTCAATGAAGGTCTGAGTACAACCATCTGAAATTTAAATCCCTGTGCTTTGATGCATTGCCCATGTACATAATAATAATATGTTTGGCAAAGGAGCAAGTTATGCCACCTAGGCCCCAAGGGGAACACCGGATACCTTAAGGAGGACACCGGACATCCCATTAACAAGGGGGGGGGACACCCACAAATAAATAGGGATTTGCCCCATCTTAGGGTTTCCCCAAAATCCTCGGGAAATTAAGTGACATTAAGGCCCAGACCTCACGCCAGAACCGAGTAACTGGTTCTGATGGGGATCTGTCCCATCTGTCTGAACCCGAGAGATATAGGCACCGCAGGAGGCGGAGCCAATAATTCAATTCTGTAAAAAGGTTTTCAACAGAATAGATGCCAAATTGATCAGCTGATCACTTGGTTCACTCAGGGCACTGTAGCCCAGAACTAAAATAAGCCATCTTTAGGAACAAATCCTGTGGCCAGCCAAAGGCCATAAAATCCTTAAATGCCCAAGTGGTAAGGAATAAGAAGGGATACACTGAATAGAGGTATAGGATGCAGAGGTTCTAACACCTTTTTATCCCAGGTCACAGCATTGAGGATCCTGAAATCCCTGTCAGGGGGGGATCTTGGTTGTGAGATACTAACTACCCTCCTATTTTTCAGTGGTCACTTCATCCCTCTGACTCAAACAGGTCGCTCAAAGCGGGCACATTTTGAAAAATCGCCAATGACGGTGATACCCAGGGAGGATCAAACCCTAATGATGTAATGCAGTCAAGAGGTTAAAGGTTGTATACGGTAACCAAGAAGGAATCCTCAATGCAAGGTAGTTTGTTGCCTACAATAAATTGCATTGATGCCCCATAGGGGGAGATATATATATATTTTTTTTTCCCTAAGTAGTAGGTAAATTTTAAACAAAATATTGTATCATTGTATAATTGTTCAATGCGTAGTATCCATGGTGATAAATACATCCCATGTTATTAAGCCCCAGAAGTCAGTCGCCCTAGGAAAGGTCGCATATATAGTCTCACCTTCCAATGAGGTCAGATTAGGACTGATCACATGGTGGTCTAAAGGAGAACTCTGAGGAAGCTTAGGGTACCAACATCGCATTGAAATGTCAATTGATAAGAATGTATATTCATACTGTATGTTTCATCCAATAGGAAGAGATTAACATTCCATGCCAGGTCGTTGATTGGTACAGACGATGATGTTTGCCAAAGACACAGCGATCGGATGGGTCAAATCTCCTTAAAGCCCAGCTCTGGATGGAACACCTCATTGAATCGGATCCCTCTTCAGGAATCAAGCTGCGAGATGCCCCAGATTCTTGTTGACGGAGAGGAAGATTTGTTTCAACAGATCTTTGTGCATTTGATCCGAGGAAATCCATTGGGAGGAATCGCACTACCTCCTGTTTTCAGTTGAAGGAGATGTGAGAATGGTGCATTGCACATATGAGCAAAAACCTCAGTCTAGGTGTATGACACTCTAGACCATGCTGAAACCATTCATTATCCAACCAACATCCAAGGTTGAACGTCCAAACAGATTTCTCGGATTCCTGATTGCCAACATTGTTTTATTGCGCTTTGAATGGTAGTTGCCAATGCCATTGCAGCAGTTAATTTCTGTCTCCATTAACACTTTGCAAGCTGGAGATGCAGATTTCAAGGAACATTTGAGTTTCTTTACTAGGAGATCAGAAGTCAAAGAGACTAACAAGGAACAGTTTGTGACATAGCTAACGCTAAGCAAAGTCGCTATGAACTGACATTTTGAACTGATTTTTTTTTCTCAATTTTTCATTTTTACCACTTTACTTAAAAGTTATGAACAATTCCCAATATGAATTATTCTCTTACAAAAAGAGAACAAGACATTTTTTTTCCACTACTCCTTAAAAAGCTTTCTTTCCAGATAGGCCTAAGTTGCTCACTTGTCTACTGGGAAGAAAGGGGGGGGATATGTCGGGGTTATTGGGGGTTGATTAAAATAATAATAGGTAAAAAGAAAAATGATTTTAAAAGCCATGTATATTTCATATTATGCATATATGAGATTCTGAACAGGATGGCGTCCATCTTGTTTTTAAGGTGAAACAAAGTTCATATATACTTGTTAAACAAAATGTCTCGTACAAGCTTACAAAAGAGCATAGAATTTCAACAATAGGGTCCTATACTTTCAGCAGACATTTCTATTTTCTTTTGTCATAAATAAGATTTCTTTTGACATCTCGATCAGATAAAACTTAGTCAGTCTGACGCTAAGTTAAGGGGGGTATCTCTGTCTGTCTATAAGTATATAACAATGGACAATACCCCAGTATATTCTAGCAGACATTTAAAGATGAACCATATACGTTTTCATAGATACATTATTATATGTGAGAAGATATTAGCTATAATTATGTTATTATATTATGTAAGGCATATACATATATATTTAGGAATATTGTATCACATTTTGGGTTTATATTCTCAGTAATAATCTTACTTAGAATTCTTTTTCTAATAAGTGTAAGGACATATGTATCTCGTCACTAGTTGCCTCATTTCAGAGAAGTCTAGTCTAAGTGCTCAAGGTGTTGTAAATCCTACAGGCCAGACATCTTAATTGACAGTGTAAGACATGGCCAAAGAAGTAATGGCTATTCACTAGCCAGAGGTCAGAGAGGTCATCAGATAAGGACATCACTTTACACTACTGACAACACACCTCACACTTACACCACACACGCTATTACATTTTTCAAAAGACTCATCCAGACATACTCCCTGATCCACATCATTCATCTGAAACTTGAAGGGAAGCCACCATCTTAAGAAAGGCATCCATCTTAGGACTCTGGTAACGATTTGAAGCTAGCAGCCATAAGTGTGGTAATTATGCCTTGCTGTATTATTTGATTTTATTCAACAATTGTTTATTCTTTCCTTATATGTTTTATATTGCATATTTAAGGGTAATGAGATTACAATCTCAGCCGTATAAGCCATAGTAGATTTTTCTCTAAAAAGCTGATTTTTGTTTTTATACATTTTTATTAATATCAGATTCAATGCATTATTTGCAATTTTAAGTCTTCCGTTTTGCATGGCTTATTCTCATTTCATCTGCAGTGGAATGACTTTGGCTATGTGATTACGCAGACCATTGTAGTCTGTTTATATAGAACATTAATTTATGGCTTATACTATACCTGGGAAGAAATGGTAATCTTGCTTTTGTTTTGGTTTCACTTTCACTTTGTTTCACTTTGTTTTACTTTCACTTTCATTATTGAGCTAAACATCACATTGCATTGATTATTTGAAGTTAGTATTTTTATGTAGAGTTATTTTTGTGTCACTTCTTGTTTGATCATATATTGTGTTTGCATGTCTTGAGAATAAATATTTTTATATATATTCCACGCTGTAGACTGTACTCACTAAGAATGGTATATGCTTTTAAAAAGAAATTAATCAATTAAAAAGAATTCACGACATTGATTTATGGCATAAGTGGAGACTCTCCTTTTTCACAGATCTTTGCTTATTAACCATAAATAAATACACTGCTATATTCAGAGCAGTATAAATATTCTGACATAAGTACGAGCGCAAGATATTTATTATTAAATATTCTTACATCATCCTCCAGGGAGCTGACCCTGCCTTCCACTACCGCTGTCCTCTCCCTCAATTTCTGCATATCATGTCTCATGAACGATATCTCAGCCTTGACCCCCTTTAACTCCGCTGTCAGGGCCGTAATTGAGGTGGTACAGGTGGTAACCGCAGCCATAATGTCCTGCAACGTGGGTTCTGTGTCCGGTGTAGGAGATGATTGCCTCGGGGCCTGGTCTGCATCTACTGCCTCCCAATCAGCAATCTGGCGGGAGAGATCCCCTAAGGGAACAGTGTCATCCGTGTCTGAATGTGACCCCGGTGAGCCGGATCGATGGTCCTCAGATAGAGTTTGGGGGTCCCGGGCAGCAGGCTTAGCAAAAAGCTTTTGAGCAGCCTCCAGATATGTGGCCTTCTGTGCTGCGCGCTGCGAGGCGCCGCCATCTTGGATCGGGCCGGCCTGTGCGGATTTCCCTCTTTACCCTTCTTAGACATCACGGAGAGGAGATGGAGGACTCACCGGGTGATCACCGCACTCCAGGGAACACAGGGCACCGACTGACGGTAGAAATCGGAGCAGGATAAGGAGTTACACAGGATAACTACCAGGATCAACAGCGGAGCTCACAGCATGCACGTCCACTCACACCCGCAGCTCGGCCACGACCCCCTTGAAAAAAAATGTAGTCAAAATAACTGTATTTTTGTCTTTTAGAGTCTTAAAAGGCTTGTAAGCTTTTTAGACACTTGAAAACCAAAATAGAGTCATTTTGACCAAAAAAAATTAGCAGTTATCTTGTCTAAAAAGCGGCTGTTTAAGACTCTAAAAGACGAAAAGACGAAAATTTTGACAAAAATAAAAGTCAGACCTTTGGCGACCAAATGTAGTTATTTTGACTAAAAAAGGCTTTTTAGACACTTGGAGACCAAAATAATGTAATTTTGACCAAAAATGTTTCAGGCCATTGGTTTACCAAATGCAGTTATCTGGTCTAAAACCGGCGTTTTAAGACTCTAAAAGCCGAAAATACAGTCATTTTGACTAAAACATTTTTTCCAGATCTTTGGTGATCAAATGCAGTTATTCTGACTAAAAAAAGGCTTTTTTGACACTTGGAGACCAACAGTCATTTTGACCAAAAATTTTTTTTTCAGGCCATTGGAGCCGAAATGGCCGGTTTTAGACAACTCTTGTCTAAAACCGCCTTATTAAGGCTCTAAAAGACAAAAATACAGTCATTTTGACTAAGAAAAAATTTCAGATCTTTGGTGACCAAATGCAGTTATTTTGACTTAAAAAGGCTTTTTAGACACTTGGAGACAAAAATAGAGTCATTTTGACCAAAACATTTTTTTCAGGCCATTGGAGCCCAAATGGCCGGTTTTAGACAAATCGTGTCTAAACCCCGGCTTTTTAAGGCTCTAAAAGAGAAAAATACAGTCATTTTGACAAAAAAAATTTCAGACCTTTATTGACCAAATGCAGTTATTTTGACTAAAATAGTCTTTTTAGACACTTGGAGACCAAAATAGAATCATTTTGACCCAAAAAATTTTTCAGGCCATTGGATAGCAAAATGCAGTTATCTTGTCTAAAACCGGCTTTTTAAGACTCTAAAATACAAAAATACAGCCCTTTTGACTAAAAGTTTTTTTTAATTCACAGAATACAGAAGTAAGTGTCGCCGTAAAATGAAATGCAGGTGAGGAGAAAGACCAGCGCTATGGATACGTTCTCAGAGACTTTATTGCATAAAAATAGGTTGCAGCCACCAACCAACCCCTAAAACATTAGGGGTCAAGTATCATATGGGGGGAAGGTAGTTGGAAACGGTGCTACCTTTTATATATAAAGTAAAACCAACAGTGTATCCAGACCGTGGGGTAACTTTTAAGATATGTGCAAAATTAAGTGCCAGTGCAAAGAATATGTGTCGGCCGTAAAAGGCCCCAAAAATTAGCCCACATGGGTTTACCTAACAGCTAAGAACGTAGTATTTGGTGGCTGAAGGTACATTAGGCATTCACAGGATACAGAAGTAAGTGTCGGCCATAAAAGGCCCTAAAAATTAGCCCACATTGGTTTACCTAACAGCTAAGAACGTAGTATTTGGTGGCTGAAGGTATATTAGGCATTCACAGGGTACAGAAGTAAGTGTCTGTATAGGCCCCAAAAATTAGCCCACATGGGTTTAATTGATAGTTAAGAATGTAGTATTCTGTGGCTGAAGGTACATTAGGCATTCACGGGATACAGAAGTAAGTGTCGGCCGTAAAAGGCCCCAAAAATTAGCCCACATCAGTTTACCTGACAACTAATAACGTAGTATTTGGTGGCTGGAGGTACATTAGGCATTCACACAGTATACAGAAGTAAGTGTCGGCCTGTATAGGCCCCAAAAAATAGCTCACATGGGTTTAACTGACAGCAAAGAACATAGCATTTGATGGCTAGAGGTACATTAGGCATTCACACAGTATACAGAAGTAAGTGTCGGCATGTATAGGCCCCAAAAATTAGCTCACATGGGTTTAACTGACAGCAAAGAACCTAGTGTATTTGATGGCTGGAAGTACATTAGGCATTTCCAGTATACAGAAGTAAGTGTCAGCCTGTTTAGGCCCCAAAAATTAGCTCACATGGGTAAAACTGACAGCAAAGAACGTATTATTGGATGGCTAGAGGTAAATCAGGCATTCACACGGTATACAGAAGTAAGTGTCGGCCTGTATAGGCCCCAAAAATTATCTCACATGGGTTTAACTGACAGCAGAGAACGTAGTATTTGATGGCTGGAGGTACATTAGGCATTCACACAGTATACAGAAGTAAGTGTCGGCCTCTATAGGCCCCAAAAATTAGCTCACATGGGTTTACCTGACTGCTAAGAGCGTAGTATTCTGTGGCTAAAGGTGCATTAGGCATTCACAGGATACAGAAGTAAGTGTCAGCCATAAAAGGCACCAGAAATTAGCCCACATGGGTATACCTGACACTTAATTTCAGCCACAGAATACTTCGTTCTTAGCTGTCAGTTAAACCCATGTGGGCTAATTTTTGAGGCCTATACAGGCCAACACTTACTTCTGGATGGGAGACCGCCTGGGATTACCAGGTGCTGTAGGATTTTGGCTTTTCCTTTATTCGTTGGCTTTATTTTTGTTTCTCCTGAGGTGCCATCTTGCCATTGCCAAGTTCAAAGGGGCTGAGGGTGGCAGTGGTGATAGCCTATGACCACATCACTCTGAACGTGTCTGATCTCAGAAGCTAAGCAGGGTCGGGGCTTTTTAGTACCTGGATGGGAGACCGCCTGGGAAAACCAGGTGCTGTAGGCTTTTGGCTTTTCCTTTATTCGTTGGCTTTCTTTTTGTTTCTCATGAGGTGCCATCTTGCCATGGCCAAGTTCAAAGGGGTCGAGGGTGGCCGCTGTGATCGCCTACGGCCACATCACCCTGAACGCGATCGATCGCGTCTGATCTTGGAAGCTAAGCA
Organism: Pelophylax lessonae; assembly: GCF_965119305.1. Lineage (NCBI taxonomy): Eukaryota > Metazoa > Chordata > Amphibia > Anura > Ranidae > Pelophylax > Pelophylax lessonae. The sequence continues at coordinate 247,728,513 of NC_138772.1, forward strand.
GGGTCGTGCCTGGTTAGTACCTGGATGGGAGACCGCCTGGGAATACCAGTTGCTGTAGGCTTTTGGCTTTTCCTTTATTCGTTGGCTTTCTTTTTGTTTCTCCTGAGGTGCCATCTTGCCATGAGCAAGTTCAAAGGGGTCGAGGGTGGCAGTGACAATCGCCTATGGCCACATCACCCTGAACGTGCCTGCTCTTGTCTGCTTTTGGAAGCTAAGCAGGGTCGGGCCTGGTTAGTACCTGGATGGGAGACCGCCTGGGAATATCAGGTGCTGTAGGCTTTTGGCTTTTCCTTTATTCGTTGGCTTTCTTTTTGTTTCTCCTGAGGTGCCATCTTGCCATGGGCAAGTTCAAAGGGGTCGAGGGTGGCAGTGATGATGGCCACATCACCCTGAACGCGCCTGATCTCGTCTGATCTCGGAAGATAAGCAGGGTCGGGCCTGGTTAGTAGGGATGATCGAACTTTTGAAAAGTTTGGTTCGACCAGAAGACCCGTATTTCCCGAAAGTTCGGTTCAGATTCCAGAACCCCATTGAAATCAATGGGACCCGAACTTCGGTAATTAAAGAAACACAATTTTGAAGCCCTAAAACCCAATAAATGCCCCTAAAAAATGCCTAGGGTTCTGGGTCATGCCCCAGGGACTATTAATCACACAAAAAAAGTTCTTAAAAATTGTCGTTTTTGATAGAGAGCCAATTATTGAAAAAATTATTGGGAAAAAAAAAAGATTTCTTTGGATTTTGTGTCTGTGGGGTCTAAAAGGTGTACCTGTGACGTTTCAGCTCTGTAGCATGTCCAGAACCAGAATTATAGCATGCCAAACCTTCAAAAATGACTTTTTTGCTCAACCGTGCCTTTCTTTTGCTTCTAATCAACTGCACAGCCAATGTGTATGATGGGGACATAATGCAGTGTACTGGGAACAAGATTAGAGGTTTTTTTTTAAAAAGGTGCTGTCTCTTTAAATGTGCATATAATTAACAGGTGTATTTTCACAATGTCAGGACCCAGACTTGAACCTGTGACCTCCAGTGTGTCTGCCAACGACTCTACTTGCTGAGCCACCTGGAATGCTGGACTGATCCTTGGACAGATCCTTGGACAGATCCTTGGACAGATCCTTGGACAGTTCCTTGGACAGATCCTTGGACAGTTCCTTGGACAGATCCTCGAATGACCCTGCTGTGAATCTTTATTGCCTTGAACTTTGAACCCTTTGCTCCTCCCATGAACTTCCTGTTTTAAGCCATGTCTTTGCACTTCCTGGTTGGCAGAATATTGTGCCTTCAACAGCTGATATCTCGCTTGTCTCTCCTGCTGCCATCCATATCTTTGCTACCATCCATTATCGACACTTGGCTTGTTCCTCGACTATGCTTTTGCCTAATCCCGACCTGCAACTACTTGTTACCGACCTTTGGCTATTCCTAGACTACGCTTCTGCTTGATCCTGACCTGCTGTATCTGCTACTGGACCCTGGCTTGCTCACCTCCTGGTGGGGCGATCCTGAGGACTGCGACCTGGTACTAACACGCAGCAAAATCCATCTCCACCATCGAGGGAGTCAAACTAGGCCTTGCAGATTGCCGCATATCTTCCTCCTCCTCCTCCTCCTCAAAGGATGCAAAAGTTCCCGAAGAATCGTCCTCCTCCTCTTCCACCCCTGGATCCTGCTCGGGCCTCTGGGAGCTAGGCATAATGGGGTCAGGATTCTCAGGATAAAGGGGGCCTTGAGAGGCAAGGAAGTCCTCCTTTTCCTCCTGCTGCTCTGCCTCCAGTGCCCTGTCCATAATGCCACGCAGAGTGTGCTCCAACAAAAACAGTACCGGTAGGGTGTCACTGATGCATGCGCTGTCCCGGCTGACCATCCTTGTGGACTCCTCAAATGCCGAGAGGACAGCACATGCATCCTTAATCAAAAGCCACTGCCGTGGTGAAAAGAAGCCCAGGCGCGCTGAGCCAGTGCTGGTGCTGTACTCGCAGAGATATTCATTGAGGGCCCTCTGCTGCATGTACAGGCGCTGCAGCATAGCCAAGGTGGAGTTCCAGCGGGTGGGCATGTCACAGACGAGGCGGTGTACCGGCAGGTGAAACTCGCGCTGCACTTCGGCCAAACGTGCAGTGGCACTGTACGACCGCCTGAAGTGATTGCACACCCTTCTTGCCATCCTTAGCACATCCTGCATTCCCGGGTATGAGTTCAAAAACCGCTGTACCACGAGATTCAGGACATGCGCCAGGCATAGCACATGGGTCAACTTTCCCTGACGAAGGGCGGCCAGGAGGTTTGACCCATTATCGGTAACCACCATCCCTGGCTGCAGCTGGCGTGGTGTCAACCACCTCTGGGCCTGTGCCTGCAGAGCCCCAAGAATCTCAAGGGCAGTATGCTGCCTGTCCCCTAGACACACAATCTGCAGCACTGCATGACACCTTTTGGCCTGAGACATAGAATAGCCCTTTGAACGCTTACGTAGTACCTCATCATATTCAAAGGACCATTCTGCAGAGGAGGGCATGGAGGAGGATGAGTAGGAGGAGGAGCAGAAGGGGGTAGGAGTGATCGATCTACCCGGATCAGCGACACCACCAGCTGTTTGCAGACGTGGGGGCAACCTGGCTGCAGCAAAGCTCTGGCTACAATCCCTTCCGCTGGCAAGCAGTGTCACCCAATGAGCAGTGACAGAAATGTACCGTCCCTGCCCATGTTTGCTTGACCAAGTGTCAGCCGTCAGGTGTATCTTACGGCTGACTGATGTGGCCAGGGACGACACTACATTTCCTTCCACATGTTGGTATAGGGATGGCAGGGCCTTACGGGCAAAGCAATGCCGACTTGGCACCTGCCACTGTGGAACTGCACATTTTGCAAAGTCACGGAAGGGAGCAGACTCTACCAGGTTAAATGGTAACAGTTGCAGAGCCAGTAGTTTTGCCAAACTACTGTTTAGATGCTGGGTATGTGGGTGGCGGGGAGTATACATTTTTTTTCGTTCCAGCATGTGTGGAATCGAAATTTGGCGTCTAGATGTTACAGCTGGTGGTGTGCTGGAGGTAGATGCGACACTGCCTGCTATATCATCATCCCTGTCAATGGAGGCTGCCAACAGGTAACGAGTGACTATAGCAGGGCCAGGAACAGACTGATGTGCAGGTGGAGCATGAGGAGCAGCGCAAGGAGGACTAGGAGGCCGACTGACCGATCTTTGGCCCTTTTGGGGGTTCTTCAAATGCTCCTGCCAACAGGCCAAGTGGTGGGTTGTCAAATGCCTGTTTAGGCAGCTTGTACCCAGGTGGTTGACATTTTTGCCACGTTTTATACCCTTCTGACAAATCTTGCAGATCGCAACTGTTCGGTCTGCATGGGATGTCTCAAAAAAGGGCTATCAAGAAGAGGTGTGTATAGTGGCCCGGGAGACAACAGGTGCGGCCTTAGATGGAGCGGGCCGTCTGCTCTCCCCTCTTGCTTGCTCTGCCTCCTCCTCAACCTCAGACCCAACATCAGACTCTATAAAGGACTGAGCATCAGGCGTGGCCCGGGAGACAACAGGTGCGGCCTTAGATGGAGCTGGCTGTCTGCTCTCCCCTCTTGCTTGCTCTGCCTCCTCCTCAACCTCAGACCCAACATCAGACTCCATAAAGGACTAAGCATCAGGCTGGAGTAGATGGCCGACACTGTGGTCAAACAGCTCAGCTGACTCCTCTGCCATGTCTGAAGTTGGGTCTAAGGGAGGACGTGAGGTGGACATGGACTCATCTCTATTTGTTCTGCCAACTGCAGAAGACTGACCACTTTTCTCTGCCTGGGTCACTGTAGTTGCAGATGATGCCGATGATGAGAGTTTGGTAATATAGTCCACTCCCTCCTGTACGTACTGTGGACGTATAGCTTGGCCACTGCCGGAGAACAATGCAAATGGTGGCCTGGCTGAGGACTGACCACCACGTCCACCCCTGCCTCTAGACACCCTAGAAGCTGTGCCCCTTTCCGCAGCAGGGCCACGTATGCCTTTTCTTGGTCTACCTGGCATATTTGTCACTGAGGCATTGGCAACTCTGTGCGGTGAAAAACGCACACTGCTATGCGACCCACAGTTGTAGCTGAATACAGCACAGCAGATGCGTGTCACGCACAGTTGCAAAGCCTTTTGCACAGTGGACCTAACGCTTTCAAGAACAGGCGTTAAGTTGTCACTGAGGCAATGTATTTTGCTGACTAACAAGCACGTATACCTGCTGTAGATATATCAGCACTGTGGAACGTGCTCACTACACAGAACCCTCACACTTTCACTTTGACTTTCCCTACAGAAACTAGATTATTACATCTAACTACTGTGGTACAAAGTTCCCTAACTACACTAGATATCCCTTTCCTCACACTAAAAGAACAGCTCCATACAGCAGAAGACTGACACTGTCCCTTTAATTTTTTTTTTTCTAACTCAAAAAACCAGCACAATCGCTGTATTTCTAACTACACTGACTGGCTGTAAGCTGAATGCAATTCTGCTATATGGAGCTTTAGAAGCACTCGCCTATGCAGAAAACATAGTGTAGCAAAGCAGGAGTAAGAGAAATGCTTCCACTCTCTTCAACAGACTCTGTATCACTGTGCTAGGGGTTAGGCGGGGCTATCTTATATACTGTGGGGCGTATTCACTTCTGATTGGAACCTGGTCTCCGTAGTCACTCCAATCATGTTCCCAGAAGACTCCTGCCCCCTCATTGGCTTTTGCTAATGTTTCTGGGCCAATCACTGGCTTTTAAAGCCCAGTTCCTGTACCAGTGCATTTTGGGCGGTTCTGGTGGCCGAATTCCGAACTTTTATATTTTTTAGTCAATATAACTGTATTTGATAACCAAAGGTCTGAAAAATAATTTAGTCAAAATGACTGTATTTTTGTCTTTTAGAGTCTGAAAACGCTTGTTTTAGACAAGAAAACTGCATTTCGTAAACCAATGGCCTGAAAAAAAAATGTTTTGGTCAAAATGACTGTATTTTTGTCTCCAAGTGTCTAAAAAGCTGTTTTTAGTCAAAATAACTGCATTTGATCACCAAAGGTCTGAAAAAAATTTAGTCAAAATGACTATTTTTGTCTTTATAGTCTTAAAACGCTACACCCCATCAGCACAGCCCAGCTATATAGAGAGAGCAACAGGAGTAGTCGCCCAGCCCACACAGTACCGGTGCAGCCCCAGCATAGAGAACAGTCAATAGGAACATCCACAGCATAGGGTAAAATAATAGCAGTAGAGCGACAAAGTACATGCAGGAAAAGCAAAAGTCGAACCAAAGTCCAGGACCAGAAAAAAGGCAAAAAGGGGGAACAAAAAGGCAATACACGTCTGCCACGTGTGGGGGAAGGGACGAGTCAATAGGGCATGTCCAGTCGTGACCAAGGGGGGGAAACCGGAGAGGGACCACCGATGCCAGTGTAGTCTCCTCAAAATTAGCAACCATGTGAGAGGTAGCAACCATTAGTGCAGTAGAAGAGCTCCCATTATAACAGGAAAAGTGTGTGTAACATCAAGTGCCAGGTATAGGCAGGAGAACCGAAAGGATCCATGACCGGCCGAAAAGAGTACAAAAGTTCCAAAAAGTAGAAACGATCCTCAAAGGTCTTCTCGCCTGGGGGAAGTGGCCGCCCGCAGGGCCCCACTATTAGCATCCAGCCATTGAACAGCAGCAGAAGGCTTGTCAAAGAACAACACCTCATCCCGGGCCACCACCCGGAGCCTGGAAGGGTACAGCATAGCGTATTGAACATTCAAGTCCCGCAATCTCCTCTTGACCTCTACGAATTTTGCACGCTGTTTCTGCACCACCGCAGAGTAATCAGGGAACAGGGAGATCCTTGAGTTGTCAATCTTGAGCCTCCCCTGCATTCCCCTGGCTTTAGTAATTGAGGAATTTGAAGATGAAAGTGCGCGGGGGGGGGGGGGGCTCCAGGAGGAAGAGGTCGCATAGGCACCCTATGAGCACGTTCCACCGAAAACATGGAAGTAAAGGATTCTTGCCCAAAATTAGAGAGCAGCCATTGTTCAATGAAAGCCACAGGATCTTTACCTTCCGCCCGCTCAGGGATCCCAATTGCTCTGATATTACTCCGTCTCATCCTATTCTCCAAGTCATCCAGACGTGCAGCTTGCTGGGCTGAGAGCAGGGCAGTATGTTTCAGTTCTCTTTGCAAAGGCGCCATGTCATCCTCCAGGGAGCTGACCCTGCCTTCCACTGCTGCTGTCCTCTCCCTCAATTTCTGCATATCATGTCTCATGAACGATATCTCAGCCTTGACCCCCTTTAACTCCGCTGTCAGGGCCGTAATTGAGGTGGTACAGGTGGTAACAGCAGCCATAATGTCCTGCAACGTGGGCTCTGTGTCCGGTGTAGGAGATGATTGCCTCGGGGCCTGGTCTGCATCTGCTGCCTCCCAATCAGCAATCTGGCGGGAGAGATCCCCTACGGGAACAGTGTCATCTGTGACTGAATGCGACCCCGGTGAGCCGGATCGATGGTCCTCAGATAGAGTTTGGGGGTCCCGGGCAGCAGGCTTAGCAAAAAGCTTTTGAGCAGCCTCCAGATATGTGGCCTTCTGTGCTGCGCGCTGGGAGGCGCCGCCATCTTGGATCGGGCCGGCCTGTGCGGATTTCCCTCTTTACCCTTCTTAGACATCACAGAGAGGAGATGGAGGACTCACCGGGTGATCACCGCACTCCAGGGAACACAGGGCACCGACTGACGGTAGAAATCAGAGCAGGATAAGGAGTTACACAGGATAACTACCAGGATCAACAGCGGAGCTCACAGCATGCACGTCCACTCACACCCGCAGCTCGGCCATGCCCCCCTGAAAAAAAATTTAGTCAAAATAACTGTATTTTTGTCTTTTAGAGTCTTAAAAGGCTTGTAGGCTTTTTAGACACTTGAAAACCAAAATAGAGTCATTTTGATCAAAAAAAATTAGCAGTTATCTTGTCTAAAAAGCGGCTGTTTAAGACTCTAAAAGACGAAAAGACGAAAATTTTGACAAAAAAAAAAGTCAGACCTTTGGTGACCAAATGTAGTTATTTTTAGTGTTGAGCGAACACGGACTGTATTATTCGTGTTCGTACCGAATAATTGGATTTTTTGTACCCGAACACGGACACGGACACTTTACTGTATGTTCGGGTAAAAATCCGTGTTCGGTCGTTTTATTTCCGGGTTTTGCATGCTTTGGCGCTCTTTTCATGGCGGGCTTTCAACAGCCAATCAACAATCGTTTAACTGGTGTGCCTTAAGCCATCCCAGCCATGCCTGCAAATGTCTCAGTAGCTGTGATTGGCCGTCTGAAGCATGTGACCAAGTCTTTATAAGTTCGAGGCAGCCGCAGCGGCGTCATTATGCTGCTTAGATTCAGGGACAGAGCACACATCAACGTGCTGGCTGCTGATTAGGGAAAGATAGGCAGGAAAAAACCATTTGTGTCCGGATAGAATTGAGGGACAGGTCGGAGTGTTTAGGCAGGGCGAGTTGTAGGCATTTTAGGGATAGAGTCTGCTGAATTATAGGGTCAGTGTCTTCTACAAACTACAATCGATATTGCTGTGTGGGGGGTGGGGTCTGCACTCAATCCTGATCTACGATCTCTTCTCAATCCTGTTAGGGACAGAGTCTGCTGAATTTTAGGGAAACTGTGTTCTACAAACTACAATCGATATTGCTGTGTGGTGTGGGATTGGAGATAGGCAGGTGTCAGTGATCCACATCCATTTTTCTGTGTGTGAGCTGCAGTGAACACAATCTTTTTGGGCTGCAGTGAACACAATCTTTTTGGGCTGCAGTGAACACAATCTTTTTGGGCTGCAGTGAACACAATCTTTTTGGGCTGCAGTGAACACAATCTTTTTGGGGTGCAGTGAACAAAATCTTTTTGGGGTGCAGTGAACACAATCCTTTTTGGTGTGCAGTGAACACAATCTTTGTGGGGTGCAGTGAACAAAATCCTTTGTGGGGTGCAGTGAACACAATCTTTTTGGGGTGCAGTGAACAAAATCCTTTTTGGGGTGCAGTGAACAACATCCTTTTTGGGGTGCAGTGAACACAATCTTTTTGGGGTGCAGTGAACAAAATCCTTTGTGGGGTGCAGTGAACACAATCTTTTTGGGGTGCAGTGAACACAATCTTTTTGGGGTGGAGTGAACAACATCCTTTTTGGGGTGCAGTGAACAAAATCCTTTTTGGGGTGCAGTGAACAAAATCATTTTTGGGGTGCAGTGAACACAATCTTTTTGGGGTGCAGTGAACACAATCTTTGTGGGGTGCAGTGAACACAATCTTTTTGGGGTGGAGTGAACAACATCCTTTTTGGGGTGCAGTGAACAACATCCTTTTTGGGGTGCAGTGAACACAATCTTTTTGGGGTGCAGTGAACACAATCTTTGTGGGGTACAGTGAACAGAATCTTTGTGGGGTGCAGTGAACACAATCTTTGGGGGGTACAGTGAACACAATCTTTGTGAGGTGCAGTGAACACAATCTTTGTGGGGTGCAGTGAACACAATCATTGTGGGGTGCAGTGAACTCAATCTTTGTGGGGTACAGTGAACACAATCTCATACTTCTGAAGGTTTGAGGGTGCTGCCTGTTCCATACTCCCCCTACTCCTCATCTAGCCTTTTAGGGGTACAAACAATAGTAATTGGGGCCTAGTGTGGTTGTGTACGTGTGATATACATACACTTTTTTGGGATCATATTTTCTATTACGCTATTTAATCAAAAACCTTTGGGGATCAGTTAAATTGGGGGATAGTCTGTGTTGGTACGTGTGAGAGAGATCCACCTTTCCAAGTTGTTGGGGTTCATCTCATACTTCTGAAGGTTTGAGGGTGCTGCCTGTTCCATACTCCCCCTACTCCTAGCCTTTTAGGGGTACAAACAATAGTAATTGGGGCCTAGTGTGGTTGTGTACGTGTGATATACATACACTTTTTTGGGATCATATTTTCTATTCCGCTATTTAATCAAAAACCTTTGGGGATCAGTTAAATTGGGGGATAGTCTGTGTTGGTACGTGTGAGAGAGATCCACCTTTCCAAGTTGTTGGGGTTCATCTCATACTTCTGAAGGTTTGAGGGTGCTGCCTGTTCCATACTCCCCCTACTCCTAGCCTTTTAGGGGTACAAACAATAGTAATTGGGGCCTAGTGTGGTTGTGTACGTGTGATATACATACACTTTTTTGGGATCATATTTTCTATTCCGCTATTTAATCAAAAACCTTTGGGGATCAGTTAAATTGGGGGATAGTCTGTGTTGGTACGTGTGAGAGAGATCCACCTTTCCAAGTTGTTGGGGTTCATCTCATACTTCTGAAGGTTTGAGGGTGCTGCCTGTTCCATACTCCCCCTACTCCTAGCCTTTTAGGGGTACAAACAATAGTAATTGGGGCCTAGTGTGGTTGTGTACGTGTGATATACATACACTTTTTTGGGATCATATTTTCTATTCCGCTATTTAATCAAAAACCTTTGGGGATCAGTTAAATTGGGGGATAGTCTGTGTTGGTACGTGTGAGAGAGATCCACCTTTCCAAGTTGTTGGGGTTCATCTCATACTTCTGAAGGTTTGAGGGTGCTGCCTGTTCCATACTCCCCCTACTCCTAGCCTTTTAGGGGTACAAACAATAGTAATTGGGGCCTAGTGTGGTTGTGTACGTGTGATATACATACACTTTTTTGGGATCATATTTTCTATTCCGCTATTTAATCAAAAACCTTTGGGGATCAGTTAAATTGGGGGATAGTCTGTGTTGGTACGTGTGAGAGAGATCCACCTTTCCAAGTTGTTGGGGTTCATCTCATACTTCTGAAGGTTTGAGGGTGCTGCCTGTTCCATACTCCCCCTACTCCTAGCCTTTTAGGGGTACAAACAATAGTAATTGGGGCCTAGTGTGGTTGTGTACGTGTGATATACATACACTTTTTTGGGATCATATTTTCTATTCCGCTATTTAATCAAAAACCTTTGGGGATCAGTTAAATTGGGGGATAGTCTGTGTTGGTACGTGTGAGAGAGATCCACCTTTCCAAGTTGTTGGGGTTCATCTCATACTTCTGAAGGTTTGAGGGTGCTGCCTGTTCCATACTCCCCCTACTCCTAGCCTTTTAGGGGTACAAACAATAGTAATTGGGGCCTAGTGTGGTTGTGTACGTGTGATATACATACACTTTTTTGGGATCATATTTTCTATTCCGCTATTTAATCAAAAACCTTTGGGGATCAGTTAAATTGGGGGATAGTCTGTGTTGGTACGTGTGAGAGAGATCCACCTTTCCAAGTTGTTGGGGTTCATCTCATACTTCTGAAGGTTTGAGGGTGCTGCCTGTTCCATACTCCCCCTACTCCTAGCCTTTTAGGGGTACAAACAATAGTAATTGGGGCCTAGTGTGGTTGTGTACGTGTGATATACATACACTTTTTTGGGATCATATTTTCTATTCCGCTATTTAATCAAAAACCTTTGGGGATCAGTTAAATTGGGGGATAGTCTGTGTTGGTACGTGTGAGAGAGATCCACCTTTCCAAGTTGTTGGGGTTCATCTCATACTTCTGAAGGTTTGAGGGTGCTGCCTGTTCCATACTCCCCCTACTCCTAGCCTTTTAGGGGTACAAACAATAGTAATTGGGGCCTAGTGTGGTTGTGTACGTGTGATATACATACACTTTTTTGGGATCATATTTTCTATTCCGCTATTTAATCAAAAACCTTTGGGGATCAGTTAAATTGGGGGATAGTCTGTGTTGGTACGTGTGAGAGAGATCCACCTTTCCAAGTTGTTGGGGTTCATCTCATACTTCTGAAGGTTTGAGGGTGCTGCCTGTTCCATACTCCCCCTACTCCTAGCCTTTTAGGGGTACAAACAATAGTAATTGGGGCCTAGTGTGGTTGTGTACGTGTGATATACATACACTTTTTTGGGATCATATTTTCTATTCCGCTATTTAATCAAAAACCTTTGGGGATCAGTTAAATTGGGGGATAGTCTGTGTTGGTACGTGTGAGAGAGATCCACCTTTCCAAGTTGTTGGGGTTCATCTCATACTTCTGAAGGTTTGAGGGTGCTGCCTGTTCCATACTCCCCCTACTCCTAGCCTTTTAGGGGTACAAACAATAGTAATTGGGGCCTAGTGTGGTTGTGTACGTGTGATATACATACACTTTTTTGGGATCATATTTTCTATTCCGCTATTTAATCAAAAACCTTTGGGGATCAGTTAAATTGGGGGATAGTCTGTGTTGGTACGTGTGAGAGAGATCCACCTTTCCAAGTTGTTGGGGTTCATCTCATACTTCTGAAGGTTTGAGGGTGCTGCCTGTTCCATACTCCCCCTACTCCTCATCTAGCCTTTTAGGGGTACAAACAATAGTAATTGGGGCCCAGTGTGGTTGTGTACGTGTGATATACATACACTTTTTTGGGATCATATTTTCTATTCCGCTATTTAATCAAAAACCTTTGGGGATCAGTTAAATTGGGGGATAGTCTGTGTCGGTACGTGTGAGAGAGATCCACCTTTCCAAGTTGTTGGGGTTCATCTCATACTTCTGAAGGTTTGAGGGTGCTGCCTGTTCCATACCCCCCCTACTCCTCATCTAGCCTTTTAGGGGTACAAACAATAGTAATTGGGGCCTAGTGTGGTTGTGTACGTGCGAGATACATACACTTTTTTTGATCATATTTCCTATTCCGCTATTCAATAAAAACCTTTGAGGATCAATTGAATTGCGGGATAGTCTGTGTCGGTACGTGTGAGAGAGATCCACCTTTCCAAGTTGTTGGGGTTCATCTCATACTTCTGAAGGTTTGAGGGTGCTGCCTGTTCCATACTCCCCCTACTCCTCATCTAGCCTTTTAGGGGTACAAACAATAGTAATTGGGGCCTAGTGTGGTTGTGTACGTGTGATATACATACACTTTTTTTGGATCATATTTTCTATTCCGCTATTTAATCAAAAACCTTTGGGGATCAGTTAAATTGGGGGATAGTCTGTGTTGGTACGTGTGAGAGAGATCCACCTTTCCAAGTTGTTGGGGTTCATCTCATACTTCTGAAGGTTTGAGGGTGCTGCCTGTTCCATACTCCCCCTACTCCTCATCTAGCCTTTTAGGGGTACAAACAATAGTAATTGGGGCCCAGTGTGGTTGTGTACGTGTGATATACATACACTTTTTTGGGATCATATTTTCTATTCCGCTATTTAATCAAAAACCTTTGGGGATCAGTTAAATTGGGGGATAGTCTGTGTCGGTACGTGTGAGAGAGATCCACCTTTCCAAGTTGTTGGGGTTCATCTCATACTTCTGAAGGTTTGAGGGTGCTGCCTGTTCCATACCCCCCCTACTCCTCATCTAGCCTTTTAGGGGTACAAACAATAGTAATTGGGGCCTAGTGTGGTTGTGTACGTGTGATATACATACACTTTTTTTGGATCATATTTTCTATTCCGCTATTTAATCAAAAACCTTTGGGGATCAGTTAAATTGGGGGATAGTCTGTGTCGGTACGTGTGAGAGAGATCCACCTTTCCAAGTTGTTGGGGTTCATCTCATACTTCTGAAGGTTTGAGGGTGCTGCCTGTTCCATACCCCCCCTACTCCTCATCTAGCCTTTTAGGGGTACAAACAATAGTAATTGGGGCCTAGTGTGGTTGTGTACGTGCGAGATACATACACTTTTTTTGATCATATTTCCTATTCCGCTATTCAATAAAAACCTTTGAGGATCAATTGAATTGCGGGATAGTCTGTGTCGGTACGTGTGAGAGAGATCCACCTTTCCAAGTTGTTGGGGTTCATCTCATACTTCTGAAGGTTTGAGGGTGCTGCCTGTTCCATACTCCCCCTACTCCTCATCTAGCCTTTTAGGGGTACAAACAATAGTAATTGGGGCCCAGTGTGGTTGTGTACGTGTGATATACATACACTTTTTTTGGATCATATTTTCTATTCCGCTATTTAATTTAACTGGGCCTCCATGCGAGACCTGTGTGCCTTGTTGCGCTGTTTTGAGTACTCCACCAACATGGCCAGTGGCAATGACGCCGTTCTCAGCTTAACTATCCCACTTCTATGCCTCCTTGAAAAAACAATTCGGGCGATGATGGAAGAGGATGTGGCACAGGATGAGGAGGAGGAGGAGGATGAAGAGGTAACATTTCCAAGGCTTTCAGGGCAGTCATTCGCAAGGGGCTCCGAGGGTGGGTTCCTGCACACGCAAACGCCAGGGACGCAATTGTCCAGCAGGGGCACAGTTCTGGAGGATGAGGAGGATGAGGAGGAGGAGGAGCTGGAGGAGGAGATGGAACCATGTTCACAGCAGGGTGGCACCCAGGCCAGCTCATGGCCATCACTGGTGCGTGGCTGGGGGGATACAGAGGACACGGACGATACACCTCCCACAGAGGACAGCCTTTCGTTGCCTCTGGGCAGCCTGGCACACATGAGCGATTACATGCTGCAGTGTCTCCACAACGACCGCCGAGTTGCCCACATTCTAACTTGTGCTGATTACTGGGTGGCCACGCTGCTGGATCCCCGTTACAAGGACAACGTACCGTCCTTAATTCACTCACTGGAGCGCGATCGCAAGATGCGCGAGTACAAGCGCACGCTGGTAGACGCCATGCTGCTGGCATTCCCATCTGACAGCGGGGCCACAGTGGAAGCACAAGGCAGAGGAGGAGGAGGAGGAGGTCGCCAACGCAACCAGGGCACCGCCAGCACCTCAGAAGGCAGGGTTAGCATGGCCGAAATGTGGAAAAGCTTTGTCAGCACGCCACAACAAACAGCAGCACCAGCAGCTCAGATGGAACGTCTTAGCAGGAGGCAGCATTTTACCAACATGGTGGAGCAGTATGTGTGCACACGCCTACATGTAGTGAATGACGGGTCTGCCCCCTTCAACTTCTGGGTCTCCAAATTGGGCACATGGCTTGAGCTTGCCCTTTACGCCTTGGAGGTGCTGGCGTGCCCTGCAGCCAGTGTATTATCTGAACGGGTATTTAGCACGGCTGGGGGCGTTATAACAGACAAGCGCAGCCGCCTGTCCAGAGACAATGTGGACAAGCTCACGTTCATTAAAATGAACCAGGCATGGATCCCACGGGACTTTTCCGTACCTTATGCAGAATAGCAATGGATACCGACCTTACCCACCCATTGTTCCATTTTTGCTCTTTCTCACTCTTTTGGGGTGTACCCTCATTTAAAATTTTTGAAAAGAAGCAGTGTTGGCTACCTCGTCCTCCTCCTCAGGGCCAGATTAATGTAGGGGCTATTGGAGCTGCAGCTCCAGGCCCCTACCTTTTATATAGGCCCCGGGTTGGCCATATTCACTGTTACCGCTCTTCTGTCACTTGTAAACACAGAAGTCTGGCTTCTATGCTCGCTTCCCCAGGCAGCACCCTCAGAACCTCCCCACACAGCGTGAAGGCCGGACAAGGAGGGACAGTTGGCGATGCATGGATGTGTTTATGGGCTTCAGAGACAGCATCCCATGTTGAATTAGGCATGCATGGCTGCACCCTTCCTCCTCTGGGTGCATGGCAAGGCACGGCCCTTAAGGCCCTTCAAAATCCTCAGCACCAAGCCCATGATGCTGTTAATCCGGCCCTGGTCCTCCTCCACCGCCGCTTCCACCTACACCGCCCATAGGTGTGCGCAGCCTATTGCATTAAGGTGTGCACCCCAAAGTTGAAATACACATGCATGTGTTTGCCAGCAGGGAGAGTAATGTATCGGGGCCATGTACCTGTAGGCAAGGAGAAATAGAGCAGAGCAGGTCCCAGGGAGATCTTTCCCATCTCCTCACTGGCAATGCTATGTGCCCTAGGTGATTAGGGTGTGCCCAGGCACACCCAGCACACCCTGTGCGCACGCCTATGTCACCGCTAGGCTTGTGACGGTATCAGATTTTCATGCTGCGATTAATTGATTAAGGTTTTGCCACGGTATACGGTATTATCACGGTATTCTATTATTAAATTTAAATTATTAAATTTCCACCTCACTTCAATTTCATTGCTGAATTTAGGGGCTTTGGTTCACTTATGCACATTATTATATAGTCAGTCAGTACAGACTCTGTGAACCAGGCCTAAAATAGGTCATCAAGCAGTGTCTGGCCTAACTGGTGATAACTGGTTCTGGCGCTCGGCTCCGATCCGATGGCCTGGTCATTAAGAGGGCAAATCCTTGTGGTCAAGAAGTGGTTAAACCTGAAGGAGGTGTTGTTTATAAATTACTTTACTATTGCTTTAGGCCTGGTTCACATGTATGCGGGTTGGTGGTTCACATTTGCACAGGCATAGCAGCCCATTGATTTGAATGGGCTGCTATGCCCTCATTTTCCGCAGAAAAAAGGTGCATGCAGCATTTTTTTAAAATTCAGTGGCCTTGAAATCCATCCTGCTTTTGCACCATGCGACTAACCTGCAGTTCCTGCTCTGGCAAGCTTTCTGCATTTTTTGTATACGTGGGCACGGCATTTAAAAATAAACAGTTTGCGTGTGCAGCAACGGCAGGTAAGTCGCATGGTGCAAAAGAAGGATGGATTTCATGGCCACTGCATTTTTTTAAATTCTGCATGCACCTTTTTTCAGCTGAAAACGCAGGCATAGCAGCTCAAGCCCATTCACATCAATGGGCTGCTATGCCTGTGCAAATGTGGGCCCCCAACCCGCATACATGTGAACCAGGCCTAAAGCAATAGTAAAGTCATTAATTGGTTAAACCTGCAGGAGGACCGGTGTTTTTATCTATTAATGACTTTACTATTGCTTTAGGCCTGGTTCACATGTATGCGGGTTGGGGGCCCACATTTGCACAGGCATAGCAGCCCATTGATGTGAATGGGCTTGAGCTGCTATGCCTGCGTTTTCAGCTGAAAAAAGGTGCATGCAGAATTTAAAAAAATGCAGTGGCCATGAAATCCATCCTTCTTTTGCACCATGCGACTTACCTGCCGTTGCTGCACACGCAAACTGTTTATTTTTAAATGCCGTGCCCACGTATACAAAAAATGCAGAAAGCTTGCCAGAGCAGGAACTGCAGGTTAGTCGCATGGTGCAAAAGCAGGATGGATTTCAAGGCCACTGAATTTAAAAAAAATGCTGCATGCACCTTTTTTCTGCGGAAAATGAGGGCATAGCAGCCCGTTCAAATCAATGGGCTGCTATGCCTGTGCAAATGTGGGCCGCCAACCCGCATACATGTGAACCGCCAACCCGCATACATGTGAACCACCAACCCGCATACATGTGAACCAGGCCTAAAGCAATAGTAAAGTCATTAATAGATAAAAACACCGGTCCTCCTGCAGGTTTAACCACTTCTGGATCGCAAGGATTTGCCCCTTTAAAGACCAGGCCATCGGATCAGAGCGCCAGGACCAGTCATCACCAGGTAGGCCAGACACTGCTTGATGGCTATATAATAATGTAATGTGGGCTGCTAGGCGTGTGTGTGTGTATATATATATTTATTAGAGCTGCACGATTCTGGCCAAAATGAGAATCACGATTTTTTAGCTTGGAATAAAGATCACGATTCTCTCACGATTCTCTGTGTAACAAAAAAAAAAAAAATTGGGATAACTTTACTGTTACGTTTTTTTTTTTTTTTTATTCATTAAAGTCTAATCATTGCGTTTGAAAGACTGCTGCGCAAATACAGTGTGACATAAAATATTACAACAATCGCCATTTTATTCTGTAGGGTCTCTGCTAAAAAAATATATAAAATGTTTGGGGGTTCTAAGTACTTTTCTAGCAAAAAAAAACTGATTTTAACTTGCAAGCAGCAAGTGTCAGAAAAAGATCCAGTCTTTAAGAGGTTAAACTTCCTTTCTCCCTGGCAGAGGGAAGGAAAAGATACAAATGTAATCATTTTTGTTTATAGTTAGGAGACTTAATGCTGAAAGGTGTTAGCTGAGTGAGTGAATGAGTCATCCAGCTCACTGAAATGTATCAATTCACAAGTCAGGCAGACTTGACAGAGAAACTCGGTATTTTAAAAATGCCACAATAACAATACCGTGGCTATGCAATACCGCGATATATCGAATTACCGAAAACCGGCATATGTCTAGTCACCGCCACATCCACCACCACCTCAACCTCCCTCCTACTCCATATGGGCCTCGTCCTTCAGAGATGAAGAAGAACATTGTTTTATTTTTCTGTTTTTTTTTGTTGTTTTAAGTTATTTCCCTATCCACATTTGTTTGCAGAGCACTTGCCATGCTCTTAATTACGTTTTGCTGCCATTTGCAGCACTCTAGCCCTTTCCTTTGGTGTTTTAGAGCCATTTTAGTGCCTTAAAGTTCGGGTCCCCATTGACTTCAATGGGGTTCGGTGTCCGGGAAAAGTTCGGTAAAAGTCCGGGACACGGACCCGGACTTTTTTTTAAAGTTCGGCCGAACCCGTCGAACACGGACATCTAGGTGTTCGCTCAACCCTAGTTATTTTGACTAAAAAAGGCTTTTTAGACACTTGGAGACCAAAATAATGTAATTTTGACCCAAAAACTTTTTTTCAGGCCATTGGTTTACCAAATGCAGTTATCTGGTCTAAAACCGGCGTTTTAAGACTCTAAAAGCCGAAAATACAGTCATTTTGACTAAAACATTTTTTCCAGATCTTTGGTGATCAAATGCAGTTATTCTGACTAAAAAAAGGCTTTTTTGACACTTGGAGACCAAAACAGAGTCATTTTGATCAAAAAAATATTTTCCAGGCCATTGGAGACCAAATGCGATTATCTTGTCCAAAACAAGCGTTTTAAGATTATAAAGACAAAAATAGTCATTTTGACTAAATTTTTTTCAGACCTTTGGTGATCAAATGCAGTTATTTTGACTAAAACAGCTTTTTAGACACTTGGAGACAAAAATAGAGTCATTTTGACCAAAAAATTTTTTTTTTCAGGCCATTGGTTTACCAAATGCAGTTTTCTTGTCTAAAACAAGCGTTTTCAGACTCTAAAAGACAAAAATACAGTCATTTTGACTAAATTATTTTTCAGACCTTTGGTTATCAAATGCAGTTATATTGACTAAAAAAAGGCTATTTAGACACTTGAAAACCAAAATAGAGTCATTTTGACCAAAAAGATTTTTCAGGCCATCGGTTACGAAATGCAATTATCTTGTCTAAAACCGGCTTTTTAAGACTCTAAAAGGCGAAAATACAGTCATTTTGACTAAAAACAATTTTCAGACCTTTGGTGACCAAATGCAGTTATTTTGACGAATAAAGGCTTTTTAGACACGGAGACCAAATTAGAGTCATTTTGACCAAAAAATTTTTTCAGGCCATTGGAGACCAAATGCAGTTATCTTGTCTAAAACAAGCGTTTTAAGACTCTAAAAGACGAAAATAGTCATTTTGACCAAACACATTTTTTCAGGCTATTGGTTAGCACATGCAGTTATCTTGAAAGCCAACGAATAAAGGAAAAGCCAAAAGCCTACAGCACCTGGTATTCCCAGCTGGTCTCCCATCCAGGTACTAACCAGGCCTGACCCTGCTTAGCTTCCGAGATCAGACAGGATCAGGCGCGTTCAGGGTGATATGGCCATAGGCGCTCACCACTGCCACCCTCGACCCCTTTGAACTTGGCCATGGCAAGATGGCACCTCAGGAGAAACAAGAAAAATGCCAACGAATAAAGGAAAAGCCAAAAGCCTACAGCACCTGGTGTTTCCAGGTGGTCTCCCATCCAGGTACTAACCCGTTTGGATGATCGAACGGTTTGGGTCGAACGTAGTATTTGGTGGCTGAAGGTATATTAGGCATTCACAGGGTACAGAAGTAAGTGTCTGTATAGGCCCCAAAAATTAGCCCACATGGGTTTAATTGATAGTTAAGAATGTAGTATTCTGTGGCTGAAGGTACATTAGGCATTCACGGGATACAGAAGTAAGTGTCGGCCTGTATAGGCCCCAAAAAATAGCTCACATGGGTTTAACTGACAGCAAAGAACATAGCATTTGATGGCTAGAGGTACATTAGGCATTCACACAGTATACAGAATTAAGTGTCGGCATGTATAGGCCCCAAAAATTAGCTCACATGGGTTTAACTGACAGCAAAGAACCTAGTGTATTTGATGGCTGGAAGTACATTAGGCATTTCCAGTATACAGAAGTAAGTGTCAGCCTGTTTAGGCCCCAAAAATTAGCTCACATGGGTAAAACTGACAGCAAAGAACGTATTATTGGATGGCTAGAGGTAAATCAGGCATTCACACGGTATACAGAAGTAAGTGTCGGCCTGTATAGGCCCCAAAAATTAGCTCACATGGGTTTAACTGACAGCAGAGAACGTAGTATTTGATGGCTGGAGGTACATTAGGCATTCACACAGTATACAGAAGTAAGTGTCGGCCTCTATAGGCCCCAAAAATTAGCTCACATGGGTTTACCTGACTGCTAAGAGCGTAGTATTCTGTGGCTAAAGGTACATTAGGCATTCACAGGATACAGAAGTAAGTGTCGGCCATAAAAGGCACCAGAAATTAGGCCACATGGGTATACCTGACACTTACCTTCAGCCACAGAATACTTCGTTCTTAGCTGTCAGTTAAACCCATGTGGGCTAATTTTTGAGGCCTATACAGGCCAACACTTACTTCTGGATGGGAGACCGCCTGGGATTACCAGGTGCTGTAGGATTTTGGCTTTTCCTTTATTCGTTGGCTTTATTTTTGTTTCTCCTGAGGTGCCATCTTGCCATTGCCAAGTTCAAAGGGGCTGAGGGTGGCAGTGGTGATAGCCTACGACCACATCACTCTGAACGTGTCTGATCTCAGAAGCTAAGCAGAGTCGGGCCTTTTTAGTACCTGGATGGGAGACCGCCTGGGAAAACCAGGTGCTGTAGGCTTTTGGCTTTTCCTTTATTCGTTGGCTTTCTTTTTGTTTCTCATGAGGTGTCATCTTGCCATGGCCAAGTTCAAAGGGGTCGAGGGTGGCCGCTGTGATCGCCTACGGCCACATCACCCTGAACGCGATCGATCGCGTCTGATCTTGGAAGCTAAGCAGGGTTGGGCCTGGTTAGTACCTGGATGGGAGACTGCCTGTGAATACCAGGTGCTGTAGGCTTTTGGCTTTTCCTTTATTCGTTGGCTTTATTTTTGTTTCTCCTAAGGTGCCATCTTGCCATGGCCAAGTTCAAAGGAGTCGAGGGTGGCAGTGGTGATCGCCTACGGCCTCTTCACCCTGAACACGCCTGATCTCATCTGATCTCGGAAGCTAAGTAGGATCGTGCCTGGTTAGTACCTGGATGGGAGACCGCCTGGGAATACCAGTTGCTGTAGGCTTTTGGCTTTTCCTTTATTCGTTGGCTTTCTTTTTGTTTCTCCTGAGGTGCCGTCTTGCCATGAGCAAGTTCAAAGGGGTCGAGGGTGGCAGTGACAATCGCCTATGGCCACATCACCCTGAACGCGCCTGCTCTTGTCTGCTTTTGGAAGCTAAGCAGGGTCGGGCCTGGTTAGTATCTGAATGGGAGACCGCCTGGGAATATCAGGTGCTGTAGGCTTTTGGCTTTTCCTTTATTCGTTGGCTTTCTTTTTGTTTCTCCTGAGGTGCCATCTTGCCATGGGCAAGTTCAAAGGGGTCGAGGGTGGCAGTGATGATGGCCACATCACCCTGAACGCGCCTGATCTCGTCTGATCTCGGAAGATAAGCAGGGTCGGGCCTGGTTAGTAGGGATGATCGAACTTTTGAAAAGTTTGGTTCGACCAGAAGACCCGTATTTCCCGAAAGTTCGGTTCAGATTCCAGAACCCCATTGAAATCAAAGGGACCCGAACTTCGGTAATTAAAGAAACACAATTTTGAAGCCCTAAAACCCAATAAATGCCCCTAAAAAATGCCTAGGGTTCTGGGTCATGCCCCAGGGACTATTAATCACACAAAAAAAAGTTCTTAAAAATTGTCGTTTTTGATAGAGAGCCAATTATTGAAAAAATTATTGGGAAAAAAAAAGATTTCTTTGGATTTTGTGTCTGTGGAGTCTAAAAGGTGTACCTGTGACGTTTCAGCTCTGTAGCATGTCCAGAACCAGAATTATAGCATGCCAAACCTTCAAAAATGACTTTTTTGCTCAACCGTGCCTTTCTTTTGCTTCTAATCAACTGCACAGCCAATGTGTATGATGGGGACATAATGCAGTGTACTGGGAACAAGATTAGAGGTTTTTTTTGAAAAAGGTGCTGTCTCTTTAAATGTGCATATAATTAACAGGTGTATTTTCACAATGTCAGGACCCAGACTTGAACCTGTGACCTCCAGTGTGTCTGCCAATGACTCTACTTGCTGAGCCACCTGGAATGCTGGACAGATCCTTGGACAGATCCTTGGACAGATCCTTGGACAGATCCTTGGACAGATCCTTGGACAGATCCTTGGACAGATCCTTGGACAGTTCCTTGGACAGATCCTTGGACAGTTCCTTGGACAAATCCTCGAATGACCCTGCTGTGAATCTTTATTGCCTTGAACTTTGAACCCTTTGCTCCTCCCATGAACTTCCTGTTTTAAGCCATGTCTTTGCACTTCCTGGTTGGCAGAATATTGTGCCTTCAACAGCTGATATCTCGCTTGTCTCTCCTGCTGCCATCCATATCTTTGCTACCATCCATTATCGACACTTGGCTTGTTCCTCGACTATGCTTTTGCCTAATCCCGACCTGCAACTACTTGTTACCGACCTTTGGCTATTCCTAGACTACGCTTCTGCTTGATCCTGACCTGCTGTATCTGCTACTGGACCCTGGCTTGCTCACCTCCTGGTGGGGCGATCCTGAGGACTGCGACCTGGTACTAACACGCAGCAAAATCCATCTCCACCATCGAGGGAGTCAAACTAGGCCTTGCAGATTGCCGCATATCTTCCTCCTCCTCCTCCTCCTCAAAGGATGCAAAAGTTCCCGAAGAATCGTCCTCCTCCTCTTCCACCCCTGGATCCTGCTCGGGCCTCTGGGAGCTAGGCATAATGGGGTCAGGATTCTCAGGATAAAGGGGGCCTTGAGAGGCAAGGAAGTCCTCCTCTTCCTCCTGCTGCTCTGCCTCCAGTGCCCTGTCCATAATGCCACGCAGAGTGTGCTCCAACAAAAACAGTACCGGTAGGGTGTCACTGATGCATGCGCTGTCCCGGCTGACCATCCTTGTGGACTCCTCAAATGCCGAGAGGACAGCACATGCATCCTTAATCAAAAGCCACTGCCGTGGTGAAAAGAAGCCCAGGCGCGCTGAGCCAGTGCTGGTGCTGTACTCGGAGAGATATTCATTGAGGGCCCTCTGCTGCATGTACAGGCGCTACAGCATAGCCAAGGTGGAGTTCCAGCGGGTGGGCATGTCACAGACGAGGCGGTGTACCGGCAGGTGAAACTCGCGCTGCACTTCGGCCAAACGTGCAGTGGCACTGTACGACCGCCTGAAGTGATTGCACACCCTTCTTGCCATCCTTAGCACATCCTGCATTCCCGGGTATGAGTTCAAAAACCGCTGTACCACGAGATTCAGGACATGCGCCAGGCATAGCACATGGGTCAACTTTCCCTGACGAAGGGCGGCCAGGAAGTTTGACCCATTATCGGTAACCACCATCCCTGGCTGCAGCTGGCGTGGTGTCAACCACCTCTGGGCCTGTGCCTGCAGAGCCCCAAGAATCTCAGGGGCAGTATGCTGCCTGTCCCCTAGACACACAAGCTGCAGCACTGCATGACACCTTTTGGCCTGAGACATAGAATAGCCCTTTGAACGCTTACGTAGTACCTCATCATATTCAAAGGACCATTCTGCAGAGGAGGGCATGGAGGAGGATGAGTAGGAGGAGGAGCAGAAGGGGGTAGGAGTGATCGATCTACCCGGATCAGCGACACCACCAGCTGTTTGCAGACGTGGGGGCAACCTGGCTGCAGCAAAGCTCTGGCTACAATCCCTTCCGCTGGCAAGCAGTGTCACCCAATGAGCAGTGACAGAAATGTACTGTCCCTGCCCATGTTTGCTTGACCAAGTGTCAGCCGTCAGGTGTATCTTACGGCTGACTGACGTGGCCAGGGACGACACTACATTTCCTTCCACATGTTGGTATAGGGATGGCAGGGCCTTACGGGCAAAGCAATGCCGACTTGGCACCTGCCACTGTGGAACTGCACATTTTGCAAAGTCACGGAAGGGAGCAGACTCTACCAGGTTAAATGGTAACAGTTGCAGAGCCAGTAGTTTTGCCAAACTACTGTTTAGATGCTGGGTATGTGGGTGGCGGGGAGTATACATTTTTTTTCGTTCCAGCATGTGTGGAATCGAAATTTGGCGTCTAGATGTTACAGCTGGTGGTGTGCTGGAGGTAGATGCGACACTGCCTGCTATATCATCATCCCTGTCAATGGAGGCTGCCAACAGGTAACGAGTGACTATAGCAGGGCCAGGAACAGACTGATGTGCAGGTGGAGCATGAGGAGCAGCGCAAGGAGGACTAGGAGGCCGACTGACCGATCTTTGGCCCTTTTGGGGGTTCTTCAAATGCTCCTGCCAACAGGCCAAGTGGTGGGTTGTCAAATGCCTGTTTAGGCAGCTTGTACCCAGGTGATTGACATTTTTGCCACGTTTTATACCCTTCTGACAAATCTTGCAGATCGCAACTGTTCGGTCTGCATGGGATGTCTCAAAAAAGGGCTATCAAGAAGAGGTGTGTATAGTGGCCCGGGAGACAACAGGTGCGGCCTTAGATGGAGCCAGCCGTCTGCTCTCCCCTCTTGCTTGCTCTGCCTCCTCCTCAACCTCAGACCCAACATCAGACTCTATAAAGGACTGAGCATCAGGCGTGGCCCGGGAGACAACAGGTGCGGCCTTAGATGGAGCGGGCTGTCTGCTCTCCCCTCTTGCTTGCTCTGCCTCCTCCTCAACCTCAGACCCAACATCAGACTCCATAAAGGACTAAGCATCAGGCTGGAGTAGATGGCCGACACTGTGGTCAAACAGCTCAGCTGACTCCTCTGCCATGTCTGAAGTTGGGTCTAAGGGAGGACGTGAGGTGGACATGGACTCATCTCTATTTGTTCTGCCAACTGCAGAAGACTGACCACTTTTCTCTGCCTGGGTCACTGTAGTTGCAGATGATGCCGATGATGAGGGTTTGGTAATATAGTCCACCACCTCCTGTACGTACTGTGGACATATAGCTTGGCCACTGCCGGAGAACAATGCAAATGGTGGCCTGGCTGAGGACTGACCACCACATCCACCCCTGCCTCTAGACACCCTAGAAGCTGTGCCCCTTTCCGCAGCAGGGCCACGTATGCCTTTTCTTGGTCTACCTGGCATATTTGTCACTGAGGCGTTGGCAACTCTGTGCGGTGAAAAACGCACACTGCTATGCGAACCACAGTTGTAGCTGAATACAGCACAGCAGATGCGTGTCACGCACAGTTGCAAAGCCTTTTGCACAGTGGACCTAACGCTTTCA
Source organism: Pelophylax lessonae (assembly GCF_965119305.1). Classification (NCBI taxonomy): domain Eukaryota; kingdom Metazoa; phylum Chordata; class Amphibia; order Anura; family Ranidae; genus Pelophylax; species Pelophylax lessonae. Next base: position 247,753,030 of record NC_138772.1, read on the forward strand.
AGAACAGGCGTTAAGTTGTCACTGAGGCAATGTATTTTGCTGACTAACAAGCACGTATACCTGCTGTAGATATATCAGCACTGTGGAACGTGCTCACTACACAGAACCCTCACACTTTCACTTTGACTTTCCCTACAGAAACTAGATTATTACATCTAACTACTGTGGTACAAAGTTCCCTAACTACACTAGATATCCCTTTCCTCACACTAAAAGAACAGCTCCATACAGCAGAAGACTGACACTGTCCCTTTAATTTTTTTTTTTTTCTAACTCAAGAAACCAGCACAATCGCTGTATTTCTAACTACACTGACTGGCTGTAAGCTGAATGCAATTCTGCTATATGGAGCTTTAGAAGCACTCGCCTATGCAGAAAACATAGTGTAGCAAAGCAGGAGTAAGAGAAATGCTTCCACTCTCTTCAACAGACTCTGTATCACTGTGCTAGGGGTTAGGCGGGGCTATCTTATATACTGTGGGGCGTATTCACTTCTGATTGGAACCTGGTCTCCGTAGTCACTCCAATCATGTTCCCAGAAGACTCCTGCCCCCTCATTGGCTTTTGCTGATGTTTCTGGGCCAATCACGGGCTTTCAAAGCCCAGTTCCTGTACCAGTGCATTTTGGGCGGTTCTGGTGGCCGAATTCCGAACTTTTACTGCAAAGAGTTCAGAATTCGGCCGAATTTCGAACACCCAATGTTCGGGTCAAACCGATGGTCGACCCAAACCGTTCGATCATCCCTACGGGTTAGTACCTGGATGGGAGACCACTTGGAAACACCAGGTGCTGTAGGCTTTTGGCTTTTCCTTTATTCGTTGGCTTTTTTTTTGTTTCTCCTGAGGTGCCATCTTGCCATTGCCAAGTTCAAAGGGGTCGAGGGTGGCAGTGGTGATCGCCTATGGCCATATCACCCTGAACGCGCCTGATCCTGTCTGATCTCGGAAGCTAAGCAGGGTCGGGCCTGGTTAGTACCTGGATGGGAGACCAGCTGGGAATACCAGGTGCTGTAGGCTTTTGGCTTTTCCTTTATTCGTTGGCTTTCAAGATAACTGCATGTGCTAACCAATAGCCTGAAAAAATGTGTTTGGTCAAAATGACTATATTCGTCTTTTAGAGTCTTAAAACGCTTGTTTTAGACAAGATAACTGCATTTGGTCTCCAATGGCCTAAAAAAATTTTTTGGTCAAAATGACTCTAATTTGGTCTCCGTGTCTAAAAAGCCTTCATTCGTCAAAATAACTGCATTTGGTCACCAAAGGTCTGAAAATTGTTTTTAGTCAAAATGACTGTATTTTCGCCTTTTAGAGTCTTAAAAAGCCGGTTTTAGACAAGATTATTGCATTTCGTAACCAATGGCCTGAAAAATCTTTTTGGTCAAAATGACTCTATTTTGGTTTTCAAGTGTCTAAAAAGCCTTTTTTTAGTCAATATAACTGCATTTGATAACCAAAGGTCTGAAAATAATTTAGTCAAAATGACTGTATTTTTGTCTTTTAGAGTCTGAAAACGCTTGTTTTAGACAAGAAAACTGCATTTGGTAAACCAATGGCCTGAAAAAAAAAATTTGTGGGTCAAAATGACTCTATTTTTGTCTCCAAGTGTCTAAAAAGCTGTTTTAGTCAAAATAACTGCATTTGATCACCAAAGGTCTGAAAAAAAATTTAGTCAAAATGACTATTTTTGTCTTCATAGTCTTAAAACGCTTGTTTTGGACAAGATAATCGCATTTGGTCTCCAATGGCCTGGAAAATATTTTTTTGATCAAAATGACTCTGTTTTGGTCTCCAAGTGTCAAAAAAGCCTTTTTTTAGTCAGAATAACTGCATTTGATCACCAAAGATCTGGAAAAAATGTTTTAGTCAAAATGACTGTATTTTCGGCTTTTAGAGTCTTAAAACGCCGGTTTTAGACCAGATAACTGCATTTGGTAAACCAATGGCCTGAAAAAAATTTTTGGGTCAAAATTACATTATTTTGGTCTCCAAGTGTCTAAAAAGCCTTTTTTAGTCAAAATAACTACATTTGGTCACCAAAGGTCTGACTTTTTTTTTTTGTCAAAATTTTCGTCTTTTCGTCTTTTAGAGTCTTAAACAGCCGCTTTTTAGACAAGGTAACTGCTAATTTTTTTTGATCAAAATGACTCTATTTTGGTTTTCAAGTGTCTAAAAAGCCTACAAGCCTTTTAAGACTCTAAAAGACAAAAATACAGTTATTTTGACTTAATTTTATTTTCAGGGGGGCGTGGCCGAGCTGCGGGTGTGAGTGGACGTGCATGCTGTGAGCTCCGCTGTTGATCCTGGTAGTTATCCTGTGTAACTCCTTATCCTGCTCCGATTTCTACCGTCAGTCGGTGCCCTGTGTTCCCTGGAGTGCGGTGATCACCCGGTGAGTCCTCCATCTCCTCTCCGTGATGTCTAAGAAGGGTAAAGAGGGAAATCCGCACAGGCTGGCCAGATCCAAGATGGCGGCGCCTCCCAGCGCGCAGCACAGAAGGCCACATATCTGGAGGCTGCTCAAAAGCTTTTTGCTAAGCCTGCTGCCCGGGACCCCCAAAGTCTATCTGAGGACCATCGATCCGGCTCACCGGGGTCGCATTCAGACACAGATGACACTGTTCCCGTAGGGGATCTCTCCCGCCAGATTGCTGATTGGGAGGCAGCAGATGCAGACCAGGCCCCGAGGCAATCATCTCCTACACCGGACACAGAGCCCACGTTGCAGGACATTATGGCTGCGGTTACCACCTGTACCACCTCAATTACGGCCCTGACAGCGGAGTTAAAGGGGGTCAAGGCTGAGATATCGTTCATGAGACATGATATGCAGAAATTGAGGGAGAGGACAGCAACAGTGGAAGGCAGGGTCAGCTCCCTGGAGGATGACATGGCACCTTTGCAAAGGGAACTGAAACATACTGCCCTGCTCTCAGCCCAGCAAGCTGCACGTCTGGATGACTTGGAGAATAGGATGAGACGGAGTAATATCAGAGCAATTAGGATCCCTGAGCGGGCGGAAGGTAAAGATCCTGTGGCTTTCATTGAACAATGGCTGCTCTCTACTTTTGGGCAAGAATCCTTTACTTCCATGTTTTCGGTGGAACGTGCTCATAGGGTGCCTATGCGACCTCTTCCTCCTGGAGCCCCCCCCCCCGCGCACTTTCATCTTCAAATTCCTCAATTACTAAAGCCAGGGGAATGCAGGGGAGGCTCAAGATTGACAACTCAAGGATCTCCCTGTTCCCCGATTACTCTGCGGTGGTGCAGAAACAGCGTGCGAAATTCGTAGAGGTCAAGAGGAGATTGCGGGACTTGAATGTTCAATACGCTATGCTGTACCCTTCCAGGCTCCGGGTGGTGGCCCGGGATGAGGTGTTGTTCTTTGACAAGCCTTCTGCTGCTGTTCAATGGCTGGATGCTAATAGTGGGGCCCTGCGGGCGGCCACTTCCCCCAGGCGAGAAGACCTTTGAGGATCGTTTCTACTTTTTGGAACTTTTGTACTCTTTTCGGCCGGTCATGGATCCTTTCGGTTCTCCTGCCTATACCTGGCACTTGATGTTACACACACTTTTCCTGTTATGATGGGAGCTCTTCTACTGCACTAATGGTTGCTACCTCTCACATGGTTGCTAATTTTGAGGAGACTACACTGGCATCGGTGGTCCCTCTCCGGTTTCCCCCCCTTGGTCACGACTGGACATGCCCTATTGACTCGTCCCTTCCCCCACACGTGGCAGACGTGTATTGCCTTTTTGTTCCCCCTTTTTGCCTTTTTTCTGGTCCTGGACTTTGGTTCGATTTTTGCTTTTCCTGCATGTACTTTGTCGCTCTACTGCTATTATTTTACCCTATGCTGTGGATGTTCCTATTGACTGTTCTCTATGCTGGGGCTGCACCGGTACTGTGTGGGCTGGGCGACTACTCCTGTTGCTCTCTCTATATAGCTGGGCTGTGCTGATGGGGTGTAGCGTTTTAAGACTATAAAGACAAAAATAGTCATTTTGACTAAATTTTTTTCAGACCTTTGGTGATCAAATGCAGTTATTTTGACTAAAAACAGCTTTTTAGACACTTGGAGACAAAAATACAGTCATTTTGACCAAAACATTTTTTTTTCAGGCCATTGGTTTACGAAATGCAGTTTTCTTGTCTAAAACAAGCGTTTTCAGACTCTAAAAGACAAAAATACAGTCATTTTGACTAAATTATTTTTCAGACCTTTGGTTATCAAATACAGTTATATTGACTAAAAAATATAAAAGTTCGGAATTCGGCCACCAGAACCGCCCAAAATGCACTGGTACAGGAACTGGGCTTTAAAAGCCCGTGATTGGCCCAGAAACATCAGCAATAGCCAATGAGGGGGCAGGAGTCTTCTGGGAACATGATTGGAGTGACTACGGAGACCAGGTTCCAATCAGAAGTGAATACGCCCCACAGTATATAAGATAGCCCCGCCTAACCCCTAGCACAGTGATACAGAGTCTGTTGAAGAGAGTGGAAGCATTTCTCTTACTCCTGCTTTGCTACACTATGTTTTCTGCATAGGCGAGTGCTTCTAAAGCTCCATATAGCAGAATTGCATTCAGCTTACAGCCAGTCAGTGTAGTTAGAAATACAGCGATTGTGCTGGTTTTTTGAGTTAGAAAAAAAAAAAAATTAAAGGGACAGTGTCAGTCTTCTGCTGTATGGAGCTGTTCTTTTAGTGTGAGGAAAGGGATATCTAGTGTAGTTAGGGAACTTTGTACCACAGTAATTAGATGTAATAATCTAGTTTCTGTAGGGAAAGTCAAAGTGAAAGTGTGAGGGTTCTGTGTAGTGAGCACGTTCCACAGTGCTGATATATCTACAGCAGGTATACGTGCTTGTTAGTCAGCAAGATACATTGCCTCAGTGACAACTTAACGCCTGTTCTTGAAAGAGTTAGGTCCACTGTGCAAAAGGCTTTGCAACTGTGCGTGACACGCATCTGCTGTGCTGTATTCAGCTACAACTGTGGTTCGCATAGCAGTGTGCGTTTTTCACCGCACAGAGTTGCCAACGCCTCAGTGACAAATATGCCAGGTAGACCAAGAAAAGGCATACGTGGCCCTGCTGCGGAAAGGGGCACAGCTTTTAGGGTGTCTAGAGGCAGGGGTGGACGTGGTGGTCAGTCCTCAGCCAGGCCACCATTTGCATTGTTCTCCGGCAGTGGCCAAGCTATACGTCCACAGTACGTACAGGAGGTGGTGGACTATATTACCAAACCCTCATCATCGGCATCATCTGCAACTACAGTGACCCAGGCAGAGAAAAGTGGTCAGTCTTCTGCAGTTGGCAGAACAAATAGAGATGAGTCCATGTCCACCTCACGTCCTCCCTTAGACCCAACTTCAGACATGGCAGAGGAGTCAGCTGAGCTGTTTGACCACAGTGTCGGCCATCTACTCCAGCCTGATGCTTAGTCCTTTATGGAGTCTGATGTTGGGTCTGAGGTTGAGGAGGAGGCAGAGCAAGCAAGAGGGGAGAGCAGACAGCCCGCTCCATCTAAGGCTGCACCTGTTGTCTCCCGGGCCATGCCTGATGCTCAGTCCTTTATAGAGTCTGATGTTGGGTCTGAGGTTGAGGAGGAGGCAGAGCAAGCAAGAGGGGAGAGCAGACGGCTGGCTCCATCTAAGGCCGCACCTGTTGTCTCCCGGGCCACTATACACACCTCTTCTTGATAGCCCTTTTTTGAGACATCCCATGCAGACCGAACAGTTGCGATCTGCAAGATTTGTCAGAAGGGTATAAAACGTGGCAAAAATGTCAACCACCTGGGTACAAGCTGCCTAAACAGGCATTTGACAACCCACCACTTGGCCTGTTGGCAGGAGCATTTGAAGAACCCCCAAAAGGGCCAAAGATCGGTCAGTCGGCCTCCTAGTCCTCCTTGCGCTGCTCCTCATGCTCCACCTGCACATCAGTCTGTTCCTGGCCCTGCTATAGTCACTCGTTACCTGTTGGCAGCCTCCATTGACAGGGATGATGATATAGCAGGCAGTGTCGCATCTACCTCCAGCACACCACCAGCTGTAACATCTAGATGCCAAATTTCGATTCCACACATGCTGGAACGAAAAAAAATGTATACTCCCCGCCACCCACATACCCAGCATCTAAACAGTAGTTTGGCAAAACTACTGGCTCTGCAACTGTTACCATTTAACCTGGTAGAGTCTGCTCCCTTCCGTGACTTTGCAAAATGTGCAGTTCCACAGTGGCAGGTGCCAAGTCGGCATTGCTTTGTCCGTAAGGCCCTGCCATCCCTATACCAACATGTGGAAGAAAATGTAGTGTCGTCCCTGGCCACGTCAGTCAGCCGTAAGATACACCTGACGGCTGACACTTGGTCAAGCAAACATGGGCAGGGACGGTACATTTCTGTCACTGCTCATTGGGTGACACTGCTTGCCAGCGGAAGGGATTGTAGCCAGAGCTTTGCTGCAGCCAGGTTGCCCCCACGTCTGCAAACAGCTGGTGGTGTCGCTGATCCGGGTAGATCGATCACTCCTACCCCCTTCTGCTCCTCCTCCTACTCATCCTCCTCCATGCCCTCCTCTGCAGAATGGTCCTTTGAATATGATGAGGTACTACGTAAGCGTTCAAAGGGCTATTCTATGTCTCAGGTCAAAAGGTGTCATGCAGTGCTGCAGCTTGTGTGTCTAGGGGACAGGCAGCATACTGCCCCTGAGATTCTTGGGGCTCTGCAGGCACAGGCCCAGAGGTGGTTGACACCACACCAGCTGCAGCCAGGGATGGTGGTTACCGATAATGGGTCAAACCTCCTGGCCGCCCTTCGTCAGGGAAAGTTGACCCATGTGCTATGCCTGGCGCATGTCCTGAATCTCGTGGTACAGCGGTTTTTGAACTCATACCCGGGAATGCAGGATGTGCTAAGGATGGCAAGAAGGGTGTGCAATCACTTCAGGCGGTCGTACAGTGCCACTGCACGTTTGGCCGAAGTGCAGCGCGAGTTTCACCTGCCGGTACACCGCCTCGTCTGTGACATGCCCACCCGCTGGAACTCCACCTTGGCTATGCTGCAGCGCCTGTACATGCAGCAGAGGGCCCTCAATGAATATCTCTGCGAGTACAGCACCAGCACTGGCTCAGCGCGCCTGGGCTTCTTTTCACCACGGCAGTGGCTTTTGATTAAGGATGCATGTGCTGTCCTCTCGGCATTTGAGGAGTCCACAAGGATGGTCAGCCGGGACAGCGCATACATCAGTGACACCCTACCAGTACTGTTTTTGTTGGAGCACACTCTGCGTGGCATTATGGACAGGGCACTGGAGGCAGAGCAGCAGGAGGAAGAGGAGGACTTCCTTGCCTCTCAAGGCCCCCTTTATCCTGAGAATCCTGACCCCATTATGCCTAGCTCCCAGAGGCCCGAGCAGGATCCAGCGGTGGAAGAGGAGGAGGACGATTCTTCGGGAACTTTTGCATCCTTTGAGGAGGAGGAGGAAGATATGCGGCAATCTGCAAGGCCTAGTTTGACTCCCTCGATGGTGGAGATGGATTTTGCTGCGTGTTAGTACCAGGTCGCAGTCCTCAGGATCGCCCCACCAGGAGGTGAGCAAGCCAGGGTCCAGTAGCAGATACAGCAGGTCAGGATCAAGCAGAAGCGTAGTCTAGGAATAGCCAAAGGTCGGTAACAAGTAGTTGCAGGTCGGGATTAGGCAAAAGCATAGTCGAGGAACAAGCCAAGTGTCGATAATGGATGGTAGCAAAGATATGGATGGCAGCAGGAGAGACAAGCGAGATATCAGCTGTTGAAGGCACAATATTCTGCCAACCAGGAAGTGCAAAGACATGGCTTAAAACAGGAAGTTCATGGGAGGAGCAAAGGGTTCAAAGTTCAAGGCAATAAAGATTCACAGCAGGGTCATTCGAGGATTTGTCCAAGGAACTGTCCAAGGATCTGTCCAAGGATATGTCCAAGGATCTGTCCAAGGATCTGTCCAGCATTCCAGGTCGCTCAGCAAGTAGAGTCATTGGCAGACACACTGGAGGTCACAGGTTCAAGTCTGGGTCCTGACATTGTGAAAATACACCTGTTAATTATATGCACATTTAAAGAGACAGCACCTTTTTAAAAAAAAACCTCTAATCTTGTTCCCAGTACACTGCATTATGTCCCCATCATACACATTGGCTGTGCAGTTGATTAGAAGCAAAAGAAAGGCACGGTTGAGCAAAAAAGTCATTTTTGAAGGTTTGGCATGCTATAATTCTGGTTCTGGACATGCTACAGAGCTGAAACGTCACAGGTACACCTTTTAGACCCCACAGACACAAAATCCAAAGAAATCTTTTTTTTTTCCCAATAATTTTTTCAATAATTGGCTCTCTATCAAAAACGACAATTTTTAAGAACTTTTTTTGTGTGATTAATAGTCCCTGGGGCATGACCCAGAACCCTAGGCATTTTTTAGGGGCATTTATTGGGTTTTAGGGCTTCAAAATTGTGTTTCTTTAATTACCGAAGTTCGGGTCCCATTGATTTCAATGGGGTTCTGGAATCTGAACCGAACTTTCGGGAAATACGGGTCTTCTGGTCGAACCAAACTTTTCAAAAGTTCGATCATCCCTACTAACCAGGCCCGACCCTGCTTATCTTCCGAGATCAGACGAGATCAGGCGCGTTCAGGGTGATGTGGCCATCATCACTGCCACCCTCGACCCCTTTGAACTTGCCCATGGCAAGATGGCACCTCAGGAGAAACAAAAAGAAAGCCAACGAATAAAGGAAAAGCCAAAAGCCTACAGCACCTGATATTCCCAGGCGGTCTCCCATCCAGGTACTAACCAGGCCCGACCCTGCTTAGCTTCCAAAAGCAGACAAGAGCAGGGGCGTTCAGGGTGATGTGGCCATAGGCGATTGTCACTGCCACCCTCGACCCCTTTGAACTTGCTCATGGCAAGATGGCACCTCAGGAGAAACAAAAAGAAAGCCAACGAATAAAGGAAAAGCCAAAAGCCTACAGCAACTGGTATTCCCAGGCGGTCTCCCATCCAGGTACTAACCAGGCACGACTCTGCTTAGCTTCCAAGATCAGACGCGATCGATCGCGTTCAGGGTGATGTGGCCGTAGGCGATCACAGCGGCCACCCTCGACCCCTTTGAACTTGGCCATGGCAAGATGGCACCTCATGAGAAACAAAAAGAAAGCCAACGAATAAAGGAAAAGCCAAAATCCTACAGCACCTGGTAATCCCAGGCGGTCTCCCATCCAGAAGTAAGTGTTGGCCTGTATAGGCCTCAAAAATTAGCCCTCATGGGTAGGGTTGAGCGGACACCTAGATGTCCGTGTTCGACGGGTTCGGCCGAACTTTAAAAAAAAGTCCGGGTCCGTGTCCCGGACTTTTACCGAACTTTTCCCGGACACCGAACCCCATTGAAGTCAATGGGGACCCGAACTTTAAGGCACTAAAATGGCTCTAAAACACCAAAGGAAAGGGCTAGAGTGCTGCAAATGGCAGCAAAACGTAATTAAGAGCATGGCAAGTGCTCTGCAAACAAATGTGGATAGGGAAATAACTTAAAACAACAAAAAAAAACAGAAAAATAAAACAATGTTCTTCTTCATCTCTGAAGGACGAGGCCCATATGGAGTAGGAGGGAGGTTGAGGTGGTGGTGGATGTGGCGGTGACATAGGCGTGCGCACAGGGTGTGCTGGGTGTGCCTGGGCACACCCTAATCACCTAGGGCACATAGCATTGCCAGTGAGGAGATGGGAAAGATCTCCCTGGGACCTGCTCTGCTCTATTTCTCCTTGCCTACAGGTACATGGCCCCGATACATTACTCTCCCTGCTGGCAAACACATGCATGTGTATTTCAACTTTGGGGTGCACACCTTAATGCAATAGGCTGCGCACACCTATGGGCGGTGTAGGTGGAAGCGGCGGTGGAGGAGGACCAGGGCCGGATTAACAGCATCATGGGCTTGGTGCTGAGGATTTTGAAGGGCCTTAAGGGCTGTGCCTTGCCATGCACCCAGAGGAGGAAGGGTGCAGCCATGCATGCCTAATTCAACATGGGATGCTGTCTCTGAAGCCCATAAACACATCCATGCATCGCCAACTGTCCCTCCTTGTCCGGCCTTCACGCTGTGTGGGGAGGTTCTGAGGGTGCTGCCTGGGGAAGCGAGCATAGAAGCCAGACTTCTGTGTTTACAAGTGACAGAAGAGCGGTAACAGTGAATATGGCCAACCCGGGGCCTATATAAAAGGTAGGGGCCTGGAGCTGCAGCTCCAATAGCCCCTACATTAATCTGGCCCTGAGGAGGAGGACGAGGTAGCCAACACTGCTTCTTTTCAAAAATTTTAAATGAGGGTACACCCCAAAAGAGTGAGAAAGAGCAAAAATGGAACAATGGGTGGGTAAGGTCGGTATCCATTGCTATTCTGCATAAGGTACGGAAAAGTCCCGTGGGATCCATGCCTGGTTCATTTTAATGAACGTGAGCTTGTCCACATTGTCTCTGGACAGGCGGCTGCGCTTGTCTGTTATAACGCCCCCAGCCGTGCTAAATACCCGTTCAGATAATACACTGGCTGCAGGGCACGCCAGCACCTCCAAGGCGTAAAGGGCAAGCTCAGGCCATGTGCCCAATTTGGAGACCCAGAAGTTGAAGGGGGCAGACCCGTCATTCACTACATGTAGGCGTGTGCACACATACTGCTCCACCATGTTGGTAAAATGCTGCCTCCTGCTAAGACGTTCCATCTGAGCTGCTGGTGCTGCTGTTTGTTGTGGCGTGCTGACAAAGCTTTTCCACATTTCGGCCATGCTAACCCTGCCTTCTGAGGTGCTGGCGGTGCCCTGGTTGCGTTGGCGACCTCCTCCTCCTCCTCCTCTGCCTTGTGCTTCCACTGTGGCCCCGCTGTCAGATGGGAATGCCAGCAGCATGGCGTCTACCAGCGTGCGCTTGTACTCGCGCATCTTGCGATCGCGCTCCAGTGAGTGAATTAAGGACGGTACGTTGTCCTTGTAACGGGGATCCAGCAGCGTGGCCACCCAGTAATCAGCACAAGTTAGAATGTGGGCAACTCGGCGGTCGTTGTGGAGACACTGCAGCATGTAATCGCTCATGTGTGCCAGGCTGCCCAGAGGCAACGAAAGGCTGTCCTCTGTGGGAGGTGTATCGTCCGTGTCCTCTGTATCCCCCCAGCCACGCACCAGTGATGGCCATGAGCTGGCCTGGGTGCCACCCTGCTGTGAACATGGTTCCATCTCCTCCTCCAGCTCCTCCTCCTCCTCATCCTCCTCATCCTCCAGAACTGTGCCCCTGCTGGACAATTGCGTCCCTGGCGTTTGCGTGTGCAGGAACCCACCCTCGGAGCCCCTTGCGAATGACTGCCCTGAAAGCCTTGGAAATGTTACCTCTTCATCCTCCTCCTCCTCCTCATCCTGTGCCACATCCTCTTCCATCATCGCCCGAATTGTTTTTTCAAGGAGGCATAGAAGTGGGATAGTTAAGCTGAGAACGGCGTCATTGCCACTGGCCATGTTGGTGGAGTACTCAAAACAGCGCAACAAGGCACACAGGTCTCGCATGGAGGCCCAGTTATTGGTGGTGAAGTGGTGCTGTTCCGCAGAGCGACTCACGCGTGCGTGCTGCAGCTGAAACTCCACTATGGCCTGCTGCTGCTCGCACAGTCTTTTCAGCATGTGCAAGGTGGAGTTCCACCTTGTGGGCACGTCACATATGAGGCGGTGAGCGGGAAGGCCGAAGTTACGCTGCAGCGCTGCCAGGCGAGCAGCAGCAGGGTGAGAACGCCGAAAGTGCGCACAAACGGCCCGCACTTTCTGCAGCAGCTCTGACATATCGGGGTAGTTTTTAAGGAACCTCTGCACCACCAAATTCAGCACATGCGCCAGGCAAGGGATGTGCGTCAAACCGGCTAGGCCCAGAGCTGCTATGAGATTTCGCCCGTTATCGCACACCACCAGGCCGGGCTTGAGGCTCGCTGGCAGCAACCACTCATTTGTCTGCTGTTCCATGCTCCTCCACAACTCCTGCGCGGTGTGTGGTTTGTCCCCCAAACAGGCAAGTTGTAAAACTGCCTGCTGTCGTTTACCCCTGGCCGTGCTGAAGTTGGTGGTGAAGGTGTTACGCTGTCCGGATGAGGAGGCGGTAGAGGATGAGGAAGCGGAGTAGGAGGAGTTAGGAACAGGAGGCAAACTGAAGCGCCCTGCAATCCTCGGTGGTGGAAGGACATGCGCCAAATTGCTATCCGCCTCAGGCCCATCCGCCACTGCATTTACCCAGTGTGCCGTTAGGGAGATATAACGCCCCTGACCGTGCTTACTGGTCCACGTATCCGTAGTTAGGTGGACCTTGGCACAGATGGCGTTGCGCAGTGCACACCTGATATTTTCCCCCACTTGGTTGTGCAGGGAAGGGATGGCTTGCCTGGAAAAGTAGTGGCGGCTGGGCACGACGTACTGTGGGACAGCCACCGACATAAGGTTTTTAAAACTGTGCGTCTCCACCAGACGGAATGACAGCATTTCAAAGGCCAATAATTTTGAAATGCTGGCATTCAGGGCCAGGGATCGCGGGTGGGTAGGGGGGTACTTCCTCTTCCTCTCAAGTGTTTGGGAGATGGAAAGCTGAACGCTTCCACGGGACATTGTGGAGATGGTTGTTGGTGACCCAGGTGGTGGTGTTGCTGACAGATCGTCTGTTTGCGGGGTGGCAGGTGCCGGTATCACTACAGATGTGGCTGGAGCGGCCGAGACTGCAGCAGAAGAGGAAGCAGGATGAGCCAGAGACGTTTCTTGGTTTTGAAGGTGTGTACTCCACTGCAGCTCGTGCTTTGCACTTAGATGCCTGATCATGCAGGTTGTGCTCAGGTTGAGAAGGTTTATGCCTCGCTTCAAGCTCTGATTGCACAGGGTGCAAACCACTCTTGTCCTGTCATCAGCACATTTTCTAAAGAACTTCCACGCTAGAGAACTCCTTTGAGCTGACTTTGGTGCGCTCGTTCCCTTGCTGCGTTGGGCAGTAGCGGGCGTAGTGTCTAGGGCACGGCCGCTCCGCTTCTGCACCCTGCTCCCTCTTCTGCTGTGCTGGTGGCTCTGTGCGACCACCGCCTCTTCCTCCAAACTACTCAGGTCACCTGCATGACGTTCATTCCATGTGGGGTCGAGGACCTCATCGTCCTCCACATCATCTTCCACCCAGTCTTCACCCCTGCCCTCCTTGTCGGTCTCCACAATGCTGAACGCCGCAGCAGTTGGCACCTGCGTTTCGTCATCATCGGAGACGTGCTGCGATGATCCTTGCATGTACTCATCTTGAGAAATAAGTGGTTGGGCATCGCTGCACTCAATCTCTTCCACTTCTGGGGCAGGGCTAGGTGGATGGCCCTGGGAAACCCTGCTGACAGAGTCCTCAAAAAGAATAAGAGACTGCTGTATGGCTTGGGGCTCAGACTGCTGGCCTGATTTGCAAGGGGGTGAGGTGAAAGACGGTTGGACATTGGCTGCAGGTGCCAACTCTGACCTTTCTGCAGTAGACTGGGTGGGAGACAATGTGAAGGAACTGGAGGCACTGTCAGCAGCAAACCAATCTACTATCGCCTCAACTTGTTCTGGCCTCATCACTTCTAGGGGCGTTTGATGCCCTACCAAATACTGATGCAGGTTCTGTCGCCTACTCACACTTGAGGAAGGTGTTTCACTTGTGCGTGTAGCTGGCACAGATCGACCACGTCCTCTCCTTGCAACAGGAGCTCTACCAGCAGCACCACGACCCAGGCCACGGCCCTTATTTGACGGTCTCCTCATATTTCTGTAATTTAAGATCTTGCCCTAGAAAGGTTTTTATTGAATAGCGGAATAGGAAATATGATCCAAAAAAGTGTATGTATCTCGCACGTACAAAACCACACTAGGCCCCAATTACTATTGTTTCTACCCCTAAAAGGATGGATGAGGAGTAGGAGGAGTATGGAACAGACAGCACCCTCAAATCTTCAGAAGTATGAGATGAACCCCAAAAACTTGGAAAGGTGGATCTCACACGTACCGACACAGACTATCCCGCAATTCAATTGATCCTCAAAGGTTTTTATTGAATAGCGGAATAGGAAATATGATCAAAAAAAGTGTATGTATCTCGCACGTACACAACCACACTAGGCCCCAATTACTATTGTTTGTACCCCTAAAAGGATGGTTGAGCAGTAGGAGCAGGAGTATGGAACAGGCAGCACCCTCAAATCTTCAGAAGTATGAGATGAACCCCAACAACTTGGAAAGGTGGATCTCACACGTACCGACACAGACTATCTCGCAATTGAATTGATCCCCAAAGGTTTTAATTGAATAGCGGAATAGAAAATATGATCAAAAAGAAAGTGTATGTATCTCGCACGTACACCACCACACTAGGCCCCAACTACTATTGTTTGTACCCCTAAAAGGATGGTTGAGCAGTAGGAGGAGGAGTATGGAACAGGCAGCACCCTCAAATCTTCAGAAGTATGAGATGAACCCCAAAAACTTGGAAAGGTGGATCTCTCTCACACGTACCAACACAGACTATCCCCCAATTTAACTGATCCCCAAAGGTTTTTGATTAAATAGCGGAATAGAAAATATGATCCAAAAAAAGTGTATGTATATCACACGTACACAACCACACTAGGCCCCAATTACTATTGTTTGTACCCCTAAAAGGCTAGATGAGGAGTAGGGGGGGTATGGAACAGGCAGCACCCTCAAACCTTCAGAAGTATGAGATGAACCCCAACAACTTGGAAAGGTGGATCTCTCTCACACGTACCAACACAGACTATCCCCCAATTTAACTGATCCCCAAAGGTTTTTGATTAAATAGCGGAATAGAAAATATGATCCAAAAAAAGTGTATGTATATCACACGTACACAACCACACTGGGCCCCAATTACTATTGTTTGTACCCCTAAAAGGCTAGATGAGGAGTAGGGGGAGTATGGAACAGGCAGCACCCTCAAACCTTCAGAAGTATGAGATGAACCCCAACAACTTGGAAAGGTTGCATCTCTCTCACACGTACCAACACAGACTATCCCCCAATTTAACTGATCCCCAAAGGTTTTTGATTAAATAGCGGAATAGAAAATATGATCCAAAAAAAGTGTATGTATATCACACGTACACAACCACACTAGGCCCCAATTACTATTGTTTGTACCCCTAAAAGGCTAGATGAGGAGTAGGGGGGGTATGGAACAGGCAGCACCCTCAAATCTTCAGAAGTATGAGATGAACCCCAACAACTTGGAAAGGTGGATCTCTCTCACACGTACCAACACAGACTATCCCCCAATTTAACTGATCCCCAAAGGTTTTTGATTAAATAGCGGAATAGAAAATATGATCCAAAAAAAGTGTATGTATATCACACGTACACAACCACACTGGGCCCCAATTACTATTGTTTGTACCCCTAAAAGGCTAGATGAGGAGTAGGGGGAGTATGGAACAGGCAGCACCCTCAAACCTTCAGAAGTATGAGATGAACCCCAACAACTTGGAAAGGTGGATCTCTCTCACACGTACCAACACAGACTATCCCCCAATTTAACTGATCCCCAAAGGTTTTTGATTAAATAGCGGAATAGAAAATATGATCCAAAAAAAGTGTATGTATATCACACGTACACAACCACACTAGGCCCCAATTACTATTGTTTGTACCCCTAAAAGGCTAGATGAGGAGTAGGGGGAGTATGGAACAGGCAGCACCCTCAAACCTTCAGAAGTATGAGATGAACCCCAACAACTTGGAAAGGTGGATCTCTCTCACACGTACCAACACAGACTATCCCCCAATTTAACTGATCCCCAAAGGTTTTTGATTAAATAGCGGAATAGAAAATATGATCCAAAAAAAGTGTATGTATATCACACGTACACAACCACACTAGGCCCCAATTACTATTGTTTGTACCCCTAAAAGGCTAGATGAGGAGTAGGGGGAGTATGGAACAGGCAGCACCCTCAAACCTTCAGAAGTATGAGATGAACCCCAACAACTTGGAAAGGTGGATCTCTCTCACACGTACCAACACAGACTATCCCCCAATTTAACTGATCCCCAAAGGTTTTTGATTAAATAGCGGAATAGAAAATATGATCCAAAAAAAGTGTATGTATATCACACGTACACAACCACACTAGGCCCCAATTACTATTGTTTGTACCCCTAAAAGGCTAGATGAGGAGTAGGGGGGGTATGGAACAGGCAGCACCCTCAAACCTTCAGAAGTATGGAAGTATGAGATGAACCCCAACAACTTGGAAAGGTGGATCTCTCTCACACGTACCAACACAGACTATCCCCCAATTTAACTGATCCCCAAAGGTTTTTGATTAAATAGCGGAATAGAAAATATGATCCAAAAAAAGTGTATGTATATCACACGTACACAACCACACTAGGCCCCAATTACTATTGTTTGTACCCCTAAAAGGCTAGATGAGGAGTAGGGGGGGTATGGAACAGGCAGCACCCTCAAATCTTCAGAAGTATGAGATGAACCCCAAAAACTTGGAAAGGTGGATCTCTCTCACACGTACCAACACAGACTATCCCCCAATTTAACTGATCCCCAAAGGTTTTTGATTAAATAGCGGAATAGAAAATATGATCCAAAAAAAGTGTATGTATATCACACGTACACAACCACACTAGGCCCCAATTACTATTGTTTGTACCCCTAAAAGGCTAGATGAGGAGTAGGGGGGGGTATGGAACAGGCAGCACCCTCAAACCTTCAGAAGTATGAGATGAACCCCAACAACTTGGAAAGGTGGATCTCTCTCACACGTACCAACACAGACTATCCCCCAATTTAACTGATCCCCAAAGGTTTTTGATTAAATAGCGGAATAGAAAATATGATCCAAAAAAAGTGTATGTATATCACACGTACACAACCACACTAGGCCCCAATTACTATTGTTTGTACCCCTAAAAGGCTAGATGAGGAGTAGGGGGGGTATGGAACAGGCAGCACCCTCAAACCTTCAGAAGTATGAGATGAACCCCAACAACTTGGAAAGGTGGATCTCTCTCACACGTACCAACACAGACTATCCCCCAATTTAACTGATCCCCAAAGGTTTTTGATTAAATAGCGGAATAGAAAATATGATCCAAAAAAAGTGTATGTATATCACACGTACACAACCACACTGGGCCCCAATTACTATTGTTTGTACCCCTAAAAGGCTAGATGAGGAGTAGGGGGAGTATGGAACAGGCAGCACCCTCAAACCTTCAGAAGTATGAGATGAACCCCAACAACTTGGAAAGGTGGATCTCTCTCACACGTACCAACACAGACTATCCCCCAATTTAACTGATCCCCAAAGGTTTTTGATTAAATAGCGGAATAGAAAATATGATCCAAAAAAAGTGTATGTATATCACACGTACACAACCACACTGGGCCCCAATTACTATTGTTTGTACCCCTAAAAGGCTAGATGAGGAGTAGGGGGAGTATGGAACAGGCAGCACCCTCAAACCTTCAGAAGTATGAGATGAACCCCAACAACTTGGAAAGGTGGATCTCTCTCACACGTACCAACACAGACTATCCCCCAATTTAACTGATCCCCAAAGGTTTTTGATTAAATAGCGGAATAGAAAATATGATCCAAAAAAAGTGTATGTTTATCACACGTACACAACCACACTAGGCCCCAATTACTATTGTTTGTACCCCTAAAAGGCTAGATGAGGAGTAGGGGGGGTATGGAACAGGCAGCACCCTCAAACCTTCAGAAGTATGAGATGAACCCCAACAACTTGGAAAGGTGGATCTCTCTCACACGTACCAACACAGACTATCCCCCAATTTAACTGATCCCCAAAGGTTTTTGATTAAATAGCGGAATAGAAAATATGATCCAAAAAAAGTGTATGTATATCACACGTACACAACCACACTAGGCCCCAATTACTATTGTTTGTACCCCTAAAAGGCTAGGAGTAGGGGGAGTATGGAACAGGCAGCACCCTCAAACCTTCAGAAGTATGAGATGAACCCCAACAACTTGGAAAGGTGGATCTCTCTCACACGTACCAACACAGACTATCCCCCAATTTAACTGATCCCCAAAGGTTTTTGATTAAATAGCGGAATAGAAAATATGATCCAAAAAAAGTGTATGTATATCACACGTACACAACCACACTAGGCCCCAATTACTATTGTTTGTACCCCTAAAAGGCTAGATGAGGAGTAGGGGGAGTATGGAACAGGCAGCACCCTCAAACCTTCAGAAGTATGAGATGAACCCCAACAACTTGGAAAGGTGGATCTCTCTCACACGTACCAACACAGACTATCCCCCAATTTAACTGATCCCCAAAGGTTTTTGATTAAATAGCGGAATAGAAAATATGATCCAAAAAAAGTGTATGTATATCACACGTACACAACCACACTAGGCCCCAATTACTATTGTTTGTACCCCTAAAAGGCTAGATGAGGAGTAGGGGGAGTATGGAACAGGCAGCACCCTCAAACCTTCAGAAGTATGAGATGAACCCCAACAACTTGGAAAGGTGGATCTCTCTCACACGTACCAACACAGACTATCCCCCAATTTAACTGATCCCCAAAGGTTTTTGATTAAATAGCGGAATAGAAAATATGATCCAAAAAAAGTGTATGTATATCACACGTACACAACCACACTAGGCCCCAATTACTATTGTTTGTACCCCTAAAAGGCTAGATGAGGAGTAGGGGGGGTATGGAACAGGCAGCACCCTCAAACCTTCAGAAGTATGAGATGAACCCCAACAACTTGGAAAGGTGGATCTCTCTCACACGTACCAACACAGACTATCCCCCAATTTAACTGATCCCCAAAGGTTTTTGATTAAATAGCGGAATAGAAAATATGATCCAAAAAAAGTGTATGTATATCACACGTACACAACCACACTGGGCCCCAATTACTATTGTTTGTACCCCTAAAAGGCTAGATGAGGAGTAGGGGGAGTATGGAACAGGCAGCACCCTCAAACCTTCAGAAGTATGAGATGAACCCCAACAACTTGGAAAGGTGGATCTCTCTCACACGTACCAACACAGACTATCCCCCAATTTAACTGATCCCCAAAGGTTTTTGATTAAATAGCGGAATAGAAAATATGATCCAAAAAAAGTGTATGTATATCACACGTACACAACCACACTAGGCCCCAATTACTATTGTTTGTACCCCTAAAAGGCTAGATGAGGAGTAGGGGGGGTATGGAACAGGCAGCACCCTCAAATCTTCAGAAGTATGAGATGAACCCCAACAACTTGGAAAGGTGGATCTCTCTCACACGTACCAACACAGACTATCCCCCAATTTAACTGATCCCCAAAGGTTTTTGATTAAATAGCGGAATAGAAAATATGATCCAAAAAAAGTGTATGTATATCACACGTACACAACCACACTGGGCCCCAATTACTATTGTTTGTACCCCTAAAAGGCTAGATGAGGAGTAGGGGGAGTATGGAACAGGCAGCACCCTCAAACCTTCAGAAGTATGAGATGAACCCCAACAACTTGGAAAGGTGGATCTCTCTCACACGTACCAACACAGACTATCCCCCAATTTAACTGATCCCCAAAGGTTTTTGATTAAATAGCGGAATAGAAAATATGATCCAAAAAAAGTGTATGTATATCACACGTACACAACCACACTAGGCCCCAATTACTATTGTTTGTACCCCTAAAAGGCTAGATGAGGAGTAGGGGGAGTATGGAACAGGCAGCACCCTCAAACCTTCAGAAGTATGAGATGAACCCCAACAACTTGGAAAGGTGGATCTCTCTCACACGTACCAACACAGACTATCCCCCAATTTAACTGATCCCCAAAGGTTTTTGATTAAATAGCGGAATAGAAAATATGATCCAAAAAAAGTGTATGTATATCACACGTACACAACCACACTAGGCCCCAATTACTATTGTTTGTACCCCTAAAAGGCTAGATGAGGAGTAGGGGGAGTATGGAACAGGCAGCACCCTCAAACCTTCAGAAGTATGAGATGAACCCCAACAACTTGGAAAGGTGGATCTCTCTCACACGTACCAACACAGACTATCCCCCAATTTAACTGATCCCCAAAGGTTTTTGATTAAATAGCGGAATAGAAAATATGATCCAAAAAAAGTGTATGTATATCACACGTACACAACCACACTAGGCCCCAATTACTATTGTTTGTACCCCTAAAAGGCTAGATGAGGAGTAGGGGGGGTATGGAACAGGCAGCACCCTCAAACCTTCAGAAGTATGAGATGAACCCCAACAACTTGGAAAGGTGGATCTCTCTCACACGTACCAACACAGACTATCCCCCAATTTAACTGATCCCCAAAGGTTTTTGATTAAATAGCGGAATAGAAAATATGATCCAAAAAAAGTGTATGTATATCACACGTACACAACCACACTAGGCCCCAATTACTATTGTTTGTACCCCTAAAAGGCTAGATGTGGAGTAGGGGGGGTATGGAACAGGCAGCACCCTCAAATCTTCAGAAGTATGAGATGAACCCCAAAAACTTGGAAAGGTGGATCTCTCTCACACGTACCAACACAGACTATCCCCCAATTTAACTGATCCCCAAAGGTTTTTGATTAAATAGCGGAATAGAAAATATGATCCAAAAAAAGTGTATGTATATCACACGTACACAACCACACTAGGCCCCAATTACTATTGTTTGTACCCCTAAAAGGCTAGATGAGGAGTAGGGGGGGTATGGAACAGGCAGCACCCTCAAACCTTCAGAAGTATGAGATGAACCCCAACAACTTGGAAAGGTGGATCTCTCTCACACGTACCAACACAGACTATCCCCCAATTTAACTGATCCCCAAAGGTTTTTGATTAAATAGCGGAATAGAAAATATGATCCAAAAAAAGTGTATGTATATCACACGTACACAACCACACTAGGCCCCAATTACTATTGTTTGTACCCCTAAAAGGCTAGATGAGGAGTAGGGGGGGTATGGAACAGGCAGCACCCTCAAACCTTCAGAAGTATGAGATGAACCCCAACAACTTGGAAAGGTGGATCTCTCTCACACGTACCAACACAGACTATCCCCCAATTTAACTGATCCCCAAAGGTTTTTGATTAAATAGCGGAATAGAAAATATGATCCAAAAAAAGTGTATGTATATCACACGTACACAACCACACTGGGCCCCAATTACTATTGTTTGTACCCCTAAAAGGCTAGATGAGGAGTAGGGGGAGTATGGAACAGGCAGCACCCTCAAACCTTCAGAAGTATGAGATGAACCCCAACAACTTGGAAAGGTGGATCTCTCTCACACGTACCAACACAGACTATCCCCCAATTTAACTGATCCCCAAAGGTTTTTGATTAAATAGCGGAATAGAAAATATGATCCAAAAAAAGTGTATGTATATCACACGTACACAACCACACTGGGCCCCAATTACTATTGTTTGTACCCCTAAAAGGCTAGATGAGGAGTAGGGGGAGTATGGAACAGGCAGCACCCTCAAACCTTCAGAAGTATGAGATGAACCCCAACAACTTGGAAAGGTGGATCTCTCTCACACGTACCAACACAGACTATCCCCCAATTTAACTGATCCCCAAAGGTTTTTGATTAAATAGCGGAATAGAAAATATGATCCAAAAAAAGTGTATGTTTATCACACGTACACAACCACACTAGGCCCCAATTACTATTGTTTGTACCCCTAAAAGGCTAGATGAGGAGTAGGGGGGGTATGGAACAGGCAGCACCCTCAAACCTTCAGAAGTATGAGATGAACCCCAACAACTTGGAAAGGTGGATCTCTCTCACACGTACCAACACAGACTATCCCCCAATTTAACTGATCCCCAAAGGTTTTTGATTAAATAGCGGAATAGAAAATATGATCCAAAAAAAGTGTATGTATATCACACGTACACAACCACACTAGGCCCCAATTACTATTGTTTGTACCCCTAAAAGGCTAGGAGTAGGGGGAGTATGGAACAGGCAGCACCCTCAAACCTTCAGAAGTATGAGATGAACCCCAACAACTTGGAAAGGTGGATCTCTCTCACACGTACCAACACAGACTATCCCCCAATTTAACTGATCCCCAAAGGTTTTTGATTAAATAGCGGAATAGAAAATATGATCCAAAAAAAGTGTATGTATATCACACGTACACAACCACACTAGGCCCCAATTACTATTGTTTGTACCCCTAAAAGGCTAGATGAGGAGTAGGGGGAGTATGGAACAGGCAGCACCCTCAAATCTTCAGAAGTATGAGATTGTGTTCACTGTACCCCACAAAGATTGAGTTCACTGCACCCCACAATGATTGTGTTCACTGCACCCCACAAAGATTGTGTTCACTGCACCTCACAAAGATTGTGTTCACTGTACCCCCCAAAGATTGTGTTCACTGCACCCCACAAAGATTCTGTTCACTGTACCCCACAAAGATTGTGTTCACTGCACCCTAAAAGGATGTTGTTCACTGCACCCCACAAAGATTGTGTTCACTGCACCCTAAAAGGATGTTGTTCACTGCACCCCAAAAAGATTGTGTTCACTGTACCCCCCCAAAGATTGTGTTCACTGCACCCCACAAAGATTGTGTTCACTGCACCCCAAAAAGATTGTGTTCACTGTACCCCCCAAAGATTGTGTTCACTGCACCCCAAAAAGATTGTGTTCACTGTACCCCCCAAAGATTGTGTTCACTGCACCCCACAAAGATTCTGTTCACTGTACCCCACAAAGATTGTGTTCACTGCACCCCAAAAAGATTGTGTTCACTGTACCCCCCCAAAGATTGTGTTCACTGCACCCCACAAAGATTCTGTTCACTGCACCCCACAAAGGATTTTGTTCACTGCACCCCAAAAAGATTGTGTTCACTGCACCCCAAAAAGGATTTTGATCACTGCACCCCAAAAAGGATGTTGTTCACTGCACCCCAAAAATGATTTTGTTCACTCCACCCCAAAAAGATTGTGTTCACTGCACCCCACAAAGATTGTGTTCACTGCACCCCAAAAAGATTGTGTTCACTGTACCCCCCAAAGATTGTGTTCACTGCACCCCACAAAGATTCTGTTCACTGTACCCCACAAAGATTGTGTTCACTGCACCCCAAAAAGATTGTGTTCACTGCACCCCAAAAAGGATGTTGTTCACTGCACCCCAAAAAGGATGTTGTTCACTCCACCCCAAAAAGATTGTGTTCACTGCACCCCACAAAGATTGTGTTCACTGCACCCCAAAAAGATTGTGTTCACTGCACCCCAAAAATGATTTTGTTCACTGCACCCCAAAAAGGATTTTGTTCACTGCACCCCAAAAAGGATGTTGTTCACTCCACCCCAAAAAGATTGTGTTCACTGCACCCCAAAAAGATTGTGTTCACTGCACCCCACAAAGGATTTTGTTCACTGCACCCCAAAAAGATTGTGTTCACTGCACCCCAAAAAGGATGTTGTTCACTGCACCCCAAAAAGGATTTTGTTCACTGCACCCCAAAAAGATTGTGTTCACTGCACCCCACAAAGGATTTTGTTCACTGCACCCCACAAAGATTGTGTTCACTGCACACCAAAAAGGATTGTGTTCACTGCACCCCAAAAAGATTTTGTTCACTGCACCCCAAAAAGATTGTGTTCACTGCAGCCCAAAAAGATTGTGTTCACTGCAGCCCAAAAAGATTGTGTTCACTGCAGCCCAAAAAGATTGTGTTCACTGCAGCCCAAAAAGATTGTGTTCACTGCAGCTCACACACAGAAAAATGGATGTGGATCACTGACACCTGCCTATCTCCAATCCCACACCACACAGCAATATCGATTGTAGTTTGTAGAACACAGTTTCCCTAAAATTCAGCAGACTCTGTCCCTAACAGGATTGAGAAGAGATCGTAGATCAGGATTGAGTGCAGATTCACCCCACCCCCCACACAGCAATATCGATTGTAGTTTGTAGAAGACACTGACCCTATAATTCAGCAGACTCTATCCCTAAAATGCCTACAACTCGCCCTGCCTAAACACTCCGACCTGTCCCTCAATTCTATCCGGACACAAATGGTTTTTTCCTGCCTATCTTTCCCTAATCAGCAGCCAGCACATTGATGTGTGCTCTGTCCCTTAGCTAAGCAGCAGAATGACGCTGCTGCGGCGGCTGCCTCGAACTTATAAAGACTTGGTCACATGCTTCAGACGGCCAATCACAGCTACTAAGACATTTGCAGGCATGGCTGGGATGGCTTAAGGCACACCAGTTAAACGATTGTTGATTGGCTGTTGAAAGCCCGCCATGAAAAGAGCGCCAAAGCATGCAAAACCCGGAAATAAAACGACCGAACACGGATTTTTACCCGAACATACAGTAAAGTGTCCGTGTCCGTGTTCGGGTAAAAAAAATCCAATTATTCGGTACGAACACGAATAATACAGTCCGTGTTCGCTCAACACTACTCATGGGTTTAACTGACAGCTAAGAACGAAGTATTCTGTGGCTGAAATTAAGTGTCAGGTATACCCATGTGGGCTAATTTCTGGTGCCTTTTATGGCCGACACTTACTTCTGTATCCTGTGAATGCCTAATGCACCTTTAGCCACAGAATACTACGCTCTTAGCAGTCAGGTAAACCCATGTGAGCTAATTTTTGGGGCCTATAGAGGCCGACACTTACTTCTGTATACTGTGTGAATGCCTAATGTACCTCCAGCCATCAAATACTACGTTCTCTGCTGTCAGTTAAACCCATGTGAGCTAATTTTTGGGGCCTATACAGGCCGACACTTACTTCTGTATACCGTGTGAATGCCTGATTTACCTCTAGCCATCCAATAATACGTTCTTTGCTGTCAGTTTTACCCATGTGAGCTAATTTTTGGGGCCTAAACAGGCTGACACTTACTTCTGTATACTGGAAATGCCTAATGTACTTCCAGCCATCAAATACACTAGGTTCTTTGCTGTCAGTTAAACCCATGTGAGCTAATTTTTGGGGCCTATACATGCCGACACTTAATTTTGTATACTGTGTGAATGCCTAATGTACCTCTAGCCATCAAATGCTATGTTCTTTGCTGTCAGTTAAACCCATGTGAGCTATTTTTTGGGGCCTATACTGGCCGACACTTACTTCTGTATACTGTGTGAATGCCTAATGTACCTCCAGCCACCAAATACTACGTTCTTAGTTGTCAGGTAAACTGATGTGGGCTAATTTTTGGGGCCTTTTACGGCCGACACTTACTTCTGTATCCCGTGAATGCCTAATGTACCTTCAGCCACAGAATACTACATTCTTAACTATCAATTAAACCCATGTGGGCTAATTTTTGGGGCCTATACAGATACTTACTTCTGTACCCTGTGAATGCCTAATATACCTTCAGCCACCAAATACTACGTTCTTAGCTGTTAGGTAAACCAATGTGGGCTAATTTTTAGGGCCTTTTATGGCCGACACTTACTTCTGTATCCTGTGAATGCCTAATGTACCTTCAGCCACCAAATAGTACGTTCTTAGCTGTTAGGTAAACCCATGTGGGCTAATTTTTGGGGCCTTTTACGGCCGACACATATTCTTTGCACTGGCACTTTATTTTGCACATATCTTAAAAGTTACCCCACGGTCTGGATACACTGTTGGTTTTACTTTATATATAAAAGGTAGCACCGTTTCCAACTACCTTCCCCCCATATGATACTTGACCCCTAATGTTTTAGGGGTTGGTTGGTGGCTGCAACCTATTTTTATGCAATAAAGTCTCTGAGAACGTATCCATAGCGCTGGTCTTTCTCCTCACCTGCATTTCATTTTACGGCGACACTTACTTCTGTATTCTGTGAATTAAAAAAAACTTTTAGTCAAAAGGGCTGTATTTTTGTATTTTAGAGTCTTAAAAAGCCGGTTTTAGACAAGATAACTGCATTTTGCTATCCAATGGCCTGAAAAATTTTTTGGGTCAAAATGATTCTATTTTGGTCTCCAAGTGTCTAAAAAGACTATTTTAGTCAAAATAACTGCATTTGGTCAATAAAGGTCTGAATTTTTTTTTGTCAAAATGACTGTATTTCTGTCTTTTAGAGCCTTAAAAAGCCGGGGTTTAGACACGATTTGTCTAAAACCGGCCATTTGGGCTCCAATGGCCTGAAAAAAATGTTTTGGTCAAAATGACTCTATTTTTGTCTCCAAGTGTCTAAAAAGCCTTTTTAAGTCAAAATAACTGCATTTGGTCACCAAAGATCTGAAATTTTTTCTTAGTCAAAATGACTGTATTTTTGTCTTTTAGAGCCTTAATAAGGCGGTTTTAGACAAGAGTTGTCTAAAACCGGCCATTTCGGCTCCAATGGCCTGAAAAAAAAATTTTTGGTCAAAATGACTCTGTTTTGGTCTCCAAGTGTCAAAAAAGCCTTTTTTTAGTCAGAATAACTGCATTTGATCACCAAAGATCTGGAAAAAATGTTTTAGTCAAAATGACTGTATTTTCGGCTTTTAGAGTCTTAAAACGCCGGTTTTAGACCAGATAACTGCATTTGGTAAACCAATGGCCTGAAAAAATTTTTGGTCAAAATTACATTATTTTGGTCTCCAAGTGTCTAAAAAGCCTTTTTTAGTCAAAATAACTACATTTGGTCGCCAAAGGTCTGCCTTTTTTTTTGTCAAAATTTTCGTCTTTTCGTCTTTTAGAGTCTTAAACAGCCGCTTTTTAGACAAGATAACTGCAAATTTTTTTTGGTCAAAATGACTCTATTTTGGTTTTCAAGTGTCTAAAAAGCCTACAAGCCTTTTAAGACTCTAAAAGACAAAAATACAGTTATTTTGACTACATTTTTTTTCAGGGGGTCGTGGCCGAGCTGCGGGTGTGAGTGGACGTGCATGCTGTGAGCTCCGCTGTTGATCCTGGTAGTTATCCTGTGTAACTCCTTATCCTGCTCCAATTTCTACCGTCAGTCGGTGCCCTGTGTTCCCTGGAGTGCGGTGATCACCGGGTGAGTCCTCCATCTCCTCCCCGTGATGTCTAAGAAGGGTAAAGAGGGAAATCCGCACAGGCCGGCCCGATCCAAGATGGCGGCGCCTCGCAGCGCGCAGCACAGAAGGCCACATATCTGGAGGCTGCTCAAAAGCTTTTTGCTAAGCCTACTGCCCGGGACCCCCAAACTCTATCTGAGGACCATCGATCCGGCTCACCGGGGTCACATTCAGACACAGATGACACTGTTCCCTTAGGGGATCTCTCCCGCCAGATTGCTGATTGGGAGGCAGCAGATGCAGACCAGGCCCCGAGGCAATCATCTCCTACACCGGACACAGAACCCATGTTGCAGGACATTATGGCTGCGGTTACCACCTGTACCACCTCAATTACGGCCCTGACAGCGGAGTTAAAGGGGGTCAAGGCTAAGATATCGTTCATGAGACATGATATGCAGAAATTGAGGGAGAGGACAGCGGCAGTGGAAGGCAGGGTCAGCTCCCTGGAGGATGACATGGCACCTTTGCAAAGGGAACTGAAACATACTGCCCTGCTCTCAGCCCAGCAAGCTGCACGTCTGGATGACTTGGAGAATAGGATGAGACGGAGTAATATCAGAGCAATTGGGATCCCTGAGCGGGCGGAAGGTAAAGATCCTGTGGCTTTCATTGAACAATGGCTGCTCTCTACTTTTGGGCAAGAATCCTTTACTTCCATGTTTTCGGTGGAACGTGCTCATAGGGCGCCTATGCGACCTCTTCCTCCTGGAGCCCCCCCCCCCCGCGCACTTTCATCTTCAAATTCCTCAATTACTAAAGCCAGGGGAATGCAGGGGAGGCTCAAGATTGACAACTCAAGGATCTCCCTGTTCCCCGATTACTCTGCGGTGGTGCAGAAACAGCGTGCGAAATTCGTAGAGGTCAAGAGGAGATTGCGGGACTTGAATGTTCAATACGCTATGCTGTACCCTTCCAGGCTCCCGGTGGTGGCCAGGGATGAGGTGTTGTTCTTTGACAAGCCTTCTGCTGCTGTTCAATGGCTGGATGCTAATGGTGGGGCCCTGCGGGCGGCCACTTCCCCCCCCGGCGAGAAGACCTTTGAGGATCGTTTCTACTTTTTGGAACTTTTGTACTCTTTTCGGCCGGTCATGGATCCTTTCGGTTCTCCTGCCTATACCTGGCACTTGATGTTACACACACTTTTCCTGTTATGATGGGAGCTCTTCTGCTGCACTAATGGTTGCTACCTCTCACATGGTTGCTAATTTTGAGGAGACTACACTGGCATTGGTGGTCCCTCTCCGGTTTCCCCCCCTTGGTCTCGACTGGACATGCTCTATTGACTCATCCCTTCCCCCACACGTGGCAGACGTGTATTGCCTTTTTGTTCCCCCCTTTTTGCCTTTTTTCTGGTCCTGGACTTTGGTTCGATTTTTGCTTTTCCTGCATGTACTTTGTCGCTCTACTGCTATTATTTTACCCTATGCTGTGGATGTTCCTATTGACTGTTCTCTATGCTGGGGCTGCACCGGTACTGTGTGGGCTGGGCGACTACTCCTGTTGCTCTCTCTATATAGCTGGGCTGTGCTGATGGGGTGTAGTGGGTTCACCCTTTCTGGGTGCCCTCTTTCGCCTCCCTGGCCGGGTTGCCTGACGATCCGTGTACGGCTACATTTTGACTATGGCTGATAATATTTGTGTGATGTCCTGGAATGTGCGGGGCCTCGGCAACCCGGTAAAGAGGATGGTGGTGCTCCGCACCATCAAACGCCTGCAGGCAGATGTGGTTTGCCTGCAGGAGACCCATATGTCTCCTTCCACTTCCCCGTGTCTAGCTCCTAGCGTATTTAGTCACCAGTTCCACTCTGTTTACTCCACTTATTCGAGAGGGGTGTCTATTTTGATTAAGAAGGGGGTTCGGTTTCTATGCTCAAAGTCTGTGATTGACCCTGAGGGCCGGTTTGTTTTATCCTGCAAACTAGCAAGCCTTAGGTGTGTACTTGTGCCCCCCCCGTATTCTGCAGGGGTACTTAAACTTATCATGCCACATACTGCTCAACTTCCTGATGTGCCCCTGCTGATGTTGGGGGACTTTACTGCTGTACTTGACTCTGCCTGGGATAGGTTTTCCTCTCACTCCGGTGGACCTATGCTAGCCGGGGGGGCTACGCCCCTTACTCGGTTGGTGGGTGAACTCGGACTGACAGATGTCTGGAGGATGGGCCACCCTGAGGTACGAAAGTTTTCGTGCTTCTCGGCGTCACACTCAGGATTGTCTAGGATAGATCTGGGGCTGGGTAATAGTTCGCTACTGCCTCTGGTGGTCGTAGCGGATTATGCACCCCGGTTGGTGTCTGATCATTCCCCCTTTTGGGTCCGTCTGTCCCTCCTGGATAATAGGGGGAAATCCCTTTGGAAACTCAATGCATTCTGGCTGACGCTCTTTCCTAGTCCTGATCCCCTGCCACCCAAACTAACGTCCTTTTTTGCTGACAATTTGGAATCCGCAGAGGTGGGGGTGGTGTGGTATGCGGCTAAGGCATTCATGGGAGGTCAGTTTATACGTACAGTTAATGCCATTAAAACGGACACCAGGCAATGGGAGAATACTGTGTTGGACGCAGTGACTAGAGCGGAGGAAACTTATGTTAGGGACCCGTCAGATCATATTCAGAGGTCGTGGCTGGCTGCCCAATCTATGGCCAAGTCGGTCTCGATTCAAAAGGCTGAAAACAAGCGCTTCTTCTTGCAGCAGAGATATTTTGAGAAGGGAGAAAACATGGGTCATATGTTGGCCATGCTGGTTCGCTCGCAGCAGCCTGCGGCATTTGTACCCCAGATTAAGGATCCTCAGGGGGTGCTCTGGCACGCCACGGCTGACATACGGAGAGTACTTGGGAAGTTTTATGCTGATCTTTACTCCTCTAAGATTTCGGCTGACTCACGAGAAATTGCCGATTTTTTTGGCTTCCTGCGATTTGCCTTCTCTGTCTGCCTGGGACGTGGCTGTGCTTGGGGCCCCCCTTACGGAAAACAAACTTTATGCAGCCTTAAATTCTACTAAGCCTGGTAAATCTCTGGGGGCTGATGGTATCCCGTCGGAGGTTTACAGCCGATACGCTGAACAGTTGGTGCCCGTGCTGCTGCGGGTATATAACGAAGCCTTCCGTATTGGCCGCTGTTAGGAATGCTTCCTGAGCACACTGATGTGCTGTCATGAATCTGCAATCTAAAGGGTTAACCTAGAGCAGACTAATTGCAGTAATTGGCAAACAGGCTGCCTTATTTAAACAGCTCAGAAGCACTGTGTCTTTGCTGACTTGTCTGCAGCTCTTCCTGTGTTCCTGAAGCCTGCTTCCTGTTACCTGTTTGATATCCGTTTTGACCTTTGGCTTGTTCCTGACCTTGTTGACCTGCTGCCCGTCCTGACCCCCGGCTTGTTTGACCATTCTCTCAGATCTCCCTTGTCTAGGAGCAAACCCCACCTTGGTGGTCTCCAAAGAAAAGGTTCGAGGTTGCAGGGAGAAATACAGCTGATAGGCATTGCGAAAGGCGTGGAATTTACCGCGATCCCCTGAATATTTTTCGGGAGCAGGAACTCGAGGTTCTGGTGGTAGCATCACTACGGTAGGGCCAGAAGCAGGTGCAGAGAATGCTGCAGCAGGAGAGGAAGCAGATAATACAGGAGGATCCCCCTGAAGTGTCAGAGCGCAGCCGTTCCTCTAGCTGTGTGTAGCCGTCTTGAAGCGACTTTACGGTTTGAGACAGGGCTGCGAGGTGTTGGCAGATCTCTTCCAATGGTGAGGCTTCTCTTGCAGGCTCCGTCATGGCTGACTTGTACTGTTAGGGATACAAGTGGTAGCCTGATGGCAGAGGAAGGCCCCACGTGTGCCAGAGGGCGGAGCTTAGACGGGAACCCCCAAGGTAAGTGACACAGGCTAACCTGAGGTGCGGAATCTAAGTATCCACAGGTTTTCGCCAGAGCCTCTAGTGGGGAGGATGGATTTTGCTGCGTGTGGATACCAGGTCGCAGTCCTCAGGGTCGCCCCACCAAGGGAGAAACCGGTCATGATCCGAAGGCAGATAAGCAGACAAGGGAGATCTAAGAGAATGGTCAAACAAGCCGGGGGTCAGGACGGGCAGCAGGTCAACAAGGTCAGGAACAAGCCAAAGGTCAAAACGGATATCAAACAGGTAACAGGAAGCAGGCTTCAGGAACACAGGAACCCCTCGACCCCTTTGAACTTCGCCATGGCAAGATGGCACCTCAGGAGAAACAAAAAGAAAGCCAACGAATAAAGGAAAAGCCAAAAGACTACAGCACCTGGTATTCCCAGGTGGTCTCCCATCTGGGTACTAACCAGGCCCGACCCTGCTTAGCTTCTGAGATCAGATGAGGTTGGGCGCTTTCAGGGTGATGTGGCCGTAGGCGATCACAAATGCCACCCTCGACCCCTTTGAACTTGGCCATGGCAAGATGGCACCTCAGGAGAAACAAAAAGAAAGCCAACGATAAAAGGAAAAGCCAAAAGCCTACAGCACCTGGTATTCCCAGGCGGTCTCCCATCCAGGTACTAACCAGACCTGACCCTGCTTAGCTTCCGAGATTTGACAAGATCGGGTGCGTTCAGGGTGATGTGGCCGTAGGCGATCACCACTGCCACCCTCGACCCCTTTGAACTTGGCCATGGCAAGATGGCACCTCAAGTTATTCGTTGGCTTTCTTTTTGTTTCTCCTGTGTGAATGCCTAATTTACCTCTAGCCATCAAATACACTATGTTCTTTGCTGTCAGTTAAACCCATGTGAGCTAAGTCATGGGGCCTATACAGGCTGACACTTACTTCTGTATCCTGTGAAAGCCTAATGTACCTCCAGCCATCAAATACTACGTTCTGTGCTGTCAGTTAAACCCATGTGAGCTAATGTTTGGGGCCTATAAAGGCCAACACTTACTTCTGTCTACTGTGAATGCCTAATGTACCACCAGCCATTAAATACACTACGTTCATTGCTGTCAGTTAAACCCATGTGAGCTAATTTTTGGGGCCTATACAGTCCGACACTTACTTCTGTATACTGTGTGAATGCCTAATGTACCTCAAGCCACCGAATACTACGTTCTTAGTTGTCAGGTAAACTGATGTGGGCTAATTTTTGGGGCCTTTTATGGCCGACACTTACTTCTTTATCCTGTGAATGCCTAATGTACCTTCAGCCACAGAATACTATGTTCTTAGCTGTCAGGTAAACCC
Organism: Pelophylax lessonae; assembly: GCF_965119305.1. NCBI lineage: Eukaryota > Metazoa > Chordata > Amphibia > Anura > Ranidae > Pelophylax > Pelophylax lessonae. The sequence continues at coordinate 247,785,352 of NC_138772.1, forward strand.
ATTTGGGCTACTTTTTTGGGGCCTTTTATGGCCGAAACTTACTTCTTTATCCTGTAAATGCCTAATGTACCTTCAGCCACAGAATACTATGTTCTTAGCTGTCAGGTAAACCCTTGTGGGCTATTTTTTGGGGCCTTTTATGGCTGACACTTACTTCTGTATCCAGTGAATGCCTAATGTACCCCTTCAGCCAAAGAAAACTACGTTCTTAGCTGTCAATTAAACCCATGTGGGCTAATTTTTTGGGGTTATACAGGCCGACACTTACTTCTGTACCCTGTGAATGCCTAATGTACCTTCAGCCACCAAATATTACTTTCTTAGCTGTCAGGTAAACCCATGTGGGCTAATTTTTGGGGCCTTTTACGGCCGACACTTACTTCTGTATCCTGTGAATGAAAAAATGTTTTATTCAAAATGACTGTATTTTGTATTTTAGAGTCTTAAAAAGCCTGTTTTAGTCAAGATAGCTGCATTATGCTCTCCAATGGCCTGAAAATGTTTTTGGTCAAAATGACTCTATTTTGGTCTCCAAGTGTCTTAAAAGCCTTTTTTGGTCAAAATAACTGCATTTGGTCACCAAAGGTCTGAAAAATATTTTTTTAGTCAAAATGACTGTATTTTTGTCTTTTAGAGTTTTAAAAAGCCGGCTTTAGACAAGATTACTGTATTTTGTCTCCAATGGTCTGAAAATTTTTTTGGGTCAAAATGACTGTATTCTGGTCTCCAAGTGTCTAAAAAGACTATTTTAGTCAAAATAACTGCATTTGGTCACCAAAGGTCTGAAAAACAATTTTAGTCAAAATGGCTGTATTTTTGTCTTTTAGAGCCTTAAAAAGCTGGGTTTAGACAAGATTTGTCTAAAATCGGCCATTTGGACTCCAATGGCCTGAAAAAAACTGTTTTGGTCAAAATGACTCTATTTTGGTCTCCAAGTGTCTAAAAAGCCTTTTTTTTAAAAATAACTGCATTTGGTCACCAAATGTCTGAAAAAAATGAAGTCAAAATGACTACATTTATGTCTTGTAGAGCCTTAAAAAACTGATTTTAGGCAAGATTTTAGACATTTGGCTCCAATGGCCTGAAAAAAATTTTTGGGTCAAAATTACTCTACTTTGGTCTCCAAGTGTCTAAAAAGCCTTTTTTAGTCAGAATAACTGTTTTTTGGTCAAAATGACTCTATTTTGGTCTCCAAGTGTCTAAAAAGCCTTTTTAACCACTTGCCGACTGCCGCAAGTAGATATACTGCGGCGGTCAGCCCCGGCCAGGCAAAGTGATGTATATATACGTCACTAGCCTGTCACAGGTTTGTGAGCCAATAGCGGGCGAGCGCGCGCCTTGTGAGGCGCGCGCTCACCCCGGCTCGTTCACTGAAGAGTCCGTTCGTGTGACCAGTGGACCCGATGTCCGCCGATCACACTGAGATCGTCGGTAGAGAGGGAGAAAGTCAGGCGGCTTATGTAAACAAGCGGCCTGTCATTCTCCCCTGTGTAAAAATGGAGATCAGACGGTTCTACTATGTAGAACCCTTGATCTCTGTTTTTACAATAGTAGACATGTCCCATCACAGTTAGAAACACGCCCCTAGGACACACTTAACCCCTCCCTCTCCAATACAGTTAACCCCTTCCCTGCCAGTAACAGTGCATATTTATAGCACTGATTACTGTAGTAATGTCACTGGTAACCCCAAAAGTGTCAAAAATGTCAGTCAAGGGTCCGATCTGTCCGCCGCAATGTCGCAGTCCCGCAAAAAAAATCGCAGATCGCCGCCATTACTCATTAAAAAAAACCACCAAAAATGACAAAAATCTTTCCCTTTGTTAGTAAACGCAATAACTTTTGCGCAAACCAATCAAAATACACTTTTTGCGATTTTTTTTACCAAACATATGTAGCATAAAACAAATTGGCCAAAAATGTTAAAAAAATTTGATTTTTACATTTTTTTGGGGGAATTTCATATAAAAAAATGTGAAAAATATTGTTATTTTTGCAAAATTTACGCTCTTTTTTTGTTTATAGTAGATGATCAAAAAATCGCAAAAAAAGAAAGCTCTGTTTGTGGGAAAAAAAGGACGTCAAATTTGTTTAGGTACAGCATCGCATGACCGCGCAATTGTCAGTTAAAGTCACGCAGTAAAAAATCGCAAAAAAAACCCTGGTCAGGAAGGGGGTAAAATCTTTCGGGGCTTAAGTGCTTAAGTCAAAATAACTGCATTTGGTCACCAAAGGTCTGAAAAAGATTTTTAGTCAATCTGACTGTATTTTTGTCTTTTAGAGTCTTAAAAAGCCGGTTTTAGACAAGATAACTACATTTGGTCACCGAAGGTCTGAAAATTTTTTTAGTCAAAATGACTGTATTTTTGTCTTTTAGAGCCCTAAAAAGCCGATTTTAGACAAGAGTTGTCTAAAACCGGCCATTTGGGCTCCAATGGCCTGAAAAAAATTTTTTTGGGTAAAATTACTCAATTTTGGTCTCAAAGTGTCTGAAAAGCCTTTTTTAGTCAAAATAACTGCATTTCGTTACCAAACGTCTAAAAAACTTTAGTCAAAGTGACTGTATTTTAGAGCCTTAACCGCTTCCTGACTGCCGCATGACTATTTACATCGGCAGTCAGCCCCTCACAGGCAAAGTGATGTTGATCTACGTCGCTAGCCTGTGAGGGTCTAGGGAGCTGCGCACGCCCCCGGAGGCGCGCTCCCGCTCCCGCGTGGTCACGGGCCCCCCGCGCGTGTGATCGGGTCCGCCGGTCACTCTGTGATCGTCTCTGCAGAGGGAGAAAGTAAGACGGCTGATGTAAACAAGCCGCCTGTCATTCTCCCCTGTGTAGAAACAGTGATCATATGGTTCTACTATGTAGGACTGTTGATCACTGTTCCTACAGCTCAAGCCACAGCCAATCACAGTTAGAATCACGCCCCTAGGGACACACACAGCCCCTCCCTCTCAAAAAAGTTAACCCCTTCACTGCCAGTGTAATTTTACAGTAACGGTGCATATGTATAGCACTGATTACTGTAGAAATGTCACTGGTAACCCCAAAAGTGTCAAAAATGTCAGTCAAGGGTCCGATCTGTCCGCCACAATTTTGCAGTACCGCAAAAAAATTGCAGATCGCCGCCATTACGCGTTGAAAAAAAACCAACAAAAATGACAAAAATCTTTCCCTTTGTTAGTAAACGCGATAACTTTTGCGCAAACCAATCAAAATGCGCTTTTTACAATTTTTTTTTACCAAACATATGTAGCATAAAACAAATTGGCCGAAAATGTTAAAAAATTTTGATTTTTAATTTTTTTTTGGGAATTTCATATAAAAAAAAATTGAAAAATATTGCTATTTTTGCAAAATTGACACTCTTTTTTTGTTTTTAGCGCATGATCAAAAAATCGCACAGGTGATCAAATACCACCAAAAGAAAGCTCTGTTTGTGGGAAAAAAAGGATTCGTTTAGGTACAGCGTCGTACGACCGCGCAATTGTCCGTTAAAGTCAACGCAGTGCCGAATCGCAAAATAAGCCCTGGTCAGGAAGGGGGTAAAATCTTCTGGGGCTTAAGTGGTTAAGAAGCCGGTTTTAGACAAGATTTGTCTAAAACCGGCCATTTGAGTTTTAATGGCCTGAAAAAATTTTTGGTCAAAATTACTCTATTTTGGTCTCCAAGTGTTTAAAAAGCCTTTTTTAGTCAAAATAACTGCATTTGCTCACCAAATGTCTGATAAAAAAATTAGTCAAAATGACTGTATTTCTGTCTTTTAGAGCCTTAAAAAACGGAATTTTTGTAAAATCTTACCTGTAAAATTCCTTTCTCTGAGTCCTCCGACAGTCGCCGCCACTTCATATTCATCACTAATGGGGTTATTGACCTTTTCTCCGCAGGAGTAGCTAGGCAACAAAATAGTTAATATCAAAGCTTTTAGCATATCCCACCCCTAGGGGGTGGTCCCCTCAGTCAATACCTCCCTGCTTCCTGCATTCCCAACTCAGTTTCAGTAGCATAGCAGTAGAGTACATAAACAAACCCCAAAAGAGGGGCGGGGGCGGCGACTGTCGGAGGACTCAGAGAAAGGAATTTTACAGGTAAGATTTTACAAAAATTCCGTTTTCTCTTACGTCCTCTGACAGTCGCCGCCACTTCATATTCATCACTAATGGGGACGTCCCATAGCAGTGTAAACATGAGGGGTGGGAAAAAAACGCAGCCGCGCCTGAAGTAACGCAGTACCCACATCAGAAAAAAGGGAACCTTACCAAGGTACGAAAACCAACTGGGCAACATGAAAAAAAGTATGCTCAACAGGAGCAACAACCCAGGAAAAACAAGTAACCTCGGGATAAAAACATCCCAACAGCCAAGGACCCAAACAAGGGACCCTAAGGCACTGCCGCACTAAGAACTTTACTGCCAAAGGAAGCATCTGCCGATGCCTGAACATCCACCTTGTAGAACTTGGAGAAGGTGTGAACGGACGACCAAGTCGCCGCCTTACACACCTGGGCCACAGAAGCCCGATGATGACAGGCCCAAGACGTACTCAGAGATCTGGTAGAGTGCGCCTTCACAGGTAAGGGAGGAACCTTTCCCTTCAAAGCATAGGCCTGCTCAATGGTCTGTCTGATCTATTTGGTGATGGTGGAAGCCGAAGCTGCCATGCCCTTCCGAGGTCCCTCTGGAAGGACAAATAGAGAATCCGACTTGCGAAAGGACTTAGTCAAAGACAGGTAAACCCTAATCGCCCGAACAACATCCAAGGAATGCAAAGCCACCTCCTTCGGATGTTTAGGCTTCGCGCAAAGCGAAGGCAAGACAATGTCCTCATTGAGGTGAAATTCCGAGATCACTAAATACAGAGATCTGCAGGACAAAGCTGCCAGCTCCGACACTCTGCGAGCCGAAGTGATCGCCACCAAAAAGGCGACCTTCTTGGACAACATAGACAATGAGATCTCCCTGATCTTTTCAAAAGGAGCATGTTGCAACACGGACAGAACAAGGTTCAAGTCCCATGGAGGCAAAGGTTCCCTCCTAGGAGGGACCAGATGTCGCACCCCTTGAACAAAGGTGCTAACCAAAGAGTTAGAAGCCACAGGGCGTTGAAAAAGAACGGCCAGCGCAGAAATCTGACCCTTAATCGTGGCCAACGCCAAACGCTGGTTCACACCCGTTTGAAGGAAAGCCAACACTCTCGATACCGAGTAAGAACGAGGGGAATACCCCCTGGACTCACACCAGGCAAAATACGCCTTCCAAGTACGGTAGTAAATTTTACCCGAAGAGGCCTTCCTAGCCTTGATCAAAGTGGGAATGACCTCAGGGGAGAGACCCCTATCCTTCAGGACCTGGCTTTCAACAGCCAGGCCGTTAAAGCCAGCGACCGTAAAGCAGGATGGAATATCGGTCCTTGAGACAGGAGATCTTCTCGAAGAGGCAGACGCCACAGAGCGTCAACTGCCAGATTCACGAGGTCTGCGTACCAAGACCGGCGAGGCCAGTCTGGCGCCACCAGAATCACCGTGTGCGGTTCCGAGGCCAACCTGCGAAGGAACCTGGATAGCAGCTGAATCGGTGGAAAGGCTTACATCAGACGATACTGACGCCAGGGCGCCACTAACGCGTCTGATGTGTCTGCCCGAGGATCCCGCGTCCTTGACACGAACTTTTCCACCTTGTTGTTTAGACGAGACGCGAACAGGTCCACATCTGGGGACCCCCACTTCTCGCACAACATCTGAAAGACATCCGGGTGAAGGGACCATTCCCCCTGGTCCAAGGTCTGGCGAATCAGATAATCCGCCTGCCAATTCTCCACCCCCGGTATGTGAACTGCAGATATCGCCAGGACGTGTGTCTCGGCCCAAGACAGAATGTCGGCCACTTCTCGAGCCGCGCGGGCACTCCCGGTGCCCCCTTGGTGGTTGATGTAGGCGACCGCTGTGGCATTGTCCGTCTGCACCCGAACCGGATGGCCCTGTAGCCTGTCCATCCAATGCAGAAGGCAGAGATATATCGCTCGCAATTCCAGAATGTTGATCGGAAGGGAGGATTCCCCCTTCGACCAAGTTCCCTGGGCAGACAGAACACCCAGAACACCACCCCAGCCCGACAGGCTGGCATCCGTGGTGATCACCATCCACGAGAAAGGACGAAAAGACTTGCCCCCCGACACCGCCGGGGACCGGAGCCACCACAGAAGATCCCTTCTGGCGCGATGGCTCAATGAGATCCGTAGATCCAGAGATTGCGGTCGCCCGTCCCACTTGTTCAGAATCTCCGCTTGGAGACCCCGCGTGTAAACTGGGCGAACGGAATCGCCTCGAAAGCCGAGACCATCAATCCCAGACACCTCATACACGTCCGGAGGGATGAGCACTGATTGTCCCTGAGGGACGTGACTTCGTCCTGAAGCATCCGTAGCTTGTCGTCCGGCAGGAAGACCTTCGCTTGAACAGAGTCCAGGATCATTCCCAGGTAGGGAAGACGAACCGACGGACACAGAGTCGACTTTGGAAAATTTATCGTCCACCCGAACTCCTGCAGAGTCTGCATCATGATGGACAGGTCGTTCACCAGGCCCTGACTGGTCGCAGACCGAATCAGGATATCGTCCAGATACCCCAGGACAGAAATGCCCTGGGCTCTCAATAAAGCCAGAACCGGCGCAAGTACCTTGGTGAAAACCCGCGGAGCCGAAGCGAGACCAAAGGGCAACGCCACGAATTGGTAATGATCCTCCGCAATGGCGAATCAAAGGTACCTCTGGTGACCCTCGAAAATGGGGATGTGAAGGTACGCATCCTTCAAGTCGATGGAGGCCATGAATTCCCCCGGAACCAGAGCAGCTACCACTGATCGCAGGGATTCCATGCAGAACTTGCGAACCCGCACAAAGTGGTTCAGCGCTTTCAAGTCCAGAATCGGACTTACCTTGCCCTCCTTTCTGGGCACAGTGAACAGATTGGAATAGAACCCCCGGAATCTGTCCCGATGAGGCACCGGAACCACCACTCCCTGGGCCCGCAGGTCCCGCACCGCCAGGTGCAGATCCTGCAAGCGCTCGGGAGACAGCTGAAGGTTTGAGGGGAAAAATCTGCCCGCCGGCCGAGAGAGAAACTCGATCTAATAACTGCATTTGGTCACCAAACGTCTGAAAAAAAATGTAGTCAAAATGACTACATTTATGTCTTGTAGAGCCTTAAAAAGCCGGTTTTAGGCAAGATTTTAGACATTTGGCTCAAATTGCCTGAAAAAATTTTTTTGGTCAAAATGACTCTATTTTGGTCTTCAAGTGTCTAAAAAGCCTTTTTAGTCAGAATAACTGCATTTGGTCACCAAAGGTCTGAAAAAATATTTAGTCAAAATTACTGTATTTTTGTCTTTTAGAGCCTTAAAAAGCCTGTTTTTAGACAAGATAACTTTATTTGGGCTCCAATGGCCTGAAAAATTGTTTTTGGTCAAATTGGTTTTGGTCAAAACCTGGAAAGGAGCTTGGACATTACCTATCAGGCGCTGGTAGGGGCCAGCATAGAGGAGGGAGGAGTAGAGACGACGCAAGCAGCAGAGGTACGCAGCTGGGTGACGGTTAGGAAGGGTAGAGGGAGGAGTGCCAGGGAGGCCAATCCTGAGTTGGTACACCCTAACAAATCTGCCGAGTTGCAGGTTGAGGGGGATATCAGCTCAGGGGTGGCAGAGCTGGAGCATGCACCCTCCCCCAGCTGCCAGGGGAGGGATGGCTCCAGGAAGAAGGGGGGCCGTAACTCAGGAAAGGTTAGAAAGGTTGTGGTAGTTGGGGACTCAATTATCAAGAGGACAGAGAGGGCAATCTGTAAAAAAGATCTCGTGAACCGAACAGTTTGTTGTTTACCGGGCGCCCGAGTTTGGCACATCGCAGATCTGGCAGACAGATTGTTGTGCGGGGCTGGGGATGACCCAGCGGTCATGGTGCATGTGGGCACTAATGACAAAGTTAAAGGTAGGTGGAGGATCCTTAAGAACGATTTCAGGGACTTAGGTAATAGATTGAGGAAAAGGACCTCCAAGGTGGTTTTCTCTGAAATACTGCCTGTACCTCGAGCCACACAGGAGAGGCAGAAGGAGATTAGGGAACTTAACAAGTGGCTGAGGAATTGGTGTAGGAAGGAGGGGTTTGGGTTCCTGGAGAACTGGGCTGACTTCTCAGTCGGCTACCGGCTCTTTAGTAAGGATGGGCTGCACCTTAATGGGGACGGTACAGCTCTTTTGGGGAGAAAGATGGCCACCAAGTTGGAGGGGCTTTTAAACTAGGAGACGGGGGGGAGGGCTCAGAAGTAGAGTCAGTCAGGAGGGAGCAGAGGACAGAAGGCAGCTGTAGTGTCAGCAGCGACAGTAGGTCCACAATGTCAATTGGCAGGTCTGTGCGGGAGAACCTCAGACCAAACAGGAATAAACATAACCGCCAATTGCGCTTAACTTCCTTAAAACTAAGAGGGGTATATGCTAATGCCAGGAGCCTAGCTAATAAAATGGATGAGTTGGAAATGTTAGTACATGAGGAGGACATAGACATTGTGGGAATAGCGGAGACTTGGTTCGACCCCTCACATGACTGGCTGGCCAATATCCAAAGGGTATTCGGTGTACCGGAAGGAATGGGTAGGAAAAAGAGGGGGAGGGGTATGTCTCTATGTCAAGAACAATATAAAGGTGAAAGAAAGGAGTGACATTACGGATGGGATGAGCATGGATTTAGAATCTGTGTGGGTTGAACTCCATAGGGAAGGAGAAAAGGGGAAAGTAATTGTGGGGGTTTGCTATAGGCCACCTAACCAAGGGGAGGAGGTAGAGCTGGAATTTTTAGCACTAATGGGTAAAGTGGCAAAATTGGGATCAGTCATCGTATTGGGGGACTTCAATTACCCCGACATTGACTGGGAAGAGGGGACTGCACACTCACAGAAGGCCCGCCTATTCACGGAAACCTTACTGGATAATTACATGTCACAGTTGGTGGATTCCCCTACCAGAGAAAACGCAGTCCTGGATCTATTGCTCACTAATGACCCAGACATAATCTCGGAGGTAGGAGTCCAGGACAACCTGGGCTCTAGCGATCACAGGATGATCACATTTAGTGTAAATAACAATATAACAAGGCAAGTGGGGAACATAAGAACCCTAAACTTCAGAAGGGCAAACTTTCCAAAATTGTACTCAATGATGGAAAGGGTAATCTGGGACCAAACCCTGGGATCCCTGACCACAGAGGAAAAATGGGAATGCTTTAGGAACATATTATGCAAAGGCATCTTGCAGTGCATTCCTATGGGAAATAAATTTAGAAGAGACAAAGCCAAACCTGGCTGGCTAAACTGTAGCGTCAAAAAACTTATTAGGGGGAAAAAATTGGCCTTCAAGAAGTATAAATCAGAGGGCACAGTATCGGCTTTCGAGCAATACAAGGAGGCAAATAAGAAAAGTAAACAAGAAATCAAGATGGCTAAAATCAACTTTGAGAGACAAATAGCAGAGGATAGTAAAAAAAAACCCAAAGAAATTCTTTAAATATATCAACAGCAAAAAAACTAAGGCAGAGCATATTGCACACATAATTAACAATGATGGGAGGATGGTTACAGAGGACACTGAAAAAGCAACCGTGCTGAATGCTTTTTTCTCGTCAGTCTTTACACAGGAAAAGGAGGGGTACACTGACCATGACTGTATGGTTAGTAGTAATAAACAGGACTTGCCACCATGGCTAACAGAGGGGGAAATCAGGGAAAGGCTGGATAAACTTAACACAAACAAATCACCAGGACCGGATGGCATACATCCGAGAGTACTCAAGCAACTCAGTAAAGTTATATCGAGACCACTGTTCCTGATCTTTTCTGACAGTATTAGGACAGGAGATGTACCAGGGGATTGGAAGAAAGCTAACGTGATTCCAATATTCAAAAAGGGCCAGAGGCATATCCCGGGAAATTATAGGCCTGTCAGTTTGACATCAGTAGTATGTAAACTTCTGGAGGGGATGATAAGGGACTATATCGTAGAGTTTGCTAAGGACAACAACATCATCAGCAGTATTTAGCACGGGTTTACAAATGGGCGTTCTTGTCAAACCAATCTCCTAACATTCTACGAGGAGGTGAGCTGTGAGCTAGATAGGGGGAGACCAGTGGATGTGGTGTACTTGGATTTCGCTAAGGCGTTTGATACAGTTCCCCACAAGCGCTTAATTTATAAAATAAGGTCTGCAGGTATCGATAGCAGGGTTTGCTCTTGGATACGGAACTGGCTAAAAAGGCGTGTCCAAAGGGTAGTAATAAACAGCGCATACTCAGACTGGTCTGAGGTGGTAAGCGGGGTCCCCCAAGGCTCAGTCTTGGGACCAACCTTGTTCAATTTATTCATAAACAACATTGAGGTCGGGATCAGTAGTTCGATATCAGTTTTTGCAGATGACACAAAATTAGGCAGGGCAATAACTTCACAACATGAAGCAGATATCCTACAGAATGACCTGGACAAAATAACAGAGTGGGCAACGACAATGCAAATGAGGTTTAACGTGGAGAAGTGCAAGGTTTTGCACTTGGGGACTAAAAACATAAAAACACAATACACGTTAGGAGGGGAGCCCTTGGGGGAATCAAAAATGGAGAAGGATCTGGGAGTCTTGGTTGATGATAGATTAGGAAACAGCATGCAATGTCAAGCGGCAGCTTCCGAAGCCAACAGAATATTAGCATGCATAAAGAAAGGGATGCATTCCAGAGATAAGACTATAATCCTTCCACTTTATAAAACTCTGGTCCGACCGCGTCTGGAGTATTCCGTCCAGTTCTGGTCGCCAGTCCTCAGGAGGGATGTGTTGGAGCTGGAGAGAGTCCAGAGAAGGGCAACTAAACTAATTAGGGGATTGGAGGACCTTGACTATGAAGAGCGTCTACAATCGCTCGATTTATTCTCCCTGGAGAAGAGACGTCTGAGGGGGGACATGATAGCAATTTATAAATATCTTAATGGGGATCCCAGCTTAGAAAAAAAGCTGTTCATTCGAAGGGGTTGCATGAGGACTAGAGGGCATACAATGCGATTAGAGGAGAAGCGTTTTAACCTCAGGCAACGCGGGGGGTTCTTTACTGTTAGGGCAACAAGATTGTGGAATTCTCTACCACAAGAGGTGGTTTCTGCGGGTAGTATGGTGGCTTTCAAAAGACTCTTAGACTTACATCTCAAGGATCAGAACATTCAGGGGTATGTGAGATGATTACAGTTACTTTTATCGACATGTATTGATGTTTATATATAAACTTTCTTATGTATTCGAATACCGAATGTATATTACTTTTCCGGAAATATGTATATGCATGACCAGGAACCATTTTACACTGATATTTATATATATCGCCTCGCTAAGAGTTTTTTAATATATTCGGACGGAGTCATCTCTGCTTTATATATAGTTTTTTTCATTCTAGCAGGCGCCATGTTTACGTAGTCCGCTCGGACCGCACAACAAATCAGGAAGCTCTATCATGGTTGCCTGGTTACCGCATACATATTTAAGGGAAGCTTGCCGGACGTGACTTGACGCTGCTGATGACGTACAAGCTACGAAACGCGTACAGCGTGTCAAGTCATTTCCGGTAAACCTATATGGGAACGAGGCTTGGATCGCAAGCGCTCGGACAATACAGTCACGCTCGTTTTTTTCCTGTTTAATGTGAGTACCTTTTCAAATTTCTGCTCAATAAAGCATATCGCGGAATTACACTATGTCCACCATTTATTTTCTGGTTTAAATATCGGGAGTGGAGCTGAGTGGATCCCTCGGAATATACCTAGGCAGGAAGGCACACAGGGGACCATCCTAGGGTACATCCATACCAGGACCAGCCTGATCCTCGGCACACACCCTCCACCCAGGGATAGGAGGATACCGCTAGGTTGCCAGACCCATAAATACACCCGCTCTATACCCCTGTGTGGGGTGGGTGTCTCTGGTAAGTGTGCAATTTTATCAAAGGAATCCCAGCACCTTACCACCCACCACGGGGTCACCTTTCCACCTGAGTGTCGGTTTGTTCCGAGTGTTGTCACTTTTATTGCTTTTGAAGTCACCGCACATGAAATAGACTTTTCTACTGGATCTTTCTTATTGGACATTGCAATCTGTATTTTTTAAAATAATAACTTTTTTCTATTGTTGCTCTGTTGGCACTTTTTCATTCCCCATACCAACACGTGGTATTAGTGGAACAGCTCACTTTATATAGTATTATATTTTTTAGCACATTAATATTGCATGTTAAATATTATTTATTGCTCATACATCATTGCACCAGTCACTTTCCAATCTTTCTGCAGGCACTTTTATACCTTGCACTTGCACTTAATTGAAGTTTTTATGAAATATATTATTGTTTGAATATTACACATTATTGCTCTTAGTTTAAGGCACTTTGCATCACAGCTTTTTATTATATCTAAATTATATAGGCAGCGCCATCACCCCTATTCCTTTTATATGTGAGATGATTACAGCCACACACACCTACACAGGTTGAACTAGATGGACTATTGTCTTTATTCAACCTCACCTACTATGTAACTATGTAACTATGTAACTATATGACTCTATTTTGGTCTCCAAGTGTCTAAAAAGCCTTCTTTAGTCAAAATAACTGCATTTAGTCACCAAAGGTCTGACAAAATGTTTTAGTCAAAATGACTGTATTTTTGTCTTTTAGAGTCTTTAAAAGCCGGTTTTAGACAAGACAACTGCACTTGGTCTCCAATGGTCTGAATTTTTTTTTGTCAAAATGAATGTATTCTGTGGCTGAAGGTACATTAGGCATTCACAGGATACCGAAGTAAGTGTCGGCCATAAAAGTCCCCAAAAATTAGCCTGACAGCTAAGAACGTAGTATTTGGTGGCTGAAGGTACATTAGGCATTCACATGGTACAGAAGTAAGTGTCGGCCTGTATCGGCCCCAAAAATTAGCCATGGGTTTAACTGACATCTAAGAACGTAGTATTCTGTGGCTGAAGGTGAGTGTCAGGTAAACCCATGTGGGCTAATTTCTGGGGCCTTTTATAGCCGACACTTACTTCTGTATCCTGTGAATGCCTAATGTACCTTCAGCCACAGAATACTACATTCTTAGCTGTCAGTTAAACCCATGTGGGCTAATTTTTGGGGACTATACAGGCCGACACTTACTTCTGTATCCTGTGAATGCCTAATGTACCTTCAGCCTCCAAATACTACATACTTAGCTCTCAGGTAAACAGAATACTACGTTCATTTCAAAATTCTTGGCCTTTGAAATGCTGTCATTCCGTCTGGTGGAGACGCACAGTTTTAAAAGCCCTATGTCAGTGGCTGTCCCACAGTACATCGTGCCCGGCCGCCACTACTTTTCCAGGCAAGCCATCCCTTCCCTGCACAACCAAGTGGGGGAAAAATCAGGTGTGCACTGCGCAACGCCATCTGTGGCAAGGTTCACCTAACCACCGATACGTGGACCAGTAAGCACGGTCAGGGGCGTTATATCTCCCTAACGGCACACTGGGTAAATGCAGTGGCGGCTGGGCCTGAGGCGGATAGCAATTTGGCACATTTCCTTCCACCACCGAGGATTGCAGGGCGCTTCAGTTTGCCTCCTGTTCCTAACTCCTCCTACTCCGCTTCCTCATCCTCTACCGCCTCCTCATCTGGTCAGCGTAACACCTTCACCACCAACTTCAGCACAGCCAGGAGTAAACGACAGCAGGCAGTTTTAAAACTTGCCTGTTTGGGGGAAAACCACACACAGGAGTTGTGGAGGAGCATGGCACAGCAAACCCATGAGTGGTTGCTGCCAGCGAGCCTCAAGCCCGGCCTGGTGGTGTGCGATAACGGGTGAAATCTCATAGCAGCTCTGGGCCTAGCCGGTTTGACGCACATCCCTTGCCTGGCACATGTGCTGAATTTGGTGGTGCAGAGGTTCCTTAAAAATTACCCCAATATGTCAGAGCTGCTGCAGAAAGTGCGGGCCGTCTGTGCGCACTTTCGGCGTTCTCACCCTGCTGCTGCTCGCCTGTCAGTGCTGCAGCGTAACTTCGGCCTTCCCGCTCACCGCCTCATATGTGACGTGCCAACAAGGTGGAACTCCACCTTGCACATGCTGGAAAAGTCTGTGCGAGCAGCAGCAAGCCATAGTGGAGTTCTAGCTGCAGCACGCACGCGTGAGTCGCTCTGCGGAACAGCACCACTCTACCACCAATAACTGGGCTTCCATGCGAGACCTGTTGTGTGCCTTGTTGCGCTGTTTTGAGTACTCCACCAACATGGCCAGTGCCGATGACGCCGTTGTCAGCTTAACTATCCCACTTCTATGCCTCCTTCAAAAAACGATTCGGGCGATGATGGAAGAGGATGTGGCACAGGAGGAGGAGGAGGAGGAAGATTTCCAAGGCTTTCAGGGCAGTCATTCACAAGTGGCTCAGAGGATGGGTTCCTGCACCCACAAACACCAGGTACACAATTGTCCAGCAGGGGCACAGTTCTGGAGGATGAGGAGGAGGAGATGGAGGAGGAGATGGAACCATGTTCACAGCAGGGTGGCACCCAGGCCAGCTCATGGCCATCACTGGTGCGTGGCTGGGGGGATACAGAGGACACAGACGATACACCTCCCAAAGAGGACAGCTTTCGTTGCCTCTGGGCAGCCTGGCACACATGAGCGATTACATGCTGCAGTGTCTCCACAACGACCGCCGAGTTGCCAAGCTGCTGGATCCCCATTACAAGGACAACGTACCGTCCTTAATTCACTCACTGGAGCGTGATCGCAAGATGCACGAGTACCAGCGCATGCTGGTAGACGTGATGCTGCTGGCATTCCCACTTGATAGCGGGGCCACAGTGGAAGCACAAAGGTCAAGGCAGAGGAGGAGGAGGAAGAGGAAGAGGTCGCCAACGCAACCAAGGCACCGCCAGCACCTCAGAAGGCAGGGTTAGCATGGCCGAAATGTGGAAAAGCTTTGTCAGCACGCCACAACAAACAGCAGCACCAGCAGCTCATATGGAACGTCTTAGCAGGAGGCAGCATTTCACCAACATGGTGGAGCAGTATGTGTGCACACGCCTAAATGTAGTGAATGACGGGTCTGCCCCCTTCAACTTCTGGGTCTCCAAATTGCGCACATGGCCTGAGCTTGCCCTTTACCCCTTGGAGGTGCTGGCATGCCCTGCAGCAAGTGTATTATCTGAACGTGTATTTAGCATGGCTGGGGGCGTTATCACAGACAAGCGCAGCCGCCTGTCCAGAGACAATGTGGACTAGCTCACGTTCATTAAAATGAACCAGGCATGGATCCCACAGGATTTTTCCGTACCTTGTGCAGAATAGAGATGGATACCGACCTTACCCAGCCATTGTTATATTTTTGATCTTTCTCACTCTTTTGGGGTGTACCCTAATTTAAAATGACTAAAAAAAGCAGTGTTGGCCACCTCGTCCCCCTCCACCGGCCACATCCACCGCCACCTCAACCTCCCTCCTACTCTATATGGGCCTCATCCTTCACAGATGAAGAAAATTGTTTTATTTTTCTGTTTTTTTTGTTATTTCCCTATCCACATTTGTTTGCAGATCACTTGCCATGCTCTCAACTACATTTGGCTGTCATTTGCAGCACTCTAGCCCTTTCCATTGTTTTTTTAGAGCCATTTTAGTGCGTGAAAGTTCGGGTCCCCATTTACTTCAATGGGGTTCGGTGTCCGGGTAAAGTTCGGAAAAAGTCCGGGTCATAGACCCGGACTTTTTTTTCAAGTTCGGCCGACCACGCCGAACACGGACATCCAGGTGTCCGCTCAACTCTAATTATAAGCAAACTCTGCTGTAGGAAGATAGTCAACCCAATCATCCTGCAGATAAGTCACAAAACATCGAAGGTATTGCTCCAAAGTTTGATTGGTCCTCTCGGTCTGACCATTAGACTGACGATGAAAAGCTGAGGAAAGATTAATTGTTACACCCAAAGCTGAGCAAAGATTTCTCCAAAATTTTGAGGTAAACTGTACTGCCCTGTCGGACACTACATCATCAGGAATTCCATGTAGTTTAAAAACTTCTCGAACCATTACTTCTGCAGTATGCTCCGCTGAGGGTACACCTTTAACCAGTGGCGTAACTAGAACCCTCAGGGCCCCGATGCAAGAAACCATAAAGGGCCCCCCCCCCCCCGACGGGGCCCTTCCCTCCCAGCCTGGTGGCGGAACGCCAGGGCCGGTCGCAAGTCCAATGTTTGTGTGGTAGTTCTGCCATTAGTGTCAGTAGTTTTTTATTTTAATTACATTTTTCTAGAATTTGCTTAAGGGCTCTTTCACACGGTCCGCCTCCGTAGGCGGATCCATGCTGCTCAGCGGGGATCGATCCGCCGATCCCCGCTGAGCCGGCGGATGACAGCTCCGTCTCCGCTTGCAGTGCGGAGAGGGAGGTGTCACAGCCCTCGCTGCTCTCTATGGGGGATCGGATGAGAGCGGACCGCCTGTCCGCTCTCATCCAATCCGATCCCTGAACAGATGGAAAAATAGGGTTTCCATCCCTCCGGATTTCACAGACAGGATCGGATACGGATGGCAGCGGGTGTCAGTGGAGGTGTCTCCGCTGACATCCGCTGCCCCATAGAGCTGCATGGAGGATCCAATCAGATCCGCCTAAAAAACTGACAGGCGGATCTGATCGGATCGCCCGTGTGAAAGAGCCCTAATTCATTTTTTTTACAATATGGATGGTAGGAAGATGACAGTGGGGATGAAGATGACGGGTGGGATGGTGGGAAGATGACAGGGGGATGAAGATGACAGGGGGATGTAGATGACGGGTGGGATGAAGATGACAGGGGGATGAAGATGACAGGTGGGATGGTGGGAAGATGACAGTGGGTGGGATGGTGGGAAGATGACAGTGGGTGGGATGGTGGGAAGATGACAGGGGGATGAAGATGACAGGTGGGATGGTGGGAAGATGACAGTGGGTGGGATGGTGGGAAGATGACAGTGGGTGGGATGGTGGGAAGATGACAGGGGGATGAAGATGACAGGTGGGATGGTGGGAAGATGACAGTGGGTGGGATGGTGGGAAGATGACAGTGGGTGGGATGGTGGGAAGATGACAGGGGGATGAAGATGACAGGTGGGATGGTGGGAAGATGACAGTGGGTGGGATGGTGGGAAGATGACAGTGGGTGGGATGGTGGGAAGATGACAGGGGGATGAAGATGACAGGTGGGATGGTGGGAAGATGACAGTGGGTGGGATGGTGGGAAGATGACAGGGGATGAAGATGACGGGTGGGATGGTGGGAAGATGACAGGGGGATAAAGATGAGAGGTGGGATGGTGGGAAGATGACAGGGGGATGAAGATGAGAGGTGGGATGAAGATGACAGGGGGATGAAGATGACAGGTGGGATGGTGGGAAGATGACAGTGGGTGGGATGGTGGGAACATGACAGGGGGATGAAGATTACAGGTGGGATGGTGGGAAGATGACCGGGGGATGAAGGTGACGGGTGGGATGGTGGGAAGATGACAGGGGGATGAAGATGACGGGTGGGATGGTGGGATGGTGGGAAGATGACAGGGGGATGAAGGTGACGGGTGGGATGGTGGGAAGATGACAGGGGGATGAAGATGACGGGTGGGATGGTGGGATGGTGGGATGGTGGGAAGATGACAGGGGGATGAAGGTGACGGGTGGGATGGTGGGAAGATGACAGGGGGATGAAGGTGACGGGTGGGATGGTGGGATGGTGGGAAGATGACAGGGGGATGAAGGTGACGGGTGGGATGGTGGGAAGATGACAGGGGGATGAAGGTGACGGGTGGGATGGTGGGATGGTGGGAAGATGACAGGGGGATGAAGGTGACGGGTGGGATGGTGGGATGGTGGGAAGATGACAGGGGGATGAAGATGATGGGTGGGATGGTGGGAAGATGACAGGGGGGATGAAGATGACAGGTGGGATGAAGATGACAGGGGGATGAAGATGACAGGGGGGATGGTAGGAAGATGACAGGGGGATGAAGATGACAGTGGGTGGGATGGTGGGAAGATGACAGGGGGATGAAGATGAGAAGTGGGATGAAGATGACAGGGGGATGAAGATGACGGGTGGGATGGTGGGAAGATGACAGGGGGATGAAGATGACGGGTGGGATGGTGGGAAGATGACAGGGGGATGAAGATGAGAGGTGGGATGAAGATGACGGGTGGGATGGTGGGAAGATGACAGGGGGATGAAGGTGACGGGTGGGATGGTGGGAAGATGACAGGGGGATGAAGATGAGAGGTGGGATGAAGATGACGGGTGGGATGGTGGGAAGATGACAGGGGGATGAAGGTGACGGGTGGGATGGTGGGAAGATGACAGGGGGATGAAGATGACGGGTGGGATGGTGGGATGGTGGGAAGATGACAGGGGGATGAAGATGATGGGTGGGATGGTGGGAAGATGACAGGGGGGATGAAGATGACAGGTGGGATGAAGATGACAGGGGGATGAAGATGACAGGTGGGATGAAGATGACAGGGGGATGAAGATGACAGGGGGGATGTTAGGAAGATGACAGGGGGATGAAGATGACAGTGGGTGGGATGGTGGGAAGATGACAGGGGGATGAAGATGAGAAGTGGGATGAAGATGACAGGGGGATGAAGATGACGGGTGGGATGGTGGGAAGATGACAGGGGGATGAAGATGACGGGTGGGATGGTGGGAAGATGACAGGGGGATGAAGATGACGGGTGGGATGGTGGGAAGATGACAGGGGGATGAAGATGAGAGGTGGGATGAAGATGACAGGGGGATGAAGATGACGGGTGGGATGGTGGGAAGATGACAGGGGGATGAAGATGACGGGTGGGATGGTGGGAAGATGACAGGGGGATGAACATGAGAGGTGGGATGAAGATGACGGGTGGGATGGTGGGAAGATGACAGGGGGATGAAGATGACAGGGGGATGAAGATGACAGGTGGGATGGTGGGAAGATGACAGTGAGTGGGGTGGTAGGAATTTTACATACACCCCCCCCCAGCTTTACACACCCCTCCATCTCCATACCCCCCCCACACACACACACACACACACCCCTCCATCTCCATACCCCCCCCCCCCTGCAAGTTAGTTCAGTATTATATTAGTTATAATCATCACAGACCTCAGATCAGAGCGATGTTGTAGACAGTGGAGAGAGCTGGTCCCGCCCCCTCTCCTCCGTGTACTGGACAGTCAGGAAACACACAGGAAGGGGGAGGGGCGGGTTCAGTGCTCGTCTCTGCTCAGTCTGCACTCACACACAGGAAGCTGGAGAGAGAGATCAGCTGCCTGTGTGTTTGTGTAACTCGCTGAGGATCGGGGAGCTCCGGTCTCAGCTGCGCTTGCCGCTCTCCTCTCTATACATACAGGGGGCCCTCTCTGGCCCCCTGCAGCACGGGGCCCGGTCGCCATGGCGACCCCTGCGACCCCTGTACGTCCGCCCCTGCCTTTAACTGGTATGAAATGAGCCATCTTAGTGAGACGATCAACAACTACCAGGATAGTGGTCATCCCTTTTGAAAGGGGAAGATCAACCACAAAATCCATAGAAATTGACCCCCATGGTCTTGATGGAACAGGCAGTGGTTGAAGTAACCCCAGAGGAGAAGATCGGGGTGTCTTATTGCGAGCACATGTCAGAAACAAGGCCACATATCTCTTGACATCCTTCTTGTACCCAGGCCATCAAAAGGTACGTGATAAGAGTTCTTCTGTTTTAGAAACCCCAAAATGACCAGCAAGTTTAGAGTCATGAACCAATTTGTGGGGCCTATACAGGCCAACACTTACTTCTGTATACTGTGTGAATGCCTGATGTACCTCTAGCCATCCAATAATACGTTCTTTGCTGTCAGTTAAACCCATGTGAGCTCATTTTTGGGGCCTAAGCAGGCCGACACTTACTTCTGTATACTGTGAATGCCTGATGTACCTTCAGCCATCAATTACACTACGTTCTTTGGTGTCAGTTAAACCCATGTGAGATAATTTTTGGGGCCTAAACAGGCTAACACTAACTTCTGTATACTGGAAATGCCTAATGTACCTCCAGCCATCAAATACACTAGGTTCTATGCTGTCAGTTAAACCCATGTGAGCTAATTTTTGGGGCCTATACAGGCCGACACTTCTGTATACTGTGAATGCCTAATGTACCTCCAGCCATATAATACAGTACGTTCTTCGCTGTCAGTTAAACCCATGTGAGCTAATTTTTGGGGCCTATACAGGCTGACACTTACTTCTGTATCCTGTGAATGCCTAATGTACCTTCAGCCACAGAATACTACATTCTTAGCTGTCAGTTAAACCCATGTGGGCTAATTTTTGGGGACTATACAGGCCGACACTTACTTCTGTATCCTGTGAATGCCTAATGTACCTTCAGCCTCCAAATACTACATACTTAGCTCTCAGGTAAACCCATGTGAGCTAATTCTTGGGGCCTATACATGCCGACACTTACTTCTATATACTGTGTGAATGCCTAATGTACCTTCAGCCACAGAATACTACGTTCTTAGCTGTCAGTAAAACCCATGTGGGCTAATTTTTGGGGACTATACAGGCCGACACATACTTCTGTATCCTGTGAATGCCTAATGTACCTTCAGCCACCAAATACTACATTCTTAGCTGTTAGGTAAACCCATGTGGGCTAATTTTTGGGGCCTTTTATGGCCGACACTTACTTCTTTATCCTGTGAATGCCTAATGTACCTTCAGCCACCAAATACTACGTTCTTAGCTGTTAGGTAAACCCATGTGGGCTAATTTTTGGGGCCTTTTATGGCCGACACATATTCTTTGCACTGGCACTTTATTTTGCACATATCTTAAAAGTTACCCCACGGTCTGGATACACTGTTGGTTTTACTTTATATATAAAACTTCCAAATACCTTCCCTCCCATATGATACTTGACCCCTAATGTTTTAGGGGTTGGTTGATGGCTGCAACCTATTTTTATGCAATAAAGTCTCTGAGAATTTATCCATAGCGCTGGTCTTTCTCCTCACCTGCATTTAATTTTACGGCCAACACTTTCTTCTGTATTCTGTGAATGAAAAAAAACTTTTAGTCAAAAGGACTGTATTCTTGTATTTTAGAGTCTTAAAAAGCCGGTTTTAGACAAGATAACTGCATTTTGCTCTCCAATGGCCTGAAAATTTTTTTGGGTAAAAATGACTCTATTTTGGTCTCCAAGTGTCTAAAAAGCAAAATGACTCTATTTTGGTCTCCAAAAGCCTTTTTTTTTTTTTAAACCGGCCATTTGGGCTCCAATGGCCTGAAAAAGTTTTTTTTGGTCAAAATGACTCTATTTTGGTCTCCAAGTGTCTAAAAAGCCTTTTTAACCACTTGCCAACTGCCGCAAGTAGATATACTGCGGCGGTCAGCCCCGGCCAGGCAAAGTGATGTATATATACGTCACTAGCCTGTCACCAGTTTGTGAGCCAATAGCGGGCGAGCGCGCGCCTTCTGAGGCGCGCGCTCGCCCCGGCTCGTTCACTGAAGAGTCAGCGCGTGTGACCAGCGGACCCGATGTCCGCCGATCACACTGAGATCGTCGGTAGAGAGGGAGAAAGTCAGGCGGCTTATGTAAACAAGGCGCCTGTCATTCTCCCCTGTGTAAAAATGGAGATCAGACGGTTCTACTATGTAGAACCGTTGATCTCTGTTTTTACAATAGTAGACATGTCCCATCACAGTTAGAAACACGCCCCTAGGACACACTTAACCCCTCCCTCTCCAATACAGTTAACCCCTTCCCTGCCAGTGTCATTTTACAGTAACAGTGCATATTTATAGCACTGATTACTGTAGTAATGTCACTGGTAACCCCAAAAGTGTCAAAAATGTCAGTCAAGGGTCCGATATGTCCACCGCAATGTCGCAGTCCTGCAAAAAAAAACGCAGATCGCCGCCATTACTCGTTAAAAAAAACATCAAAAATGACAAAAGTCTTTCCCTTTGTTAGTAAACGCAATAACTTTTGCGCAAACCAATCAAAATACGCTTTTTGCGATTTTTTTACCAAACATATGTAGCATAAAACAAATTGGCCAAAAATGTTAAAAAATTTTGATTTTTACATTTTTTTTGGGGAATTTCATATACAAAAATGTGAAAAATATTGTTATTTTTGCAAAATTTATGCTCTTTTTTTGTTTATAGTAGATGATCAAAAAATCGCACAGGTGATCAAATACCATCAAAAGAAAGCTTTGTTTGTGGGAAAAAAAGGACTTCAGATTCGTTTAGGTACAGCATCGCATGACCGCGCAATTGTCCGTTAAAGTCACGCAGTAAAAAATCGCAAAAAAAACCCTGGTCAGGAAGGGGGTAAAATCTTTCGGGGCTTAAGTGCTTAAGTCAAAATAACTGCATTTGGTCACCAAAGGTCTGAAAAAGATTTTTAGTCAAACTGACTGTATTTTTGTCTTTTAGAGTCTTAAAAAGCCGGTTTTAGACAAGATAACTGCATTTGGTCACCAAAGGTCTGAAATTTTTTTTAGTCAAAATGACTGTATATTTGTCTTTTAGAGCCCTAAAAAGCCGGTTTTAGACAAGAGTTGTCTAAAACCGGCCATTTGGGCTCCAATGGCCTGAAAAAAAATTTTTGGGCAAAATTACTCAATTTTGGTCTCCAAGTGTCTAAAAAGCCTTTTTTAGTCAAAATAACTGCATTTCGTTACCAAAGGTCTAAAAAAAATTTAGTCAAAGTGACTGTATTTTAGAGCCTTAACCACTTCCTGACTGCCGCATGACTATTTACATCGGCAGTCAGCCCCTCACAGGCAAAGTGATGTTGATCTACGTCGCTAGCCTGTGAGGGTCTAGGGAGCTGCGCACACCCCCGGAGGCGCGCTCCCGCGTGGTCACGGGCCCCCCGCGCGTGTGATCGGGTCCGCCGGTCACTCGGCGATCGTCTCTGCAGAGGGAGAAAGTAAGACGGCTGATGTAAACAAGCCGCTTGTCATTCTCCCCTGTGTAGAAACAGTGATCATATGGTTCTACTATGTAGGACCGTTGATTACTGTTCCTACAGCTCAAGCCACAGCCAATCACAGTTAGAATCATGCCCCTAGGGACACACACAGCCCCTCCCTCTCAAAAAAGTTAACCCCTTCACTGCCAGTGTAATTTTACAGTAACAGTGCATATGTATAGCACTGATTACTGTAGAAATGTCACTGGTAACCCCAAAAGTGTCAAAAATGTCAGTCAAGGGTCCGATCTGTCCGCCACAATTTTGCAGTACCGCAAAGAAAATTGCAGATCGCCGCCATTACGCGTTGAAAAAAAAACAACAAAAATTACAAAAATCTTTCCCTTTGTTAGTAAACGCGATAACTTTTGCGCAAACCAATCAAAATGCGCTTTTTGCGATTTTTTTTACCAAACATATGTAGCATAAAACAAATTGGCCAAAAATGTTAAAAAATTTAGATTTTTAAATTTTTTTGGGAATTTCATATAAAAAAAATGTGAAAAATATTGCTATTTTTGCAAAATTGACGCTCTTTTTTTGTTTTTAGCGCATGATCAAAAAATCGCACAGGTGATCAAATACCACCAAAAGAAAGCTCTGTTTGTGGGAAAAAAGGATTCGTTTAGGTACAGCGTCGTACGACCGCGCAATTGTCCGTTAAAGTCAACGCAGTGCCGAATCGCAAAATAAGCCCTGGTCAGGAAGGGGGTAAAATCTTCTGGGGCTTAAGTGGTTAAGAAGCCGGTTTTAGACAAGATTTGAGTTTCAATGTCCTGAAAAAAATTTTCGTCAAAATTACTCTATTTTGGTCTCCAAGTGTTTAAAAAGCCTTTTTTTTTCAATTTATCTATTTTTTATTTAGGAATTCACAAGGTTATACATAACATTTCCAACATCATATACATCTTCTTCATAATATATATTATGATATATAACATCTCTATCTGCTGTTTTCCCAAATTATATATTCCCCCCCCCCCCTCCCTCCCCTCCCACCCTTTCACCCAACACAAAAAATAAAAAAAATTATTCTCATGAGCAGAGATGGGGAAATACGCTCTCTCTTTCGCTATCTCACTTTTCTTCTCATTTTATTTTGTAAAATATGGTTTCCCTTCTTCAGAACATATAAAATGGTTCCACAATTCCCAGGTTTTCCTGTGTTTCTCCTGTCTATTTTGTGCTGCGGCAATCAGTTCCTCCAATTGTAAGATTCTGGTACCTTTGGTACCCTTATTTCCCATTTCTACCTTAATATTGCGTCCCACCTTGCTAACTAGGTGGAACGCATACACCTTTAAGAACGATGACATCATCGCGGAGCGCCGCTATGAGCGGCTATTTCAATTGTCGGTTTTCTCTCACTCATTGCTCGTTCAAACCGCATGCTTGACCAGTCTTGTTCTATGCTGCCGGAGCTTCTAGCTATTCCTTTGCCTGAACAAAACCGGAACCTCGCTACCGATCCCGTATCTCGCTACCGGATCACTCTCTTGCTACTGGACCTTGCTACTACTAACCCAACTTGTGATAAGTACCCCACAGGGGATTTCTTCCTAACTAACTTACACTATCTACCTCTGCATACTAAGGACTGTTACTATGTAAGCACTATTTCTATCATCTGCATAACTTCATAGATTGCTAGCTCTTGAGCCTACCATCATCTACATCATTGCACTAGGTTACTCTCTCTTGTATACTTTATCTGCTGTCCCCTACCACCTGTTACTATACATGATTGCTAAACCTATCTGCATACTACCTATCATCACCTACCACTCTCCTGAATATTACTACTGAGTGCTCACCATTTCTAACGCCTGTCTCTCACCTCTATACTATCATATACATCCTATCACTCCAGGAACATCATATTGAGTGTATGTATATTTGCATAAAGCAGGCTGTGCACGGTGATGATTCCTGAGAGTTGGATATGTTTGTTCAACATATCTCTACATGACTACTGAGTGTAATAATTCTGCAGCTGCAAATCCATTCATTAACAAAAAACGCAAGAGCGTTACACCAATCTCCTGTTATCTTCTATCCTTCGTATCCACTCGGACACTAAGGGAGGTTGAGTTTTTTTCCAGGCCCCTGGAATGCATGCCTTTGCCGCATTTATCAAATGGGGAATTATAGATCCTTCATATTTGTTTGCTGGTATCTCTGATAGGTTTAATAGAAAGAAGGACGGGTTCTCCTCTATTTCATGTTCTACAAATTTCTGGACTATATCCTTCACCCCTGTCCAATAAGTTTTTATTTTAGAGCAGGTCCAGAAGATAAGGTACAGAGTGCCCCTTTCCTTTCCACATCTCCAACAAAGATTAGATTCATTTGGGAACCATCTATGTAATTTCTCAGGCGTAACATACCATCTTGTTACCAGCTTATAGTTCATCTCTTGTACTCTGGTACATCTAGATGACCCTAGGGCAAACCTCAATATCCTCTGGATCTGCTCCCCTGTAAAATTACAATTCAAGTCCTCCTCCCACCTCCTTACCCATGGTAATTCAGGTTGTTCCTCCTGATTTGTCAGTAAGCCATATGCAATTGATAAAGTATGTGAGAAATTTCCTGGCTTTACGCAAGCTTGCTCGAATCTCGTTAGTGATCTATCATAATCCTCTGGGCCCGATATGGAGACTAAATAATGATGTAGTTGGGCAGCTTGCCAAAATGGCACCTTATATGGCCCCTCCCCTTCAGTCAATCTGATCATCGAAGGCCATTTTTTTTGTGTTAAAAAAGAGCACGCCTGTTCCTGCTCCCTTTCCCTTAACATTGTAAATTGTCTATGATCTAATCCTGGAGGGAATTGGGGATTACCTAGTATTGGAAACAAGGGGGATCTATCTGTCGTCAATTTATGGAATACATTTGGTCTCGTACAGATCCGTAAAGTATTTCCAATTATTAAATGCTGTTTTAGTCTTTTCGGGAGGTCCTGATAGCACCATATCGCTCTTTTCAAGTTTACCTCTGTTTGTGCTTGTTCCAGCATCACCCAGAGTTTGGTCTCTGAGTGGTGCCACCAATCCAAAATCCTACTTATGTGAGACAAGATTTGTCTATAACTGGCCATTTGGGCTCCAATGGCCTGAAATTTTTTTTTCGGTCAAAATGACTCTATTTTGGTCTCCAAGTGTATAAAAAGCCTTTTTTAGTCAAAATAACTGCATTTGGTCACCAAAGGTCTGAAAAAATGTAGTCAAATGACTGTATTTTTGTCTTTTAGAGCCTTAAAAAGCCGGTTTTAGACAAGATTTGTTTAAAACCGGCCATTTGGGCTCCAATGGCCTGAAAAAAATTCTTTGGTCAAAATGACTCTTTTTTGGTCTCCAAGTGTCTAAAAAGCCTTTTTTAGTCAAAATAACTGCATTTGGTCACCAAAGGTCTGAAAAAAAATGTAGTCAAAATTACTGTATTTTTGTCTTTTAGAGCCTTACAAAGCCGGTTTTAGACAAGATTTGTCTAAAACCGGCCATTTGGGCTTCAATGGCCTGAACAAAAATTTTGGTCAAAATTACTATTTTGGTCTCCAGGTGTCTAAAAAGCTTTTTTTTAGCCAAAATAACTGCATTTGGTCACCAAAGGTCTGACAAACCTTTTTAGTCAAAATGACTGTATTTTTTTCTAAAAAGCCGGTTTTAGGCAAGATAACTGCACTTGGTCTCCAATGGTCTGAAATTTTTTTTGTCAAACTGAATGTATTTAGTATTCTGTGGCTGAAGGTACATTAGGCATTCACAGGATACAGAAGTAGGTGTCGGCTATAAAAGTCCCCAAAAATTAGCCTGACAGCTAAGAACATAGTATTTGGTGGCTGAAGGTACATTAGGCATTCACAGGGTACAGAAGTAAGTGTCGGCCTGTATAGGCCCCAAAAAATTAGCCCACATGGGTTTAACTGACAGCTAAGAATGTAGTATTCTGTGACTGAAGGTAATTGTCAGGTAAACCCATGTGGGCTAATTTCTGGGGCCTTTATGGCCGACACTTACTTCTGTATCCTGTGAATGCCTAATGTATAGTGTTGAGCGAACACGGACTGTATTATTCGTGTTTGTACCGAATAATTGGATTTTTGTTACCCGAACACGGACCCGAAAACTTTACTGTATGTTTGGGTTTAAAATCCGTGTTCGGTCATTTTATTTCCGGGTTTGTATGTATTGGCGCGCTTTTAATGGCGGGCTTTCAACAGCCAATCAACAAGCGTTTAACTGGTGTGCCTTAAGCCATCCCAGCCATGCCTAAAAATGAATTAGTAGCTGTGATTGGCCATCTGAAGCATGTGACCAAGTCTTTATAAGTTCGAGACCGAGCGCCGCTGCGTCATTCTGCTGTAGTACAGGGACAGAGCACACATCAAACGTGCTGGCTGCTGATTAGGGACAGACAGTCATAAATTATATTGTGTCCGAAAAGAGTTCAGAATCAGGGACAGGTCGGAGTGCTGCAGGCAGGGCGAGTTGTTAGGGCATTTTAGGGCGAGGCTGGAGATAGGCAGGGTCAGTGTTCTACAATCGATTTTGCTGTGTGGGGGGGGGGGGGTTTGCAGTGCCGGCAGTGACCGATCTTATCGATCATTTTAGGGCCAGGCTGGAGATAGGCAGGATCAGTGTTCTACAATCGATTTTGTTATGTGGGGGGTTTGCAGTGCCGGCAGTGACCGATCTTATAGATCATTTTAGGGCGAGGCTGGAGATAGGTAGGGTCAGTGGTCCACATCGATTTTGCTGTGTGTGGGGTGGTGTGAACACAATCTTTTTGCCCGCTGAGGAGGAGGGAGAAAAAAGTCTTTTTTATCAGTCAGTTGTGTGCAGCGTTTTTCCTTCAGTGCTGCTGACTGTGATAATACACTGCTGTGTTCACATGTGCTATTATTGAGTGATTTCAAAATTTATACACTTTTTTTCTATTCCACTATTCAATATACACCCTTTTGGGTTAAAAAAATTAAATTGTGGCATAGTCTGTACTAATCTATTTAAAAATTACAAACTTAAAAGGGGAATTTTCTTTTTTTTTTCCCTCCATAGCCTGCAGCAGAGCTGACTGATATAAGACACTGCTGTTCACATGTGCTATTGAAAAATCACCAATTGTATATCATATTTTCTATTCCGCTATTCAATCTACACCCTTGGGGTAAAAACAATTAAATTGCGGGATAGTCTGTATCGGTACGTGTGAGATACACCTTTCCAATTTTTGGGGAGCATCTCATACTGCCGAGGATTGCAGGGTGCTTCAGTGTGCCTCCTGCCTGTTCCGAACTCCTCCTACTCCTCATCCTGCCTTTGGGGGTACAAAAAATAGTAATTTGGGCCTAGTCTGGGTCTGTACGTTTGAGATACATACACCTTTTGATATCATATTTTCTATTCCGCTATTCAATCTACACCTTTGGGGTAAAAACAATTAAATTGCGGGATAGTCTGTATCGGTACGTGTGAGATACACCTTTAAAATTTTTGGGGCGCATCTCATACCGCCGAGGATTGCAGGGTGCTTCAGTCTGCCTCCTGCTTGTTCCGAACTCCTCCTACTCCTCATCCTGCCTTTGGGGGTACAAAAAATAGTAATTTGGGCCTAGTCTGGGTCTGTACGTGTGAGATACATATACCTTTTGATATCATATTTTCTATTCCGCTATTCAATCTACACCTTTGGGGTAAAAACAATTAAATTGCGGGATAGTCTGTATCGGTACGTGTGAGATACACCTTTCCAATTTTTTGGGCGCATCTCATACCGCCGAGGATTGCCGGGTGCTTCAGTCTGCCTCCTGCCTGTTCCGAACTCCTCCTACTCCTCATCCTGCCTTTGGGGGTACAAAAAATTGTAATTTGGGCCTAGTCTGGGTCTGTACGTGTGAGATACATACACCCTTTGATATCATATTTTCTATTCCGCTATTCAATCTACACCTTTGGGGTAAAAACAATTAAATTGCGGGATAGTCTGTAACGGTACGTGTGAGATTCACTTTCCAATTTTTGGGGCGCATCTCATACCGCCGAGGATTGCAGGGTGCTTCAGTCTGCCTCCTGCCTGTTCAGAAATCCTCCTACTCCTCATCCTGCCTTTGGGGGTACAAAAAATAGTAATTTGGGCCTAGTCTGGGTCTGTACGTGTGAGATACATACACCTTTTGATATCATATTTTCTATTCCGCTATTCAATCTACACCTTTGGGGTAAAAACAATTAAATTGCGGGATAGCCTGTATCGGTACGTGTGAGATACACCTTTCCAATTATTGGGGCGCATCTCATACCGCCGAGGATTGCAGGGTGCTTCAGTCTGCCTCCTGCCTTTTCCGAACTCCTCCTACTCCTCATCCTGCCTTTGGGGGTACAAAAAATAGTAATTTTGGCCTAGTCTGGGTCTGTACGTGTGAGACAAAATGTACCTTTTGATATCATATTTTTGTACCCCCAAAGGCAGGATGAGGAGTAGGAGGAGTTCGGAACTGGCAGGAGGCAGACTGAAGCACCCTGCAATCCTCGGCGGTATGAGATGACCCAAAAAATTGGAAAGGTGTATCTCACACGTACTGATACAGACTATCCCGCAATTTAATTGTTTATGTTATCTGCTGGACCGTGAACACATGCGTCTGGACGCTCTTGTAAGTATTGCTATTGGAAGATTGCCGATCTGGCGGACATTATGGACAGATATCTTTCATTCTTCTGGGTCTTAGTCTCGACTAACCTTTGGCACTTTTTCTCTTCGGTATGTTGATTTATGGACCTATACACTTGCTTTCTCTTTTCCTGCAACTACTATATAGCACATGGGGTCTATAGTGGATACTGTTATTAAACTGTATTTTTAACCCCTTACACCCAGGCATCCCAATTTTGGGAAATGCGGGAGTGTATCTATTTGCACAAGATAACTCGATGGATATACCTTTGCTCTCTCTCTTTTACTTGCACTCACTGGGCATTAGCTTTGACTAAAAACAATTCAAGCACTTTTTTCTTTCTCATTCCTACACACTGCCCAACTCATGTCCGCTTCATCGGCTTAAAACCTTTATAATAATATTGGTCTGGCAATGTTGGCATACATAGACGCCATTCCAGACCATGAATATATTGTTGAATTTTTTATGCAAATTTTTTCTTCTTCCTTTCTTTTCTTGCTTGACCTCAAGGAGGCAGCGATTTAATCATTTTATTGCTGGCCGCTCCATTAACTTCCGTGGTCTGGCACTATTCGGTCCAGTTTCCACCACATTATGAGGACATACCTAGCTGGACCTAATCCAGGAGTGTGAGCACTCCCCAGATGGACTTGCAGATTATGCCACTTGCCATTGATCTATTAATTGTTTTGGGAAACACCTATTCTCTCTCTAGTTTCTACATATATTAGGGATGTGTTTAGTGACATTTGGAGTCTTGCACTAATTATGTTCTCTTTAGACAAATCTTGTCTAAAACCGGCTTTTTAAGGCTCTAAAAGACAAAAATACATTCATTTTGACTACATTTTTTTTCCCAACCTTTGGTGACCAAATGCAGTTATTTATACTAAAAAAGGCTATTTAGACACTTGGAGACCAAAATAGAGCCATTTTGACCAAAAAAAATTTCAGGCCATTGGAGCCCAAATGTCTAAAATCTTGTCTAAAACCGGCCTCTTTAAGGCTATAAAAGCCAAAAATACAGTCAATTTGAATAATTTTTTTCAGACCTTTGGTGACCAAATGCAGTAATTTTGACTAAAAAAGGCTTTTTAGACACTTGGAGACCAGAATAGAGTCATTTTGACCAAAAAATCTTTTTCAGGCCATTGGAGCCAAATGTCTAAAATCTTGTCTAAAACCGGCTTTTTATGGCTCTAAAAGACAAAAATATGGTCATTTGGACTAAAAAAAATTTTCAGACCTTTGGTGACCAAATGCAGTTATTTTGACTACAAAAAGGCTTTTAGACACTTGGAGATCAAAATAGAGTCATTTTGACCGAAAAGTTTTTTTCAGGCCTTTGGAGCCCAAATGGCCGGTTTTAGACCAATCTTGTCTAAAACTGGCTTTTTAATTCTCTGAAAGACAAAAATACATTCATTTTGACTAAATTTGTTTTTCATACCTTTGGTGACCAGATGCAGTTATATTGACTAACAAAGGAAGGCTTTTTAGACACTTGGAGACCAAAATAGAGTCATTTTGACCAACACTTATCTTTCAGGCCATTTGAGCCCAAATGTCTAAAATCTTGTCTAAAACCGGCTTTTTAAGGCTCTAAAAGGCAAAAATATAGTCATTTGGACTAAATTTTTTTTCAGACCTTTGGTGACAAAATGCAGTTATTTTGACTTAAAAAGACTTTTTAGACACGGAGACCAAAATAGTCATTTTGACCAAAAAACATGTTTCAGGCCATTGGAGCCCAAATGGCCGGTTTTTGACAAATCTTGTCTAAAACAGGCTTTTTAAGGCTCTAAAAGACAAAAATACAGTCATTTTGACAAAAAAAATTTCAGACCTTTGGTGACCAAATGCCGTTATTTTGACTAACACAAGGTTTTTAGACACTTGGAGACCAAAATAGAGTCATTTTGACCAAAACATTTTTTTCAGGCTATTGGAGCCAAATGTCTAAAATCTTGTCTAAAACCGGCTTTTTAAGGCTCTAAAAGACAAAAATATAGTCATTTTGATGAAAAAAAAATTTCTGACCTTTGGTGACCAAATGCAGTTATTTTGACTAAAAAAGGATTTTAAGACACTTGGAGATCAAAATAGAGTAATTTTGACCGAAAATTTCTTTTCAGGCCATTGGAGCCCAAATTGTCGGTTTTAGACAAATCTTGTCTAAAACCGGCTTTTAAAGGCTCTAAAAGACAAAAATACAGTCATTTTGACTAAATTTTTTTTCAGACCTTTGGTGACCAAATGTAGTTATTTTGACTAAAAAAGGTTTTTCAGACACTTGGAGACCAAAATAGAGTCATATTGACCAAAAAATTTTTTTTAGGCCATTGGAGCCCAAATGGCCAGTTTTAGACAAATCTTGTCTAAACCCGGCTTTTTAAGGCTCTAAAAGACAAAAATACAGTCATATTGACTAAAAAAATGTTCAGACCTTTGGTGACTAAATGCCATTGGAGAGCAAAATGCAGTTATCTAGTCTAAAACCGGCTTTTTAAGACTCTAAAAGACAAAAATACAGTCATTTAGACTAAAAAACATTTTCAGACCTTTGGTGACCATATGCAGTTATTTTGACAAAAAAAGGTTTTTTAGACACTTGGAGACCAAAATAGAGTCATTTTGACCAAAACATTTTTTTCAGGCCATTGGAGCCCAAATGGCCGGTTTTAAAAAAATCTTGTCTAAAACCGGCTTTTTAACGCTCTAAAAGACAAAAATACAGTCATTTTGACTAATAATTTTAACCAAAAAATATTTTCAGGCCATTGGAGCCAAATGTCTAAAATCTTGTCTAAAACCGGCTTTTTAAGGCTCTAAAAGACAAAAATTGACAGCTAAGAACTTAGTATCCTGTAGCTGAAAGTACATTAGGCATTCACGGGATACAGAAGTAAGTGTTGGCCGTAAAAGGCCCCAAAAATTAGCCCACATGGGTTTACCTGACAGCTAAGAACGTAGTATTCTGTGGCTGAAGGTACATTAGGCATTTACAGGATAGAGAAGTAAGTTTCGGCCATAAAAGGCCCCAAAAATTAGCCCAAATGGGTTTACCTGACAGCTAAGAATGTAGTATTCTGTGGCTGAAGGTACATTAGGCATTAACAGGATAAAGAAGTAAGTGTCGGCCATAAAAAGCCACAAAAATTAGCCCACATCAGTTTACCTGACAACTAAGAACGTAGTATTTGGTGGCTGGAGGTACATTAGGCATTCACAGTAGACAGAAGTAAGTGTCGGCCTGTATAAGCCCCAAAACTTAGCTCACATGGGTTTAACTGACAGCAAAGAACATAGAGTATTTGATGGCTGAAGGTACATTAGGCATTCACAGTATACAGAAGAAAGTGTCGGGCCTGTATAGGCCCCAAAAAATAGCTCACATGGGTTTAACTGACAGCAAAGAACGTAGTATTTGATGGCTAGAGGTAAATTAGGCATTCACACAGGAGAAACAAAAAGAAAGCCAACGAATAACCTGAGGAGCCATCTTGCCATGGCCAAGTTCAAAGGGGTCGAGGGTGGCAGTGGTGATCGCCTGAAGGCACCCGATCTCGTCTGATCTTGGAAGCTAAGCAGGGTAGGGTTTGGATAGTACCTGGATGGGAGACCACCTGGGAATACCAGGTGCTGTAGGCTTTTGGCTTTTCCTTTATTCGTTGGCTTTCTTTTTGTTTCTCCTGAGATGCCATCTTGCCATGGCCAAGCTCAAAGGGGTTGAGGGGGGCAGCGGTGATCGCCTATGGTCACATCACCCTGAATGCACCCAATCTCATCTGATCTCGGAAGCTAAGCAGGGTCGGGCCTGGTCAGTATCTGGATGGGAGACCACTTGGGAATACCAAGTGCTGTAGGCTTTTGGCTTTTCCTTCATTCGTTGGCTTTCTTTTTGTTTCTCCTGAGGTGCCATCTTGCCATGGCCAAGTTCAAAGGGGTCGAGGGTGGCAGTGGTGATTGCCTACGGCCACATCACCCTGAACGCACCCGATCTCGTCTGATCTTGGAAGCTAAGCAGGGTCGTGCCTGATTAGTTCCTTGGTGGGAGACCGCCTGGGAATACCAGGTGCGGTAGACTTTTGGCTTTTCCTTTATTTGTTGGCTTTCTTTTTGTTTCTCCTGAGGTGCCATCTTGCCATGGCCAAGTTAAAAGGGGTTGAGGGTGGAAGTGGTGAGCGCCTATGGATACATCACCTTGAACACGCCTGATCTCGTCTGATCTTGGAAGCTAAGCAGAGTCGGGCCTGGTTAGTACCTGGGTGGGAGACCGCCTGTGTAGCGGAGGAGTAGTTTAATCTACATGGGCTCTGCTGGTAGATAGGAAAACAGGTAATAATCCAACTAGGCTGGTACAGCATGCAACAATCCAGGTAGTGTTATACAATCCTTCCCTCCCAAGAACTATACGACACATAGGCTGGGAGTCAACTCAGAATGCCTTGTTTATTGAAAACACTAGAGAACTACACTCTGCCAATACCCCCTCCCTCTTCGAGTCATTCCACATAAACACACATCCCATAATATGCTTACAAGGCAGACAGGAACAATAGGACAATGGAATGCCGGTATTCACAATAACAAACCCCACCCCACTAGCAGGGGTCTATGAAACACTGCTGCCATATTCTAGCAATCTGCAATATATCTTTATATATTTCGTCAGGGACACTGTTCAGTAATATTATGGTCATTCTTTCAACACAAGCCACACTCTCAGTGTCCATTCCGATACAGCCTGGGAATACCAGGTGCTGTAGGCTTTTGGCTTTTCCTTTATTCGTTGGCTTTCTTTTTGAGAAGTTTGACAGCTAAGAACGTAGAATTCTGTGGCTGAAGGTACATTAGGCATTCACACAGTATACAGAAGTAAGTGTCGGACTATTTAGGCCCCAAAAATTAGCTCACATGGGTTTAACTGACAGCAAAGAATGTAGTATTGGATGGCTAGAGGTACATCAGGCATTCACACAGTATACAGAAGTAAGTGTCGGCCTTTATAGGCCCCAAAAATTAGCTCACATGGGTTTACATGACTGCTAAGAACGTAGTATTCTGTGGCTAAAGGTACTTTAGGCATTCACAGGATACAGAAGTAAGTGTTGGCCATAAAAGGCCCCAGAAATTAGCCCACATAGGTTTACCTGACACTTAACTTCAGTCACAGAATACTACGTTCTTAGCTGTCAGTTAAACCCATGTGGGCTAATTTTTGGGGCCTATACAGGCCGACACTTACTTCTGTACCCTGTGAATGCCTAATATACCTCCAGCCACCAAATACTACGTTCTTAGCTGTCAGGCTAATTTTTGGGGACTTTTAAGGCCGACACTTACTTCTGTATCCTGTAAATGCCTAATGTACCTTCAGACACAGAATAATAAATACATTCATTTTGACAAAAAAAATTTCAGACCATTGGAGACCAAGTGCAGTTATCTTGTCTAAAACCGGCTTTTTAAGACTCTAAAAGACAAAAATACAGTCATTTTGACTAAATTTTTTTTCAGACCTTTGGTGACCAAATGCAGTTATTTTGACTAAAAAAGGCTTTTTAGACACTTGGAGACCAAAAGAGAGTCATTTTGACCAAAGAAATTTTTTCAGGCCATTGGAGCCCAAATGGCCGGTTTAAGACAAATCTTGTCTAAAACCGGCTTTTTAAGGCTCTAAAAGACAAAAATATAGTCATTTTGACTAAAAAAAATTTCAGACCTTTGGTGACCAAATGCCGTTATTTTGACTAAAAAAGGCTTTTTAGACACTTGGAGACCAAAATAGAGTCATTTTGACCAAAACATTTTTTTCAGGCCATTGGAGCCCAAATGGCCGGTTTTAAAAAAATCTTGTCTAAAACCGGCTTTTTAACGCTCTAAAAGACAAAAATACAGTCAATTTGACTAAATTTTTTTTCAGATCTTTGGTGACCAAGTGCAGTTATTTTGACTAAAAAAGGCTTTTTAGACACTTGGAGACCAATCCCATCTGTTTCCCATCCATCTATTAGCAGCATGTCCTTCCTTCTGTGAAGACACTTATACACTCAGGTTGAGCAGTGTTTTTTTTTTTTAAATTTTATTTATTCATTATAATATATGGAACAAAGGAG